>NC_083352.1:14139340-14864117 GCF_030254825.1 Meriones unguiculatus | reverse complement strand
AAGGAAGAAGGGGAAGAAGAGGAGGACATCATTTGAGAACTTTTAGGTTTTTCATCTCCTTCTCTTTGTTTTCTTTTTTTAACCAGTCACAGGTTTAAGCGACTTTATCTTCAGGACATTTTTTTCAGACTGTTAAGTTTCAAAAGGGACAGGCTTTGTATAGTACACAGCTTTCTGAGATCTAGTCTGGGTGGAGTAGGCCTTTATCCAGCCGAGGATGCGTCAGCATACATCAGAAGATATTTTTATCCTCACCAGAAAGAAGCTGACTAGAATCTAATTGCCAGCTGTTTCCTTGCAAGGTGACTGCCCCGAGGAGTGGCTAGGGAAAGGCAGTGGGGTGGGATGCGGGCCCCTGGCCCCAGGCTTCTGACCAGAATGTGCTAGTCCAAACTTACCCAAGACTTTAGGCCGAGAAATCTGTCTGTGGCTGAAGTCTCCTTTGGGAGGGGTCTCATTTGACCTGGAGTTTACTTCTAGGGAATCTTCATTTCAAGGCTGAAAAGAGGGAGGCTCGGGGAGGTCAAGTAATTTATCTAAGATCAAACAGCTAGTGAACTAAGGTTTGGACATGAGTTTTCTTTCTGTCCTACACATCACACCGGACAGCTGGCTCAGTACACCCCCAGGCTTCCCGGGTCGCTTGAAAACCCACAGGGACCACTGTTTGCAGTTTGCTGCAACTGGAGCATCCTGTCACCGTGTCCCCTAAACTGTTCTCTGTGTAAACCGAATTACAGTGCTTCGTTACAGAGCGAGTAAGATGAAACAGCGCATAGGTGTGTCAGGACATACTGTAAGCTACATGCGCTATCGCGAGAACTGGCTTCCTCATCCAAATACCCCGCGGGCTGTATAGGTGTTTCAGCAGTGTTCTTCCAGAGGACCCAGGTTTGGTCCCCAGCAAGAACAGGCTCACAACTGCCGGTAACTGGCTAGTAGGATCCTACTCTGGCTTCTGTGGCCACCTGCACTCATGCGTACACACACACACACACACACACACACACACACACACACACACGTGCACTCGCATACATGCCATAACTGAAATAATAAAAATAAATCCTAGAAAATACCTTGCAAGCATTGGTTTCCCCTTTTAACATTCAGAACTGACCCTGACTCTGGTCGGAATTCTCCAGACACAGTGTCCAGCCTGACTTGTGATGTGTTTACAACCATACGGGGTCCTGGTGAGGCTTTGGGGAGGAGAGGGCAGGGTGCTTGTCCCATACCAAAGGATGGGCTGGGAGCCAACCTACAGGTTTAGCTCAGTTTTTACCCTGTCTGTTTGTTTTGGTCAGCAGTGAAGGCCCAGAGCCCATGCGATCCAGAAATATTTCCTAATTTCTGAGCGGAAATCACTCATGGAACACCTCTCCCTACTCATGAGTCCAGGTACTTCCCCATCTTATGAAAGTGACTGTCCTAATTATTAAACACGTGTATTTCCAAGTTTTGGAAATTTTGCAAAATAAAGTGTGAGGAAGAAAGCTAAAATCATGTTCCTGTCAAAATTTAGTAAAAATTTTCTATTTTTCCCTATGCAGGTACACAAACAAGCTACTCGATTTATTTTATTTGCATAACTACTTGATCTGTCCCCAGTCCACGTGTAGCTATTATTTATGTCTTTAAGCTTACATGTACTCTTGTGTACATTCTCTGTGTGATCAGAGGTACACACTGAAATTTAAATTTCCTGCTTCTTTTTCATTTTGTTTTTTTCACGGCAGGGTTTCTCTGGCTGTTCTAGAACTTGCTCTGTACACCAGGCTGGCCTCAAACACAGAGATTCACCTGCCTCTGCCTCCTGAGTGCTGGGTTAAAGGCGTGTACAGCTACCACCGCCACCATCAGCCAGCTGTTCCTGCTTCCTCATACAGTAAAATTACATAACATACACGCTCATGCACAATTGGGATTCCACTGTGTGCGTACTTCTGTTTCATTTTCTCTATCAAGCATTTCTCCAAGAGCATCAAGTGTTAGCAGAACTCACAGCTGAACCATAACCACAACAGAGCATATTTTACTCAATGACTCTTAGAAATGTTGCCTATTTAGTGGGAGGTACAGTTTCATGTGACCTCAGCTGACCTTGAACTCATTATGCTGTCAAGGATGATCTTGAACCTCTGATCCTCTTTCTGAGTCCTGGGATTGTAGTCATGTACCACCATTCTTGGTGTTACAAAACCCATGGGGTCAAACACAGGGCTGGTTTTTTTTTTTTTAATTGTAGACAAGTACACTACCAACTGGATTACATCTTCAATTCTGTCTTAAAATTTTCTTCTATCTTAAGTCATTCAAGGTAAATTTTTCCACAAATTTATGATTAAAAAATTTTTAATTTATATGTATGAGTGTTGTACCTGCATGTATGTCTGTGTGTTACATGTATGCAGCGCCTGTGGAGACAGAAGAGCCATAATGTGGGTCCTGAGAATTGAACCTGGGTCCTCTGAAAGGGCAGCCAGTGCTCATAACCACGGGGGCGTCTCTCCAGCCCTATGACCATTTCTTGAGATGAGACCTTCGGTATTGAGTTTGGGGCTAAGAGAACCAATCCTTGGTCACACTCCACCTGTTCTCTGGAAGCCATACCCTTCATGCCCACCTACAAACCACCTGGGAAATCTTCCACCCCGACCAGGCTTATTAGATACTGTCACCGCTGTGTCCCTGTGTTCTATGGCCATCTTATACACACCATCAGCTGCTCAGTAACTAGGGCATCCTCAGTCCTCATCAGAATTTTAGAGTTTCACAAGCCAGCGGGTCCTTTTATTTAAAGAGGCAGAATTAAACCTGGGCTGGTGGCAAGCACCTGCAAGCCCAGCACTTGGGACGCTAAGGCAGGATGGTTCCATGTTTAAGGTACGTGATAACCACGGGCTACACAGTGAGTGTCAGGCTGGCCTAGGTTGGCAGAGAGGATTCTGACTCAACAAAGAAAATTAAAAAAAAGAAATCTAGACAGAAAAAGATCTAAGTACGTCTGTGAGTTTCAGCTTTGGGTCAGTGAGCTACTACACATTCGCAGCAGAGCGTCTGCTCTCACAGCTGCCTTTCAAGTTCTAGAATCTAGCTGAAACTATGCTAACTTTCTGAGATTTTTCCCTTGAAAAGAGAGAAACAAGACAGGCAGACTAGTGGTTGTCTTAGTCTGAGCAGTTGGCCTGTGCCCTGTGCCGAGACCATTTTCATGTGGCTCCTGATCCATTTAACTGTTAATCAGGTTGCTTCCTTATCTGTCATCCCTGACTGCCCAGACACAGGACACACTTAGAAAAACTCTCTCAAAGGACAGAGCCTTCATCAGTTACTTTTCTGTGGCTCTGAGAAAACAGCATTACTAAGCCAGATGTGGTGGTGCACCCCTTCCATCTCCACATAGGCAGGTGGATATCTGTAAGTTCAAGGTCACCGTGGTTTATATAAGCTCCATTCTAACCAGGACTCCACAGTAAAAAAATTTTTTTTCTTCAAAAAAGAAATAAATACCTAAGACAAAACAAACAAACAAACAACCCCCCCAACATGACTAAAGATAGCTTAGAAGAGAAATTTATTTTGGCTTATGGTTCTGGAGGGATAAATGAGAGTTCATGGTGGCAGAGAGGAGGCACAGCAGCAAGCCACAGTCATGGTGACCAGGGCATGAGGTGGAAAATTCACATCCTCAGCCACGAGTGTGAAGCAGAGAGAGCGAACTGGAAGTAGGTGAGGGTTTTTGACGTCAAAGCTAGGGCTGCACATCCTCTGGCAAGGCTGTTCCATCCAAACCTCCCCAGACAGTGCCCTGACTGGGGACCAAGACTATGGGGGCATTTCTCATTCAAACCTCCCCAGTTCCTTTCCAGCTCAAAACCGCTACAGTTTTATTATTTTATCAGCCCGGCATGCCGTGTTTCCAGTATCTGTACTGCTAAAGTCTTCTTTACATTTCCTAAGGGTTTAGATCTCGGTGTGGTGAGGAGGGAGGAAGAGTTGCAGTTCTAGGACCGTGAAGGTCAGAGCTTGATAGAGACAGGAAGTGTTAATCTTGGTCAAGTAACGGGGCCAGAAGGACAGGCAGCAAAGAGAACGCTGCTCTTACAGTGACTGCGCTGAACAGCTCTTCTGCCTTCTTGCTTTGGGTGTTGGGAGAGAGCAGCTGTCTGGATGTGGGACTGGTGTAGTTATCAGGTGCTTTCAAAAGACTATTGGAGACAGAGGACAAAGAAGAAATGTCACATTCTCATTCACCGTGCTCTTCCATGGCCTGTCACACTGAACAAAGATTAGGAACAGTCAAGGCGCAAGATGAAACAAATACACATAAACAAATACGGACTCTACTTGTGTCTCTTAAACTCCTGCTGCACACTGCCTTTTTCAAGAAATTTATTCATTTAATATACATGGGGGTTTTATCTGCATGCACGTCTGTATGTGTGCCTGGAGCCTACAGAGGCCAGAAGAGGTGTCAAATCCTCTGGACTGCAGATAATTGTAAGCAGTGATGTGGATGCTGAGAATTGAACTCAAGTCTTCTGGAAGAGCAGTCACTGCTGACGACTTTGCAATCCAGCTTATTAACTTTTATGAATGAATATTTGCAACTGCTGAGTGCTTTGAATATATTATTTAATAGCCATTATAGTACTCTGAGGTAGATACTATTGAGTTTTCACAGACATGAAAACTGAGCCCTAAGAGGTTGTCTCATACTACAAAATTGGCAGAGCTGAGAAACGGAGCCAGTCTCTTTGGACTCCAAAGCTCATTTTATTTAGGTTATTGATTATTCTGCATTGCTTATGACATTTATCATAACATGCACCCTTCAGCACCTATCTCTCTAAGCTCTAAAAGTCCCTCAGGGGAGTTTATAATTTTTACTTCTTATTTACTTGAAATGTCTCACAAACAGCAGGCAAATAATGGTATGTTCCTTATTGTGTACAGTCACCACAGTTTTATGTATTTTTTTCTCCTGTGGTGGTTTGAATAAAAATAGACCCCATAGGCTTATATATTTGAATGCTTAGTCAGGGAGTGGCACTGTTTGAAAGGATTAGAAGGATTAGGGGGTGTGGCTTTATTGGAATTGGTGAGGCCCTGTTGAAGGAAGTATGTCACTGGGAGTAGGCTTTGAGGTTTCAAAAACCCAAGCCAGGCCAGGGCTCAATCTCTCTGCCTGTGGATCAGGGTGTAGCTCTCAGCTACTTCTCTAGCATCTGCCATGCCTACCGCCTTGCTCTCTGGTAGTAATGCACTAAATGTGAAACTGTAAGCAGGCCACCAATTAAATGCTTTCTTTTATAAGAATTGCATTGGTCATGGTGTCTCTTCACAGCAATATTACAGTGACCAAGACACCTCCCTAACTTTCT
The DNA here is from genome assembly GCF_030254825.1 of Meriones unguiculatus. Taxonomy (NCBI): domain Eukaryota; kingdom Metazoa; phylum Chordata; class Mammalia; order Rodentia; family Muridae; genus Meriones; species Meriones unguiculatus. The sequence goes on along the minus strand of NC_083352.1, from coordinate 14,858,730 downwards.
ACTGAATGTCAAGAACTTACTGGAACATCTGAGGAATAGTTAACTAACACATACATTATCTTCCACCTAAAGTCACCTTTTCATATTTGTTTTTTTTAAGATTTATTTATTATGTATGCAATGTTGTGTCTGCATGTACACCTGCACACCAGAAGAAGGCACCATATCTCATTATAGATGGTTGTGAGCTATCATGTGGTTGCTGGGAACTGACTCAGGATCTTTGGAGAAGCAGCCAGTGCTCTTAACCTCTGAGCCATGTCTCCCAGTAGTATTTCTGTGGACTTTTTATCTCCTATCACTGAGTAGGGGCTTTTTTCCCCCTTTGTCTTGTTTTTTGTTTATGGTTTCGCTATTTATGTATTTATGGGTCTTCTCTGTTTCTTGTACTTCCTCTTTGTTACTTTTCTTTTTTTTAAATTCTGGTTTGACTATTTTCTTTTTTTTTTTTTGACTATTTAAAAAAAAAAAAGATTTATTTATTATTCATACAGTACTCTGCCTGCCAGAAGAGGGCAACAGATCTCATTGCAGGTGATTATGAGCCACCATGTGGTTGCTGGGAATTGAACTCTGGGCCTTTGGAAGAACAGTTAGTGCTCTTAATCTCTGAGCCATCTCTCCAGCCCAATTTGTTTTTCTAAAGAGAGGTAAAGAAGGCATGGTGTTGGGTGGTTGGGAAGGTTGGGGGAATCTGGGAGGATCTGGGATTGGAGAAACTGTGATTAGAATATGTTTTATGAGAAAATTATTTTCAATATAAAAGTTAGTGGCACACACACTTCTACACATCAATAAATACCTCCAAAAAAGTCCACTTCTACATAACCAAGGCACATTACCCTCAGATTTGACATGGCAGCGGTGCAATGAAGTGTCCTAGTGTAATCTATACTCAGATCTCAATTGCTTTGTGTTTCTCAGCAGGAGTTTTAGAACATTCAGCGTTAAATCTTTCTTGTTTCTTCCTAAATCTACAACAGTCTGCCTGCCTTTTCTTCATCTTCCATGACACTGATCTTTTTGAAGAGAGACTGAGCATTCGGTTTGCAGAAGGTCCCTTAATTTGGATTTGCTTCCTTATTAATAGGGGAAGGCAAAATAATGCGTTGTCAAGAATATTGTCCTATGTCCTTGTCTGTGCACCACAGGGCACACGATGTTAGCTTTAATCACTTGGTTAAGGCAATTTTGTTGCGGGGAAGGTCCCTACCGCTTCAGTAAGTAATCCGTGGAGTGACTCTTGGAAACCAGAGAAATATCCTTAACCATTTTCTACGGTATCCGTTGTTAGGATACCTTAGTGTTAGGGCACCTTGGTGGCTCTCAAGTGGTGGTTTTCTACTTGCATAATTTTCCCCCTACGTTGATCTTGGTCATTCTCTGCTAAGAAGAGCTCTTTGCTCCATCCCCTCTTTGAATTAACATGCACTGCTCTAGAATCGACCCCACGCCAAGGTCGCCTATTCCCTGGGGTCCTATGTTTTTTCTCATCCTTACAACTGAGAAGACACCGCGCTTTAAAATTTACAGTTGACCTGGGGTGAAGCTCCCATAAAGATCTGCAAGTCATCCACCAGAGGACGGCAGGGTGTGGGAGCGACACTGCCGCTTTGCAGCACACGTCCACAGGGACCCCTCTGCTCCCCGGCTGGCGCCCCGCCCGCGCCCCTCCAAGGGGACAGTAGTCACGGCTTCGGCTCGTTCTCGCGAGAACCCGCGCCTCCGGGCAGCGCTAAGGTTCTCAAGGCCGTCCGCGCACTTCCTCAACCCCCGCCGGTCACCCGCTGGCCGGGGCCGCCTGCGCACGCGCACGCTGAGCCGGACAGTTGGCGGACCGCTGCGCGCCGGCTCCGAGGCGCGGCAGCGCGCGCCCTCGCGCTCTGGTGCGACCGGCGCGCAGGCGCGGCGGGGAGCGAGGTCGCGCAGGCGCAGACGGCGTTGGTTCGAGAAGACCTTCAGCGTTGCCTTGGTGGAGCGGGACGGGCCCACCCTCGGGTTGTAGGTGAGGCGGCCGCTGCCCCGGGCCGGGTGGGCGGAGGGCCGGCGGCCTGACTAGCCGAGGCCGCGGAGGAGGATCTGATGGGCGCCGGCCTGGGGCCAGGCGACGCGACCCCGCTGCCCAGTCCTTGCTGGCCGCCGGAGGGCGGGAGTCGTCGCCCTGGGCCACGACCTTCCGCCGTGCCCGGCGTGCGCACCGGCGTTCTGCCGGGGGCCAGGCTGGAAAGAGGGCGGTTTCTAGCGAGGACGAGTTCTGGAACCCCAAACCTACACCCCACCCTGCCCCCACACCTCCCCCTCTGCCGGGTCCAGTGTCTTGTCGCGCGCGTCTTGCCCTCCTGACGGCCCAAGTGAGGATGCTCTTTGTGCATCTTAAAAAGCAGAAACAAGGAACAAAAGAGAAGCTCTGTTATCCAGTTAGTGCCTTTTGTTTTCCTCTCTGGGTGTAATGCAGCCTCGGGGCATGGTGCATATCTATTTTGACACGCTAATAGAATTGTGAGGTTGTAGTTTTACTCTGGAGTAACATGGAGTCTTGTGTTTTCTCGATTTTTGCTTGATCATACCAGCAGTGTGCATTTCCCATCAGAACCGTGGGCCTGAGTAAAGGACAGTTTTGCCATAAGCGACTTCAGTTAGCCACTGGCTTTTGCAAAGTGTTCATTCGGAGAAACAGTAAATCAAACCGCTAAAAGCTTGTAGTTAGAACCATTTTAGCGTCTTTTCTCCCTGATTGGTGTGAAAACCAAAAACTTTAAACACTTCTGTCTGAATATTTAAGACCCATATTTCTATACCTCCCTCCTAGAATAATGACAAAAAAAAACCAAAAAACAAAAAACCTTACATTACTGCCGGAATTGTGAAATCACCCTATTAGTGAACTCTAAGCCCTGTAACGTAGAGCAGAATTTTATTATAATTGGTGTAGACCATCAATACCACCCATTTGCCTTGACTCTTAACTTTTCCTTTTAGTTGATGCCTCTGAGAGAACTCATGGCCTTATCTATGTAAGACAAGTGCTTTTTACCCTTATGCCACCCCATTTCCTCTATAATTTTTGGGTGTGTATGGACTTGTTTATGTGGTGTATGTGGTACATGTTTGTGCGCATATATGTGTGCCTGTGGAATCCAGTGTTTGATGTTGGGTATCTTCCACAGTTGCTTTTTATTTTATTATTTGAGAAAGAATCTTCTCACTGAACTGAGAGCTCATCAGACCAGTGAGCTCTAGGGCTCCTCCTGTCTCTGCTCTGTTCCTACTCCAGTACTTTGTGGGTCCTGGGGATTCATACTCAGTTCCTCATGCTTGTGTGACAGACACTTTGCCCATTGAGCCATCTCTTCTGCCCTGAGCATATATATGATTTTTCGGTATGCTCTTTCCTCTTTTAATTTTAAAATTTATTTTTTTATTAATTACAGTTTATTCACTTCGTATCCCAGCTGTAGCCCCTCCCTCATTCTCTCCCAAGCCCACCTTCTCTCCCTCATCTCCTCCCATGCCCCTCCCCAAGTCCACTGATAGGGGAGGTCCTCCTCCCCTTGCCTCTGACCCTAGCCTATCAGGTTTCATCAGGACTGGCTGTGTTGTCTTCCTCTGAGGCTTGGTAAAGCTGCTCCCCTCACAGGGGGAGGTGATCAAAGAGCCAGACACTGATTTCATATCAGAAACACACAGTTCTCCTTACTAGGGAACTCACTTAGAGACTGAGCTGCCACGTGCTACATCTGAGCAGGAGTTCTAGGTTATCTCCATTAATGGTCCTTGGTTGGAATATCAGTCTCAGAAAAGACCCCTGTGCCCAGATATTTTGGTTCTGTTGCTCTCCTTGTGGAGCTCCTGTCCCCTCCAGATCTTTCTATTTCCCCCTTCTTTCATAAGATTCCCTGCATTCTGCCCAACGTTTGATGCTCTTTCCTCTTTATATCATAGTGTGAGTATTTGACAGGTACAAATTTTTTAAATGAATTCCCAGTTAGGAAATGAGTCATGCTGAATATGGAGGTAGAGGACTATACTCCTAGCTCTCCAGAAGCTGAGGCAGAAATGTCATACATTGAGGGGCCAGCTTTGCCTGCACAGTAAGTTTGAGGCCAGCCTGGGCTATAAACTAAGACCCTTTTTATTTATAGGCAAAAGCCTAGCAGAAATTTAGATGAAGAGTTTGACTGAATATAAATACATGGGCTGTTTATTTAAATGATTTACAAAGTGTCCAGAGTTCAGGTATAGTGATTGTAACTTGCAGATGTGTTCAGCCTGTTGATTTTGTGACTCAACTTTATCTACAAAATTCATGCTCAAAACTTTGTTATTTATAAAGGTCATGCTCAAGAACCATGCAGTCAAGTTACCAACAAATGAAAAGCTTCTTTGTTCTGTTTTTTCAATACACATTCTCACCTAGTAACATCCCTGACTTATTTCAGACTTTAGGATTGTGTCTACCTCTGCCTTCTGAGTGTTGGGATTGAAGTCACAGGTCACCATGCCTAGCCTATGTTTTATTTATTTATTTTTATCCATTTATATGTTTCGTGAGTGTGTGTTTGTGCATGTTCATGCTTTTGCTTCTGCCCATGTGTGATGGTCAGAGGATGACTTGGGGAAGATGGTTTATCCACCAAGTGTGTTCTGGTACCAGAATCAGGTAGTTAGATTTGGTGGCAAGTACCTTCATTTATTGAGCCATCCTACCAGCCTCAACTTAGAGAATTAGTGTGTTTATGTGTATGGCAGCTGTGTGCATGCCATTGCCTGTCTGTGAAGGTGAGAGAACAACTTGTGGGAATTGGTTCTCTCCACCACGTGGGTTTCAGGGACAGAACTCAGTTCATGAGTCTTGACAGTTAGTGCCTTAATTCCACCTCACCAGCCCCAAAGCTCGTGTTTTCATAACTTTACCTTTTTTGTAGGTAGTGGGTCACATTCATAGCTCTCCTTGGCTGTGTGTGGCCCCCAGGGGGGAATGCTAGAAGCTGACTGGTGCTCTGGAATTTTCTGGTCTCTAAAAATCCCGCTAATGGACTCATTTGAGGTAGTTCTGTGATTGATTGGGCTTCGCTTTTGAGTCTTTAACAGAAAGGCAGAAAGTGCTGAAGGGGTCTGCAGTGCAGAGGTCTAGGGAGGATGTTTTCACTGAGAATTCAATATGAGGGTCTTACTGGCAGGGTTTAGGTTTTAATTTCAAAGTTCACACTTACACAGATGAATTTTATTCTCTTTCTGTTTAGTAGTAATATTATAGCATTTTAAGAAAAGCTTTGGGAAAGACCATATTCTGGAAGACCACATTTCATTTTTAGGTTTGAACCATATTTTTGTTTATTATGTTGTGTGTTTGTCAGCTGTGTGCAGGTGCTTGCAGAGGCAGGAGAGGGTGTCAGATACTCTAGAGGTACTCTACAGGTGGTTATGGGCTGCCTGACATGCTCCTAACTGCTGAGCCACCACTCCAGCCTTAGTAGGTGTTTTTGTTTGTTTGATTTTTTGAGCTAGGATCTTGTAGCCCAGACTAGCCTTGGATTTGAAGTCCTCCTGCTTTAGTCTGTTGAGATACCTGGTTCAGTCTCTTTAAGCTTATTTAATTTTTATTTTGGAACTGTCTATGTAGATAAGGCTGGTCTCAAACTCACTGCCTTCTGCTTCCTGAGTGCGGAGAGTAAAGGCATTTGCCACCACATCTAGCTTCAAAGTATTTAAAATTTATTTTTACTTAAATTTTTTTTATAATTTTATATGTATGGTTATTTTGCCTGCCTGCATGTCTTGTACTGCATGTGTGCAGTATCTGTAGAGACCAGAAAAGGGCATCATACTCCCAGGAACTGGAGTTAAAGATGATATGAGACGCCATGTAGATGCTGTGACTTGAACCCCTAATCTTTGGAAGAGCAGCTAGTGCTCTTAACAGTTGAGCTATCTCTCTAGTCCCAGTGAAGCTTCTTTGCTGTGGCTGTAGTGTGGGGATTGAACCTGGGGGCCTCTGTGTGCTAGGCAAAAGTTCTACTACTGCTGATATTCCTGGTTCTCTTTAACTTTTTATTCATGTCTTTGAGTCAGTCTCACTTAAGTTTCCCAGGCCAGCCTTGAACTTACTCTGTGGTCCAGGATGAGCTTACACCTCTGATCATCCTGCTTTAGCCTCCTGAGTAGCTAGGATTGCAGGCCTGAACAATCAGGTCTTATTTCAGGGACTGAATTTCAGAGTAGCAAAATATTAAAACCCGAAAGGTTTTAAACCTTTCTCCCCACCCCCTTTTTGAGATAGGGTTTCTCTAAGCTGCCTAGACTGGCCTTGAACTTGTTACTATTCTGCTTGCGCAGCTGGGCTGAGATTACGGGCATGTACCAGTATACTTTTTTTTTCCCTGTGAGATGTGGTATTAGGATTGAACCACCCTCACATCTCAACCCTGAGCATTTAATTCCTTTTTTTTTTTTTTAACAGTTCCTTAAAATGTTCCCATTGTGGCCTGGTGAATAGCTCAGTTGGTAAAGCACACAACCCTGAGGATCTGAGTTTGATCAAAAACCCATTTGAAAAGGTCAAGCACGGTGTGTACCTGTAATCCCAGCCTCGAGGAGGTGGGAACAGAAGGATCTTGGGCTGCCTAGCTAGCGCAGTGAAAAGCCTTGCCTCAAAATAATGGTGACTGGCCCCTGAGGAATAAGACACATGCATGTGTGCCTGTACAAATGCACACTTACCACACACACACACATAAAAATAAAACTTTGTTTAACAAAGCTTTTGAGACTCTTGTCTTATTTTCTAGTTTTAGGAGCAGAATTCCAACTTTGAATTTTGATTACATTAGGGAATTTGCTTCAGTGATACAAAGGAAGAAAAAGTCCTTTCAGGATGAAAGAGCGGAAGAGTTAGGAGTAAACACACTAAATGGTTACTCTTTTGTATTTATTTTTAAGATATGTGTAACACACCAACTTACTGCGACCTAGGAAAGGCTGCCAAGGATGTCTTTAACAAAGGGTATGGTAAGTATACAATGGTAAATTTTATGTTGGGTCAGAGTTAGTGATAAATTCTGAGGATTTAGTTGCATGTTCCTTAAAACTTTTGCTTTGTAGGCTGGGGAATAGTTGGTAAAGTGTGTAAGATACTCTTTTTGTTAGTAAAATAAGGGTAAGTGACCATTAATCTGCATCACAAGTATTAAGGGCTGTTAGTAGCCTCTTGTCTTTCATTCCTTAGTCTCCTTCACAAACATTGAGAGAGTTGTTATACATGTACACATGCACAAACGTCTAATATCTGTAACATGGCGTAGAACCCACCTATAATATTTATGCTTCATTTTACCAGTTCTGGTTATGATTAAGCTGCTTACCTCTCTCTGTAAAATCTTTTTTTGTTTTTACTTGAGACAGGGTCTTACTGTGTAGCCCTGGCTGGTCTGGAACTTGCCATCTAGACTATGCTGGCTTCAAATGCACAGAGATCCACTTGCCTCTGAGTGCAGGGATTAGGGTGTGTGCTGCCATTCCCAGCCCATGTAATGCTTTTTAATATACCATTTTTTTTATCCTTTTTTTTTTTTTTTTTCCTTCAAGACAGGGTATCTGTGTAGCCTTGGCTATCCTAGACTCACTTTGTAAACCAGGCTGGCCTCAAACTCATAGAGATCTACTTATCTCTGCCTTACTGAGTGATGGGATTACAAGCATGTGCTACCTTGCTTGGCTAATATACCAATTTTTAATGAAAGTGGAAATCTCATATTTTTAGCAATATATTATCTTTATTACAAGTAGAAAATTTTTTAGGTTTTAAAACTTTGTTTTTAATTTTTCTGTGCTGTACACATTGATTTTTTTTCTTCTACAAATGCTCATTATATTTTTACCTTGCATACACACACACACACAAACATACAATTATGTGTGCACATACTTACCCACACAACAGCATAGATTTTTTTTTTGAGTAATTTTAGTCTTTAGAATAGTGCATTTTTTTTCTTTTTACTTTTTAGAAGTATGAGTTTATTCACTTTTAGGACCTTTAGAATTGTACTTCTTTTGTTATAATTAAGTTTCTTTTCGAATTCTTATGTAACTACCATGTATTTTCCATATGGGATGTATCTGCCTTTTTTTTTTTTTTTTTTTTTGTATTTTGAGGCAGGGTTTCTCTGTGTAGCATTGGCTATCCTGGACTCTTTGTAGACCAGGCTGGCCTCAAACTTACAGAGATCTGCCAGCCTCTGCCTCCCTGAGTGCTGGGGTTACACTATATGGGATGCATAGAATATTTTTTAAGTTGAAAAAATTGGAGTGAAAGTTAAATTTTGTATATATTTTGTTTTTTAATGTTTCTAGGGTTTGGCATGGTCAAAATAGATCTGAGAACCAAGTCTTGTAGCGGAGTGGTGAGTACCTAGTATATTTTTAATAGGTAAAGCATCTTAACTGGTTTTAAAATAATTGTTTCCTGTTGCGTAAAACAGCACGTTCTTGATACTGCTGTCCACCCTGTGGCTTTGTCCTTCCTTCACTCTCTGGGTCTGTGAAGCCAGTAGAAAGATAGGTTGAATTTGGAGGTGGGATTCTTTGTGTTTCGTAAGAGTATCAGGCATCTCACTCCTAGATGATACAGAATGTGTATTGTTATACTTTCATGAATATGTATGAGTACTGAAACCTCTACTTCCATTTTAATGGTCCATAAGAATTTTAATGCTGTTTTACAAAAATACATTTTAATCTGTCTTTTTATTACTGATTTATGCAAAATATAGAAATTTATTTTTATATGTGTATATACAAAATTGTTTTATATTTTTAAAAGTGAATTAATATATTTTGTGTGTATGGGCATTTTGCCTGCATGGATGTCTGTGCATCATGTGTGTGCCTAGTGCCCGCAGAGTTCAGAAGACGCCGTCAGAGCCCTTTGTGTTGGCGTTACAGCACTGAATCACCTTGTGGCTGCTGGAAATCGAGCCCTCGTTCTTTGGAAGAGCAGCTTGGTTTTGATTTGTGTTTTTTGCTCTTCGAGACAGGGTCTTTCCATGGAGCCCTGGCTGTCCCAGAGCTCGCTTTGTAGACCAGGCTAGCCTTGAACTCACAGAGAGCTGCCTGCCTCTGCCTCCTGAGTGCTGAGGTTAACAGTTTGTGCCACCACCACCTGGCTTGGTTTTATGATTTTTTAACTGATTTTCTTCCAGTCTTTTTTATTGCAAGTCAAGATGCTGACATAGTTTTCAAAACATTATTAATCAGCCATTAAATAAATCTCAGCAAGTAGATTAACTTTTTTCTTGTGGCACTGGACATTGCATTTAGGACCTCTTCATGCAAGGAGAACACTCTACCAGTGCATTACATCCCTAGCCCTCAGCCCTACTTTTACTTTTTCATTTGAGACAGGGTCTTACTAAGTTGCCAGTGCTGGCCTTGAACATACCCTGTATCCCGGACAGGCCTTGAACTTTCGATCCCCCTGCTTCAACCTTTTAAGTAACTGGGATGGTAGGCTTTTGCCACTATGCCTGGTGGGTTAAATTTCTTTTCTTTTTCTTTTCTTCTTTTGTTTTCTTTTTTCTTTTCCCTTTTTTTTTTTTTCCTTCATTCTTTTTCGGTGCTGGGTACCCAGGCCCTTGTGCATGCTAACTCTACTTTGACTCTTACCCAGGTGAACTTTTAATTCACCTTATTTTCTGATTTATTTTTGCAGGCTACGTCTTTAGCTGGTGCTTACTTATTCAAACCCATGCAAGTTTTATTTATGAATATAATTGTTTAATTAGAAGGATGAAAGGTGTGTGCAATTTGTATGATATTTTGCATTGTACTCTGCATAGCTCTGGTTTGTCCCCATCACTCTTGTTCTGGGTTTCTCTATCATAAATGAATAAATGTATGACCTGCCTTACTAAGAAGGCTGTTCTGTTGAAATAGGAAAACTGTACGTATATTAAAATTTTCAGAAGTTACAGTCAGTTGTGTTGGAAAAGTCAACTCTACCTTTCTCTCTCTTCCATGCTGCTGTGGTGGCTTTGTGCATCCAGATGGTGAGGAAAAAAGCCTTTTTATGTGCTTGCTCTATGGCTGCTTTTGTCTCTATTAATTTAGGATAATTTTTATCCTTTGTTGTACAGTTCTCAGGTTCTGTTTTACAGTGACCTTTCTCTGTGTTGCTTGTTAGCATTAAGTGGCATCTGAAGATGCCATTTTCATGTTGTAAGTGGATTTTATACTTTTTTGTATTTGACTTAATTGTCAAATTAGACCCAAATTGGGGCAATATCTGGATTTTAGCTTCCAACAGTTGTAGCCTTTTCTCTGAATTTTGTATCTGCTACTTTAGCGTCTCGATAATATCGATCTTCAGACTAAGAGGTAGGAAGAAGATATGGAACAACTCAAATATTTACATTCGCTGTATTTGTCATTTTTGAAAAGTAAATGTAAAAACTACACTATTCAGATTTATTATTGAAAGCAAACAGTTTTCACATTAAGGGATTAACCTGAGCTGTTACACATGGCTTATGCTGTATTATTTTTCTTAAGGCCTTGCCCTGAGTAGACAGCGTGATTTTCAATTTGGAAGCTTTCTGTGTAGTGTTAATAAACAGATCGTAGCTTTCCAGTCTAGGGGTGTCGTCTGTCTAGAACTTGAGTTATGGCTAAAGAGAGGTTTCAGGTTGCAAAGAGTGAAACAGAACTACTTCAGAAGGTAACTATTCATTGCTGCTGGCCAGATTTCAGAAATGCTCCTGAGAGCAGGGTCAGGCAGAAAGTTTCTTGACAGTCAGAGATTGTCAGTGACAGGTAGTGACTGTTTGCTTCCCCTAGAAGAAGGTCTTTTCCTAACTGTTTATTGTCATGTGATGGAAAGGACACTACAGGAAGATACACATAATGACAGTCATGGTGATTGTACTTTAGAGGGTAAGCCAGATGGAGAAGGAAAGAGGGCCTTTTAAGTTTTGTTTTATTGTCAAAATGGGTAGATAATTCTGATGTTGCTTGAAAATGTTTATGGTAAAAGTTTTACAAACAGCTTCGTGGCTGAAGCATTCGTATTTTACAACACTGTAAATGTACTTTAACACTATGTCTAACATAAGCGTGAAAATGATCACACGTAAATGTATTTTATCACAATGTTTTTTTCTTTTGTAGTGCTGGGATGGAACCCAGGGCCTTGAGCATACTAGGCAAACACTTTACTATTAAGCTACTTCACAAGCCCATAAAAATACATCTTTAAAAAAACAGCATTTGGGGCTGGAGTGATGGCTCAGCAGTTAGAAGTACTTGCTGTACTCGCAGAGGACCCAGCTTTCGTTTCCAGCACCCTCGTGCAGTTCACAACTGTCTGTAACTCTAGTTCCAGTGGATCCCATCCCTGTGTGGTCTTAGGGCACCATTTATGCACACAGTGCACATACAGACAAGTAGTCACTCATACATACACATAAAAATAAATACAGCAATAGGCTGAGGATATATAGTTCAGCGACAGCTGTGGACAGGGCCTTGGGTTCCATTCCCAGCACACCCCACCCCCGCCTCACCCCCAGCTCCACCCCACACTACCACCCACACACTTCCCTTACCCCAAGTCACAAAATACTAAACTAAGTAGAAAGTGTGGGAGGTAGTGTTTATAGGTTTTAGTCACCTCTAAATTTACTATCTGACAAGTATTAGAGAGAATTAATAGGCCATGAAAGTGAAATTCTTCACTATTCAGTATTTTTGTCTTTTTAATAAAGGAACTTATTTCTAGCAGAGATCATTTTCTTTTAAAGTTAAGAATTTAGTGTGCCCAATAAAAAAGAGAATATTTGGAATAATAAATGCCAATAAGAAGGGAGGAGTCATGGACAGTTCTCAACCTGGTTAGAGACAGACAGAAAGCAGGAGGTATTTTGAAGCCTAGGGTTATTTAAAAAGTAAGGTGTATTGGTTTATGATGCATTGAACACTGTTTTCTGATGAATGGTTTCTGTTTGGTGAGATCATTTAAAAATAATTTTTCTTGTTCACCAGGAATTTTCTACTTCAGGTCATGCTTATACTGACACAGGGAAAGCATCAGGCAACCTAGAGACCAAATACAAGATCTGTAACTATGGGCTCACCTTCACCCAAAAATGGAATACAGACAATACTCTTGGGACAGAGATCTCTTGGGAGAATAAGGTAAGAAAAAGCACTAGAAGTTATTGTAGGTTAGTGAGTCACACCAAGTAATGAGCATAACGGGCTAGAGAGACGGCTGTGCTGTTAAGAGCACATACTGCTCTTGCAGAGGACCTGGGTCCAAGTCAGCGCCTCTGTCAGGCGGCTCACAACCACAGGGAAGTCCAGCTCCAGTGCATCTAATACCTCTGGACCCCATGAGCACCTACACAACACACAAGCACATACAAATACACATGATTAAAATAATAAAAACAAATCTTCAAAAAATTGAATAAACTCCAGATATAATCTGAGTAGGATGTTAAAATGTCTTCTACCATATTTTCTTTGTGTAGCCTTTTTTTATTTATTTTCTCGGTGTGTCTTTAACATTTCTAGAACACGACATTGCATCTTTGTTTTGATTAGTTAATTGTGTTGCACAGTTGATCCTCTCCTGAGTAGAACAGACTCTTCAGTAATTTAGTTTACTTTTGGAATCTTTGCAAAATTAGCTACACAGAAATGTGCCTACATTTTTTAATGTTTTTAGGGAGAAAAACAATCAGCTTTTTTTTTTTTTTTTTTTTTTTTTTGTCAGACACCTACTGTGTACAGGGCACTATATTTTTCTTTTGGAGAATGGATCCAAACTTGTAGTCCCGGCTGGCTCTAAACTTTGCTTGTAGCTGAGGTTGACCTTGAACTCCCAATTTTCCTGCCTATACCTTCCAAGTCCAGGAATTTCAAGGGTGTGCCACCATGAGTTTTCAAGGTACATCTGTGTGTATTAGCACATACAAAGAGGTACAGCTAAAGACGTTGGCTGGTCAGGTTATCTTTAGTCATTTCAAGAGAACAAGATTATTTTATTACTGTGAAGTAATTATTTTTCCACAGTAATTTAGGTTATTTAATGTATTAGGATTGGCCTGTACATTTTAATGTTTTTAAAATTTTGAGATGTCATTCAGGCTGGCTGCAAACTTTTTGAGCTTAAGATTGTGTGCCTCAGCTTTTTGAGTAGTTTGGATTATAGGGTCATGCCACCATAACCAGTTTAATTTATATTTTGATGAGAGAGCCATGGTTAGGGGCTATGTTTGAGGGGACGGCAGTTAAGGAGATGAAAAAATATAGGAAGTAACAGCCAGAAGAGGAGGAATGCTGGTGTGTGCCTGTAATCCCAGCTCTGGGGGTAGGATGTGCTGTGTGGGAGGCAAGTGGATCTGAGTTCAAGGCCAGCCTGGTCTATAGTGGGAGTTCCAGCACAGCCAGGCTACACAGAGAGACCCTGTCTTAGAAATAAAGAAAAGATGGGGGAGGTAATTTATTATATAACTTACTGTCTGGCTTTCTTTAATGACTTTGTTATTAAAAAGGAAGTGTGAGGAAGTTTTAGAACTGGCTTTTTGAGTTAAAGAATTGAAAATTGTTAATTGAAAATTTTTTGTTTTACAGTTGGCTGACGGGTTGAAACTGACTCTTGATACCATATTTGTACCAAACACAGGGTAATTATCCAAACCCATTTTTTTCTGTAGGGACAGGGAGAAACTTGGAGGTTGTTTTAGCAATGCTAGAATGTGTGTGTGTGTTTAAAGGAAGAGATCCTCAAGGCAACATAAAATTTTCAGTTTAAAAAAAAAGATTAAACAGAGGCATATCTCTCTAGCTTAGGAATTGAAGGGTCTGAGGCCATAGTTATATCTATTCTAAAGACTGGTGGGTATGGCAAGAGTGTGATCTACTGATTGTAAGGGACCAGGGTGAGTGGTGCTGCCATCACACTTTCTGGACCTTGCAAGTCCTCCCGGTGTAACAATGGGTCTGTCCTTCCTGGCACATGCTTTAATTATTTTTAGAACAAGTATTCTCCAAGACTTGTATGCAGAACTAATTCTGAATATTCAGCATTGCTATTAAAAGTATATTTCATCCAGATGTGTTGGTGTATGCCTCTAGTCCCAGCATTCTGGAGACAGGCAGGCAGATCTCGGGTTCCAGGCCAGCTAAAAGAAACAAGAAAATGTGTATTTCTACTAATAGGTTACTTTGTTTTGATGTACTTTTGTAGCACTTGAAAATATTTGAAGATAGTTTATTTCTCATCTGTATATATGTGTATGTGTGTATAATATATATACACATACATATCTTCAGATTATTAACTGGTACTGACATATCAAAGATTTTGCATTTTTTGACAAAATTGTATATATCTGTGGGGTAATATGTAGTATTTGAATGTCTGTATACATTGTAATCAAATAGGGTAAGTGTATTTGTCTTAAACTTTTATCATTTTTTTGAGTTGAAGCAAATTTAAAACTTGCAGGTTTTGGAATATATAGTACTTTATGTGTAATAACTACTGTGCAACAGAACATCAAAATAATTTATCAAGTGTATCTGTTGATTTATGTCTTTATGAAATTTATAGTAAAGTACTTTATATCAAATGACATGCATTTCTTTTTTTGTTTTGTTTGTTTGTTTGTGTTTTGAACAGAGTTTTTCTGTGTAGCCCTGGCTCTCCTGGAACTCACAGAGATCCATCCACCTGTCTCTATCTCCCCAGTGCCAGGATTAAAGGCATGTGCCCCCATAACGTTAACCATTAACATATAGTTTAATCCTAACAGTTGTATTTGTAGAGAGCTGAGTTGTCTGTAGCCATTTTCCCTTTGGAGAGGGTCTTTGTGCATTAGTGGAGAGAGTAGATTCACATCATTTCATTGTACCATTTGTTTTACAGAAAGAAGAGCGGGAAGTTAAAGGCGTCCTACAAACGGGATTGCTTCAGCCTGGGCAGTAGCGTGGACATAGATTTCTCTGGTCCTACCATCTACGGCTGGGCTGTGCTGGCCTTTGAAGGCTGGCTGGCCGGATATCAGATGAGCTTTGACACGGCCAAGTCCAAACTGTCCCAGAACAACTTTGCCCTTGGCTACAAGGCTGCAGACTTCCAGCTGCATACCCATGTGTGAGTGTCACAGGCTATTCCGATTGCAGTGCTCGTACAATTCCCGGGAAAGGCTGTTGATAAGATGGTAAACAGTTGAAAGTGCTGGTAACTGCTGGATACCAGTCCTGCTGTCTGTCTATCTATGTATCTTATCTATCTATAACATTTTTGTTTTGTTTTGTTTGAGACAGGGTTTCTCTGTGTAGCCTTGGCAGTCCTGGACTGGCTTTGTAGACCAGGCTGGCCTCGAACTCACAGAGCTCTGCCTGCTTCTGCCTCCCAAAGTGTTGGGATTAAAGGTGTGTGCCACCACCACCCAGCTTTGCTGTATATTTTCATAGTCAGCAGTGCCTTCCGGAAGTTCATATACTGAGCTTTGCTGCTGTTTGTTACTGGTGTCACCTTTGACCCCAGCCTTTGGGATATTTTAGCATCTGTAAAAGAACCACTGAGTAGAGACAACCCACAGCACTGTTACTTTTTGCTTATTTTGACTGTATCTGGAAGCAGATGTGTGGAACACTAAGAATAATCACCAAATTGTCTGCGTGTCCTGGAACTTGTCTGGTGATTCTGTGTGGAGATTTTCATGTGTCTCGGTCAGAACCTAGTTACTGCCTCTATTGCTTTTAGAGATAACAGGATGTATCTGGCTTTAGTGACTGTGGGTTCTGCTTTTTCCCAACCGTATGCTCCCTGTTTTACCCCTATCACTAGATAGGAGAGAAAGAAGAGTAGAGGTCAGACAGACAGAAAGAGATAGAGGTCTCTGAGTCTAATTTCTTTCCTCTTGTTTCTAACAAACTGCAACCAACTCTCCTGAACAACCAGCACCTCCCGCCCCCCCACCCCCAATCAGGGTTTTAGCGTTTATATACCTTCTGTAAAGTTTCCAGAATTCCAAAGGTCACACAGCCATACAAACCATCCGTAGCGGGCCAACCACTCCTCTGCTAGAGCATGAGGCAAATCAGTCAGCTGCTGTGGACAATCTGAAGCAGTGCCATATCCCCACATCTGGGATTAAAATGAAAACATAATATTATAATATTATATTATAATATTATAAAATATTATAATATTTTTTATGTTTTTAAAGAAACCAAAATTCCAGAATTCTTACTACAGTGGGGATCTCAAAGTAATCCTGGATTTTAGTGTTGGCTGAAACAGCCTCAACTTTTACTTATGTTTAGTTTTTGGTGTTTTAAGATCTCATATAGATCAGGCTGACCTCAGGCTACTATGTAGCCTGGGCTGTTCTTGAACTTCTTGTCCTCTTGCCTGTACCTTCCAGTTGCTGGGATGAAAGGCAGGAATGAGCTGTGTGTTTCGGAGGTTTTGCTCCTCACCGGGCACTCTGGTATAGACAGTGGTACTACAACACTTTACTAGGAAACCGACAGTGGTCTTAAAACGCTGTTGTTGGAAAACCATGGTATACTTCAAAGAGCCATGGTTTGTATCTGGAGCAGTGTCTCCTGAGGATTTTATCGAAAGTGTTTTCTCTCTCTGGCTGTGTAGTAAGTAAAAGCTAGTGTCTTTATTCCTATATTTTTACCTCCTCAAAGAGAGGACCTAGATCCTATGAAAAAGAGACTTTTAGGTTATATTTTCTAAATTCTCTGAAACATACCTATAGATTACCTTTACCTGAGGTGTCTGTCTTTGAGCATAGTTGAATTGTGTCTTCAGAAATCTATTGTGTAGAAGAGTCAAGTAAATGAATCAGGTGCTGCTTTAATCATGCTCTTAGATATTTCGTAGGTTGGTTTAATTTCTTGTTTGATAATCAAACTTTATTTTTTCCACCGTGAGAACAGGAATGACGGTACTGAGTTTGGAGGCTCTATCTACCAGAAAGTTAATGAGAAGATCGAGACATCAATAAACCTGGCGTGGACAGCTGGCAGCAACAACACTCGCTTTGGCATCGCTGCTAAATATAAGCTGGATTGTAGAACTTCTCTGTCTGTAAGAATGTGCATCCCAGCTGTTAATGAGTGCTGTAGTCCCCTGACAATTTGCATGTTCTCTGTTAGCCTCATGACCACTCAGTTAGTGAAAAGGTCGTTATGTCTAAGGCAAGAATGTGGGTTCTAGTCCTAATTTCTCCCCTGTTGGCTATTGCTGATCTTGGCCTTGGTATATTCCTTACTTTTAAATTCATGGGAGTAGATTACTATTCTTACTACTGTTACTTATTTTCATTAATACTAACAGAAATTGAGCTCC
This sequence comes from Meriones unguiculatus, assembly GCF_030254825.1. NCBI lineage: Eukaryota > Metazoa > Chordata > Mammalia > Rodentia > Muridae > Meriones > Meriones unguiculatus. The sequence continues at coordinate 14,841,356 of NC_083352.1, read as the reverse complement.
TATGTATAAGGCTTTACAGATCTTATCCCGTGTAATTCTCATAACTGTTCTGTGTGGTGAAAATTGATATCCTCATCCATTTTGCAGTCAACCCAGAAACTAGGTGAGGGTCACAGTAAGCAGCCGTGTTAAAATGTGAATCCAGATATGGTTTTATGACACCTGAGTACATGTTGAATCACTGTCAGGTTGTAAACTGGTATTTCAAAGAATTCAGTACAGGCCGGGTGTGGTGCTGCACACCTTTAATCCCAGGCCTTGGGAGGCTAGTAGACCTCTGATTTCAGAGTCAGCTTCTTCTACATACTGGCTTCCAGGATAGTCCTGGCTGTGTAATGAGTGTCTCAAAACAACAACAAAGAAATTCAGTACCTAGGGATGCTTGGTAATTCAGTGTGCTTGAAAATCTGTTCAAGAACTTTAAAGAATACATTCTCATTACCCACAATTCCTACCAGTCCTGTTGACTTCTTAAAAGAGTGAGCTTTTTTTTTCAGTTTTAGCAATTCTAGATTACCCTCAGTGCTTTAGAGACATTGTGCATGAAGTAGTTGCATTGTGCTGACATGTTGTAGTGTTATTTTCTAACTGCTTCTATTTTCATCTCTTAATCTTAGGCCAAAGTAAACAATGCCAGTTTAATTGGACTGGGTTATACGCAGACCCTCCGAGCAGGTATGTAAAAAGAATTAGTTAGTGGGTGGTCAGGACAGAAAGACAGCGAGAATAGTCTGTGGACCCGCTTAAATAGTCCCTGTGGGTTACATTTGGCTTGTCCCTCAGTTTTCTTAATGTGGAACTCCAAGTAGTTCCTCATACTCACACACAGCAGACCAGACAGCTGTGTCTGTGCAGTACAGCCTCCCTGGACTCAGTGCCATGGACTTAGATCTGTTATTCCTAGCAAACTTAGGTCTTGGTGTGATACTGGCCACAAGTAATTATGTTTTGTTTTTGTTTTTGTTTTTTTCTCTCTAGGAGTCAAATTGACTCTGTCAGCTTTAATAGATGGAAAGAACTTCAATGCAGGAGGTCACAAGGTGGGATTGGGATTTGAACTGGAAGCTTAATGTGATTTGAGTAGAGCATCATTTGTCCCTGGAAATGAAGAGAAATAAACCCACTATGTTTTGGCCTTAAAATTCTGTGAAATTTCAAAAGTGTGAACTTTATATTCTTCCAAAGAATTGTAATCCTTCCTACACTGAAGTCTAGAGATTACAGATCCATCCTACGGGAGGTCCTTGAAGGCATGCCTGGAGATTTTCATGTTTGTGCCACATTTCAGTTGAGTTCTGCAGAGTTAATTTAAGTATGTTCCTCAGCAACAGCGTAGTGTCCTGTTGAAGGAAGTGATCTGACTCCCGGTTTGTACATCGTGTCCTGCATGTCCCACTCCACTTTTCCACGACCTTTTGTTGTAGCAGTCTCTGCTGTAGTGAAATCTTTGGTTTTGCATCAGAGTAAAATAAACCCATCACATTTGGAGCATAATTGTTCATCTGATTTATTAGTAGTGCTTGATCACGTCTAAAGCTGTGTGTCTAAAACATGCGTGTTTTTACTGCTCACTCCAACTCTAGTTCTCTCTCACTCTGCCCCTGAAGGATGAGGTGGTAGTTTTTTGTTCTGCAGTGGAGAAGGACAGCTGTTGAGGAACTAGCTTCCTGTTGTATCATGTCAAAGTGTCCTGAAGCTGCTGAGGGCACAGTGTGGAAAGAGGAGAGGTAGGGAAGGGAAGACTGCAGGGGGAAGGGTGTAGTTCTGACTCTTCCAGGCCTTCGGAAAAAAAAAAAAAAGTTTTTTTTTTTGTTTTTTTTGAGTACTAGGTGTAATAATACAACTGAAGAAGGAGTTACAGTGTAGAAAAGATATAGGTAGACGTAATACTCCTAGGGCTTATGGACATCATCTTTCTGTGAGCAGAACACCTTTCTTTTTATATGGAAGTAATATGAGCCAGTTACAGTAGTTGCAGTCCGCTTTCAGTTAGATTGACAGTAGAACTTGCCATTCTTCACTTCCCCCTTCAGTACTGCAAGCAGTGTGATGTGTATCCCTGCAGCTATTAGCATCCTGGAGCCCTCACAGCTGTCCGTTTACACGAGGCTAAAGACCTCTCTCCTCCTGGAGTGCACTTCATTTTTTATGATGATTTTTTCTTTTTAAAAATTAACTTCAAAAATTTATTTACTGTTGTAGTTTCTTTTCTATTGTTGTGACAAAACGCTGAGGAAGGCAACTCATAAAAGAAAGCTTATGTTTGAAAGGGTCAGGATGGTGTTTGAACAGAGGCATGGTGGCAGCCGAGAGCACATCTCGCAAGTAGGAAGCAGAGAGACATACTGGCAATTTGAACTCTCAAAGCCCACCCCTCCCGACCCCTCCTAATCCTCCCCACACAGTCTGAGAAGCTGGGGACCACATTTTCAAACATGAGCCTGTGAGGGCCATTCTTACTCCAACCCCACCCCCAGGCGTGTTTGATATATATCGTAGCTATATATGGCATCTTTAGTGTAAGGACACCTAAGCAACTGACTTTGAAATTTAATTTGTTTAATTTGATTACAGGTAGCAGTGGCTGTTGAGTTGAATAGCATATTCTATAAGATTTCTAGGAGGGACATGCATTGCAGGGCACGGGGATTTGATAGGTAGCACAAATTTGCCCTTCATAGGTTTGGTATCAATTTATATTTCTATCTGATGCTTGTCCATTCCCTCACATACACATTAACACTGTTGCCATACTTTCAAATGTTTAACTGTTTAGTAGGTGAAAGCTTGTATCTTCTTTTGATTTATGCTTCCCCAGAGACCAGTGAGAAGGGCTGTTTTCACGTTTACTGGTCATTTATATTCTAAAGAATCCATTATATTTCTTGCTGTTTCTATTTGGGTTGTCTTAAAATAACTAGGCATATTTGTTCTTTGAAAAACTCCAATGTAAGATAGTACTTACCACTTACAAAGTCTCCTAAAGCTGCCAGACAACAGTCTTTACCCAAGTTTTGGCTAATAAGGTAGTAATAGACCACTAAGCCTAGACAATACCTGCAATAGCAATCATACAAAATTTTATTTTCTTGAATATTGTCTTAGTGAACTGAGCCACCATTGTAAGAGAGAAATAGTAAAGACGGTAAAACCTGAACAGCTGATGGCAGTAGCTAATCCTGTATCAGAATGTCCACGTGCAGCATGGGTGGCGCGAGTGGATGGGATGTGTGGGAGTGAGATTGTCCCAGGGAGTCTTCAGATTGCTTCGCAAGGTAATTCTTCCAACCAGTATAGATGAGAGTGTAAGGGAAATGACAGGGCTGGAACAGCATTCAGCTTGCAGGAAGAGCGAATGTGCTGTACCCCTTGGTTATTTCTTAGATCTTTTATCTGTCGAAGTTGGTTGTGTTCATCTCAATTAGTCAAGAAGGCAGTCTCTACGTATTTGTAATTTTCCTTTATGTTGTTGCCTTTAAATTACTGATCTGCAGAGCCAGGGAGCCACATTAAGGTAATCCAAATACGGCTGTGGGAAGTTTAGATTCAGCCTTTATTCGGGGACTTTATCGAGTTGTGGCTTCATCAACGTTTTAGACAGGATACACATAGGCTCATGTACTGCTTGCTGCCTTGCCGGCCACTTGATTTGTCGTGACCCATTTAAACCTTACAGTGATAACTGACCATCTTAGAGTCCTGTAGTCCAGAAAGAAGAGCCAGGAGAGTCATCCCAGGTAGAGCAGTCTCTCCTGCCCTGGTGCACCTAGAGCTACCATTTCCCAAACTGAATCCTTGCCTTCCACATCTATCTAGTGCTAGGAGTGTGAGCCAGATTTCTGCCGTTGTGAACTTGTCTGATCTCACCCAGCCACTGGTTAGCTTTTCCCCAGAGCTCCTGCTCGGATGAGAATAGCCTTGCGTTTTTCTTTCTGAAGCTTCCTGGTCCCCAAAGGCCCTTGTCTTTCTGAAACCTTCAGTGGCCCAGTCATTGATGACTTGGCACTTGATAGTCCTGGATGCTAGGGTAAAGGAAAACCAAAACCAGCCTTTATTTGGTTTGGCTTCTCGGTAAAGAGGGTTTCTGAAAGCAACTGTAGTCCCTTGTGATCATCAAAGACACAATTCCTGTCATTGCGTGCAACTCTGAACTGTGACAGAATTAGCATTTTGCAAAGTGATTGCAAGAGATGTTGTAATTACAATTAAACTTGACACCGCTAGGTGCCGCTGTGGTGCAACAAAGATAACCTGCTTTCCTAGTCCCAGCTCCGCCTTCATTTGATCCATTTTCTGGGACCTCACCCCTTCTCCTACTCTGTGTACTTAGAAATTTCTGAGTTTAGGGTTTGGTTAAGACATGGAAAATAGGGAAAGACAAATTCTCCATCCTATTAGACAAAATTCCTTTTGCTGTTTAAGCAGGTTTAGTCCCCAACAAGAACTCTTGGTCCTCTGGGTCGTGTCTGAAACACATTACTTAGAGCGTTAGTGCTTCTCAGCCTTCCCAAGGCTGTGGCTTATACACAGTCCCTCATGCGGTAATGACCCCAACCGTAAGTTATGCTCATTGCTATGAATCATAATGTAAATATCAGATAGTCAGGATATCTGATATGTAACTTCTGTGAAAGGGTTGTTTGACCCCATGCCCCACAGGTTGAGAACCATTGACTCACTCTCAAGTGCTTCCTTTGAAGAGACTTAAAGAACCTTCCTTTTCTTCTTGTACTTCTTTCCATGTTCTTAAACATATGGATAGCCTTATTCCCAGGTCTTCTGTGCAGACCTTGACCTTTCTGAGTTTAAATTATTTTTATTTTTTTGAAACAGAGTCTCACTGTGTACCTTTGGTTGGCTTGGGGCGTCTGTGTAGACCAGGCTAGCCTCCCTCTGCCTCCCGTGTGCTACCATGCCACTGTCACAGCAGGCTACTTCAAAACAAAACAGAACAGGGTCTCTGCAGTGCTGACCGTCCTGGCAGTCGCTCTTATAGACCAGGCTAACAGCTACCTTGCCTGGCTCTCACTAAATTTTTGTTTACAATTATTTATTATGTACACAGTGTTCTGCCTGTGTGCCTACACGCCAGAAGAGGGCCTCCGATCCCATTATAGATGGTTGTGCCCCACCATGTAGTTGCTGGGAATTGAACTTGGAACCTCTGGAAGAGCAGCCAGAGAGTGACACTGGGCCTAGTATGAGCTTTTGAAACCTCAAAGCCTACCCACTCCAACAAGGCCATACCTCTCAATAGTGCCACTCCCATGCATCTATAGGGGCCATTTTTCTTACCCCCCCCCCTCCCAGAAGTCTTCCAGAAAGTCAGCTTTCCCGAGGGTGTCCTCTTGGACAGGTGACTGACTGGCTCAACTTGATCAGCTTTTGCAGGAGGTGGCAACAGCGTGTGATGGTCTAATAGGGGCAGATCTGAAGTGGAGCTCAGTTCTCTTCTTTTGACCTGGAGCAAGTTTCCCTTAACAGCACTGACACATCCATATTTCACACGCTTTTTAAAATCCTAAGGAAGGGCAGCTGTGGTGGTTCCCTCATTTGGCCTCGTGCTGGCCCAACCTACAGAGCTCTGCCTGCCTTGGCTTCCTGAGTGCTGGCTTCAAGTGTGCAGGATGTAGTCACACACCCAGTTTATGGGATGGATTTTACTATGTCTTCTGTTGCCAGAGAACTCTGTAGGTTAAGAAGAGGAGATGGGCAGGACTTACTTAAAAATGACCTGTTGAAGGCTGGAGAGATGGCTCAGAGGTTAAGAGCACTGGCTGTTCTTCTAAAGGTCCTGAGTTCAATTCCCAGCAACCACATGGTGGCTCACAACCATCTATAATGAGATCTGGTGCCCTCTTTTGGCATGCAGACACATGTGCAGGCAGTAGGCTGTATAAACAATAAATCTTAAAAAAAAATTAGCTGTTGAGCCAGGTGGTGGAGGCAGTGCACACCTTTAATCCTGGCACTTGAGAGGCAGAGGCAGGTGTGTCTTTGTGAGTTCGAGGTCAGCCTGGTCTACAGAGTGAGTTCCAGGATAGTCAAAGCTATACTGAGAAACCCTGTCTAGAAAAAAAAATACCTGTTGAGAAAGAATATAAATGTGTTTAGAGCAGCAGTTCTCAGCCTTCCTAATGCTGCAACTCTTTAATTAGGATCCTCATGTTGTAGTGACCCCAACCATAAAGTTATTTTTGTTGCTGCCTCATAATTGTAACTTTGTTATGAATAATAATGATGTGTTTTCCGGTAGTCTTGGGCAACCCCTGTGAAAGGGTTGTTTGACCCCAAGGAGTCGAGACTCACAGTCTTGAGAAGCCCTGGTTTGGATCCTTCCAAGGGCTCTCAGGAAGGTAAGAAAAAGACTCATAAGCCTGGTGCTCTTCCCCCGAGTATGGCTTTCGTATCTCCCGGCAGCGTTCCTTTGCATGGGAAGTTTGTCTGACCACACACAAAGCTGTCGGGGACTGAGGAGTTCCTTTGTCTGGGAGACTCAGCATTTCTTTGCTTGGGGACATGGCAACACTTTCTGCAGGGTGAGATCACATCCCCAAACTATGTGTGGCCAGACTGTCCCTCATCACACACAGGAACCTCTCCTTGGATAAAGGCTCAAAGTTGGAGTCTGTTGAAATGGCTTTTCCCTCCTCTCCTGGGGTGGCATACAAAGCAGATACCAGATAACAGACCCGGGGCAGAATTCCTGGGTGAGGCTTCTGGCCTCCCCCTCTGCCCTTCCTCTTCACTTACTGCCATTCAGCGGCTGTGGTTTGCCTGCTAGGGCTGAGTGAGGATGCTGAGATGGCCCTTCTGGGGCAGGACCACAGGTTGGCTGGCCTGGACAGTGCTTGCTTCCACATGGGCTGTTGCTTTCTGACTGACAAATCTGAGAGGAGACTGCGTTTCCTGAGACCTCATCAAAGGCAGAAAGCAAGGTGCCATTTTAAAAGGAGAGGGCTTCAGGTTTGGCAGCGGACAATGAAAGCGGCACACCTGGCTGGTGCTTCTCGTCTCTCACCCCTCCTGCGCTTAGGTGCCACTGGTGCCACTGCTGCCACCGAGCAGAACGAGTGGGGCTTCACCCTGAGCTTCAGCCTGAGAAGAGAGCAGGTCCGCAGGGAGCGCCTGCAGAATGAGCCTCCAAGCAGGTGAGCTCCTTCACAGGGATGCCGCCTTCCCCTTCCCACTGCCCTGCTCACACACATCTCAGAGCAGTTCCATCATAATGGGGAGGATGAATGTGCTCACGGGATGCCCGAGACGGGTGTGCCGGCATTCTTTCCTTTGCTGGTTTTGTGTGTTGGTTCTGCACAGACACGGAAGAATAGGAAGATGTAGGGGAAAGGTAAACAGAAAGCATTTGAAAACTACACATGGTCAAATTGTATAGTTCTTATTTTTGTGGAAACCCTGAAAGAAAAGACTAGAGAAGGAAACTTTTGAGGGGTACTTTTTTATTATAAATTTAATATGGTTGATTAATGAAAAAATTACAATGAAGTACCGTGAAAATGTATGTCAATATAAAAATATTAGCAGCATTTCCATGGTTTCAGGCTCTTAACGTTTTAGTCATACTGACTCTCCTGCTGCAGAAGAGAACTGCTCTACAGGAGAACCACGCATGTTCTACATAGTAAAGGCCTCGAAGATCCCCAAGCCCAGCGTCCTTCCCAATACTTCCCACTCAGCCCTGAGTTTGGCAGCATCCAAGTCCATCAAAATGTTTGTGACATGAATTCTGCTTTTCAGGCCACAGGGCAGACAGAACAGGGAGGGACACTGGAACTGGACTTGATATGTATGTAGTGTTTAAATATACACCCCCATTGCTGTATGTTATCCACGCTGGTGACCGTGAAAGCCACTGAATGAGCCCACCTCAGGATCTGGTGTGGCAGCGGTGTGGCTCTTGCTGGTAGGTGGCTGGTGTTTCCAACCACACACGCTGCTAGGGCTGAGCTGCCAACTAGCCTGGGTGGAGCACCAGCTTCACCGCGGTGGCCGGTGGGAAGGGAAACAAACAACATGAAGATAGAATACTGGCAAGTTATCCCTATTTCTTTGGTACTATCCAAAATTCTCCAATCAAAAAAGTGTCAGGGAAGCATACCATTAAAATTACAGTTTCAATATTTACAAAAAGCAGTTGTGGTACATTACACAGTAATTCATACACAGCTCATGAACACACTCAGAGAAAGCACGTGCGAACACCTGTCCCAGCATTATGCAATCCCGTGCGGGCCTGAGAACTTGCCCAGGTTTGCATTAAGTATACTGCATCACTTATATTACAGTGTGTTTAAAAAGGGACTTTCAAATCTCCACTCGCCAGCACTGAAGCCATTATATACAGTTAACAGAATGTTGCGTCCTGGGCAATCCTGTGCGCTCTCTGAGTCTGTTTGCAACAGATGCTACCTATGCAAGGTACACAGTGTGTATTTCATGTAAGTAACCGCACCACAGTGTGCCCTCACGCCATCAGGCTGATGTATGCTGCTATGTACAGTAGTTAGGGTAGCTCTGGGAGACGGACGTCTGCGGCCAGGGTAAGCAGTGAATGGCATGACGCCATCTGGAAGGTATGTGGGAGGGGCGTGTGTGTGTCAAAGGGAGTAGGGTCGGGAGGTGCGAATGCGCATTCCCACGCTAGACTATCCCTATGGCCATTTGCCGACTGGAGGGAAACAAAATCACACGTATGGAAGGATTCCATACACGAGGAGCGCCATGATAGCAGCACTGAATAAGCCAGCCACGGGGACGGTCACGAACCAGGCCACGAATATGTTCCGGAAGAGGTGCCAGTCCACAGCTTTGCGGGAGCGGATCCAGCCCACGGCCACCACTGAGCCCACCTGCGGAAGAGGACACAAGTCAGCAGGAACGTGGTCTACTTCAAAGGTGAGACCTGAGAGGGCGCCTTCACAAACCTGGACCTTGTAGTCGTTGATGACATCATCATTCCACGCATCATGTAACCCGGGCCCTTCCTCATCAGCTTTCTATGTAGATCATTCTGCGTTTCTCATGAGTTATGCTACTGCTCAGTCTCACTGGGCCGAGTTTGAGGAGTGTGACTGGACTCTTGCAGTCACGCCCCGGCTTCCTTTCTACCTTTCAGCATATGCTTGAGTCTTCCCCCCCCACACACTCTCCTTATACTTTAACTTGTTTAAGATTACATTTGTATTTATCTAATGCATGTGGGTGTGCGCGTTCCACACACGTGTGGAGAGAGCAGAGGACTCCTCTGGGGACTCATTTCTCTTCTTCCACCACGTGGGTCCTAGGGTGGGCACTCAGGTGGAAGGCTCGGTGCTAAGCACCTTCTCCTCACTAAGCCACATCAACAGCCCTGTTTCCTCCTAGAACTGTCGGGGAAACACTTTGTCGTTTCTGTGTGAGCTTCTCCAAGTCGTTAGGGTTTCTAACTGGCTATTGTGATAAACCGGCTGGAGGCCTCTGGTGTGGGCAGCTTGACTCTTTGCTCCGCCTGGTCTTTCTGCAAGTAACAACCCACTGTGGTCTCACATGAAGGACCCACTCATGTCAACAGCTCATCCTTACACAACTTATTATTCCAAGGAGAAAAACGGATTGTGTGACACTACACACACTTTGATAGCAAAACATACACGTTTGTTAAGGTCTTGTACAAATCAGATATAAATCTTTTTTTTTTTTGGGGGGGGGGTTCGAGACATGATTTCTTTGTGTAGCCCTGGCTGTCCTGAAGTCACTTTGTAGATCACGCTGGCCTCAAACTCACAGAGCTCTGCCTGCCTCCCTGAGTGCTGGGATTACAGGTGTGCACCACCATGCCTGGCTACACACATAAATCTCTTAATAAAATGTCCTTCTTATGGTATGAATACTGGGCAAATTGTGCTTCAAGGTGAAAATTAAAGTTTAATTTTATTTTACTTTAATAAATTAACTATTTTTTGCTTTTGAGACAGGGTCTCACTGTGTAGCTCAGGCTGGCCTTACACTTAGAGACTTTTCTCGCCTACCTCTGCTTCCTAAGCACTGAGACTAAAGGCATACACCACCACGCTTGGCCTGGGAGTTTAGTTTTAAAATCAGTGTATGCATATATGTACACACTGTTTCACTGTGACATGTTTCACTGTGACATGTTCACACACACACAAGGCACATCCTATTCATGTTCTTTATTTCCCTCTCACTGCCCTCCATATCCTTATCAAGACCCTTTTAAAGAGGGCAGGGTTTTAGGCAGCAGTTTTCCTCCACGGCTGTGAGGTGTAGCCTAGAGTTTCTGTTAGCAAAATCATTCCTGTCTGTGTAGCGTAGCGCTCTCCATCAGTGTGGAGGGCGGCTAATGGGTGAGTGGCAGCAGCAGAAGTCAGCAGGTCTAAGTGTTCACGCCTGCAAAGCGGCGAAAAGTGGACGGGAGATGGCTCAGTGGGTAAAGGTGCTTGCCCACTTAGCTTGTCGTCTGAGGCTGATGAACTGAGTTCAGCTGTGAGACCTACCTGAGCAAGGAGAGAACAGACTCTCCCTGAAAGCTGTTCTGACTACCACATGCATGCTGTGCATCCGCCATACACACACACCATACACACACACCCACACACAAACCCCACACACACCCACACACACACCCCACACACACCCACACACACACCCACACACACACCCCCACACACACCCCACACACACACCCACACACACACCCCACACACACACCCCACACACACACCCCACACACACACCCCACACACAAACCCCACACACACCCACACACACACCCCACACACACCCACACACACACCCCACACACACACCCCACACACACACCCCATACACACACCCCACACACACACCCCACACACACACCCCACACACACACCCCACACACACACCCCACACACAAACCCGCACACACACCCACACACACACCCACACACAAACCCCACACACACACCCCACACACACACCCCACACACAAACCCCACACACACACCCCACACACACACCCCACACACACACCCCACACACAAACCCGCACAAATCAAACACAAAACACACCACACACACACAACGCGCATACACACACCAAACACACACACCCCACACACAAACCCGCACAAATCAAACACAAAACACACCACACACACACAACGCGCATACACGCACCAAACACACACACCCACACACAAACCCGCACAAATCAAACACAAAACACACCACACACACACAACGCGCATACACGCACCAAACACACACACCCACACACAAACCCGCACAAATCAAACACAAAACACACCACACACACAACGCGCATACACACACCAAACACAAACACACACCACACACATACACAGGCACACCACACACACACTGAATAAGTAAATGAATAAATGTAATAGAAAAGTGAAAAGCTAAGAGCCCTTTCCTTAGAGAGCATGTTTCAGGGACCTCAGTAGGGGTCCCATACGGCACAGAGAGCTAAAACGAGGTGATGAACAGGGAAATGGTTATTTTTGTAGTCTCCACAGTTTTTTGTTGTTTGAAGTATTTCAATGAACTCGCGCTTCTTTGATTGCTTTTATTTATTTATTTATTTTGTGGCTCTATGGACTGAATCCAGGGCCTCTGTTATGCCAAGTATGTATTCTATCACTATGCTGCTTCCCAGGACTCTTTCATTATTTTAAGAATAACAGAAGTTGAAGTAGGCCCAGTTGCTGAGCGGTGTGTGTGCCAATCTTTCCTTGCTTCCCTCCCTTGCACTGGGGAGGGGATGGGCAGAGTACCATGCCAGCCCCTGGGTGGGAGTACTTCTTAACCCTCCTGTGCGTCAGTGCCCACATCTGAGACTGGGAAATGCTGGTGTTCTCAACCAAGCTTCTTGCAATGATGAATGATTTAACTTTCACACTGCACTTCCAACAGTGCCCAGCGGGAACCTGCCTCATACATCGGAGTCGTGTTGGTTGTTATGGTGATGTTGGCTGACTGATTACAGAGGAGGGATGGAACACGAGGAGCAGATGTGAACCCTGGTCCTATTGCATGCTTGCTGTATGACCTTTGGGAAGAGGCTCCTGAGAGCCTGGGTTTTCTTAGCTGTCAGCCATAAATAATGGGACGTAACGCCATGCCAGCAGCAGGGCCTACCTCCTGCCCGTCATCTGGAATTGATTCTAAGGCAACAGAGTCAGTCAGTCAATGTCATGTAAGGGAAAAATGGAAGTAGCCACATCTCGTAATAGCTCTGAGATAATTGTTTCCTTCCGCTTCTGTCGTACTCTGAGGTCAAGTCCGAGCGGCGGCGGGAACCGAATGGCGCACTCCATGCGAACCTGCAGGCATGCTTAGTGCACATCTGACTTCCAAAGTCTAGGTGGGAACAGCGAGGACACAGGGCAAACGGCAGCTCTCCCACGGCGCGGAGAAAGCAGAGCCTCAACAACAGGTGCCACGCTGGGCGTCGGGAAGGAGGAGGAGGGGGCATTCTAGGGAAACAAATGCACACACTTCCTCCTCCTCGCTTCCTGGCGGGCCCACCACACAGTCCAGCAGCACCAAAGAAGCTGCTGGACTGAACTGCTGCCCCTCGGAAGGGCAGGCTCTGGCAGAGGCCTACCTTGCAGTGCGTGGTGCTGACGGGAAGTCCAATGTTGGAGGCAATCACCACCGTGAAGGCAGAGGCCAGCTCAATAGTGAAGCCACTGTGGGGAGACAGGAAGGCAACGTCACAGGAGCTCTTTGTGTGGCCCTGCTGACACCCCATGGTTGCAGCAGTCTCGGCCAGGACATTCTGTAAGCTGGTTATGGACCGCTGCCTGAGCCAGATGACCATTAGGAGAACAAGACACTGTTGCTCACAGCATGGCGTCGGGCTGTGCAGCTGACACCCAGTGACCTTGTTTTCCTAACATGTTTTCCAACCTGAAGTGTGGAACTGGGTCAGAAATTCCTGCTGTGCAGTAAGATGATAAGTGACTCGCTTCTAAAGGAGCACGGGAAAAGCCAGGTGCTCATCTTAAACGTGTGAACTTATTAGGAAACTAATCTCCAGATGACCAGGTTTTCTTCAGTCCATTCTTCAACAACCTTTTGTTAAAATGAATTTTGAGGTTGGGGAGCTGAAAATTACAAACAGGAAAATGACAAAAAAGAGACAGAAATCCCTATTTTAAAAACACGTTTTAAAAAAATGGAGAAAAGAGATGTCCCCCAACAGACAGATCTGATTTTCAGGGGTATTCTGTAAGCTAAGACTGATATTTAACTGTCAACACACCCAAACACTACACTATAGAACGACCAAATGTGCCACTGCAGACCCCACTCAGGAAAGAGAGGTGCATGTTCTGAAAGTCCTGGGGAATGGCAGATTTCAGGGCTTAAAAATCTGGGGGGAAAGGCAGGCGCCATGTTTTAGAGTTTGTGTCCTCTGAAGGCCCGTATGTCAAAGGCTTGTTCCTGAGGATGGTGCTCTTGGAAAGGGGTAGTCTTTGAGAAGGAGCCTGCATCACTGGGGCGTATCGTCGAGGGTGCAGAACTCTGGCCTTTCTGTTGTCTGCTTTCCATTCCTGGCTGGGAGGTGGGTCTTGTTTGTTTTGTTTTCCCGTGACAGCCTCCCACCATGATGTGCCCTCTCTGGCCACCTGAAGAATGAGGACAGACTGAAAATGGACCAGCACCTGTGAAAATGTGAGCCACAGGGAACCTTCTCTCTCTCTGAACTACTCACTTCAGAGGTTTTGTATTGGCAACTGAAAGCCAACTAGCACAGAAGAGACCCGGATGGGTCCTAGAGCAGGAGAGTGGGTGTGGCTAGAGAGTTTTGGGGACAGGCACGCTCCAGGTTTGCACCTGTGCTTTGCCCTTGCTCGCCAGGCCTCGCTGAGGTGTTCCCTTCTGCAGTGAGGCCTATCTCCTGAGCCCCACCTCTTCGGGCCTGACCTGGGCCTCACCTGGATGGTGTGATTGGCGTGAGGTCCTTCCCCATGGTCTGGATCACTCTTCTCCCCCAAACCCAGAGACCCGTGCAGATCCCAACTCCTCCATAAAACAGCAGCCAGACTGGAGTAGCAGCTTCTTGCATGACTCCACCTTGTTCGTATATCAGCCACAAAGCCACGAGGGGACCAATAGCATTGCTGGCAAAGAAGAAAAGTGAAAAGGGTTAATTACCCATCGGCACGGCACTCTACACAATATATCGTGAGCTCACTGTATTTGTAGGGTGCTTATATAACCTACATGGCTTTTATTGCTAAAAACAGCATGCCGGAAAATTGGCCATCTTGGCCATTTAGGTAGAGTGAGTATGTTAAGTGTAAGTACCTGCTTGTGAAAAGATACTCTCTAAAGAAAAGTCACTTGGGGTAAACCCAACAACCAGGTTCACTTTTGCCTTCCCCTGGTTTTTCAAATGCCTCCCCACTTCCGCTGCCACCTCCACAGCTTCTCATCCCAGCTCAGGCCTCACACTGTGGGATCACAGATGCCACTGATGACCTGGGTTCTTACAACTATCCTGGAGGCCGGGCACCGCCCCTAGGCCTCACACCAGAATGCCCAAGCCACGGTGCGGAAGATGGACGCTGCTTAGACCTGCGTATGTCCTTTGCCCTGGACACTGCTGTTTGCCGGGCCTCCAGCAGCCTAGCCAGAGCTTTGATGTGTGGACGTGGTGTGGTCTCTCCAGATCTAGTGCCCTAGCTGACACAGCTGTGTAGCCTGATTGTAGGTTGAGTGGCTGAGTGGACTGGCTTCCAAGTCAGCTCTGTGGGATTCTGGGTAGGTTACTTCCCATTTTTTAGCGTTGGGCTCATCTTTGAAGGACACCACTTACCTAGCTCAGGGGGCGGTCCTGAAGAAGGTTAGAGTAAATTGCAAATGGCTCCACACTGAGGCCTGGCAGGTACTTGGTAAGCCTCTGCCCAGGTGACTGCTGTCAGATCACTATTTCTAGAATCTTGCTCTTTAGATTTTGTTTAAAAGCCTCAATGACAGCTCCTGAGTTGTAAGCAACTTTTCTGTCATCTTAGGCAGCTGCTGTGTTTGAGAACTGTACTTTTCGTGTATGTTTTTCTGATCTCTTCAGCCAGAGTTTCAACTCCTGAAGGCTCATGGCGGGGGCACCTGCTGCTTTACCACACTGCGAGTGCGTAGCCAGCTGTATCAGACAACTGCCAGCTGGAAGCTAACAGAGTCTGTTCCTCAGCAACTCCTCATTCTGTCTCCTGCCAGGCAGCCCTCCCAGAAAGACCCCCAGGCTATCTCTGCACGGTGGCACTACCAAGGCAGGTCTTCCAAAAGGCAGCAGTCCCTACAGCCCTCTTGCCCACGTCGACAGGACGCCAGTGAGGCTGCGGCATTATTATGGTATCACCAGTGTTTCTGGGGACAGTGACAAGTAATGGTTGGGGACCACATGCCCTGGGCCCATCTCATAAGGGAGGTGGATCCTGTTTTGTTTATCTTACAAGGGACAGAATCAAAACAAGGGGGTTGTTTTGTTGTTATAACATCCCAAAGAGGTCAAGTATACAACCCCCGCCTCAGCGATGTGCCCACGCTTGTTTCCGTGCTCTGCACACTCCTGTCATTCATCTTTCTAGGTATGAACTATCCATGTCATAGCTTCCTGTTGCCTCCATCACTCTCCATGAAGCTACAGGGTTCATGTGTGTACCGTGCCTCTTTCCTTTACTCCCCTCATGCCCAGGATTTCTACTTAGCACCGCTGCCTTCTGGGCACAGGCTCCCATGTGCACCCAGCCTCATCATTCCCCACCTCAGGCGTACCCACCTGGCTGCTAACTTGGCTGTCACTTGGAAGCTGCTGGTGTCTTTGGGTTTATATCTAATCTGGGCCCAAACCAGTCCTTTCTGGGTTGTTCTTGCTAGTGAGACTAGGCTCACCCTCAGATTTGCTACAACCAAAATTGTTGAACTCGGTTGGCCTCCTTCTTTCATACTTATATCTAATTTAGTGGTTCCCAAGCTGTGGATCTTTCACAGGCATTGCCTAAGACCATCTGCATATTAAAAATTTACATTATGATCCATAACAGCAGCAAAATTACAAGTTATGAAGTAGCAATGAAAACAATTTTATAACTTGGGGTCACTATGAGAGACTGTATTAAAGGGTCACAGCATGAGGAAGGCTGAGAACCACTGGTCTAACTGCTTGTCAATTCTACTGTCCCACATTCAAAATAAAATATCTAGACCCTGGCTATGGTACCATCTCTCAGCTCCAGAGGCTGGTTGCCTTTTCGTGGATCGTTGTTAGTAACATCCTAACTGCTCCCCATTCCCTCAGCAGTCACAGACTAAGCCAGAGGGATCCTGTTAAACGAAGGGCCTGTCCACCCTTCCACTAGCTCCCTCTTCTCTTATAGTAAAAAACTCCTTCTTCCCCAAACTTATTTTCTTAAAAATTTAAAAGTTCTTATTTCTCATTAGTGTGGATTTTTCTTGCTGTGTATGTCTGTCCACCATGCACATGCTTGCTGTCCACAGAGGTCACAAGAGGGCACTCCCCTGCACCTGGAGTGAAGGACAGTTGTGGCGAGCTGGGTCCTTTGCAAGAGCGACAATTGCTCTTCACTGCTGAGCCATCTCTTCAGCCCCCGAACAACTTATTTTTAGGACAGGATCTGGCTGCATTGCCCGGGGTAGCATTGAATTCCTGGGACCAAGCAAAACCCTGGGCTGGGGAGCAGTGCAGACACCAGCTGCACCGCCTTGCCTAGAACACAGTTCCTTTCCGTCTCTATATGACTGCACCATGACTTGACTCAGTCTCCACCTCCTCCTGCCAAGGCTCCCTGCTCTTTGCAGCACAGCCTAGCACTCTCTGCTTCCCCCTTTGCGCCTCCTGCAAGAGTCATGTGGCTGGTTCCCTCCGCTCTTTTAGAGTTGGTCAGTGAGCATCCTCATGCAGCTAGCTCATCTACCTCTCCTCTCTAGTGCATTCTGTGGGTGGCTTCCTGTTTGCTTACTGCCTGCTGCCCTTTGCCCAGGGGCAGGGATTCGAGTCCCAATACGTAGCGGACCCTCCCTGTGAGTTAGCTGAATGGATAAGGATGATCACCTCACATCATTGCCACCATGAGCAAAGGACCCAAAGCAGGCAGTGAGGACCTGCAGGAAGTGGAACAGCAGGTGGACCTCTGCAGTGTCCTTCTCCTCCTTCTCTTCCTCCGCGGGGTCCTCGTGAGGCTGGTCAGGGTCGGCCAGCTCAGAGGCCAGCCTCATTTCCACACCACCCTCTTCGGCCTCAATCTCCGCCTCCGCTACCGCGTTGCAGTAGCTAGAGTAGCTGTCGTAGCGAAGCCTCTTCTTGGAGTAGGACACGGTGTCGCCCACCAGCTTCTCGCTGTCCTCGGGGGCGGAGGAGCTGTCCGAGGCTCGGAAGGTGGCGTGCACCGGCATGCCGCAGATGGCTGCCGTGTAGCACGTGTAGCTGTTGTTCCTCCGGAGCAGCCTGTAGTTGTTCTCCTGAGCTGGCTTCTCCTCGGCGCCCTTGTCTACGTGGATTTTGTGCAGCAAGTCTTTGTAGAGCCCCGAGTCTTTGTGTACAGTGTGATAGACATGACCGTCATTCCTCATGTGGCCTTCAAAGCCAAAGGTGCCATTGGAGATGGGTGACTTTGCAGAGCCGTGAGTCATGGAAAGTGCCCGTCCTGAAAAGAATCAGCAGATAATCATTTAGGGTGGGGGCTATGTCACTCAGTAGAAAATCACGTGCTGAGCACGCACAAGGCTCTGGATTGGGTCCCTGTCCATCAAAACGTTTCAGCAACATGAAATCTGGGGGCACTTTTGTGCCCATGCCCAGCCTGGCTGGTTACCTCCTGAGGTGGTCTCCCTGTGTCAGCCTTACCATAGGCAGCCCGGGGGTGGTTCCCTGTTGATGTGCCTTCCGAGGCTCCCCCAGCCTCCCCAGACAGGTTAGTGAGGGGGGCAGCACTGTCATCATTGGCTTTGGCACCTGGGAGCTCCTTAAAGACAGGGGACTCCACTTCCTGGACTTTCCTGAGGCTTTCATCAGAGGTGCGGGACAGGGCACTCTCCTTTTCTAATTTGCCTAGAGAAAAAGAAGTAGTAAGCACATATTTAGAAAATGTACTCTTTTTCTTTTTAAAATAAATATCAAGATGTGAACACATATCTTTACTATTTACCTTGCAAACAAAACACTCTAGCTATCCTGAGGAAATGAAATAGAAATGTCAATCAGTGATCTTGAAGATGGCTACAAAGTAAATGGTGGGTACTTAAGCCTGAGTTACTGCTGCATCTAAACCCAACCAACGACAGCTAAACCTAGTCTTCTAGAGAAGACTAGCCTCTGAGTCACTGAGTGCTTATCACGCTTGTCTTCAAAGACATTATCCCAGTATATGTGTTCTTTTCTCCTAGTCAGTAATTATTGTCTATTTCTTTTATCATATCAGATTCTATGAAACAAGTAAAAAGATCCCATTTTCTTGACGCTGGGGTCACATCCTCTGGAAGTATATTACAGACAGCTGTGAGGTGCCATGTGGGTGCTGGGAACCAAACCTTCGTCCTCCTTAAGGGCGACAAGTGCTTTCAACTTCTGAGCATCTCCCTAGCTCCTTTGCCATTTCTGTGTGTGTGTGCGCGTGCATGCACCGTGTGAATGCAGTGTCTACAGAGCCAGAGGTATTGGATTCCTCGGGAATGGGAGTTATGGGCATTTGTGAGCTACTCAGTGTGGGTGCTTGGACTCAAAATTGAACTTGGGTCCTCTGGAAAAGCTGTACACACTCTTAACTGTGGAGCCATTTCTCCAGACCCATGAACTTTCTTAGTTTTACAGTTCATACACAGTAAGCTGACTGTGCATGTGTGTATGACTCTGAGCATACAGTGAGGAG
Organism: Meriones unguiculatus; assembly: GCF_030254825.1. Classification (NCBI taxonomy): domain Eukaryota; kingdom Metazoa; phylum Chordata; class Mammalia; order Rodentia; family Muridae; genus Meriones; species Meriones unguiculatus. The sequence continues at coordinate 14,822,442 of NC_083352.1, read as the reverse complement.
GTAAGGAGTCCCCGGGTCCCCCATTTGCTCCTGGCACTCAGACGCTGTGCCCAGCTCTAGCTGAGACAACCACTCATTTTATCTTTGACCTTCCACGTTTGCGTTTTTCAGAAAGTCTTCCGGAGGCAGTGCGCTTCCCAGCACACTGACTCTGCCACGTGTCCAAGCTGCTAAAGACGTGGCCGTCAGTTCCTCGTTACTGCCGGGCACTGGAGGGTGGAGTCATCATTTCATTTATCCGGGGGATAATCTGTGCGGGGACGGTTACTCTCCTGGGTAATCTGCAGAGTGTGTGTGTGTGTGTGTGTGTGTGTGTCTGTGTGCTGTTCTGGGTGACAGCAATAAAGGTGCTAGAAACAGATTTTTGTGTGAACTTGGTTTTGTTTCTCCGGGGAATACCTAGGACTGGGTCAGGGAACGTGTATGGCCAGTGCATACGTGATCTAAGAACTACCCAAGCTGCCTCCTGTGCCACTTTGTATTCTCAACACTGGTGCCGGAAGGTTCCGGCTGGTTTTCGTTTCCTCCTGGCGGTTGGCATGGTCAGTGTGTTAAGCGGCCATTCAGACAGGTGTGAAGGGATACCTCCTGCTCATTTCATGCTGTATTCCTTGATGGTTAACGACACTGAGCCTTGCGTGGGCTGTGGGCTCACTTGCCATTTATGTCTTTGCTCTGGTGAGCTGTGTGGATATTTTGCGCTATCTGGAGAGGCAGCTCAGAGCTTAAGAGCGAGTGCTGCTCTTCCAGAGGACCCAGCTTGCTTCCTGACACTCGCTTGTGTGGCTCACAAACAGGGCTGTCCGACAGCTGGGACCTCGACGGGCGTCTGCACAGCGTGCGAGCTCCCACACAGAGGTGCCCATGTTTGCACGATGAAAATAATAAAAATGCATTAAAAAATATTTTGTTCATGTTTTAGCTGTTTTTTTTTTAATTTCTTAACATAGTTTCATGATGGTTTCCCCTTAATCGTATTTTCTCAGAGCAAGTTTTCAATTTTAATGTTGTAGAATTTGTAAATTTCTCCTACACACCAAGGTTGGTGTCTCTTTAACCAAGATTATGAAAGTTCTTACACCCAAAATGTCTTAAGATTTTTTTTTTTTTACGTTTAGACTTATGGTACAGTTTGAGTTAATTTTTACGTAGGGCATAACACTTATAGTAAGACTTGTTAAAATTATTTTAATAAATTAAACAATTTTGTTTGTTTATTTGTTTTTGAGATAGGGTGTCATGTAGCCCTGATTGGCTTCAAACTTACTGTGTAGCTGGGATTTTAGTTTACACTTAGGTTCTACCTACAAATCAACTTGGGAAGAACCAACACCTTGGCCTCATTGAGTCTTCATTTATCTTAGGCTCTCTTTTTTTTAATATTTTATTTATTATGTATACAATATTCTGTTTGCATGTATACCTGCAGGGCAGAAGAGGGCACCAGATCTTATAACAGATGGTTATGCGCCACCATGGGGTTGCTGGGAACTGAACTCAGGACCTCTGGAAGTACAGACAGTAGTCTTAACCTTTGAGCCATCTCTCCAGCCCCTATCCTGGGCTCTTAAACACAGATTTTCAGACTGAGATGTGCGCACACTGAAATATAATGGCAAGGCCACTCTGCGGCCAATCCACCATGGATCTGTAAGAATTCAAGTTATTTCACTTGGGCTAGTTGGTCTTTTAACGTTAGCCACTCCTGACACAAGTTTTCTTTTATGGCAAATGCTTGCATTTTCCAAAAGATGAATGTTTTCTATCAAGCCTGGAGTATCTGGTTGTATTTATTAACTCAGAGTTCTGCTTGGAAACAAATAACGATGCTCATGCAGGTCACAGATTATCAAGGAACTATAGGAGCCAAAAACACAAGTATTGAGCGGAGGCCGGAGCTTTCCTTCCACAGCAGTCCTGGTAACCATACCTCCAGTTCCTCTATTCTTAAGGATTCATGTTTACACCGAGAGTCTCAGGAATCAAGAAGAGCTTTGCAATTCGGAAGAACAAAAGTCTGCTTACCTGCTATTTTCCTCTTCATCCATGGACACACGAAGAGCCACACAAAGAAGGCAAACAGCAGAGCAACGCCAAAGGAAATGAGCGCTATGGCCCATATGGGAAGCGACAGGCCCAACACTGAAACAGCAAACAGCAGGTTGGTACTGGTAAAGCCCCAACAGCAATTTACCTTCACTCCTCCACGCTAAAACAAGCCACCTCGGTTTGTATTTAACCCCAATCTCACAGAAATGAAACCAAACCAAACCAAACACGCACCTGGGGGTAGACAGCAGGAGTGCGCTGAAGACATGTTATGGCCTCGTGAATTTCTGCTTGTTAGGAATTAATTATTAAAATGCTATTGGACTATTACTAAAACGGTACTGTCTGCCGATGAAGTTTGGTATGTCACTCTTTACTGTATATATTGTGTCAGTGTCTAAGCTGACTGGGCAAACTCGGTGCTCCCTGTCTTCTGTTCTCAGACTGTCCCTCCTGCTAGGAGGACACACTGGCTCTGTGGACACTGCAGGCTTGTGCTGCCTTTCTGGTTCTTGGCTCACTCACCAGCAACTCTGCTTTAAATGGATGCTGTTACACGCTGGTCACACGCATGAACCTCTTCAAAAGTCAGCTTAGAAATAAAAATTTCTGGAGGCTGAAGAGATGGCTTAATGGTTAAGAGCACTGATTCCTCTTCCAGAGGATCGGGGTTCACTTCCCAGCACCTATACGGCATCTTACAACTGTCTGTAACTTCAAGATCCGACAGCCTTACACAGACATATGTGCAGTCAAAACACCAATACACATAAAATAAATTAAACAAATAAATAAAAAACTCTGGGTAGGGTAGTATGCCTATAATCCCAGAATGGGGGCAGCAAAAGCTGGAGGGTCACTGCATTAAGTTTCATAAAATAAAACACCCCAAACCAAACAAAACTAACCCCAAACCGAACAAAGGAAAGACCTTACAGAAGTAAAAGTTTGTTTAAAGGACATCACTCCTCAAAAATGTAACACTTCCTCAAAATGTTAATTTTTTTTCTGAGACAGGCTTATTTCTCTGTGCAATAGCCGTGTGTGTGTGTGTGTGTGTGTGTATGTGTGTATGTGTGTGCCTGTAAAGGTCAGAGGTGTTGGATCCTCCTGGAGCTGGAATTATAGGAGTGTGCTGGCTAGATTTATGTAAACTTGACATAAGCTAGTGTTATCTGAAAGGAGGAAACCTCAATTGAGAAAATGCCTCCATAAGATGGGCTGCAGGCAGGCAAACCTGGGTGACATTTTCTTAATTAGTGGTTGACGGTGGAGGCCCAAGCCCAATGCAGGTGGGGCTATCCCTGGGCAGGTGGTCCTGGGTTCTATATAAAGCAGGCTGAGCAAGCCATGAGGAGCAAGCCGGTAAGCAGCACTCCTCCATGGCCTCTGCATCAGCTCCTGCCTCCAAGTTCCTGATTCTTGTCCTGACTTCCTTTGAAGACGGATTGTGATGTGGAAGTATAACCAAGCTGGAGGCATTGTTAGCTTACTTATGCTTAGAAACAGTAGTAATGTTGACGGGTCATAAGCTTCCAGAAACAGTAGTAGGAAGCCAGAGGCCTGGGCAGGTGTTCCAGCAGGGCTTCATTTCATACATGCATATATATGTATGTATATGTGTGTGTGTGTGTGTGTGTATGGCTGGTATCTTTAAAAATATATAGTGAAGAATGCTATTTGTATAATTAGAAGTACTTTTTATTTTGAAAGATAGTTTTATTGATGTTGCCTTAACTATTTTGTACACACAAGTCAGTTCCAAATTACTTGAAGTATTATGCATTTTCATAACAATAAGAAGCTATAGAATGAGTAACAGGCACAGGAGGTCAGAATGAATGTTAGCAAATATTAAAAACAAGCCCCAGATCTCCCTGGCTTGCTTATAGTTAGCAGGTGGCTGCCAGGGTTTAGATATTTACATGGATCTACTCCCAAAGCCAGGGACAGCAGGGAGCCATGGACTCAGAACCTCCCCAGGCTATGCTGGGCTGACTCACAGACCGGCCCTGTTCCTCTCCAGCCCATCAACTTGATCCCAGAGCAGCTCCATAAACCTTACAAGGTGACTCTATCTCTGGGATATGTACACCCATGAGACCCTATCGAAGGAAAACAAAACAAGACAAAAACCAACCGAAAACAAAACAAAACAAAAACGAAAAGGAAAACGCTTGAACCAATGCACACACAGACTATTTCTTTTAAATACAATACTTTGGGCTGCATCATATACAACAAAATTTGTCACAAAATGCTTTGCACTGGGCTGTCTTCCTGGTAAGGCTCTCAAACTGTTTCAAATAATCACAACTTCAGGGGGCGACCAGGCACCACGGTTGTTCCCTGCTGTGCTCGGACAAAGTAGGGCACAGCATGAATGGCCGGCGCTAGCTCAGCCAAAAGCGGCTGCCAGGAGCCGGCAATGCGGGCCTGGACCTTGTTTTCAGCTCACACCACTAAATGGGTTTTCATCTCCTGTTCCTCTCACTTTCTAAACAACAAAGATATGATAAATATAGTCATTTTGTGCTAACCTCAAACATCATGGTTCTCTTCCAAGTCCCCCAAAGAACAGAAGCACATTCAAATCAGTCAGGGAAGAAATTACAGAACTTTCAATAATTTCACTGTCATTATTTCGTTTTGTCTCTCTCTCTCTTTTTTACATATGATAATCATTAACAGAATCTACAAAATAAACCAAACATACTAAAACTAGTAAGGCTTTGGCCTGGGCCAATCTACCTCTGCCCCCGCTTACCCTCCTGCAACCCTCCTTGTCACTGACTCAGTGCAGGCTCCACATTCGGCTTTAATCTTGCAGATGATACATGCTTTTAGAAATAATATTATCAAGACCACAATGAACTATATGATGTGCGAATACAAAATGTCCTTATCACCCTTTCCATTGAGTGGACTTTCCAGGGAAGGGAGTAGATTATTTATTGGATATTTTTCCAGGCATTTTCTAGGTATGTGTAGAGCATTACTGAGAGCTGGAACGGGGGAGGGGATAAGACGGAATACAGGGAGGGTCACCTTACACTAAGGACCATTTGAGGGGTCATATGAAAATGTACTGTGGAAGGAGCATCTTAAAATATATACATATGGGAAAGAAATCAAAATGGAGTCATTAAATAATGGGGAAGAGAAAGCCCCAACTGACCTTTCGCCGGTACCAAGAATGGGTTACATCTAATTGAGATGTTGGCCAAAGGGCCCCCCCATGGAAACACCCCCAAACTCAGGCTATTGCCAAAGCTATTGGTTGCACAAATTAATGGTAAGAACATATTGCTGAAGACAGTATCTACATATCTCATGGAACACAGAGAGGCAGGGCTGGGGTGTAACTCCCAGTGTTCGTGGAACTGGGACATACCCTGCAAACTACCAGAAGAGAAAAGTAAGCACTCATGTGTAGAGGGACAGACCTTCGAATACTCAGTGGGCCATCTCCATGAAACCCCTCACCTCAGGGCTCAGGGACGCGTGTGGAAGAGGAGGTAGAAAAACTGTGAAATCCAGAGCAGACTGATGATACCAAAGAAACAATGTCTTCCAGACATAACAGGACTGACACACCTATGAACTCACAGAGATGGTGACAGCATGCACAGAGCCTGCGCAGCTTTATGCCAGACGGAGTCCCAACACTGCCAAGGAGAAGTGGACACAGCGCCTATCCCTAACGAGGCCCCTGTCTCCAACTGACAACCACCAGCAAAAGAAAAACTGGTTTCCTCACTAACGGCGCCTCACAGATCACACTTATGGCAGGCTCCATGCCCAGCAGTACCTGCCCAATCAAAATGAACTCGATGGTATTCCTGTAATTTTTTTGGTTTCTTTGTTTGGGCATTTTTTTGTCTTACTGGTCCTTTGCTTGTATATTATGGTTTCCTATTTGTGTGTGTGTATCTGCTTTTTCATTTTGTTTTGTTCTGGTTTGTTTGCCTGTTTGTTGTTGGAGACTTAGAGTTGGATGGGTAGGAAAGTGGGGAGGAATTGGGAGATGAGGGAGAGGAAACTGTGATCAGAATACATTGTCTGCACACATTTTCCTTCCTTATTTATTTATTTATTTATTTATTTATGGTTTTTTGAGACAGGGTTTCTCTGTGTAGCCTTGGCTGTCCTGGACTCACTTTGTAGACCAGGCTGGCCTCAAACTCACAGAGATCTGCCTGCCTCTGCCTCCCGAGTGCTGGAATTACAGGTGTGTGCCACCACGCCTGGCTATAAAATGTCAATTTTGGAAAAAAGAAAGAAAGAAAGAAAGAGAGAGAGAGAGAGAGAGAGAGAGAGAGAGAGAGAGAGAGAGAGAAAGAAAGAAAGAAAGAAAGAAAGAAAGAAAGAAAGAAAGAAAGAAAAAGAAAGAAAGAGTTCATTCTTATTGGGAGTGGAGACCATACCTTTTAATTCTAGGATTCAGGAGGCTCACGTAGATGGAGCTCTGTGCTTTAGAGGCAAGCCTGATCTACACAGAAAATTCTAGGCTAGTTAGGGCTACACTTAAGAACCCACCTTTAAAAAAAGATGTCTGTTCATTTAACAGATCCATAATTATGTTACACATTTAATCCTGTGCTTTCACCTGTCATATGACAATACATTGTGGATACTGCCCCACAGTCATACACATGCATGCACATATATAAACACTCATATGCACACACAGGTTTACCCGCTCTTTGCTCTACTGCCTCAAGTGGAAAATGAAGCCAGTATGCATTGTTTTATTTTAGAGCACCTTTTAAAGTATTGAAAGAGCTACATACGTAAAAAGAATGCTGCGGAAGTCAGTCACACTTTTGAAATAAATACGGTACTTTTTAATTTGTTCTATAGTTGGAGCTTTAAAAATACAGCAGCAAGCTTTCTCAAACCAGGCTGCATTTGTAAATATTTTGGAAAAAAAAAAAAGAGTAAATGTAAAGGACTTTGTTGTGACTCTAGCCCTTGGCGGCAGCTGGAGCCAACCTCAGCCCCAGTGCTAGCCAACAGTGCCCTTTCTGCTTCTCCACGGCTCGGATACCAGTCAACCGTGGAAGCCAGAGGTCCCAGAAGAGGGCATGCTGCCTTACAAATGTTGTGGGGGCCTGTTGGGTTCTAGAGAGCTGACTTCCTTGGGCTTAGACAAGAAGCTGCTAGAACTGGGGAGAAAAGGAAGCAGAGAAGAAAAAGGAGATGGAGAGGAAGAAGACAGAAGGTGGGCAGGAGAAGAAAACAAACGTAAGGAAGACAAGGAGATGGAGGAGGAGGAAGTGGGGGAGGAGAAAAAGGATGCTGAGGAGGAGGAAGAGAAGGGAGGATGAGGAGGAGAGAGGGAGGGGTGCTGCAGTAGCAGCCAGCCTCAAGAACAGGTTTTCTCTAGACAAGCCAGAACCAGGCTGGCTTGTGTCTGACAGAAAGGACTGAGCTGGGCCAGGGACATGGATGGCTCAGGGGTAGCGTGGGGTGTAAAGTACTGGCTGTGCAACCTGCATCCCATGCTGGAACACACACATCTTTATTTTTTTATGCAGGGTATAGGACTGTAGTCCTAGAGCAGAGAGGTGGGAGATAGAGACAGGACAACTACCAGAAGCTCCCAGGCCGGCAGTGGTAGTAGTTGTGTGTGAGTGTGTGGCCATGCAATGGCAGAAACGAGAGGAACCATGAAGGGCGGGCTACCGAGAGCTGTCCCCTGACCTCCACATGTGTGCCCCCCTGCACACACACATGCACACTTTTCACAAATGGAGTGAAGATCCCTAGTCAGAACTTCTAAGAGTGCTCCTCATGTGATGGCTATCATCAACAAGTAATGCTTATGGTGATCGGCCAGGTGGAGTTCACATCTGTGGATCATTTAATTGCAGAAACTCCAGAACAGCCTAGGCACACAGCATGATCCTGCCTCAAAAGAGAAAAACAGAAAAGTACCTAGTGTTACAGACCCTGAACCTGCACATGAGGCCCCAGTGGACACCTAGGCTGCAGAGCACTAGGCCAGGGCTAGAGCAGACAAGCTGCACTTGTCATGTGACCACACATGGAGCTGATGCAGCTGGCCTGTGGTCCTCGCTAATGTGGAGGCTGTACGTCACTGTACTTGATTCTTTGTCTGCCTCTGTTCTTGCTTTTTAGTTTTTCCCAGTGTCAGGAGACGCTGTGATCTTCTTATGAAACCTGCAGTTCATTTATGTTCACCTGACTTTTGGCATCTCTTCTTGGATCCATCTTTTTACTACATGTTTACTGTATGTTTGTATATTTGCTAAGAGAACCATCTTGCTGGTACAGTGAGTCACTCTGGGGAAATGAGAAATGAGGCTGTATGGTGAGAAGACACTGAAGCGAATACTTGATGGCTGGTTGCAAGAAACGGATTACTGAAATCCACGGAGCTGATCTTGAGAAGGATCTATTGGAACCAGACCCACTTTGAAGATGGGAAATAGATCTCAGTGTTAGTTAATGGGCCCAGCAAAGCTTAAAGACCAGAATTTCCACCAGGCACTAGGCCCCAGTGTCTCGGTCATGACATTTGCTGACATAGGCAGCTTAAGTAACCTGGCACAGATGGTATGTATCAACGTACTTCTAAATGCTCTAGATAGCTTCCAAATACTTTGACAGCCCGTCTCTCTATCTGCTCTATGCCTAGTGCTCAGAGCCACTGCCACCACTAGGAATAGTAAAAGCCTATGCAAACACTGTTATTCAGCTGTCCCAGGACCAGCCAGAGCTGGTATCATGGGGAGGCAACTGTTCAGGCAAGAACATACCCAAAGACGGGGTATGGTGGTGCACGCACGCCTTTAGTCCCAGCACTTGGGAGGCACAAGCAGGTGGGTCTCTGTGAATTAGTCTTGTCTACATAGTGAGTTCCAGGACAGGCGGGGCTATGCATAGAGAGCCTGTCTCAAACAAACAAACAAACAAACAAAGAACCAAACTAACAAAAAGAGCATCCATAATTAAGGACAACTGCAGTCTTTCTGCATAGTGGACCAGGCACTCCCCACCATGCTGGGCATAGGATAAACTCAGTATGTGTCAGGGCCTATTGTATTACCCACAGCCATTATTAGCCTTGGTTTTTGGTTTGGTTTTGTCGTTGTAGTTGTTGTTTTAGCTACAAAGTGACAGCAAGTCCTGTGACATCCTGTCTTCTTATTTTCCCCAGGTCCATGTGAAAATAGTCATACTTTAGGTTTCTATAGAATTCACACCACTCACACACTCATCACTCACACCAGTGATGCTCCCAAATCCGGACCCTCTGTGGCTATTAGAACATGTCCTACAACTGCAAGAGTTTCAGTCCGCTGCTAGGGCAACACAGCTGGGCAATGGCTGGACGGGACTTCACTTTAACTTGAAAGCCTGCTGTTTTTGTATTTCATGTATCCTCTCGGTATTTATAACAAGGAAATACATTTTCCCCCACTATTCCACAATGACTGTGAGCAATGCTTTTTACTAGTAGCCAACACTGATACCAGCTCCAAAGCAAGCTCGTGCTGTTAAACTACAATAGACCTTCCTGTGAACTTAAGATTCCGCGGAGGGGGTCTTACCTGGTGCTCCTGTGTACATGATGGAAAAGACATTTATTGCTATAGTAGCAGCATAAAACAGAGGAAGTGCCCGGAGACCGTTTGGAACAGGGTCCTCCTGTATGACAATGAGTAAAGTGGGAGGTCAGGACCGAGAACATCGGGTAGCAACACAGTCAAAATGACATGAGTCCTGGTCACGGCAAAGCGATCTGGTGCTGGGGGCTGCTACCTTGTCTGAGGCCCTGTCTCCTACAGAGATGCAGGTTCAGCAAGCCCACATCTGTGGCCGGCTTCCATGAGAGAGTGCTAGAGTCATGCGAGCCGACATCAGACTTAGAAGACTGTTATCCATGGCTGAGGTTCCAAGCCCAGGGTTTGGCCATGACTTCTTCCAAACCTAGAGTGCTCTCTTCTCTGGCTAAGACAGTCTTTGCACCTAAAGTCTACCTTCGACAACTGTTTCTAGACTCCATCCTCTGAGGATTCTAGTCTCAAGTGACAGCCACCATGGCACTGATGGGATACTTGACATGACCCTATGGCCAAACACGTTGTAGCTGTATTAAAATACATAAAGGCAGGGTTGGAGAGAGGGCTTAGCAGTTAAGAGCACTGGCTGCTCTTCCAGAGGATCTGGGTTTGATTCCCAGCCCCGACATGGTGGCTCACAACTATCTCTAGCTCCAGTTCTAAGTGATCCAATGCCCTGTGTGGACAGCAGGCACACATGTGCTACATAGACATACTTGTAGGCAAAATACCTATACACATTAACTTTAAGGGGGAAAAAAGTCATTTATTTCAGGGACAGCAAGATGGCTCAGAAGGTAAAACACTCGATGATCAATAATGGTGCTCTGAGTTCTATCTCTAGAACTTGTGTGAGGTGGAAGTAGAGAACTGACTCCTGAACGTTGTCCTCTGACCTCCACATGCATGCTGTGGCATGTGTGCCCCACACAGTAACAATAAATCAGTTACACAAGGCCAACATTTTCACATGTGCTATGATTTACAAAATCTTTTTACAAGGTATAGCGGTGCTTAAATGGCAATAATAACCATGGTCTCTTTGTGTAATGGAACGTTTACTCTTAGCTCTGGGCTTTGGCGATGACAGTCTCTTAGTATACTCATAAGAACGGAGCTGCGGGTGTTTGAGATGAACTTATGGCTGAGGTTATTAGAATGCTATTTTTTAAAGTTTTTTTTTTTAATTTTTACTTTAGTGTATGGGTGGGTGTTTTTCCGGCATGTACCACAGGGATACAGTGCCTATGGGGGCCAGAAGAGGGCCTTGGAACCCATGGCTGGAGTTCTGGATGGTTGTGAACAGTCATGTGGATGGTGGGTACTGAACCGGAAGCCTTGCCAAGAGCCATCTCTCTGGCCTCTGAAAATGCTATTTTAAGCAGATCTACAAAAGATTTTTGAAGGAATAACATAGCTGGAAACATGTCAAACGCACCGTGGCCACCTAAATATCTCCAAAGGTGACTGAGCTCTGCCTCAGACCCTGGTGCATCTATGTGAATGTGCCACCTGTTAAGATCAAAGGAGACCGAGAGGTAGACACGAAGTGAGCTGCGGGAGGATGGGGAGACGAGGGGCACCTCAGAGACGTGACGTGGCTTTGAAAGGCAAGCAGAAGACACACGGGGGATGTGCTCGGAGTGGTGCAGCTCAGCAAAATATTCTGGAGTGCTTTGTCTCCAAGCACGGGTGCGGGGGCTTGTGTTGGACGGCAGTGAGGCACTGAGACTGTAACAACAAGGTACAGCAAATGGTCCAGCCACGTGTGAGCGCTCCCCAGCCCAGGCAGGGGACGTATGAGGGGGGCAAAGGTGAAAACGAATGAATGGCTGAGCTGGAGGGAGGGGCGCTATACAAAGCTGGCGTGCCGCCTGAGATGTGCCACAGACAGCCCCGGCTGCACTGAACACGGCGGGACACACAGGTGCTTCCTGCCACTGGCTTTAGAAAACGCATTATTCTGGGGGGAACCATGGCTGTCTAAGTCTCCCACCCAATAACTTCTGAAGGTGGACAAGACAAGGGGCTCCTCGAGACTGCTCTCCCTTCCCTCCTTTTCCCCCTTCCTCTTCCTACCCATCCAGTTCTCATTGTCACTCATCCAAAATTCCAGCATATTCTTTCTCTCCCTCTCTCTCTCTCCTCCCCTCAGGTTCTCAGACATTGTGTTCTTGTTGAAGGCTACAGAGAGCATCCATGCAGGTAAACAGGAGGGTTGAATGGGATGGGATGTTTTAAACTGCAGCGAGCCAGGCGAGGGAGTAGTAACGGGAGCTGGTGCAGGCTCTGGATGATGTCTTTAGAGAAGCTGAGTGCTTTGCACTGAGATTGGGCATTGGGTCAGTGTTGGATGGATGGGGCTTGGGTGAGGGGAGGCCGAGTTGGCTAGGGCAGGATGCAGTGGCCTGGGAAGCAGTGAGCTGAGGTGAGGTTGTTTAGGCTAGGGTGGAATGGTCAGGGGTAGTGGGGGAAGTTTCTCATGTACCAGGGAAGTTAACACTGCACTTGTAGCATTGTCTATGGAAATTCTTTTTTTTTTTTTTTTTCCTGTGGAAATTCTGAAAGGCCCAAAGGAAGATGATCTTAAAAAAAAAAAAAATCTTTTAAGAAAGAATTGATCTGAATCTTATCTCTTCAGAAATAAGCATTTTCCTGTTATTTTCTTTTTCTATTCTTTACAAACATACTGTTTAGGCCCAATAGATCTATTTCTGGCTTCTTTGAACAAACCCTCCTGGTAGTAAGAACTATGGAGAGAATGGGGTAGAGGGGAAGAGAAGGAAGGGCAAGGAGATAGGGAGGGAGAGAGAACCACAAGAGACCAGAGATTCTGAATGCAAAACTTGCCTCTCCCCTGAGCCAAGACCCCAGTGGTCTCCAGTAGAATCAGAGTCTGGTTCAACTAGATCTTGGTGCTCAGCGGCATTATATGCTCTTACCAAATTGTTAGCAAGTCTCTTTAAAGGTGATAAGCACAGGGGAAGGCACTGGGATTCAAACTGACTAAGACCTCATGGTTTCTACCCCCACACATCACACAGTCACAGCGCAAGCAGGCAGGAGACAAGAGATAACACTGCACACAGTGCCAAGTGCATTGAGAGAGCGGAGCCCCCGGAGCAGAAAGAAGGAAACTGCCAACTCTGGGTTAGGACAGCACCCTGGGAAATGACAGCAGGAAGCTGCACAGGACTGTTCTAGTTGAGGATAGAGTCTAGGGAGAGGAAACAGTACTGCCGAAGGCCAGGAGCCAAGATGTAAGCTAACCTTAATGTGGCCAGTGCTAGGCCAGAGAATGTGGCCAGTGCTAGGCCAGAGAAAGAATGTGAGACACAATGACAACAACGTTTGTGCTTATTCAACAGAAGGACTCCTTCAGTGGCTAACAGGCAATACTAAGAAAACAGAGTTCTGTTTTCAGGCAACACACGGAGGAAGGAAGGTATGTCCTTAGTGTACTGAGTGAGCACAGGCAGCTCTTCTGTTTGATCCATGTGGAAGCACTCCAAGGCTTCCAAGAGATGCCTGAAACCCAAGCCTTTATACGCCATAATTTATCTACATGCACACACAATGCACACAATGACAGATTTACAGTGAGGCTCAGGAGGAGATTAATGATAACACAATTGTAGAACAATTGTGACTATGTATGTGGACAGTAGTTATGTGAAAGTCTTTTCTCTCGATCTTATTTGCCACCCTTCCCCCATATTCATCTAATGATGAAGTGAGGTGACAGAGTCCCTCTATGACGAGATGAAGTGAGGAGAATGAGGTAGCACTGGGCTTCCACCTAAGAGTCTCTTCAACACAAGAATTACAGTAACAGGGACGGCTGAGAGATGAGCAGCGGTGGGTAACAGGTACAACGTGGACATGCGGGGCAGAGGAGAGGGCACAGCCTCTGCTGGGGGTCCTGGGTGGGACGAGACTTTACCACATTACCCATTGGCATGCAACGTAACACTGGCACATTTTTTGTTCGTTTGTGGAACTTTCTATTTAACATTTTCTGACCCTTATCTGGCCATGTTTCTGACTGAAAAAGGCAGAAAGCGGAACTGTGAATAGGGAAGACAAGTATGTAACACAACCATTGAACGTAGACTTTCAGGGCTGGTGAGATGGCTCAGTTGGTATAACGGCTTTGTGTGCACGCCTGACCATCCAAGTTCACTCCCTGGAAACCACATAAAAGTGGAGACACAGACTTGTCCTCTGACTTCTACCTACGTGCTGTGCACATGTGCCCTCCGGCCACATATATATACGTACATAATGCTAATAAATTAAACAAAGTAAAAATGGTAGGCTCTATAGCCTCTCAAATATTTCTCCAAGTCAACCAAGTGCCCAAAGATGAATCAAAGTGCTAAAGAATGTGACACAATCATATAACGTAGACTATCATTCACCCACAAAGGGGTGGCATCCTGTCACTTGCCAGTAACGTGGCTAGAACTAGAGCACCCTATGTGATGTGAAGCGCGGTGGGCCTAGAAAGACAAGCACTGCCTGCATTGATGTGCAGAGTAAAAGCCGGTCAGGTGCAAGCACATGGTAGCATGAAGGGCACCACAGGAGGAAAGGCACAGGGAGGGAAGAACAAAGACAGCATGGGTAATGGCTACAAAAATACAGCTCGAGGGGGAGGTAGTTTGCTCTAACTTGGGTCCTGTATGTCCCCTAAAGGCACTAAAAGGAGGTGGAAGAATGTTTAAGAGGTGGAGCATAGTGGGTGGACATTTGACCATGGCAGGGAGGGCCCCTGAAACCAGACAGAGCAGAGTCATAAACCAGGGACTCCAGATGCAGGAATGGACTGGGCTACCACTGGCTCAAAGTGAGACAGACAAATAACCATGGGTTGAAATCCTGGAAATCCTGGAAATCCTGGTCCAAAATAACCTTCTTCCGTGTGAGTTGCTTATTTTCGGTATTTTATCACAGTGATGGGAAGCCCTTTAATGGAACTCACTATGTAGATCAGGCAGGCCCTGCTTGCCTCTATTTCTGAAGTGCTGGGAGTAAAGGCTCCTTCCACCATGCCCAGATTTTTGTTTTATTTTGTTTTCGTTTTTCAAGACAGGGTTTCTCTGTGTAACCCTGGCTGTCCTGGACTCCCTTTGTAGACCAGGCTGGCCTCAAACTCAGACATCTGCCTGGCTCTGCCTCCTGAGTGCTGGGATCAAAGGCTTGCACCACCACACCCAGCTCTTTTTATTTTATTTTTTAAAAGACAAAATGAATCTCTGTGTTTTATTTTTTTATCCTCTTAAAATAAGCCAGTGTTTCTTCATTAGAAAAAAAAAAAAAAGGAAAATCACCTGTGCTGGCTAGTTTTACATCAACTTGATACAAGGTATAGTCATCTGAGAGGAGGAAACCTTCATAGGCTCTGGCTGAAGGCAAGTCTGTAGGGCATTTTCTTAATTAGTGATTGATGGGAGAGGGCCCAGCCCATTGTGGGTGGTGCCATCCCTGGGCTGGTGTTTATGGGTTCTATCAGAAAGCAGGCTGAGCAAGCCGTGAGGAGCAAGCCAGTAAGCAGCACCCTCCATGGCCTCTGCATCAGCTCCTGCCTCCAGGTTCCTGCCCTGTTTGGGTTCCTGCCCTGTTTGAGATCCTGCCCTGACTTCTCAGTGATGGACTGTGACCTGGAAGTGCAAGTTTAATAACCCTTCCTTCCCATATTGCTATGGCCATAGGTCCATCAGTGTCCATCACTGCCGTGGTCACCCTGACTACACTGAGTAAAGAGATTGTCCAGCTGATTTTAATTAATGATTCAATTTCAAAATCTTCTTCTTCTTCTTTTTTTCGAGACACGGTTTCTCTGTATAGCCTTGGATGTACTGGATTCACTTTGTAGACCAGGCTGGCCTTGAACTCACAACGATCCACCTGCCGCTGCCTCCTCAAGCGCTGGGATTAAAGGTGTGCGCCACCACACCAGGCTCAATTTCAAAATCTTACCAATTTTTTTTTATATATATATTCTGTTTAACAACCAGGAAATAATCACCTTTCACTTTTGAGGTCTGAGCCCAATTTCTGGGAGTTAGAGGCTAATGAACTAAATTATAGCGCCACGAAGCAGCATTTGTGTGCTGTGGCCCTTCAAGGAGGCTTCTGAGCACTCATGCCAACCTCTGACTCAAACTCCAGGTGTGCCTTAGCAATGAAACCCCAATGCTCCCACCGACCTAGGGTTACTGGTTTCTACTGAGCAACACCAAAATTCGTTCTAAAATTTAGTAAAATAAAGCAAAGACAAAAGAAGCTGTCTCACTTACCTTCGTCAGGATGAACATTCTGATCAGTACAAACAGCACACCAGACATGAAGCCAGAGAGAAGTGGGGATATAAACCAGGAAGCCACTGAATGATTGAAAAGAACAGCCAGTGAGTGCTAAGACTTACACTCAAGTATATTTATACAAGACAACAGGAAGCAATACCGCACATATAGTAACACATATTACCAGAACTATCTGCCATACGTCATAAGTCATATGTCAGAAAGCCCTTCCTCATTATAGCTCTCCTCACACACACAGTCATAAACAGCTGGTTACACTGACGTTCCCATCCACCAAGCTTTAGCCTCAGTCTACAGATAGCTCCCTCTAAGCAAGCAGTTCTCAACCTGTGGTTCGTGACCCCTTTGAGGGTTGCGTATCAGATATTGTGCGTATCAGATATTTTTTATTACGATTTGCAACAGTAGCAAAAATCACAGCTATGAAGAAGCAACAAAAATAATGTTATGGTTGAGGTCACCATAAAGGGTCGCAGCATTAAAGACGGTTGAGAACCACTGCTCTAAACCACCTAACTTGCTTTTATCAAAACACGTGGAGTCTGTTGTCCCAATAGCAAGGGTAAGAGGGCCACATTCTATTTCCTTTAACCACAGCCAGCCTGGTGCTTTCCTTCCTGACATTTAATGACTAGAAATCTCTAATGTTAGCCTCTACTGGCTGCTTCTAAGTTCCAGCCACACTGAGAAACCCCTGGGAGTCTTGAAACACCAGTGATGCTCCGACCCCAGCCCCAGAATTCTTGAGGTGCAGAATAAGATCGGGGCATGGAAACTTTAACTGCTCCTGCAGGGAGTTTAATGGGCCAGAGCTGAGAGCTGTTTTTCCGGAAGCCTGGGACACACAGGGATTTCCATGGTAGCTGTGCTCATGACTGGTAGCCCAGGGATCCGTCATGACCTATAGCTCCTCGGGCTATGACGGTTCTAGGAAAGAAGGAACAACCTGCAGGACAGAGATGGCACTGGTACAGATGCGCCTCCAAGAGGATTCTTCACTAGCTAAGTATAGCTGGACCCCTGGGGGTGTCATGGGCTTGCAACCCGGAAGGAACCCTGCAGTGCTTCCTCCAGGGGGCAGACCCATGACTTAGCAAAATGAACAACACTGGCTTCATTCTGGCCTCCCCATGACCACTGACTCTTGGGTTTATGGATTTTCCTCCCTTAGGCCTCGCCGAAGTCTTCCTCAGACCATACGTTGCTTTCAGTGAAGTAAATTTCTCTTCTTCTTGGCAAGAGCAAATGAGATACGGTTTTTCAAAGCTAGGTGATGCTGTAATGTTTTTAAAAGTGGGAGTTAAAACTGACACTGAGCAGTGAACTTGCTCCATCAACTGTAAAGGAAAATGCACCGCCTGCCCGTGCAACATAGGTCCAAACCTTAACGTCTGAAGGAAAAATATCACAAAAGCTTCCTTTCATAAGACCTGCACTGGAAGAGGAACACTTTACTGGCTGAGGGTGAAAGAAGATGGCAGTTACCAATCTTGACGAGCTCCATCCACTGCACTCCTTTCGTACCAATCGCCACGAGCGAGAAGCCGATGGTGGCACCGACGATGCAGTGAGTTCCCGAGATTGGAAGTCTCAGGAAGGACGCGATCAACTGCCACACGGCTGAACCTACGGATGGACAGAGCAGTGAAAGCACCATCTATCTACTCAACTCAGCGTCTGAGCGGCCTGGCAGGGAGACAGCGTCTCCGTTTATCACGGCCCCGAGTTTAACTTTCTCCGGGTTGTTTTCTTACACGGTGCTAAACACTTTGTAATTGCTCAGGGTGATTCGTGGCCATCCCGTGAGGGTGAGGGTGTCAGTGAGGAGCTGTTCTCCTATGAAATCGGCCACACTAAGCAAGAAATTAAGAGAATTAAAGAGAATACACCGGGAGGACGTTGTTTTTTTTTTTTTTTTTTACGTCTTGTAGTCTATGAGACAAGCTTGAGATGGGCCGTGTAGGAGAGAGTAACAGGCTGCGCTGCCCTTGGCCTCGCGTTGAAAAATAACTAAGATAGTTAACCTGAAACCAGACGCCTGCTCTCAGACCTCGCTTGCAATACTGGAAGCTCTGAGTGTGGCCTTGGCCTCCAAGCTTTTGGTCTTTCTAGGCTATAGGTCACCGCAGATGTTTCCATAGCGGCTCATATGTGGCAGGGCACACTGCGGGTATCAGCTGGGAGATACCCCTTTCAACAGCAGTTGCTGAAAAGGGCAAACAGGACGGAGCAGCAGAGGAGCTGTGCTGACAGAGTGGACTATCACTAAGCCCCAATGTTAACTCTGAAAATCAGGCTGCCTAGCAGCGGCCTTTTCTACAAAGACATGTGAGCAGCAGGAGGGCCATCTAAGGCCACATAGGTCCTCGTGTATGAGGCAAAGAAGATAGTTGCTCCAGCGAAGGCCAGTACTGACCTTTGAGCTGAGGCTGGCTGTGGCGCCATATACATCTCTAAAGTGTGTGTGTGTGTGTGTGGGGTGAAGATGGAATCGTCCGTGTGCTACTGTAATGTGCCAAGTCTGCAGGGTAGCACCTGCCTTTCCCTGGACAGTTCCCAAGGCCCCACCTCTGTGACCTAGGTCAGCCACAACTGGCTGTCTTACACATACAACCACAGTTAGGATCATGTTTCCTAGCCCAGAACTGGAACTTAAGGGTGTTAACTTCATGGTTTTATATATCCATATAAAGTTCGCCTCGGGATGCAGGCAGATGCTCTAAACTCACACTTGGGCTGCACTTCCCTTCCTGAGAGCTGCCATGGTTTTTCTTGCTGTACAGTGAGGGGTGGGGATTGTGGGGAGAGGGAATGAGAGAGGGTCAGAGTGAAGGAGCAGCGCAGGAGGCATGTTTGCACAGGGGCAGGCAGTGGGCAGGAGCCACCTCACCCTTGGGAACTGCTGAAGGGGTTAGGGTCACATGTGTATGCCCAGAAGAAAACTGAAGAAAGAAACTGTAACATGAGACAATAACAGCCCATGGAGAGTCAGGGGATCAACTATGGAACAGAGCTACCAAGTGAAACAGGAAATGGGAGCCAGGCTCCTTTGAGGTACTAGGTAGTGTCTGGGAGATTAAGCTGAGGGGACAAAGGTGCAGGGTCACAGTGAAGGGGAGGGAGAAGGAGAAGGGAGGTGTGAGGGGAGGGTGCTGCGTGAGAACAGAAGTGAAGGGTGAGGAGGTGTGAGCTCAAAAGTCTAGTCTGTCAGTGTGGGCACTTCCATGAGGGTGCTGGGATTTGAATTCTCACACTTTTGGATGCACTGGTGGCCTCATACAAGTGGGTTGCCTTTCCACAGGGCTAAGAGAGGGTCTTAAAGATGACTTAGGTGGCATCAACAGTAGCATCTATTCAGGCCACTTAACTTTGACAAGGGGCCTTTAGGCAGCACAGAGGCCCTAGGTCTGCGGAGAAGTTAAAACAGAAGAGAGTGAAATGGAATAAACAGAATGAAGGTAGAGGAGGCAGCAGAATGAAAAGGCAAAGTGAGAGAGGAAGAAAAAAAAATGGAGAATCGAGAGGAGAGTGAAGACAGTGAGGGTTCAGGATTCTCAAGAGATTCAGCTTTGGGTTTGGTCAGTAGCAGTGACATTGACATCTTAAATTCACATAGCTCCCACTTGTAAGGAATTCAGTTTTTGAAATCTGGACAAGTCATACAAATTCCCAACCAAACAAGCTTTGAAATTCATCTACCCACAAACCAAAAAGGAAAGAGCAACAGCAACCACCAGCCCCAAACAAAACCAGAGAAGAGTGAAACCTGAAGGAATCGTGCTACTCAGACAAACCCTCAAATTGTCTTGGTAAACCCAAATTCTAGTTGAGGTAAAAAAAAAAAAAAAAAACTTTACTCTTTGAATAAAGAGCCAGAGGCCGAGGGTGGGAGAAGTGGGAAGTGGCAGCTACATTGCCTGTGAGAAGCAGGGCCTCAGCCTAGGAGGCTCCACAGGAGGAAGAGCCTCCGCTGAGGATTGAATCTGTCAGTTTCTCTTTATTCCTTCTGTGCTATTTAATACCTTTGTCTCACAATACCTTAATGCATTGATTCTCAACCTTTTGCTATTCCCCAAAAGGGTTGTGAACCTCTGCCTTAACGAGGGGAAAAAAAAAATCTCAATTTTAGTTGACTCTGATGAAATTATAGATTGAAGTGTAAATTAAAATCACAAAGGCTAAATTAACCAGTCTTTCTCCGCCTTGGTACTGGAGATTGCCAGGGCCTTGCGCATGCTGAGGACAGATTCTGAGGCTGAACCTCATCCCCAGTTCCCATTATTTTTTTGTAGTAAAATTAGGGGGGGTGCCCTCAGGGCCTCATGAATGCTAGGCATTTCGTCACATGGTAGTGAGGGACGACACTTCCCACTGGTGCCGAGATCAAAGCTACTCACCAACCATTGCACTCACTTCCCCGGCCATGAGGATTTCCACAGTCTTGTTGTAGAGGTTCACATCAATGATGCCTTTCCGGATGGTCTCTCCCACTTTTGCTCCCAACAGCACAGAGCCGGTGGTTTCAAAGATTGAGGCCAGGATGCATGCCTGTC
Source organism: Meriones unguiculatus (assembly GCF_030254825.1). Classification (NCBI taxonomy): domain Eukaryota; kingdom Metazoa; phylum Chordata; class Mammalia; order Rodentia; family Muridae; genus Meriones; species Meriones unguiculatus. The sequence continues at coordinate 14,801,919 of NC_083352.1, read as the reverse complement.
TCAGGGTCACCACACCAGAGCCCACCGCCGTGCCAAAGGAGTTGGCGACATCATTTGCACCAACTGAAAATGCCAGGATAAAAGCAATAATAAAACCCAAAATGACCATCCACAAATACTCATCCATAGCCATTTTGGAAAACGGACTCTGGGGCACTTTTCTTTTGCAGAAGTATTTTAAATAAACAAAATTTGAGGTTGCTGACTTGGGGAGGCTGAGAGTTCTTGTAAACAGAGAGTCTGCTCTGGAAAGTGCTGGGCAACGCTGAAGTCTGAAGGAGTTGTCAGCCGCTGGTTTTCAAACTTCTGCCAGTACAGTTCATTTGGTTAGGCTCAGTCAGTGCTACAACACATCCCATATTTTTCTTCTTGTAGTCTGGGAAAGCTGTGATCTCTCTTCCTAAAACCAGAAGAAAAAACAAACAAACAAAAAAAATCAATTACTGTGTACCTATAACAGCTAATTCCTCCAGAAGTTAACTGTTTAAAGCTTGCTACCGGGATCCGTTTCCGGCCTATGACAGATGTGACCACAAGGCAATTCTAAGAATATTATAATTAACCTCCCCCTCCAAACCAACCAACCAACCAAAAAAAAAAAAAAAAGATAAAATGCAAAGCTGGCTGCTAAACTATTTACTAATTACAGATTGACAGGTGCTATGTTAGGTGACTTGTCATATGCAGTTTGAAAAATATCTTTGATCATTGTTTTCAGAGAACAGTTTTTTTCCAGTGAGCAACAGAGAAGCAAATAAGACATCAAAGTTGTAGCCTTTTTCAAAGGCTTGGAATGTGCCTGGCTCTGGTTACAGATTCTGACTGTGTGATACCACAGGGTGAAGCTCATTTACATCTATGCGTGGGAATGATGTGTCTTCAAACTCTGGAACAAGGTCACTCCTCCTGGGGGTGACAAAAACAGAACTACTGGGCCTCAGAGGAGGGACAGAGAAAACAGAGGATACAGCGGGCAGGGCCAGGCAGGCTCCTCACTACCTACTACCTCCCCACCTACTGTCTCTCACCTTTTCCAGGAAAAGCCAGAGGCCTCACTTGTCTAGCAAGATTACCACCCACTCCTGGTTACCTTGGCTCCCACTCTAGCTCATCACTACTTGAAATCATAAAGCAGTCTAAGCCCAGGACTCTCGTCTTTGTGATGACTTGAATGAGAATGGCACCCAAAGGCTCAGGTTTAAATATTTGGTTCCCGAGGTGGAACTGTTTGGGGAGGATTAGAAAGTGTGTGGCCTCACTGGGGGAGGTATGCCACTGGGGTGGGCTTTGAGGTTTCAAAAGACTTGCTCTATGCCAGGCTTGTTCTGATGTCTTCTACTTTTGGACCAAGATGTGAGTTCTCCACTATTCCTGCTGTGATGCCTTTGTGCCACTACCATGGACTCAGCACCACCGAAACTATAAGCTCAATTAAATGCTTTCTTTTATAAGTTGCCTTGGTTCTGTCACTGTAAACAGAAAGTGACTAATACAGTACTTCATGATCCCCTGACAGGAGCAAACTCTTTCCCTGACAGCCCCATGGCTCTCTCCTTACTGCTGTTAGGAATCTGGTCCAAGGTTACAACTCAGGAGGCTTTCCTGATCCTGGAGAAGAGCAATCCCTTCTCTACGCCCTCAGTTCATCCCTGTTGCTCTTAAAAATTCAACTTATCACCCGATTCATTCACTCATTCATCCATCCATCATTCATTCATTTGTCCTTTATCAGGCATGACCTGTGTTCTCCCACTAGAAGACAGAAACCTTCACTCATTGCTACAACTACAGGATGTAGTAAGTAATCAAGTGACTGAATAAACAAAGAAAAAAGATAGTAAGGAAGTGGAGACAAGTTTTGCTTCGTCCTCCCAGGAGGAGAGGAGACGCCAGAAACATACCTGGGCAGTGCTGGGAGCTGTGCAACTGCTGTTCTATTACTATTCTGTCAAGGGGCAGGTTTGCTTCTGTTCTGAATGGTGCCAGGGGTAAGACTGAAGACCCGTGGTGTGTGCCTGCATAAGCGCTTATTGCACTGAGCACTATGAGGAATGCTCATCTCCCATATCACGTGCAGCATAATGCTTTGATCAAGCAACGGTGAGGCATTGGTAGAGGAAAATGGTATACACGATTTTATGTACGTTATGATTACGGGAGTATAAAAAGTTAACTTTTTATACTAAGTGAGGACTGAGACTGTAGCTCATCGGTAGCACGCTTGCTTAGAACACACAGGGTCCTGGGTCAAATCCCTAGCAGCGAGTGGAGGAGGCCAGAAGGTAACACACCGATCGGAATTGGTAGTATAATCTATGAGTTTTTTCAGTATTTTCTTTCCACAATGTATTCTGTGGTCACATGCTTCTCAGATAAAAATAATATACAATAAATAAACCTATAAACATATTGAGCCATATATATGAAATGCCAACTGTTATAATTAAACACAAATATATGCTAAGAGATCCTGCCATTTTTAAGATGCTTATTCCATTCAGGCTCCACGTGAGAGAAAATGGAAGGCTGCTTTCAAAGCAGAAGATCACATTCCACTGAAAGAGGGTTTATTAATATAACTAGTATTAATATGTCGATAAAAACCTAAAGGTTTTATGTGGGGGAGGTCTGGCATGACGGCAGACATGCTGCTCCTGCAGAGGCTCTTAGCACCTACATTCGGTGACTAGGAGCCGCCTGTAACTCCAGCTTCAAGATAGCTACCTGGGACCACTGCTCTTTCTCTTAAAACATGATTTTTTTTTTTAAATGAAATCTTGTTTTCTAGGGTAGGCTGTAAACAAAAATAATCAGCAAGCATTTCCTGAGAGCTTCCTTTGTTGGCAATATACTGAGAGTGAAACGGCTATATTCTGGCGCAACTGGGGCTTACGGTAGAGCAGAGGAGACAAACAACAATCTAACAGATCTAGCAGTCAGTGTTTCCACACTGCTGACTGGGACTGCGTGCGAGCAGAAAACGACCCTGCTGGGGGCAGGGCAGGGCTTCTGGAGGTTTCAGGAGGGTAAGCTACCTCTGTGCCCATGGCAGGCCCGTGCCAGTGCAAGCATGCGCACTCATACACACACAAAAGGAAAAGGAAAAAAAATGAGATGGCTGCTCATTTCCTTAAAACGTGATTTTTAAAAAACGAAATCCTGCTTTCTAGGGCAGACTGCAATCAAAAATATTCAATTCTCCAGTCAACTCTTATGGGGAAAAGATAGGAGATTGGGGGAAGGCCGGGATAAGGGGAAACCTGAGGGAAACTGAGCTGGGCCACTTCAAAGAACGGCCACCACTTGAACACTATCAGTGAAGGGTTTTTATCACAGGTAGTTGGCATGATCAGACCTGTACGCACGCACGCACACACACACACACACACACAGAGTACAGATGTATGAATACATATCTATGGAATGTATACAGATGTATACTACCCAGCTGTATTTCTTATACCGTCTCCTCTCCTTCTGGGAGGACGAAGCAGAACTTGCCTCCACTTCCTTACTATCTTCTTTCTTTGTTTATTCAGTCACCGTACACATGTATGTATGTATGTAGGTGTGTTTACATATTTATTTACACACATGCCAGGGTGTAAGGAGGGAGGTCAGAGTCTCTAGAGCCTCTACCGTGTGAACCCTAGCGATGACACTTAGGTCACCAGGCTTGGAGACAAGCAGCGCTCCTTGCTGAGCCATCCTGCCAGCCCAGATGCAGTATTTTCCAGGGACCCGTCCTCCTGGCTGTGCTGCGGGGGATGGACTGCACAGGGCTGGGGGATGGGCGCAGCCTGTGTGTGGCACCACGCCGTGAGGGCCCTGGATTAGAGTGGCAGATGAGGGGACGGAAAGGGCTTCATTTAAAGTTAGGCCTAAGAGGGACCAGACTGACATTTGCTTTGTTTGGGTGGGAAATTAGTTGGCTGTTTTTTGTTTTTTTTTTTTTTGTTTTTTAATGTTACCTTCGACACCACATCCAACCGAGAGATGCCCTTTCCTACTTTCCTAGGATCTGCTATTTTTTTTTTTTTGATGTTTGAGGGCACTGCATAAATGTCATGCACAGATGTGCACACTGGCAAGACACCTACACACAGAAAATAATAAAATCTTAAAACAACAACCAGGGATCACCCACTTCACTCTAAGCCACTCCTATGCCCACTACTGTCGATGACTTTAATGTGACTTTCTTCACTTGTGACCTTAACCACCGTGCTCATGACCAATAAGTGCTGGGCTGAGGAGAAAGGTTTGCCACTCTTTTGTAATCTAAATACTTTCCCTCTCCAAAGCACAAAGACTTTTTTAAAAAACCACTTTGGTTTTCTCCCTTTCCATTTGTACATATATACAGCATTCATATATATATATATATATATATACACAAACAAAAATGTGTGAATAAACACACAATAGATCGGAGGGACTGCTCCGTGGCTAAGAGTCTGCATTGCTTTTGCAGAGTACACAGTGGTTCCCAGCACTCCTGTCGGGTGGCTCACAGCTGCCTGTGGCTCCAGCTCTGGAGGCCCTGACACCCTCCTCTGCTCTCCTCGGGCACTACACTCAAGCGCACAAACCGACACAGAGATAAATACAAATGTAATTAAACATAAACCTTAAAAACTCCACAGAACCTGGAGCACAGAAAATATGGTGATGCTTCTCTAACTGAGGCCTCGACAAGCTAGACGATGCCGTGCGGAGGGCAGACGCCCACGCTCAGAGCAGCTGAGATCCGATGAGGTACTGCACTCGAGGGCATTGATGATATGAAAGCAGAATTTTGAAGATGAGTAAACACTGACTCGTTCGATACCTGATGTTGAGACAGCACAACATCGGCTCTTCAGAAGGGGAGTGATGGGTCAGCAACCAAGAGCACTGTTTGCTCTTCCGGAAGTCTCAGGTTCAAGCCCTAACGCCCACATGTAGCCTCACAGTTTTAACTCCAGTCCCAGGGGGTCTGATGCCTTTTTAATTAATTAATTTATTTTGGCCTTCGAGGGCACACTGACAAGACACCTATACACAGGAAATAAAATCTTAAAAAAAAAAAAAAAAGAAAAAGCTAGGTTCCCATCCTCACACCAAAACAAATGAGTTTTAAAGGTAAAAACTGGATCCTGAAGAGAATAAGAAAGGACACAAGTTAATATTTATTTAATGTTTGGACGGGAGGCTTAGATACAATATGAAGGGAATTAATAAAAAGAAACAGCAGTGGAATTTATAAAAATGATAGATGGAGGCAGGCATGTTTTTAAAAAAAGGATTTTTATGTGTGTGAGTGTTTTGTCTGCATGTATGTATGTGAAAAAACATTCTCAGACTATTTTTGGACATACTTAAAACTATTTTAAAACAGGAATGTGGAGGACTTGTGGCCCCAAACACTTTTATGGAAAATGGAGTTTGGGCAAGAAGGGCCCTGTTGAGGGATGTTGCTGGAGAGTTTTGTAGTTTATATGTACATATCACATATGTATTTATTGAATGTTATTTTTGAGGCAGGATTTCACTATGTAGCCCTGGAGTTCACTATGTAGGCCGGAGTAGCCTTGAATGCTGGGATTAAGGAGGTAGTTACCATGCTCAGCTTTTATTTTAAAAAAAGTATATATATATATATGTGTGTGTGTGTGTATAAATATATATATGTATATATATATTTGTTTGTTTGTTTTGAATTGTGGTCTTATGTCTCCTAAGTTGACCTCAAACTCACCAAGATGACCTTGAACTCTGACCCTCTTGCTTCCACCTTCCAAGTATTGGGATCACAGGCATGAAGCATTGTGCAGTATTTGTGCTGTAGAGGACTGGCCACTACTGCCTACTTTCCATCACGGTCCCCAACCATCTTTACCTGAAAGTTCACAAACTTCGCTCAGCTAAAGCTTTCCTTCGAAGGTCCCCAGATAGAAAACCCTTAACTGATTTTCCAATTTCTTTCTACAAGGCCCCAAATGCATCACACCCACTTCCTAAAAAAGTAAGACCTATTTTCTCTGAAAGCTGAAAATGAATCATGCGTTTTGACACTGTGGATGAAGAGAGGTTTCCACCTTCTCAATGGTGTGGTGTATTTTCTAATGATGACGGTGACTTAAGACCCCCCCAAACGCAGAAATTACTAGCTCTTCCTAAGAAATAAAACAAAACGAAACACTCCTGTTTGGCACCTTATTCTTCGTACAGCAGCAAAGCAGAAGAAAGCATCTCTTTTAATGTCTCATATGCACATATGGAACTAAGGAGTCCCTACGTGCATCAGTTTTGAATGGCACTCACACTACACTTTAAAATGCTTGACAATAACAAGCAGAGAAAGATGGCCCACGTAACCCAGAGCTTGGGCGGCAGGGATAGGAGGGTAATGAACTTGAGACCATATTGGGCTACTTAGTAAGTTCAAGACTCGTGCGGGCTACATAGTCAACCTGACTCGAACAGAACCAGGGGCTGGAGAGACGGCACAGTGGTTAAGAGTACCGGGTGGTTCAATTCCAGGTTCAGGGGACACGATGTCCTGTTTTGACCTTCAGGGGCACCAGGCACAGACATTATACACACGCATACATGCAGGGAGAACATTCAGACACATACAACAAGTTAATCTATACTTTAAAACGCAACACCAAACCGAGCCAAACCACCCTTAACATGTAATGGTATACTTGTGAAAGTATTTTTCTACGGTCATTCTTATGGTTATGAGTGGAGATGTTGCTGGAACAGTTCTGAGATAGTTTTGGTGTGTGTGTATGTGCGTGCATGGTGTGTGCGTACCCAGGCTTATATGTGTGCCTATGGAGGTCAGAGGTTGACGTGAGGTGTCATCTTCAATGGTTTTCCGCCATATTAAAAAAGCAATCTCTTATTGTAATTATTTATTTTATGTGTACGAGTGTTTTGTCTGTATACCACTTGTGTGCCTGGTGGCCTGGGAGACTACATGGGTGCTGGGAATTCAGTCCAGTCTCTCTGGAAGACTATCCCATACTATTAACCACAGGGCCATCGCTGTAGCCCCTCTACCACACACACACACACACACACACACACACACTCGCACACACTCATTGGACCTGGAGTTCACTCATCGGCTAGACTGGCTGGCTAACCACTCTGATCCCTCTTTCTCAGGCTCCATGCCCACGCAGTTCTTGAGTGACAGATGTATGCCTCCCTGCGCAGCTTTTCATGACTTCTGTGGACCAGACTTAGAGTCCCATGTTTGTACAGCCCAGCGAGCGCTGAGCCATCTCCTCAGCCCCTCAAACCATCTCTAAAACTGCACATTTTACGACATGCAAAGCTGTCTGAGGGAGCAAAGGAGCCTGAGGAGTACTTTGACAGAAGCAGGTTAAGGAAGAAACAAGAATGAAAGGAAGAGAGGAAAAAGAAGGGAGAAAAGATGGGACAATTTAGCCAACTGCGAGACCAGACTCGGGCACAGAGAACAGAGGCGAAAGGACGCAGCAGAATCAGGAAGATGGAATGTTTCCTCAGCGGGAGCCAAGAATATGAATAGCCTGAGGATGAAGATGAAAGATGGCACCTGGCACTGGAGGTTGAACTCTGGGAAGGGATGGGAGGGATAGTCTGCTGACATCTCACCACTTTTCTCTCCCTGGCTGTAAAAGGGAACATCTGTGTCTCTGCTGTGGAGAGGGGAAAGAGCACGTGATCTGCTGGAGGGCTCCATTCCCCATTCCTGCCTCGTTAGCTACTAGTTACCCACTCTGGCAAGTCAGCTCAGACTAGCTGGGAAACAGGGAGTGGTGCCTAACCACTGGCTCCAAGCAAAGGAGAGGCCACAGCAGGCACGCACTAGCAGCAGCAGCAGCTAACACCTGAGGGCCAGGCAGAGTTAGGCCTAATCCTATGGCGATTGGTAATGGCGACAGGCCTTGGCTGACTCATGTGTATATTCTAAACCAGTCTGGTCTTCTGTAAAACGTGGCTGACGGCAATATTCATGTCTCTTACAGAAATCAGCGTTTGAGTGTCTTGTAATTGTGGTGTGTGTCAAGTACCTTGGAGGAACTGGTGTCACTGAAGGCGAAGAAGAAAGTGTAAGGGTACAAACCCTTCTGGCAAGGCCTTCTCACTGTGCCTCTCTGTGCCCTACCCCAGCCCTGTGGGACACGTGGTCACATGAGGATTCCAAATCCTAGAAAACTTCTCCTCTTGCAGTTCCAAATCGCAGCTCTTGTTTGGTTAAAGAGCGACACGTACACTGACTGTAAGGGACAGAGACTTCCTGGGGTTGTGGTGGGGTGAAGGGAAGAAAAGAGAGATATTAAACATGGAAAGGATAAAGGCCCTAAGGAAAACAAATTACTGAAAATGGTAAGGCCATAGCTGGGGCATGGCTCTGGGCCAGCCAGCCAGATACTGAGACCCAGTATATATCCAGAAGAAAAAGGAAAAGAAAAGTAAAGCCTCATAGGTAGACAGTCCGACAGTTCCTTACAGAGCAAAGCGTGCGCTGATCAAACAAGCCAGTGTGACTCAGGGCATGAAGACACTTGTCCACATGTGAAATATTTGGTTTATCTTTTAGGTACGGTAGCAGTTACACTCCTGCATTTTTTTCCCCAAACTCATGAAAGTATGCACTTAAAACTGATGAGCTTTAGTGTATACAAATTAATAACTAATCCAACATTATCCAGGTCACACAAAGTCATATTTCCTTGATAGTTTTTTTAAACTGTACAGGATTGTCCACTCTCAGTGCCTCTGTAGTAAACAAAACAGAAAGAGTAGTCCTTCCTACTTATTTCAAAGAAGATACTGCTATAGAGACACTATAACACTGGCTGGTTAGGGATGAGGAGATGGTACATGAGAGCCTGCATGCTGACTCTCATACCTGTGTAAAGAGCTGGGCATGATGGCTCATGCTTATAAGCCCAGCACTGGGGAGGTGGAGACAGGAGGCTTCCTGAAGCTAGCCAGCCTAGACTGTCTTAAAAAGTAAGGTGAACAGGGCATAGTGGCACACACCTTTAAGCTCAGCATTTAGGAGGCAGAGGCAAGAGTAGTGTCTTTGTGAGTTCAAGGCCAGCCTGGTCTGTATAGCAAGTTCCAGGGTAGCCAGACCCACACAGTGAGAGCCTGTCTAAGAAAACACACACACACACACACACACACACACACACACACACACATTATTTAGCCTAACCACTAGCGATCATGTTTGAAGCAATGGCATCAAGAGGCAAAGAGAACACAGAAACTCAAGGGTGTGTTGACACTGTGTGACAACCCCGTTCCCAGGGGAGGGAGAAGACAGCTGCTGGGTCTGGCCTGGACTTCCTCCTAGGTGAGGACTCCGTCCTGGACCAGCGGCTTTGCTGTGACAGAACACCATGACCACTCGTAACTCGTGAGAGGAGAGTTTGTTCTTGCTCACGATTCCTGAGGGATGGCAGCTAGGCAGCTAAGTTGGTGTTGGGGCTGGAGGGGAAGGTGTGACAATAGCAGCAGGAAACTGAGAAATCACATCTTTCACCATGAATATGAGGCGGCCAGTGTGAGCTGGAAATGGGGCAAGGCCGTGAACTCTCAAAGCCCGTCACCACGATTTCCTCCTGCCAGGCTGCATCTCCTACACCTCCCCAGACAGCACCATCGGCTGGGGAGCAACTGTTCCAATGCACAAAGCTATGGGAGCCATTTCCCAGTCACACTGCTATAACCTCTGTGGGGAAACGGCTGGGCCCTTCCGTGAAGGTAAGTACCCACACTGCTTGTGAGACTACTAAAGGGGCGGACCCAAGTCATCAGCATCCATATTTGGCAGGAGAGCCCTCCCTCGGTACAACAGCTGGAAGCTACCTAGGCCTGTGAATCCTCACACTAAGAGCGATGAGGAGGTCGCCTAAGAGCTTGAGAATGAGCATGCAATAAAAGCGTCGCCCTGACTGGCAGCTCCAGTATCAGTTTTGAAATGAGTTCTGTGAAGTGACACCTATTGTGTGCCTGTGGCGTAACACAACGTTCTGTAATGTCGTCACCCAGGGTTCCAATGAGAAATGGCTCAGAAGCTTCCAAGGCACAGCGGTTACTTTTTTGTTTTGGGTAGGGGTGGTCAGAAGAGCTGTCTAAAAAATAAAATAAAAAAGAAAATCACATTTGTATTGATCTGAGAAATTCACACACGTATGGAATTCACTGTGACCACAATCACCCTCTATGCCCCTGATGAGTCTTCCCAGATCCACCACCACACCCACCCCGTGTAGATTTCTTTCCTACTTTTTTTTTTTTTTTTTTTTTTTTTAAACTCACAGTGTCCTATCTGTGCTGACCGTATCTACAGGGATATGTGGCCATCCAATGGCGTACAGTCGGCCTACCCAGGATGGCAGCCAGGAAGGAAACTACCCTCTCGCCTACACCCAGCAGCCAACACTCGCTGTCCGCAGTGTCTGGACTAGGAGAGGGGCTCATGACCGCCCCTCCACTCTGTGAGGATGCTGACTGGCTTGGTTTTGTGCAGCTACCACTGTTACTGTTAGTTCACGAGGGCACATTTCTTGTCATGTTCAGAAGACACTGTTTTGCCCTGGTCCACCCCAACCTCTGGCTCTTATAGTCTGTCTGCCCCCACCCCCCCACCTTGCTTCCTCTCTGAGGGGTCGGGAGAGGTGATATGATGTTCCATTTGTGGCTGGGCACTCTGCAGATACTTATCCACTGCATTCTGATTGGCTGTGTTACCTACCATCTGGCATACAAAGGAATATTTCTCATGAAGAGTGAGAGCCATAGTAGTCTATGGGTATAGGGAGAAAAAAAATTAGAGGGCAGCTTGATACTGTGTCCATATAGCAAAAGAACAGTAGTGAAGTCACCTCTGGGGACTATGAGAACCCAGCAATGGGCTCTTGGCCATATTTACTGAACTAGGCATATGTTTCTCCTGTGGACCATGCTCACAGCATTTATTTTCATGTAGGAAATGGTTGTCATGAACTTACCAGCCTGGGCCAGATGCATGCCAATTTCAGCACTCCATTTTGAATGAAAACTACTCAGGTAATTATGACACTAACCCCAAATGTTTGAGAATTTAAGTAATCTAAAATATGAGAAAAATACTGACAAAGGAAAGGAAGCTATCTAATGTCTGTAGATAGGGGCTGTCTGAAAAATACTGGCAACGCCGGGAGTGGAAATACTAATGTTGTTACTAAAATGATGAACTTGAGGTCTTCATGCCACCGGCCCCCGTGAGTTCTGAGTGGACCAGTGTACACAGTGGCTAGAGCCACCTGGATTCAACTGCCAGTGAGACTGAAGAAGCCTGCCTGTGGTCAAGAGTGACAGGTCCTGGTGTCATTTGATCTCTGCCCCATCCCCAGCAGCTCTAGAACCCTGCAAATGCTGGGTAAGTGCTCCATCACCAAGCTACAACCCAGCCCTTCTTCACCCTGACCACTTTTGACATTATTGAAAATTTCTACTGCAAGCAACTGTCATCACTGGCAGATTTCAAAATATCACAATATTTCTCTTTAACAGACAAAATGAAGTTCCCCGGTGATTGTCGTAACTATTTAGGGGCTCTCAGTGTGGCCTCAGGCTACCTACCTACAGCACGAGAAGAAACACATCCTCTATTCCTTCATGCGCTTATGTGTTACTTTCAAGGGCATCTGTCATTCCGGTAGTTGAGGGTTTAGTCTGAGGCACCCTCGTGCTGAAGACTTTTCCTAGGCGCCTTGCAGGATCTGTTTATCCTCAGTCACCCTAGCTCCTTCTCAAATCTGTCCTTTATCTTCCTTGTACTTCTTTTGACGTTTGGCCATCCAGGCTGAACGGAACAAAAATGTCCTCCCAGTGCCAAGTACTGTCCAGGTGTTTTTCACTGAAATAGTTCTTGAGGTTAATGTTTACATGGAATAGCTTATAACTGCTCATTTATTTCTGTCCTGGCTCCCAGCGCTAGAGAATCTCAGGATATTGGAATCTGAGGGACTTTAGAAGCTACCCAATCCAGCATTTGCCACTGAAGACACGACTGACATAAGAGAAAGTGATTTTAAATAACAAGTCCCAACCTAGCACTGAGTCAACATCTAGGCAGGAGAAACTCAAATGAACCAATACAAAGAGCCTGTGGCATGGAGCTCCTGGTCTGACATGCATCAGGCCTCCGTGGTGACAGTAATTCTATCTGGGATACTGATGGTCCCTGTGGTCCTCGAAGGAAGAGAGCTGGGGTGAGGAGAGGACAAAGAACATAAGACTACGAAGAATGCCGCCAAGGCTTTGTCCTTGGAAGTTGTCAAGGTTACTTGATCCCTCCAAGCCTTGTTCAACTCTATAATTCTACATCAATGGGAGACCACAGGATTGGGAAGAGGCAGTTTTGCCTAGAACTGGGAACCACAAGACTGTTTTGTGGGATGAGGTGGGTGGAGGCTTCAGACCCATTCCCAGGCAGGACAAGGCAAAGTCTTTCTGATTTTACAGCACATGAACCAGCGTACTTTTGCTCCATCTAAAGTTTCCACTTCAGAGCCTGAGACTCTGGCTCTCCCCACCCTTTCTCCCCACCAGGCCACATCCCTGCTCTCTCTCTCTCTCTCTCTGCTTTTTCTATTGACATTTTCATTTCTTTCCAGCTCATAATATTTTTTTTTGTTGTTGCTATTTAGAAGTTTCCCACACGGACTTTTTCTCTGCCTTTTCCCATCCTTGGTGCTGGGATTAAAGTCATGTGCCATCACCCTAGCCATATAATTCTTAAAGGATAAATAAATAAATAATAGCAAAGAATTAAAATGGGATAAAATTCAAAGAGTTAAGGTGAGATGGCTGAAGAAGAATTTAGAAGGTACTATGTGAGTCTCATGGAACTATTTTTAAAGTGAAAAGAAAGGGTAGCAGGCATTTCTTTACAGATATCTGAATGGATCGGAATGACTGTATGGTGGGTTCTTATAAATAAGCTTTTATTTTGTATTTTCATTTTGAATTTATAGCTCAGTGAACATATATAAAGTTATTACAAGTAAAGAGGCATCATCAGTTCAATCTGAGAAGACTATAGGGTATGGAATCAGCAATCTTCCATCTACGAAAGAATCCACTTGGGCAGGCAGTAAAAATTCTTAGTGGGTGCTGTGCACCCTGAAACCAACTCCTACTGAAAATGTGGAATTCTCTGTAATGATTTACAAACTGATTACCACTGTGGCGGAGTATTTTAGATACAATGTTGTTTGAGAGTGAAGGGCAAGAATAAATGGCAGAGCTTTATATATTCATTGCCATTTTAAGACAGAGAAAGGTCTAAGCATTCCCCTCTTTCATGATTTCTGTACTCACTGGAGATGGAACCCCCAGGGCCTATATATATACATATACACATGTATATATATATTTTTTGGGGGGGAGCAAATAAATCACTTATCACATGAAACTTTTATCAACTGGCAGGCTTGGGATGGCTTGTTCTAATTCTGTGCCTCAAGTGTCGGACTATTGGCCAGGTTCCAAGAACTATATTAAGGAAGTACTGTCCTCCCAGCTGCAGTTTAAAATGGAACCTTGTGTATAAATAGATATCTTGCCTCTAACATTTATTTGCTAATTTTGTTCTGACGGGCTGAGGGTCCTCATACAATCTGGATTTGGGCTGTTGGGTAGAGGATCAGTGGTTAAGGGTCCTGACTGCTTTTGCAGAAAACTGGTGTTGGATTCTAGCACCCATGTTGGGGAGCTCATGGATGCCTGTAATTTCAGCTTCTGCTTCTAGCCCCTGTGGGTGCCTTCACAGATACTTTTGATTTCTGAGACACCACATATTTTTCTACTAATTCAACACAATGTAATAAATAGAGTTGACAATTTTATTTCATGTTTAATTGATAGCTCCTTGCTTCTTGCTGTCAAGATTTTTTTCCTTTTATAAATGGTTTGCTCATTTTTTTACACATAGGGGTGTTTCATCTGGATGGAGTATGTTTGTGCACCATGTGTGTCCAGTGCCTACAGATGCCAAAAGAGGGTGATGGACTTGGGGTTATAGATGACTGTGAATCATCATGTGGGTGCTGAGAATTGAACCCAGGCAATGTTCTTAACCACTGAGCCATCTTTCCAGCCCATTCCCAAGATTCTTAAGCACAGGTTGCTAGGCATCAGAACAAGTGAGTGAGGATAAACAAGTATATGATACAGATTTAGGCAGTGTCTTCCTTCTTAGCATGGGCAAGAGTCTAGTCGAGTTTCAGAAGTCTGGAGTTTACATCAAATGTTTGATAATGTGCCTAACTAGAAGTGTAGACAGCCTAAACAAGACAGTAACTTTGTAATATTGCTCATTTGATTGAGGAGGCAGGTAGAAATTTAGTAGCTCTTCATTTCTTCCATGGAGAGTACCCAAACTGAAATCTTTTTACTGAATTAAACCATAAGAACTTGTCTGATAGTACCTTCAAAGAAACATGGACCTAAAACAACAGCTGAAAACACAGAATGGATCAGACAATTGGTCAGATGTGTTTGAAGACCATGTCTTTATTTTGAAAGGATGCTGGACTTGAGGCATGATCAAAAACTAGCTCACTGGCTTTATTTTCCCTCTGGCTGTCGTGGACCAAGAGAGGATGCTCCGATGAAAATATAATTAGAAAGTAACCAGAAACAAGAAATGTTTTCATGCCATCTTATGTAAGTCCCAAAAAGAAAAAAGAGAAAGATATAATTATTTTGTTTTATCTTGTCTATACCAGAGTCACCATACACGCCTAAGCAGGGAGATTCAAATCACAGTCCAAGGTCACTCTTTTAGCTTGAAATACTTCACTGTTTCTTGTAGGGCAAGTTTGCCAGCAATGAATTTTCTCAGTGTGTATTGTTTGGACACTCTATTTTGCTCTTATCACTTTTGAAGGACACTTTTGCTGGCTCTGGATCCTTTCTGTCGCCTTGCTGCCTGCCTTCTGGCCTCAGTGTTCTTTTGAAAACATGACCACTTAACTTCACTGCAGTTCTACTCTATGCAATGGCTGCTGTTCTCTTGGTCTGTCAAGATTTTCTCTTTCATCTTTCAGTCTTTTGACTGAAATCCCATGTCTGGATATAGGTCTCTTTGTGTTATCCGAATTGGAGTTTGGTAAACTTCTTGGATGTAGATAGGTCAGTATTTTTCATCAAATGTGAAGTTAAACTATTTTAAATTATTATTTTAAAAATTTTAAAAGTATTTTCTGATCTTCGACTTTGTGTGTGTGTATAGGTATGTGTGTGCTGGGGGGGGTCAGAGGTCAAGTGTTGTACCCTAGGTAACACCACCTTGAGTTTGAGACAGTGTCTGATTGTGTTAGAGCTTTGGTAGGCAGGTTGTGCTGGCTGGCCAGTGAATTCCCGGGATCCTCTGCCCTTCCTGCTGCGCCCTCCACAGGGCCTTCAAGTACGTGCTACCACACCTGGCTTTTTATGTGAGATGTGGATTAGGGAAGTCATGTTTGCAAGGCAAGTGCTTAATAACTGAGAGGCCTTTCTTCCACTTTTACGCTACTATCGGCGTATTTCATATTGGCTGCATTTCTCAATGATTCTGATCATTTTTCTTCATTCTTTTTATTGTTCATAATTGTCAAATTCGCTGAGTATTCTGCTAACTTCACTACAGAATCTTCCTAATTAAATTTTATGTTTGATGTTCTTTTCAACTCCTGAATTGTGGCTGATTATATACACTATTAAATCTACTGACTTAATAATGTTTAAGCACACAATTCAATAGTATCTGCAGCCCATCAACAGCATGCACGGACATTGTCGTTTGTAAAACTAAAATCCTATACCCATTAAACAACTCTCAGCTCTCTTCCCCCTCAATCCTTCACAATCAACACCGCACATTTTGCCTCTATGAACCTTACCCAAGATTCTCACATGAGCACTCACAGAGCAAGCTGTTTCGTAACTGACCACTGAGCTATGCAATTTGTGTAAGGCCAATACCATTCACTTGTCACTGTGCTGTTTTACTCAGCAGATTGTCTTCAGAGATCACCCATGTTGTAGTACATGGCAGAGTTCCCTTCCCAAGACTGAATATTTCCTTGTATGTGTACACCAATTTTCTCTAGTCACCTACCAATAGCCTTTGGGCTATAATGGGTATACAAACACTGGTTCGATGCCAGGCTTTCTGACACACAGGAGTGAACTGCTAGGTTATCTAACAGTTCTATTTTTAAAATTTTGAGAAACTGCCAGTGTTTTCTAGCAGCCTCACACTTCAATATTCCCACCAACCATACCAATTTTTCCAGATCCTTGCCAATGTTGGTTATTTTTCTGTCCATTTTGTTTTTTATATATACACAGATATCCTACTAGGTTGAGGAGACAAACCACTGTGGTTTTAATTTTCATTTCCTCAGTGATCAGGGAGGTTTAACAGTTTTCACATGCTTGCTGGCCATTTGTTTACTTGAAGAGATGTCTACTGCCTATTTTAAAATCAAGTCATTTGCTGTTTTATTTTTTCAATTGTTGAATTGTATTTTTAAAATAATGTATTTGGAATACTAATCTCATTATTAGATAAATGATCAGCAATATTCTCTTTGAGTCTATGGGAGTATCTCTTTACTGTGTCCTTTGATGTATAGAAGTTTTTTATTCTTATGTAGTCTAAAAATAATGTTGCCTATGCTTTTCATTTCATATCTCTACTTAGTTCATATATGTGTATATATACTGGATATAAAAATATTTGGTATTTGAATGAGAATGCCCCCCCCACCTAGAAGTACTTGGTCCCCTGCTGGGGGCAGTTTGTGTGCATGTTGGAGGTTTAGCTTTGCTGGAGGAAGTTTGCCACTGGGGTGGCTTTGTGGTTTCAAAGCCATGAGTCATTCCTAGTCCATCCTCTCTTGCTTCCTACTGTGGTTTAAGATGCGAGTCCCGTTTCCAGCTCCAGCCATCCTGCCTTGCCTGGAATTGTAAGCACAAATAAAAACTCTTCTATAAGTTGCTTTGGTGATAGTGTTTTATCACAGTAATAGAAAAGCAACTGATACAGGTATGTATTCTGTGTGTGTGTGTGTGTGTGTGAGAGAGAGAGAGAGAGAGAGAGAGAGAGAGAGAGAAGGAGAGAGAGAGAAGGGAGGAGGACTCTAGCCAGCCTAAGCAGAGCAAACATGGCTCTGGCAAGCCTTGCCCTTCTCCCCCATTCCCTCTGCCTTGTTAAAAACCATGAGATTACAGTCCTAAAGCTGGCCACCAAGGTCTGTTCCTTATTTGGCCACTTTCTCTTCTTGCGGCTGACTACCAAGGTCCAGCTATCAAGAGCCCCCTTTGGCTCATCTAATTCACATGCCAGCTAAAGTTAACCACCTCATCCTAACACAGGGTCTCTCCTTTTCCCTTTATAACCTGCCATTTTTCCAGGTGGTACCTTTGTCTCCTCTCCATCCGGAGAGGATGCTTCCCTGTTTCTTCCCCCTTCTCTCCCCTCCTCCATCTCCCGTCTTTGTCTCCTCGTCCCTGCCCTTTGTCCCTGTGGGCTGAGAACCTGGTCTTGGGGATCCTGAACGAATACTGATCCCTTCAGTGTGTGTGCAGCACGCCAATGTCACTTTATCTCTAAAATAACTTATGCATAATATTATTTAGTTTGTTGGGTTTTTTTATGCTTTTAAATTTTATTTTATTTTTCATCTATTTAATCACTTTACAGCCTTATCCCAGTTTAGTTTTTAGAACATATTTATAGTGGTTAATTTGAAAGTCTTGTCTGCAAAATTCAGTTTTAGAGTGTCCTCAAAAACAGTTTTACTGAACCTAGACATGTATCACACTGTCCAAATTTCTTATATCTCACAATATATTTTTGTTGTTGTTGTTATTGTTGTTGTTGAAAACTATCCCTTTCAGAAAATACGTATTTCAACTCTGGGTACTAAAGCCCCCGCTACAGAGTAGTCTACTGGTGTTTGGGCCTTTTTGTGTGTTTGTAGATTTCTGTGAAATCTGTCTCCCCACAGCATGTATCACTGTTCAGTTTTTGTCGTTTATTTCTGTATCACTTGTGGGGCATCAGAATGCACTTACTGGTCAGAGGTTTGCTACGACTTACTGGATAGCTGTTTCCGCTGACAATGAAATATTTCATCCTGCAACTCAAAATGGCTTCAGGAGGTTCCTGAAACAGAACAGATTCACTAGGCTCCGCCCTCCCAGAAGAAGCAGTAAAGAAGGGTGAGGGTTTCTTTTAGGCAAGCCAAAGTGCAAAGAAGACTCTGAGACAAGACCAGCTGCCTGGAAGAAGCAGAAAATAGCTGAGCTGCCTGGCAGAGTTTTATGCCTACCGAGCCCCTTGAAAAGGTCACTCTCACCTGTTGAGCTACCTGCAGGCTGTGGAGTGTGCTGCAGGATCCCAGCTTTGTGAGTTGTCACCCATGCTGGGTGGGTTTGGGTGATGCAGTTGTTCTTGAGTCATTTCTGTTCCTGTAAGTAACTCCAGTAAAATTCATTGGTTCACCCATTTGGACTGTGGTCTGCTGTGGACTCCTTATCTGGGGTGAGCCGAGTAGATGTCGTGTATGTGTGTGTGTGTGTGTGTGTGTACAAGTGAATAGCATCTCCCAGAAAGTCTTGTCACACAACACTACCCTTTTAATGAGTGAAAACTTCACATCTTACCATGGTATATATGAGACCAAGGCTTGGCTCATGGAACCCAGGGTGCAGGAAAGGCCTGAATACAAAGGGCAGCGCAAAGCTGAGAGCTGGCTCAGTGATTAAGAGCACTATTGCTGTTTCAGAGGACCCCTGTTTGACTCCCAATGTCCACTTGGCAGCTAACAATCATCTGTAATTCCAGTTCTGGCCTCCGAGGCCAGTCATGCAGCACGGTGCTTAGAAACACACGCAGGCAAAACACTGATACACATAAAGTAGAAATAAATAAGTCTAAAATTAAGGGCAGCACCGTGGTGTTCTCTGGGGAGATGGAATTACTATGTAGTCAATCCACGGTAGTGGCCCTAAAAATCTGCATGTATAAAAGTTTACTGATATACACCAGATAAGGAAAATTTTCTTATGCAAGTTAAAAGGTAGTCAGTATTTGTGTGTAGACTTCCGAACCTGTTCTGCTCCTAAGAGCCGACTTTAGTTCTGTACCGAATTCCCAGATGCTGAGTATTTAATATTCCCTGGGGAAGCAGACAACAAAATCTTCCTTGTTATTATACCACTGCCTCCTCAGAATACAATAAAGTTTCCTTAAAAATTATTCTAATGCAGCCGAGTGTGGTGGCACACGCCTTTAACCCCAACACTTGGGGAGGCAGAGGCAGGCCAGCCTGGTCTACATAGTGGATCCAGGACAGCCAAGGCTATGCACAGAAACCCTGTCTCAAAAAAAAAAAAAAAAAAAAAAAAGTTCTAATGCTTAGTAGTGAATACAGTAAAGTCAAACTCACGTGCTTGATTGTAGGTTAAGCTCTGGGTCATTTAAGTAAAAGTCTAGGTTTATCTGTTACTTGCAAGTCTAGCAGATTGCTGTGACTTAAAGAACAAGGAATTCCCAAAGAAAAGTAATCAACAGAGGAGATGGCCAAAACAGGCCTGACAGAAAAAGGCATTTGGCTGGACACTCCTCCTCAGACCCCCACCTCTGCCCAGCAGGCTGAGGCAGAAAGCAGCACAACATTCAAGGGCTTCTCTCTCCCTGCTCCAGCTGCCACTTTAATTTCAGGTCAGGTCTACAGTAAATGCTCTTGTGGAAAAACCTTTGTAAAGCTGAGCTCAGCGGGACTCCTAACTATCTGTGTGTTTGCTATGTTCACAGCTTGTATTTCTGCCTTCAGTCTTCAGAGTGAGGCAAAAACCAGACAACATGCAAACAAACATAAACAAACAAACAAACAAACAAAAAACCCACACTGAGATCCCTTCTATTTTTTTCCTCCTCCTCCTCCTACAAAGCCATCCTTTTTCACTTGACAGCTCCCAAGCATGCTTGGTTGCTTTGTCCATCTTGAAGAGGTAAAATGTTTCACTTTCCTTCTTCCCATTTTTATTTGTTTTGCTCTGAGATACCTAACTTGTAAACAATTCTCTTACTAAATTTTAAACATCTACTCTTGCATCTCAATGTACCATTCCACCTCGCTGTGTTTACAGATTCAGGAGAGCTTTGCAACTGCCCATGGTGATGTTCCCTGCCGCACTGGGCAGAACTGACTGAGGGGAGAAGCCCTCTGTGAAAGTGCTACAGCTGCTGGTAAGCAGGGGTGAGATGTGCTGCTGGTAAGCAGGGGTGAGATGTGCTGAGGCAGGGATCCACACGCTGGAAATAGCGGTTAGGCGATTTGCTCCTCTTACCCTTTAGCACAGCCATTTGGCATATTTCCTGAGATCCAGGGCACATGATTCCACCACTTCTCACTTTAATCCTTACCCTGAACTATGGTTCTTGGCCAAATTCAAATAGATAACCTAATAACAGAGATACTATTTTAACTGGTTTAAAAATACGCTGGGTCCCACCTTCTTCCTTTGCTCAGATGCTACTGAGTGTGACATCCTGGTCATGTGAGATGGGCCTGCAGTTCACATTAGGCGCACAGCAGCAGTGAGTTCAGACTCATGGTAATCACCTCTAGTGCTGCCGATCCACCCGAGCAGCCACTGCCACATACCCATGTGAACGGGGTAGCCTCTTCTCAGGGGTCAGCAAAGTCTCTGCCTTAAAGGGCAGGTCAAGAATTCGAAGGAGAGCAAGGAGGGGAATGTGCAAGGCTTGAAGGGAGGAAAGGGAAGGAAAAATACTGCAATTAAATTATAACCTCAAATATAAATTTTTTAAAAAGTAGGTCAAATTTTTCATTATGAAAATAACAAGTACTTGTAGGAAATAAAACAATGAAAAATGTTTCTAGCTGCAAAGTAGCCACCACTAAAGTTTTGTTCAGTGTACAAGCTGTGTCAGCTGGGTAAGGCATTACTTACATAAGTTCCTAACAGTTGTCTAGACATGCTACAATCTCTACAACCATAGACATTAGGTGTAGAGTAAGCGAGCAGGGGTAGGGGAGGAGCACCCACGAAAAGGTGAGTAGAACAGAATTGAGAGATGGGGTGGGGAATGCAGTAGGGGAATTAAAGAGGGAAGTGGGGCATTAAAGGAGGGAATATAGAAAGGGGCAGTTAGGGCTTAGGGTCATTTGAGGGGTCATATAGAAACCTACTACAGTAGAAGATTCTTCAAATATATACATAGATAAGGGAACTCTAAGTCAAGTCTCTCTCTCACACACACCCAAAACCAACCAACCAAACAAAAACGGGAGAAGAAAAAGCCCCAACTAGACACCTCTTGTGTCCCAAGTGAAACCTCCAGTAGCTGAAAGTTGTTGGCCAAAAAAGTGCCATGGAAACCCTCAAGCAATTGTGGTTATTGCCAATATTACTGGTTCTCCTCAGGAACTGACGGTAAGGCACTATTGCTGAAGACAACATTTCCATATTTCATTGAACACAGGTCAGGCTGGTGTCTAACTAGAACCTTCACCCCACCCCTGCTATGGCCTGATGTCCACGGTACTGGAAAATACTCTGCATGCTACCCGGGGAGAAAGGTAAACACCAAGCCAGCAACAGAGTCTTCAGTCTACAGCGCTGACCTGCCTGCTTGACATGCTGGTGCAGTAGAGGCTCAAGTGCTGTGAGCACCCATTATCTGCCTAGACTTAAGGCCCACCTCATGAAACTGTTCAAATATCTGAGACCACCTACATTGTGGACCTTGAGGAAAACCAAATACTATTGTTTTGCTAAAGATACACAGCAATAAAATGACTGCTAACATTCTACTATACCCACAGATGAGTGTCTCACCCAGTCATCATCAGAGAAGGTGGAAGGTGGTGGGAACTAATCACAGAGTCCCGTTACTGGACAATGTGTAGATAGTGAGAGACCTTGGATTACTCTATCCTAGAGACCTTGGATTACTCTATCCTAAATAGGATGTCTTCACCAACCCCTCCCTCCTCAGGGGTCAGAGATCTATGTGGAAGAGGAGGCAGAAAGATTGTAAGAGCCGGAGGGGATGAAGGATACAGAAAACAGTGTTTCCAGACATAGTGGGACTGACACACATGAACTCACACACACTGTGGCAACACGCACAGGGCCTGTACAAGTGTAAGCCAGATGGGGTCTCAGCACTGGCAGTGAAAATGAGCTTTCATCCCTAACCAACTGAAAACCACTAGCAAAGGAAAAGTTAGTTTTTTCCAATGGCGTCTCACTGGATATATAAACCCCACACCCCAAAGTAAAAGGTCATTACAATAAGACCTCAGTGGCATTTTTGTAGATTTTTTTGTCTCATAGTGCTTTGCTTTGATGCATATATATTATTTTTTCCTATTATGTGTTTGTGTGGGCTTGTGTACATTTGTGTTTGTGCTTTTATTTTCTTTAAAAAAAATCTTTGTTTTCCACAAAGAGAAAGAGAGAGAGAAGATGGGGAAGATCTGGGACGAAATGGGGAGGGAAAACTATGATCAAAATATTGTATGAAAAAAATAATTTCAATTGAAAAAAGTTGACTAGAGAAAATGGCTGCTTACATTCGGTACAAAGCATTTCCCTCATGTACATACATATGTACAGGCACACACACATATATATACACACATACATACATACACACATGCATACATACACACATGCATACATGCATGCATGTTCTCTAAATGTAACAGGTCTGATGCCCATGTGAACTCGCAGAGTACGTGGCAGCATGCACAGGGCCTGGTTAGGTTCAAGCCATATAGGGACCCAGCACTAAGAGCGGCATGTGGGCGTGAGCTTCCATCCCTACCCAAGAAGCTAGCTATCTCCAAGATCTATGTTAGACATGGCTTCACACAGTCCTTTCTTTTTCACTGCAATCATGGAAAATCTTGATTGTACTAAAAGCTAAACAAAGTAATAGATAATCTCAAAAGTTTGAGTTTTCAACCCAAGACAATTCCGTTAAGCAAAAAATTGTAAAGAAGGAAAGGGCAAAGACATCACTAAGATGCATTTACAATACTGCAAAATAAAGTCGGGGCTTAGTGCAGGATACTGTTCAAAGCCCCCATCACAGGAGCGGGTCCTAAGTGAACAGTATCTTGTAACCGGCTAGTTTTATTCACTATACACAGGATATCATCATTTCAAATGCTTTACAGTTTCACACTACTGGGCATTATTATAGATTCGCCTTTACACTATTCTTTTCGCAGCATTTTATTGAATTACCAGGTAATTCTTACTTTTTCTAATAATAAGAAGCTTTTCCCCCAAGCCTCTCCATTCAAGTCCTTCAGTACACAACTGTAAGGAGGGAAGGCTTATTACTCCAAACCACACGCTACTTTTATTTTTAATGGAACATACATAAACTGGTTTTCAACTGGTTTTTGAAACAACTTTATTTTTCCAAGAAAGAAATATCAAAGAAGAATGACTATTCAGTAGCTCCTCTTTGTACAGAAATGAAAATCGCCTTGTTTTGAGGGGAGCAGACATGACTGGGCCAGACCTGGAGACAGGTGGTCATCAGGTCTGTTCTCTGAGTGGCACCCTGGTTCCAATAACAGCCCTTTGACTTCTATCATTAAGAGCTTAATGATACATCTGAATTTTTTTTAACCTACTGGGTATGTAGTTACTGAGACTTCATGGGTTTTAAGACTCAGTCGGAATGCTAGAAATCAGTTCTTTATGACTTCTGGGTTGGTGAGACCCTTCTCCGTGTGTGACCACTGTGTTCCCAGGGTTTTGTATATTCTGAAACTGACACAGATGTACAAAACCAAACCAAACATTTGCAGCTTGATGCCTGGGGCTTTTCCATAATAAGAGCCCAAACCAGAGTAATTATATCAAATATTTACACTTCCTGCTATCCCACTACATCTCTTCACAGAAAAAAGTAGAGTTTGAATTAAACTGTCTTTACTCTCCTTTTCACTCTAAGGGCATTTAAAGTTCTGAAAATATGTAATTAATTATCTTATAAAAGCCAAAGCTTCTACCTATCCGCTTTCAAGTGCTAAAATCCTAAGCCATAGCTCCCTGGCTAAAAGGGAGGGGATGTTCTTTTGGCTACAGCGGTGCTGCTCATCTGATACTTTTAAAACAGAACGAGAAATCAGGCCCTCACAAGGCCCTTTCTTCATTATAATCACAAAACGCTTTGTACTAAAGGCCAGACAAGGTGTTTATGTTTCAACCCAAGACAATTCCCTCAAGCAAAACTGCAAAGGAGGATGTAAGAAAGGGCAAAGACATCGCTAAATCCAGACGCATTCACATGACCTATGAAAGAATAGCAGGGGATCGGCACTAGGACTGACTTGGGCAGGCTATGAACTGCTACTTTCTCAAGTCAACGGAACTCATAAAATTCAAGAGCAGAGCCTAGGTGGCTCTGATATGTTGACTGAATAATTCAACTCCCAGTGCCTCCCCTAGTTGTAGTGCTGGATTATTTGCTACACAAAAGACTGTCAAGTTGAAACAAGTCCTTATCCCCTGCCTCCACTGGAGGCCTGGTGCGTCATACTATGCTTATGTCCTCTTCAGGTCTTTCTAGAGTGCTACCTACTTCTGATGATGGATTTCCACACAGTGTGTTACCCACTGACTCTCTTTTCTTCCAGTGGAAGGGTAGGAGATGGGAAACTAGTTAAAGCCATGCTTTGCCCATAGCCACCCCTCTTCTGACATGGGCTTCATGAAGACAGAGATATGACACAGTGATCATGTGCTGGCATTCGGGTGGCTGTGACAAGTCAACTGGGAGGGGGCTGCCTTTTTAGCAACAGTGCTAAAACCCACTACGATACGTCTGATAGCACATTACCATTCTCATCTTACTGCTTTAAATCCTTGTTTAAAACTGGTGCTGCTGGAGAGATGGCCTGGCCGGTTCTCTAGAGGGCCTCAATTCTGTTTCCAGTACCCATATCAGGCTGCTCGCACTCATTACTAACTCCAGCTCCAGGGCATCTCATGCCCTTTTCTAGACCCCATGGGCACCTACACACACAGTACACACTTACAAACATACATACACACATACATATAAATAAATTCTTTTCTAAAAAAGTACTGTGAAGGCGAGGATGTACTTCAGTAATGGAACACCTACTTTTAGCATGGTGTGAGGCCCTGGCTTCCATTTCTAGCACAGAAAGCAAAACCAAAATACACAACAACAAAATCCCACAAAAAAGGCCCTATCTTAATTACTGAGTTCAGAAAAGTCAATGCAGTATTTTCCAGGTTAAATATTAAATGGCCCAAAGAAATCCAAAGCCAAGTCAGGGTTAGAAGGACTTTGAGAGGACATTTATCTCCTGACTTCAGAAAGAATATTAAAAACGTTACAAATAAATATAAACGTAGGTTTATATGACTCCAGGGAGAAAAGTTTACAGTTTTCAGCATCTGTGTCCTGCTTTTGTGATACCCTTCTTCCTGACCCTCATGCAGTGGACATGGGGATCACCCTAGGGGCTTATTAAAGCAGCCTGTCTCTGTCCTCATGTCTTGGTGGGTCTGTGGGTTCCCAGGCAGTGCCGATGTGGCTAAAGGCAAAGCCACACGGTGGCAACCACGGTATCTGACCCTTTACATTCCAAAGGGGAGCAGAGAGCAGCTATTCATCACTCTTCTTCGAATCCAAAATTGAACAAAAATCCAAGAATCCCTTGGCCGTTTCTTCTTCCCTTCCAGGCTAAACAACAGAAGTCTGTAACCTCTTATCATAGCTATAATTTCTAACCCTTGGTTTTTTTTTCTCTCTCTCTTGGGGTTCTTTGTTGATCTCTCCCAGTCTCTTTCAGATGTAGAGCCATAAACAAAACACAGAACCTGAGTCAGAGACCTGCCACAGCTGGTGTCAAGAACAGAATGATTCAGACCAAATCCCTGTGCACACATTCATCAGACTTTTGTACCCAAGCCTGCCCTGGTAGCTCTCCTGTGTCAGGTGCTTGTGGCTCACAGGCCTTCACAATGCTTATCTTCTGAGAAACTCAAGTCTCCATCTCGAAAAACCAGGTAGATGACCCAGCGTCTCAGACAGCAGGGCCAGGTGACATCCAGGAGAAACACAATAAAATAAGCAAGAACTCAAGGTCTAGAGAGTTTACTAGAGCAGACTGCTTTTCACTTGTCCTTAGATTGGACACTACCATCCAACAATAGCTTCAGGGGAAGTGAAACTTCAATGCCTCCTTTAGTGGCAGGAAGGTGAGAAGAGTTGATAGTTGGGTCCTGGGAGGCCTCACTTAACCCCAGCTGCTGCCTAGAGCAAAGCTGCACCAGGACACAAAAGCCCTTCTGATCCTATGTTGGGGTTGCTCAGATAAACTGAAGGCTTCTAAGCCCTCAACACAACTCTCGCTCTCATTTCCCACTTCTCTCTTCTCGTGTTGTCTCTTTGCCAATTTGTTACTGCGCGTCAGGCCCCCAGTGTTGTTGCCGCTGACGCTCAGCACGTGAGCTCTCTGCGAGCAGGAACTGTGCTCTCTTTGTGCATTGTCTGAGCTGTGGAGGTGCTTAGTGCATGCTGAACAACAGCAGCGCTCCCAGCATTTCCCAGAAACATCAGCATTCTTCCCAGCGGTCAGCTGTTGACTGTAGTCTACACGGGCACAACTGAAGGCTTCCCTCTTTTCACTTTACGTAACATAGCGGAAAGAAGGTGCACCACAGCCTTTTCTGCCAGATTGCCTTTTCAGAGAGAATGTTCCAGGGATGTGATCATCGAGCAAAGGCAACCTGCTACAGAATGCAGTTGCCTGGACCCACACAGACATGCTACTGTCTGAGTAATGCCCTGGTGTGGGCTCTGGGGAAGCAACTCAGAGGGAGAGAGCTTTGAGGGCTTGGATTCTGTTCATAGCCCCACAAGGACCAGCCAACCAGCTAAGCAGACAGCTTGTGAATGAAGTGGAGCCAGGCAAAAGGCTTCCTGCTAAGCTCAAGGCGGAAAGTCACACTCTGTAATTAAAGGAATGAGAAGGTAAATCTACTGCCTCAGCAGGCCAGGTCCAAGCCTCTGGACAGCAAGAAGCTAGGAGGAAGGTGAGAGGGCCGGCAGCTAGTAAGAGCAGCTCCCAGAGGGCCCGAGGGCAGATCTGGAGCAGAGAGGCAGCAAAGCCCACAGCTCCAAGCTGGCCTCTTTCTGCAGTATGGAGGCTGCCTGTGTTTCTTAGCAGTGACCTCCCATTTGTGGCCACTTAGCTGAGCTCACTGTGATCTGTTAAATTCTAAGTCACAACAAACCAACAGAGCTTCCACTCATGAGGAATCTCTGACCAGCATCCCTTCATGGGACAGAGGATACAAAGTACCAAAGAGAATCTTGCAACCAGCCAACACATGAGACCCAGTACCAGCACTCACGCAATTCTACGTTGAAGAACTTTTGCATTCACCGGGATGGCTCTCACGGCACAGCAAGCGCTGACGCACCCTCTGGAAGTGTCTGTGAGCATTTTAACAATTTGCCCTAGAATACATGCTTTGCACTAACAGATAAACCTCTTTCTATCACATTAAAAGTGGATAAATGCTAATCAGCTTTTCTTTGGGGCAGGATTAAAAACTACAATGATCAAATTAATTTTAGCTTGAAAACTAGCACGGCTACGGCACACTGCTAAGGACAGTTTTCAGGGGTGCCACGGCTTCCTGGGAAGGGCAATGGTAAGGCTGAAAGCTCTCGCACTCTTGTGACATGAAGGCTCTGCTGGGACAGGATCCCTCTGCTCAAGATGACATGAGTGACTTTTCTGTTATACTTACAGATTTCTCTTCTGCTCAGAAAGCTAAGCTTCAAAAAATGTTTCTATCTAAAAATAGCCTAGGAATTCGGTTCTATTTTCAATTCTTACATACTTTTCCTACTCAATGCACCACAGAAACATTTCCTTTCATTGTTGACACCTTATGTCATTTGTACTTAAAATCAAGCAATACATAACGACAAAGAAGCCTTTAAACACAGATTTGCAAAGTGGGGAAATGGCATTCACCACAGTAGCCCTAAGCTGGTCTCTCTTCCCTTAGAGTGGGAACACAACTCTTTCATTAAAAATCTACATTCCTAAATCGGGTGCAATTTACATGTTAACCGATAAAGAAATTTCCTTCTGGTTCTGTGATATAAACAAGTTGCCTAATTTGAGGGCATTCTACTTTAAGTGTCAACATGGTTCAAACTAAGCAGGTGACTTGTGTTTAATTTAAAGTAACGTTGAAATCTTCCATTTGCTTCAGTCTAGGTTTGAGATAGGACTGAACAAACTGAAAAGCAGGTAATAAGAGTTTGAGATACTGTGGAGGATTAAGCCAACAAAAGCACCTTTAAATCATTCTCTAAAACCTTCCTTATGAAGTTTTTTCCTTAGAAAAAGAAAGGTCTATTTTTAAGCATAAACTCTTCCTTGAAAAGACTTTCCATCTATACCTTTAGCAAGGCAATGCTTGATATTCTCCTTTCTGCCGTGTATCCACTCAAGAGGAGGATTAACTTTTAACAATTTCCCCCAACAGCTACTACCATAGAAAATAAAGTTTAGAGACACACTGTAACATTTCTGTGTATAGAAACCATTTCTTCTAATCTAACATTTTAACATACAAATACCGGTTAATCTACTTTTTTTTTGTTTAAAAAAAAAAAAGATAAGTGAAAATCAAATACTTTCTCTAGCAAAAAGCTGAGTAAACCAAGGTGCTCAGGGCAGTGCACATGTAAATAAAACACTGCCACCGTTCTGACACTAGTTTTCCCAAGGCATATAAAATTACCATGATAGTCACTTTAGGAAGATTTAAGGTACGAAGAACAAAGAGAAGTCTTAAAAATTCCCAGAGTACTCACAAGTAGTTTGAAAGGAAATCTGAGCCACAATTCTTCAGAAGTCTGTTCTCCGGATCATAAACACAATCTTTTGTCTGAAATAGATACCTATCGCGTTAGGCCCAGAAGTCACATTTCAGCTTACTAACTTCTACTTGGGTAAACAGTTTTACAACTCATAGAACAAACGCTGGCTAAAATTAACTGCAGCCGAGCAGCAGGCAGGAACATGCTGGTTTGCATCATGTGGGCCGGGATTTATTCACTAGGACAACACTGGTGTCCTCTTTAATGGGAAGCTAGCCAGGGGGTGTGCCCTGCCGAACAATGCACAGCATCATGATTGCGCTAATGACTGAATTCAGTTGGATGCCACTGGCTTTCTTTAAATCGGCTCTGCAAGTACCGACAGAGAAAATGTACTAAGGTCTTTCCCATAACCGGCAGGCACCTGATCTGGAGCACATTCAGAGCAGACAACCTTGGCAATACGGTGGCCGTGCTGCCTGCTCTTCGCGGCACATCTGGTGAGATTACCCACTAGCTTTCTGCTTTTCTTCTGTGCTTCCCAAGGAGGTGCTGTGAGGACACACGCTCCCTTAGGAAACAAACACCACAACTGAGAACAAACATCTCCGCTTTACAAAATGCACTTTACAATGTATTTCACTGTGCGGCTGGCTACACAGGGAAAAACTGTCTTCCACTGGAACAAATGATCATTCTCAAAGTATACTGAAACCCCAGCACACAGCTCGAGACTCCAAGAACTCAGCCAAGGTTCAAAAGAAAATCAGAACACACTGCATTGTTTAAGCAACGCAAACGCTCTTAGTAACTGCAACAGAGAACGTCTTCCAGGGATGATTCAGACTGCTTGGCTTGAGGGGTTTCAGCCCTGATGGCACACTGTGCCCTGAGCAGGTACTGCATCAATCAGACCTCCAGCCACCACCCTTCCAACAGATGCGAAGTAATCCAATGGCTGGAAGGCAACTGGATCACAGCATCTTCCTCCAGCCCCTCTATGACATGACTCCGTATTAACAGCATACCTAGAACCGTGCATTTCTTACCAGAGCTGCTTGTTCTCATAATTAAAAAATGTCATGTTAGCCTCGACTTCAGGGGATTTATTGTACTCAACACCCAAAACCCAGGTCTGGGTTCAGGGTCTTCAGCATCTTCCTCTGGAGCAGGGTTCTCAATCTTCCAAATGCTGCAGACTTTTAGTACAGCTTCTGGTGTTGTGCTGACCCCAACCATAAAATTATTTTGTTGCTAACACTGTAATTTTGCAATTAATGAATCATAAAACAAATACCTGAAATGCAGGATATCTGCTATGTGGCCCCAAAGGGTAACAACTCACAGGTTTGCTCTATAGCATTGAGTCTACAGCATGGATCATTAAAACACAACCAGACTCTTAAAAAGCACAGCCCATCTGTGACAAACATGCCAAAAGTTGCCAACGGCCAGCCAGCTTTCGTTGGCATAAACTGGTAACTGCTAATATCTTCCTTGTGGTGCTTATAAAAACTGCTGGCTGCACCTGACATTCTATCCCCACACACAACCTAGGCTGCTGCAGAGAACACACACATACCCTCTGTAACCCAGCTGGTGTGTGCTCTGTGTCATTTCAACCAAAGTTCCCAGAGGTGGCAATGCCATCCTGTGATGAAAGACAGTTATGCTAATCAGAGGGCTGATCTCTGATAATACAATTGTTTTCAGCAAACGTATTCTACAGTCCTTAAGGCCAAAAGAGGGTATTGTGAGGCTAATTTTGACAGAATTATTATGATCCAAAAATGCCTATGTTTGGTAGAAAGTTCTCTTAGCAAAGCCTCTTCTCTGCTCTAATCTAGTGAGAAAAGCTGGACTGACCTATGCATCCATCAGGTTTTGCACAGTAGAGGACCCAGATTGCACTGTGAGGTATACTTGGAGGCAAGAAATTCTGAGCAGTTCTCTAGTTCCTCCTATGTCAAACACACTAGGTACGAGTCTGTTTCTTTTAACAGCAGCCACACCTGCTTGAAAATGCCAGGACCGAAACCTGCAGGGAAGACAGTGCACCCTTTAATTTACCTCAGACACTTGGCTGCTTCCTCTTCATTAGAGAAAAAACTGCATGTTTCTTCTAGGTCTGGAATAGGTGTAATGAACCGCTGACACTGCAGTGTAGCCTGTCCCCTACAAAGCTTATGTTGGACAATGTGCAGTCAAGTTACAATATTTTCCCCTTAAAAATCTCTTATTTTAATAGGTTTACAGTTTTATATTGGGCCACATTCATAGTGATCTTTGGGCTACATTTATCCTTAAAGACTAAAGGTTTTGCATCCTGCACCTCTAAAATGAACAAAATGACCTGTGTTCATTGCTTACTTTTCTGGAATGCTAACTTTTTTTTTTTCATAATTTTATCAAAAAAGGGGTCTGTGACCCCAGTGAAATAAAGAGCACTAAAGTTATCCTGCTAGTGCTGAGGAAGAACTTGAAAGCTAAGGAGAACCAAGGAACAAGACAGTCAGGAGACAGAGGAAAACCACAGAGAAAGGGTTAAAAAAAACAAAAACAAAAGAAGGGAGGTCTCCTTCCCAGGTACGGATTCAGTTACAATATGTGGAATAACACTGGTGAGCTCCAGCTTGGGGGACAGGGATGAAAAACAGAATTTTGTCAAGGAGTTCACATGCTAGTATCATGAGACGTTGCAGAGAGCCAAGAGCACAGAAAGGACACAGCTCAGTTCTTAAATAAAGATTATTTTCTGATGAAATTTAAAATTCAGGATCCAGAATTAGTGAGCATTCCATATTTTATTTTGGAGCCATTAAAGGGTCATGGATTATGAAGTGATGAAATATTTCAAAATAGTTAAAAATTACACCTGGACACAGCAACAAGGTCTTGATTCTGAGTTCGCTATATTTGATCTAACATTCTCAGGATTCACAATGGTTTCCAGTTTTTCAGAGGATTCTACAAAACATTCAGAGCTTTAACAAAGTGAATGATTAAGAAAAAAAAGTACTAACCCATTAGGGAAGAGGTTAATTGGAGAGAAGCTCTAGGGTTAAAATGTGAGGTACCATCTATAGTCTATGTGACATCGGGACTCTGCTGTTCTGTGTCTGCCTCTCCACGTGTTAAAAGGTGACAATAATGCTGACATCAAAGGACAGTTGAGAGCTCCATGAGATGACTTACAACACTGGTCCACAGGTGCTTTCAATAAATGGCTGTGGTGTCATGACTGTGTCACATCAATAGAACACCTGGTGAAGATCAATTGAGTACTTAATGAGTGAGGATCAAACGATCCTCTTTTAAAGTGCAAAGCTTCAAACTATGAAAAGTTGAAAGGAATTTCAAATGGTTGCTAAGCATTCCAAGGAAACCTGGGTGTGCAAATGCTCTTAAAACCCTGTTATTGCAATAACCTTTTAAATTTTCCTCTATTACGTCACTTAACATGACTAGCCTTGGGTGGAATTTGAATTTGGGATTGGCTGGGCAATGCAAAGAGACACCAAGCTGTAGACTGTTGTCATAATGTCCCTATTCACTGTAGCCTCACCACTGCGCAGTCTCTTCCCATGCTGCTCTGCTTGGCCATAAGCATAAGAACAAACAGTACCCAGAGCCTTGTTTTTGAGATGGTATATCATTCTTTAGTCCAGGCTGGCTTTGAACTTATAATCCTGGTGTCTTAGCCTCCACAGTGATGGGAGCACATACAACACATACCAGCCTCCCAGTGGTATGTGTTGTATTCTGGTGTTATGCATTCTAATGCTAATTATTGGCCCCCAAGATCTAGTTGATCTGGTTGATGCCCAGCCAAGCACATCCTCATGTACACCTGTCTTTGTCCTGTAAACCTTGCTCTACCTAATTTAAAGTTGATTGGTTCACAGAGTTGCTGAAGCCTGTGACTGGGCAGAAGAGGGCAGAGCTGAGGTCCCTGAGCTTGAGGGACCACAAGGCCAAGAGGAGGAGAGGAGAGAGAGAAGCAGAAGATGTAGCAGGAGGAGTGGAAGCAAAAAAAGAAGGAAGTCACCATGGGGGCAGTACGGTCTGAAAGAACAGAAGCAGCCCAGACAGGAACCATTAAGGCAAGTAGCAGGGCATGTGTAGCTGGGAAAGAGCAAAGGAGCTTAGATGATTGATAGCTGCCCAGTTACTGTGATTTAAAGCTTTTATAAATCCAAGAGGTCTCTGTCCCGATTATTTGGGAACTAGCCAGGGCAGAGAAGCCCTCCAGTGTCTAATACCCCCTTCTACAACACACCAGTATATTAGGTGTCTCAACATACAGCTAGTGCTCATTAACACATGCACATCCATCTACCTTCCAAATGTCACGTTGGAATTACCCCTAGGGCACTTTCGTAATGAATTAATAGTATGGTTTATATATACACAAACACAGAACTTCTTCACTATTGATTTATTATCAGTTTAAAAAAAAAGATGTAAATAACTAGCAAACTCAAGACAGTTAAAAAAAAAACCTTTGATAGAGCTACTTCACTGTAATTCTTCTAAGCTGCATCAGGTCTTTGAGAATCAAGGCGGCATTATTACTGCTGGTGCTTGAATACGTGAAATTTCATCAGCTATTAAAACTTTATAGCAATTGATTAAAAGTTTTATTTTGATCCCTATTTTCCCTACAAAAATACATGCAATGCAAATTTTTTCATTTCATGTATATTTTCATATTTAAAAATATTCTTGTTCCTTGAGAAACTCATATATGTATACAATGAAACTCACTCATGTATAGATTAATTTTTAAAAATTATACTAGAATTCTGTTAGGAAATTCATACTACACATAGTCAAGCACTTGTTATTTTTAAGCCATTGATTCTTGCTAACTTGAAATTTCCAAGCATTTTTCAAGAAGGAAATGAACAGCAATAAGCCTATGATGGCTTTCGGCTTTAAGAACCTTACAATCTGGGTCAGGACAGTGTACATAAATTTTTGCCATATAAAGTAAGCATCCAAAAGGGTAACATTTCCCTGCTAAGGGGATGTTAAGAAAAGAAGCTTCCAGGTATGTTAACTAGAAAAGGCATTTTGGAGGAAATAACATTTGAATTGAGGCTTCTGCAAACAGATCAAGTTTTCAGCAACTAAATAATCAGGAATACTACACAGAGGCTTGAAGCAGAGAGCCAACAGAGAGAAAAATGACAGCCTGGACTCAGGCTTCAGCTGAAGTTACTTGTCTACGCCACGAAGAATCCATTGACAGGAGTGGTCTTCGGCTAGCACCTCTGTCTCATCATCTCTAAATTAGAGGCACCTGCAGTGTGATTATAATGGCGACTCGAGCTGTCTCTGTGAAGCATGCAGAAGTAAGCATTTTGTTAAGTACATGCTTACACATGCACAACTAGATAGAGGTGGGAGATAAAAGTAGAGACTATAGGTAGATGGCTACATTCCCCCCCTCGTGTGTGTGTGTGTGTGTGTGTGTGTGTGTGTGTGTGTGTAGTACCTGGGTGGGAAACAGGGCCTTTTACACTCTAGGCAAAGGTTCTACCAGAGTTACATCTTCAGTCATAGACAGACATACATGGATCTAGATGTGCAAATATAATTTTTAAAGCATTTCTTTTATGTGTATGTGCAGGAGTCCACAGAGGCCAGAAAGGGCATTGGATTCCCTGGAAACACGATCACAGGCCCTTGTGAGCCTCCATACAATGGTGCTGGGAATGGAACCTGGGCCCCCTGATAAAGCAGCCAGTGTTCTTAACCACCGAGTCGCCTCTCCAGCCTCGTCCTGATCCAGTTTTATCAGAATACTACCTTGGAGTAGGAGTAGAAGGTGATAAGAAAATACCCTCTCCTCCTCTGTCTTGTGCATATAGATATTTATATTCGAGTGTAGGGTTCAAATATGTTTTCCTATTTCCCAACAGCAGCCCCTTCCATTAGAAGAAGAGAGGCCCCACCTGCTCTGTTCTCAGACAGGCGCCTTCCTCCTTCCTCTCAGGGTATTAATTCTGCAGTTGATAATACAAGCTGCTGTGCTTGACACTGCTACGCAGACACAGCATGGCCACCTGCTACGTTCACCTTCAAAAGCAGGAACATTAATGAACGGAAAAGCAAACATAGGCTTATTAAGCGCAGTCTTAATTTCTGTAATTTTTTGTTGTTTAAACTAATATAAAATCTTAAATCTTAAATGTAATATAATTTGAAATTCAGAAGCAAAGTCAGACATTAGATTTAAAGTCATGGTAATTCAAAAAGTAGATTAACAAAGGTTTATTAGATTAATTTTACTGGAAGTTGTTTTAGCTTCTAAGTAAAATTCTCTCTCTCTCTCTCTCTCTCTCTCTCTCTCTCTCTCTCTGTGTGTGCAGTGCTGGAAATTGTGGAAACTTTCTTTTTCCTTTTCGAGAACTTTCTTCTCTTTTCTATGTAGCTCTGGCTGTCCTGGTCTTACTTTGTAGACCAGATTGGCTGAAATGCTCAGAGATCTCTGCCTCTCAATTGCTGGGATTAAAGGTGTGCACTAAGCATTTAACTTCTAATTTTTCTCTTCTTTTTGCTATGATCAGACATGATCTGTTTCCAACAAGATAACCTGAACGTTCAGGGAAGGCAGTAAAATCAACCTGAAATCATGGAGACGGGAAGTTCTGGTTATGTCTGGCTATAACCCAACTGATGGCTAATGCCAGTGATGTACATACATGTGAGTGCACCCTTAGCAATAAAGCGCTTCATTTCAAAAGTACTCCAATGGCTACTTATTTCTTGAAGCAACAACAAGAAACAGAAACAAAACAATAACCCAGAATCAGAAAGATAAGCAACTTAGCTTTAAGAAGTATAATAACTCTGATTATAATAATCCAGGAGTTTGTTCTCATAAACACAGAATGGACACTGGTTCTCAACAACAGTGGACAAAGAGCTGGGGCAGGCTTGGCCGCTGTATATACAAAATAATAGGCAATTATCTATTTTAGACCTTAATGCTTTCATTGTAAGAGCTGGTTTCTATTTTCTTTTGACACCATATTCCTCAAATTGCCAGGAGAGGACATACTTCCCAGTTCCTCGATTCTATCACCAGAAAGTTCTTCTATGACTGAAAATTATCCTCTCTGATTTCCTCAATTGAGACCTTTTCATGTAAACTGTATTGAAAAAAAAAAAAAGAAGCTTGTTAAAAAACCAGATTTCTTTAAAGCTTTAAAAAAAAAGTCTTTTTAAATGATAGATGGAAATTCAAAACAGTAACTTTCAACCATTTTTTTAAATCCAACCTTTTTTTTAAAGAAGAAAAACATTCTGTCCTTCTTATTCATGATTACCAAAGAAAGAAGCTTGGGCGGCATCTCTGCCTGTTAAGGAGACCCATTCAAGAGCTGTGGGTATGGATAGCACACGAGACTAGAAGTCACTGTGCTAGCAGTTCTGAATCGCCACTGTCTTGTGTTTTGTGGTGATCAGGGTTCATGACAAAATGTTAAGAGTTAAGCAGAGTCTCTCTGAGACAATTTACAAAATAAGGAAATTTCTCTCAAAATCAAACAGTGAAAAAAATCGAAAAAAAATCACATTTAAGTTACTAGTCTTTAGAATATATAGAAAAAAAGATATTAAAAATAGCCAAGAGAAGGGTTAGACAGTAGCTACAACACAAAGGCCAGGAGTGAGATCAAAATTATGAACACACATCTAGAGAAGTGTCTATATTTGACACTCAGTAACTATGCTGGAATAATCTGCTGAGCCAAGGAAACAGCTGGCAGTATCCTGATTCCCGATCACAATTAGAACCCTCTGTCTCAGGAAGTATGACTATGCTTTTAGACTCAGAAATACACAATGCTTGGAACACCGTAGGAGCCTTAACGTTTTTAGCCACAGATAACAAACTTCATATACTTTGATCCTTCCTAATTTAAAATTTATTATTTATTTGCATGTGTGTGTGCATGTGTGTGTGGTCAAAGGACAACTAAGAGCTGGTTCTAGAGCTCAAACTCAGGTCATGAGGCTGGCACAGGGGCCCCTAGTACCCTCTTCTTGTGGGCCCTGGTCTTCCTTTTCTGCAGAAATATGAAAACCATGGAAGACTACACGCTGATATGCTTCTGAGCCAACCGGGGGCTGCATTTACTTACATTTTCGACCCCTGTCCACTTTCTGACCATTCCTCCACCAGGCAGAGTGCCGCTTGTTCACTCTCATTTATATATATCCACCAAGGAAATAAAAACTCAGGGTATTCTGGGAAAGAGAACTATATAAAGTTATTAATACAGAGACAAAGTAAGACTGCGGCTCTCTCCACAGTATGGGGAAGGTTCTGAATCAGGTAGAGGAAAAGGTAAAAGGTATTCTGGAGGAGCTGTCAGTATAGGTAAAGGCTGGAGCAGAAGAATAGTTCTGGGAATGGTTTCCCTGGAGATTGTAATGTGTATCTAGAGGGGAGCGCCTCAAGCCCCATGACCTTGGACTGGCTTGTTGGCTGGGCACACATACACCACAGCACTCTTACATGGTAAGCTAACATACCTCTCCTCCCATCACTATTCCATCTTCTACATCTCAACAATATCTATCGCCTCACACAAAACTCAACTCCACATGGATCAAGGACCCTGAAAAAAAAAATGAGACAGGGCTTAAACACATTTGGCACACAAAATGACTTTCTGCACAGAACAGTGATAGCACAGGCACTAAGACTAACAATTATAAATATGACTTCACGAAGCTCAAAGTCTGTATGGCAAAGGACACCATTATTTAGGCGACACAGCAGGCTACAGAATGTGGAAGATCTTTACCAATTATATATCTGGAGGTGTTTTTGTTGTTTTGTTTTGTTTTTTTGTTTGTTTGTTTTTACCTAGAATAAAGAACAATAACAACAAAACCCAAAACAACCAACCAACCAAACAAACAAACAAAAAAAACCCCAAGAATACAAATAATTCAATTAAAAATAAGGGTAGTGACCCAAACAGAGAGTTTTCAAAAGATGAAACACAAAAGGCTTAGAAACAAACAAACCCTTAGCCATCATCCTTTGCTATCAGGGA
Organism: Meriones unguiculatus; assembly: GCF_030254825.1. Classification (NCBI taxonomy): domain Eukaryota; kingdom Metazoa; phylum Chordata; class Mammalia; order Rodentia; family Muridae; genus Meriones; species Meriones unguiculatus. The sequence goes on along the minus strand of NC_083352.1, from coordinate 14,763,867 downwards.
ATTGCAAATTAAACTACTATGAGATTTCATTCCACCCCAGCCAGAATGGCAAAGATCAATAAAACAAACGACAGCAGGTACTGGTGAGGATACAGTGAAAGGGGAACACTTATTCATTGCTGGTGAGAGTGCAAACTGGTACAACTATTAGAGAAATAAATGTGGATTTACTCAAAACACTGGGACTTGATCTGCCTCAAGGTCCAGCTATCCCACTCTTGAGCATTGCTGTGGTCTAAATTAGATGGCCCCCAAAGGTTCATTCATATATTTGACTGAATAGTTCCATCAGGGTAAAGAACTGTTTAAAAGGATTAGAAGGATTACAAGGTATGGCCTTGTTGGAGTACTTGTGGCTTTGTTGGGGGAAGTGCCATTGGGGCTTGGTTTTGAGGTTTCAAAAGCCCAGGCCCAGGCTCTCTATCTGCCTGTGGATCATGATATAAAGGTCTCAGATACTACCCTAATGCCTATCTTTATGCTACCATGCTTCCTACTATGATGATAATGGACTAAGCCTCTCAAACTATAAGCAAGGCCTAAATTAAATGCTTCCTTTTATAAGACTTGTTTGTCTTGGTCATGGTGTGTCTTCACAGCAACAGAACACTGACTAAGACAGGGATATAACCAAAGGACCATCCTACTACAGAGAAACTTTCTCATCCATGTTCCCTGCTACTCTGATCATAATAGCAGAAGCTGGAAACAGCCTAATGTCCATCAAAAGATAAATGAATAAATGAAAATGTAGTAAATCTACCCAATGGGAATATTATTCAGCTGTTAGGAAAAATGAAATTATCAAGTTTGCAGGTAAATAGATGGAACTCGAAACTCATTCTGTGTGAGGTAACCCAGACCCAATAACACAAATATTTTTTTCTCTTATATGTGGATATTAGCTGTTAAGCTTTCAATTGTGCTACAATCTAAATAGCTATATTAGTTAGGAATCCAGTAAAGGGACTAGGGAGGAGGAGTCAGGGATGAAGAGAGAATCTACCAAGGAAGAAAAAAATAAAGTATTATAGAGAAATAAAGGGGAAACTAGAATTACTTAGAGATTACTTAGAGAGGGGGATGGGAAAGAGGGTAAGATGGGAATATGGCAAGGGACAACTAACATTAAAGGCTTTTTGAGAACCCACACGGAAACCTTACCACTGCCACTGGCCTGACTTAATGTTACACATTCTAAGTGTATCCGTTTTACTATAAATGTTTAAGCTTCATTTCTCCTTAGAGCTGAGCAGTATTCGTATGCACACCAAAGACTCATCTGCAAATAGGTTGATTCCAATTCTTTGCAATAGTGAACCCAGCAAGAAACAAAGAGGTCCAAATATCTCTATGGCAGGATACGAGGTCTCTGGGTACAATCAGAAGGGAAATAGCTGGCCATACAGTAGTTCTATTTTAAAATTTTGAAGACTCTCCAAATTGGTGTCCACGCGGCTCTATTAATTTGCACCGCACCAACAGTGACTAAGGTTCCTTTCTCTTCCTACCTTCTCCAACACTGATGGCAGATTTCCTGATGACGGCCATTCAGACTGGAGGAAGGTAGTTTTGCAAAGTAATTAATTAATTAACTTGTATTTCCCTGATGTCTAGGGATAGTAAACATTTTCAAAAACAGTTATTGGGCACTTGTTTCTTTGGCTTTGTTTTGCTTGAAAACTGCCTACTTCAGTACAATTGGCCATTTGTTGACTAGTGGTTTTATTCCCTTGGTATTTAATTTCTGCAATTCTTTTGTAATTTCTAGTTGTTAGCCCCTTGTCTGAAGTGATACCTTTTGAGATAAATTAACATCAATATCTCTAAAACAATTCTATAAAACAGAAAAGGACAAATAGTTCAACGTATACAAATCAGTAAACAATACAATACATAAATGAACTGAACAGAAATGACATGATCATTTTAATAGATGTGACAAAATTAAAAAAACAACTTGAAGACAGTAGAAATAGGAAGAGCACATCTCAGCATAATAAAGGTTACACATCACAAACCTATGGCCAATAGCACATCAAAAAGGCCATAAAACTCAAAGCACTTCCACTAAAATCAGAAATATGACTGGGTGTCCAATTTCTTCACTCCTATTCAGTACATTCTTAGCTGAGTAGTAAGACTCGAGCAGCAAATGGAACACAAACAGGAAAAAGAAGCCCAAGCATCCTTATTTAAAGATGCCGTGGCTGGACAGGCAAGAGACCATAAAAGGCTGAAGCAGTCTGAAGTACCTTCACTGAAGGCCAGGACATACAATTAACACAGGAATCAGTGGCAATTTCCAGTGAATCCAGAGAGTACCTTGGTACGTGGCTCTGACTCTGGCTCCTGCAGGACTAACATTTTATATTCCAGTGTTCCCACAGGTCCCCTGGGAGCAGGGGTTCTAACCACAGCCCTTCCTTACCAGTGCACAACTTCTGCATCAGGCATCACAGCTCCTGGCCCCAGAAGAGTCACACAATTCAAAATGTGAGCAGGTTTGGCTCCATCTGGCTTCTTTTGTGCTCACTGTGCAGCTCACCCCGGGTGCTGTTGGCACCTAGCCATGACAGGCTCACATGATGGCTGTTCTCGGTTGCCATCTTGACTACGTTTAGAAATAACTAAAACCCAAGCTGCTGGGCACACCTGGGAGGGTTTCCTTAATCATTTGAAGTTGGAAGACCAACTTCTAATCGGGATCTTCTGAGGCCCCTTCCACCACCAGGAAAGAAGAGCAATGCTTAGTGGGCCCACTGTGGAGACAGCACATTCTTCAGGAGGATGTGTTACTCCAGCCGATATACCTAGTCACTGGAGAAGCTGCTGGCTTTAGTGGAGCCAGGGACAGGAGATGGCGGCTGCAGCGCAGGCTGCTCTGACGTATGGACTGTATGATTTGGCTGACCCAACGGTACCTAACATGTCAGTGGCAATTAGGAATGCTGCTTGGAGCCTTTGAGATTCTGGAGCAGGGTTCTGGCATCATCTGTGGACAATTATCCTCCCTTTGACAGACAGCTCTTGGCCTGCTACTGGGCCTCAATGGAAACTGCGTGTTTGACAATGGGCCACCAAGTTACCATGTGACCTGAGCTGCCCATTGTGAGGTGAGTGTTCTCTGACCCACCAGATCATCAAGTAGGATGCGCAGAGCAGCAATCCATTATCAGATGTGGCAAATACATGACTGGTCCTGCGCAGAATCTGCAGGTACAATCAAGGTACATGAAGAAGCTGTCCATATGCCTGTGGTTTCTCCTCCCGTTACAATGATGTCTGCTGCCAAGCATGTACCTAGAGCCTTGCAGGGTATGCCCTATGATTGCTGATGGAGGAAGGGAAGACTAAGACCTGCTTTAGTGATGGTTCTGCACATTATACAGGCATCATCCAGAAGGGGACAGCTGCAGCATTACAACATTTTTCTGGGACAACCTTGAAAGACACAGGGGAAGAGAAATCTTCACAGTGGGCAGAACTTTTTTTTTTTTTTTTTTGGAGATGCATTTTGTTCAGAAGGATAAATGGCCAGATGTGCAATTGTTCAGTGGTTCATGGGCTGCAGCCAATGGATGGGATGGTCAGGGACGTGGAATAAGCACGATTGGAAAACTGGTAAGAAAGATATCTGGGGAATATTTGGACACATCTGTGCAAAGGATGCAGAGATATTTGTGTCCCATGAAGATGCCCCTAAAAAGTGACTTCAACAGGAGTTCAGTAATCAAGTAGATAAGATGGGCCATTCTGTGGACAGTCCGCCTCTTTCCCCAGCCGCCTCGGTCATTGTCCAATGGGCCATAAACAAAGTGGCCATGGTGGCAGAGATGGGGGTTATACATGGGCTTGACAACATGGACTGCCACTCATCAAACTGGCATGAAAACAGATGCTGTCCGTGCCAGATCTGCCAACAGCAGAGACCAACACTGAATGCAGATGTGGCACCATTCCCCAAGGTGGCCTGCCATTGGCCTGGTGGCTGGCTGACTACACTGGACCACTTCCTCTGCGGAAAGGACCATGCTTTGTTCCCACTACAGCAGATACTTGTTCTGGTCATGGAATTGCCTTCCAGAACGTGTTTCTGCAAGGCTACCATTCGTGGACTTAGAAAATGCCGTATCCACTGTGATGGTTCCCCAGTACATTGCTTCTAATCAATGAACTCACCTCAAGGCCAGGAAGTGTGACAGTGGGCCCATGATCATCAAATCCATTGCTCTTACCATGTTCCCTGCTATTCTGAGGCAGGTAGTCTAACAGAAAGATGGAATGGCTTTTTGAAGACATGGTTACAGAAACAGTTATGCGGCAGCAACCTGGAGGGCCTGAGTCATGGTTCTCCAGAAAGCAGTATATACTCTGGATGTAACATGTCTAAGATGGTTTGGTTTCGCCCATAGCCAGAATCCACAGGTGCATTAGTCAAGAGGTAGAAAGGAGAATGGTTCCACTCAGGATCACCCCTAGTGATCCATTAGGAAAGGTTTTGCTTCCTGTTCCCATGACTTTAAGTTCTGCTGGACTAAACATTTTGGTTCCTGCCAGGAGTCATAACAAATGTTCCACTGAACTGGAAGCTCAGACTCACCCCAGGCCACTCTGGGCTTCTGATGCCCTTAAACTAATAGGTTAATAAAGGAATAACAGTCTTAGTAGTGATGATCCAGACTGTCAAGGGGAAAGTAAATTGCTTCTCTATAGTGAAGGCTAAAAGATTATATCTGCACAGGGCGTGGCAGCACACGCCTTTAATCCCAGCACTCAGAAGGCAGAAGCAGGTGGATCTCTGTGAGGTCAAGGCCAGCCTGGTGAACACAGTGAGTTTCAGGACAGCCAGGTCTACATAGAGAAACCTTGTCTTGAAAAACAAAACCAAAAGAACTAAACCAAAACCAAATTTACATCTGGCATGCAGAAGATCCTGTAGGCAGTCTCTCGGTGCTGCCATGGCCTGCAGAAAATGACAACAACCTAATCCAGGCAGGATGACAAAGGGCACAGACCCTTGAGGAATGAGGTATGAGTCACTCATCTAGGAAAAGGACCAAGACCTGATGAGGTGCTTGCTGGAGGTGGAGGAAATAGAGAATGGGTAGTAGAGGAAGGTAGTCATAAATATAGCTGAGGCCACATGACCATTTACAGAAAAATACATGACAGTTGACACGGGCGTCTGTCAGTTTGGTAAGAATGCAGTTGTTCATATAGTTATGTTTCCTTTCCTTCATTTCTTTTTCATGCAATGTGACATCAATTAAAAGAACATCAATGGTTGTCATATTTTAAGTTTGAGATCCTAAAAGAATGTCACTTAAGGGACACTGGCACCTAGTCTAAAAGTTATAATGCATTTGTGGTTGCATGAAGCTTATGTCATGTTAGGCGTAAGTATGACCTGTTTAAAAAATATAATGTTTGTAACTGTACACCGGGTAGTTCTATTAGGTGTAACTATGGCCTGGTTACTGTTCTCATTTGGAAATTGGGCGTGGCCTAAGGAGATGATATTCAGCCTCATAAACTGAACAACTCCTGGGGTCTTAGACCTTCCATTGGCAGGCAGCCACTGTGACTAGCTGGACCATAGCCTGTATGCCATAGTAAATCCCTTGTGCATAATGAATGTGTGTGTATTCATTCTTTATAAGCACTGTTCTTCTAGAGAACCCCTGCCCCCAGAAAATTCAGAGAAGAGAGAGCACCCAAGTAAAATCAGAAGGGGAAGTCAAAACTGAAAAACAAGTTCATTTAAACAGATGTGCAAAACATGATGAAGTAATTAAAAGACTATGACACAACTATCAACTATGACCTATACACAACTACCTGATCACACTAAGTGCTAACGGTACCTCCCCTACAATGGAATCCAAATCATAGAGTGTGGGGAAATGTCTGAGAAAGAATTCAGAGTCTCGTTTTTTAAAAGAATCAGTGATCAGGGCTGGAGCAATAGTTCAGTGGTTAAGAATACTGGCTGGTCTTCCAGAGAATCCAGGGTCAATTCAAAACTGAAAAAACAAGTCTGCTCCAATAGAAAATTGGAATTCGATTCCTAGCTCCCACACAGCAGCGCACAACCATTTGTAATTCCAGTTCAAGGGGAGTCCAAGACTCTCTGATGAATACTGTGCATACACACACATAGGTAAAGCATTCGTAGACATTAATCTAAATTATTTAAATAAAAATTAATGCTCATAGACAAGATTCAAACAGATAAATTTAAAAATCTATAGAAGATCTTGACAAGACAGGCAAAAGTTCAAAATATGGAGGGAAAATTCAGCCAGGAGATTGAAACACTTAAAAAAAAAAACCCAAACAAAAATACTTGAAATGAAAGAAATGATCAATTAAATAGAACCCACATCAGAAAGCATAATCAACAGATAAAACCATGCAAAGAACAAATTTCAGATAATGAAGGAAAAAGTAGAGACATTAACATGAACAGACATACAAAAGGAAAGAAAAATTAAGGAGGAATGGTATTTCTAAGAAATCTAGGGTATATTCAAAAGGCCAAATCTGAGAATTGGTGTTACAGAAAGAGCAGAGGTAAAATCAAACAGAAAAAAAAAAAAAAAAGACTTGTCTAACAAAACTGTAGCAGAAAATGTCCTAACCCAGAGAGTGAAGCAGACATCTAAAACATCAAGAGACACACAGAACTCTAAAGAGACATGACCAGAGAAGAAACTTTTCACGACACATCACAGTCAAGATGTTAAAAATACAAAGTAAAGACCAACACTAGAAGGGGCATGAGGAAACGTCAACTCACACCCAAAGCCAGGAGTATCGGAATAACCTCAGACGTTCATCAGCAACCAGAAAAACATGTAATAAAGTATTTTAAACCCTGAAAATAAATAACCATGAACCAAGAATACTTATCAAAGTTATCTTTCAAAATGGAAAATGTCAGCCCCACAGTCACAAGAGACTGACTGTAGCCTGAAACTGTAATCCAAATAAACTCTTCTCCTGAGTAAGAAGCTATATTGGTTGTGACGGTTTATGCCTTAAATCCCTGCACCTGGGAGACAGTGGATGATCTCTTGGGAGCTCAAGGCCAACCTGTCTCAAAAACAAACAAAAACAAAGGCATTTCATATAATAATAAATTTAATTTAAATAAACACTACTAGATATTACCATTTCACAAAGAAACCAAGGCTAGATGTCATAACTTGCCCAACTGACATAGGTAAAGAGACAAATTACCATAGTTAGAATTCACATACAAACATATATGTATCCTAGGTATACCCTTGCAAGGTTTCTAGATTTCCTTTGGTCTCTTTGTATAAGAGCTATGCAGTGGTTTGAATGAGAGCGGCCTTCAAAGCCTCATATGTTGGGATGTTTGATCCTCAGTTGCTGGAACTGTTTGGGAAGGATTAGGTGTGGCCTTATTAGAGAAGTGTGTTGCTGGGGTGGGCTCTGAGATTTTTAATAGCCCATACTCTCTCTGCCTCAGGCTTGTACTTTGACATCTGCCACAATGTACTGAGCTCTGAGACCACCTTTCACTAGTGGCTATTGAAGTTCCTTCAGCTCTAAGATACCCAACAACCAGCAGTGCAGTATGGCCAGAAGGCTTAGGAAGAAAGACACTCAGTGAGGTGAGGTGAATCCCACATCGTAGGTTGTTTTTCAAATCTCAACAGCATCATGAGACACATGGGATTTTCCTATACATTCTTATACCTGTATAAAAACATCATACTGAAACCCATTATCTTCTATATTAATAACAATAATAACGCATAAGAAAAAAGGAAAGATAGATCTATGAATCTTATTTGTTTATTCATTCATTTATTTATTTATTCAATATTTTTGGGACAGGGTCTCTTTTTGTTCCTGGCTGACCTGGAACTCACTATGCAGACCAGGCTGGAAGTCACAGATAGCTACCTGCCTCTGCCCCCTGAGAGCTGGGATTAAAGGACTCTGCCTGATGTTTAAGATAATCCAGTTTTGTTATAATACAACTGGAGTTGCAGACTACACAATTTATACACTTTCTTATGTAAGAAACTCAGTTGTTGAAAGCATTTGCGAAATGTTGCAATGTAATTACAAAAGAACATAGGTTAATTTTAAGACATGAAGTATTTCAAAATAAAACGTCTGTTGTCAGTTTAAAATATAGTTTTAGAACTTAAAAGGAAACGCAACAATATCCACAATGCATAGTAAAACTAGGCACTAGAATTACCCATAGTTTTGTTTTGGGGACCTCCTATCTAACAAATGTTTAAAAAGCTGTTGTGTTCACTTTTTCCATTTCCAGAAATTGATTATTAATGCAAGTCCTTTTCTAATAGCATTTACTTTCTCTTCCTGTCCTCCCATGCTGATTTCAATGGTTTTTGCTGTAAAATTGTTGGGATCATGCTGTGCTGTTACGGTAACCTACTCCATGATGTGTGTGAAACAGTAGATCTTCAGACTCGGCCTTTTCCTGAGAGTGTTTTACATATGTGTCAGCAGAATGACAACTGGAAAGAGATACGTGAACATGAAAGAAGCCATTTGCAGAGAAAGCCTAAAAGCCCTTCCCTCTCTGCAGATCATCTGATGAACAGAATGCACAAAATAAAACCCATAAAATACCAACAAAAGCCAGGCAGGGAGAGGCTGTAAAACACCACGTAACTGGGAGCTTTCCTCAGCTCATCAGCCCACTTCCATGATTTTAGAGATGAGCTTTATTCTTCCATTCTTGGGGATGTTTTCTTTCTTAATGAGCTATCTCAATTTCTATTCCATGCTAAACTTTCTCTCTCTCCTCGTTGTGGCTACCAGGATTTTCACCTATCTTGTACTATGCTTTTCTCTCAAATTTTAATAAAACTGTTCTCAAATTACCTCCCATTTCTATTTTTTTTTTTTAATTAATGAGCCCAAAAAGGAAAATTCAGCTTTGCTGGCAACACCTGGTCAGCTCCACAAATATCTCGGTTGGTCCATGAAAGTTCCTAGACTGAAAACGACTTATTCCTGAAAACAGTGCCACCCTAGGGATTTGAGTGAATTAGGACTATATAGGCAAATGGCTGTATTAAAATGCTACCAGGGAGACCGAGTCCAAGAACTTACTGTATATACCAGACTGAGGAAAGGGTCCAGCTCCTTCATCTAGACCCTGAAGAGGTCAGCATGCACAACTACAGTGGCCATGGCCTCTACCCATTACCCAGCACCTCCCGTATGCATCAAGACTGACAGGGCTGATGGTCCCTGGGGCTTCCACTTGGCTCAGTCCCTCCTGCTCAACAGCCTACACAACTGCTGACTTCCATGTCTGTCAACTCCTTTTACTGTTACAACTTCCCTCAATCCCATAAGCTAGATGTCTGATGCTGCAGCAGCTGCTTCCCCTCTGCAGCTGGTTTAGGGCCACTGTCTCAAGACAGAGGCACTTGCGCTTCCAGCAGCTTATTTTTGAAACCTCTAGGAACTCTGCAGCAGCCTTTTTTATCTTATCTGTCACCTGCAGATACACAGATGTATTTACTGCATGACTCAGGAACCCTCTCTACCTGCCTCTTTGTATTACAAACTATCAGGCCATACCTCTTTGCCCTACTACCTGACCATGCCCCCCACCCCCGAGTTGGCTAGAGCCCTACCCCTTGCAACAATAGATCAAGCCCTATTTAGTGTTTGGCTCATTACCAAGAGGCTCTCTCCTCCCCCTGAAAAGCTGTAAATCACAAACTTTGTTTTGAGGCTGCTGAGGGTGTGTGAAGGCTTTCCCTCTTCCTACAAAAGCTCTCTCCCACCACCATTCCTTTCCATACCCAAAGGCTTGTTCATCCCTCTCAAATCTCTCTCTGCCTCCCTCCAAGGACCAGTCATAGCTGCTGTTTCACTTAAAGGCTGAGCATGTGGCTCCTACCCCATGGTTGTGGAAGCACTTGCTCACCTGTGTTCTCCTTCCATCCCTCTCTAACAAAGTTAGTTCTGAAGAATAATTCCGTGTCAGCTCCTTTCCCTGCATTTTTTGTTCTAACCATGATCTGTAAGGAGAGTTAACATTAGGGAAGACTGGATTAAGATGGGAGAGATGTCCCAGAGGTTAGGAAGATTGCTCTTGCAGAAGACCTGGGTTTGGAGCCCAGCACCCACACTGAGAGGCTTACAATTGCCGGCACTAGCAATTTCAGGCAGTTTGACCAGGCACCTTCTCTCTTTAAGAGTATAAAGGACAGCCCGGTGCAGCAGTGCTCACCTGTCATCCCAGCACTCGGGGAGGCAGAGGCAGGTGGAGCTCTGGGAGTTCAAGGCCAGCCTGGTCTACAAAGCAAGTCCAGGACAGCCAAGGCTACAAAGAGAAACCCTGTCTTTTGAGGGAAAGGGAGGGAGAAAAGAAAAGGAACCTATGTTTACCTCAGCCAGATTACCAAGGAGAGAAGAATTACCTGAGAAGTTGCTGCCAGTGAAATGACAGTACCTTGGAAATGTGTTTATTCAGTACATAAATTTTGCCACAAGTATGTTTGTCTATGATTCTGACCTGACGTGTTTATGACAAAAATCTTTAAGACAAAGGAGCAATAAATGCCAATAACTCTTGAATAGTTAGACTGTGCCATAAGGCTACACTGACTAACTCTGAAGTAGCATTAGTTGTCTAAAATACCAATCTTAATTCTTAGCATCAGAGAACACAGAAACGTTAATGTTCCGAGGAAAAGAAGATAACAACTGATTTATCTTAAATACATAAACACATAAAAACAGAAAACACATAAAAGGAGCTGTGTTCTGTGCAAAGACTGGTAACAAATCCATCTGGTAATGCCTCTGCTAGGAACAAAGAAAACATGAACCCCTGGAATAGACGCACCGTGACTGAACACTCAAGAAAACAGCATTAGTTCATAGCTAAAAAACAGACCAAATACCAGAGACTGGACCATGGTTCACAGAGGAGGATGGACAAGAGATGAAGCTAACTAGAGCTGGAGCTGGCAGACCAGGAGGGAGGCACAGCCATGTGGAGAGAGAGAGGACAGAAAAGGGGCTGGAGAGATGGTACAACAGTTAGAGATGCTATACTGTTCTTGCAGAGAGCCCACTGGTTCCTAGCAGCCCTCAGTTGCCTGAACTCCAGCTCTAGGTGATCTGATGCCCTCTTCTGGCCTCTTAAGAGCACTGTTACTAACATGCACATATACACAGATACATGTACACAGAGAATTAAAAAGATAAGAATTAATAAATTAATTAATAAATAAAAAAGAACAAAGATTTAAAACATTAGGTTGAGCCATGGGAGAGGCAAAACACAAAGAAATTAAATTTCTGACAGATGGTAAAAAAAGAAAAATACGTATATATACCCGAGAATAAGTGATTGGAGTAGATCAGGCAGAAGGGGAAGAGAGGAAAGTAGAACAGGCTTCCTACAGGAGAAAATATTAAACTTAACCAAATACTTTATGAAATTTTGCTTCACTAAGTTAAAATCCTGCTCTTTTTCTTATATTTGTCCTTGTTGGGTAAAACATGAATTGTAAGAACAAACATGTTCCTTAAATTATAGAAATATATTGAAGAAAGCAACTCATCTTAGTTAGGGTAAGGTCATAATGGAAAAATATGAAAATATGACTTACAATGTCAAGTATCTTAATTCTAACCAACAAACTAATTTCTTCCCCCACCCCTTTGGTTTTTTTGTTTGCTTTGTTTTTCAAGACAGGGTATGTAGCTTTGGCTGTCCTAAACTCTGTAGACCCGGCTACCTCAAACTCACAGAAATCCTCTGCCTCCTGAGTGCTGGTATTAAAGGCATGTTCCACCACTGCCCAGACCTAATTTCCATCTAATGTGCAAATGAGCACACTTAAGGGCTGGCTTTCATTCGTTAACTACACAAATGTGCTTTGTCTTTCATACTGCCTCCGCCAGTACACTGGATGGGAAGAGTAAGAAGGTGACACCATAGCAACAGACTAAAAACTAGCCTGAAGTTTAACACAAAGTTTAAAAAATTAGAAAGTTCTGCTGTCCATGTCTTCTGGGAAACTCAGATTGAGGGAAGGAGAACATAGTCATCACCAACAAATGAGAATAACACCTAAACATTGGACAAGGAAAAAAAAAGATCAATACTGAAAAGAATGAAAATTACTCTTTCCTCCTTTCTAGTTTTATAAGGCAGGGTCTTACTTAGCCTAGACTGGCCTCCAAACTACAGAGCTGAAGATGACTTTAAATTCCCGATTCTCCTGCCCCTGCCTCCCAAGTGCTAAGATTATTGGCGTGTGTCACTATATCTGGCTTTAGAAATTGTGGTTGATTCTGGAAAACGCAGGTAAAATAGCAAGTGCATTACAAAGATGTAATTCCTCCCTGTCTCTCTCTCGGGTTAACCCTGGCTGTCCTAGAGCTCACTCTGTAGACCAGGCTGACCTCAAACTCAAATATCATTCACCAACTGGATGGGTTAAGATAATGAATGTCTAGAAACAAGTGTAGAAATGGCTAGACTCCTGTCACTCATTTCTAGAATTATCTTCTTTCAAGCTGCTCAAAAGTGGGTCGGAGCTGCTTCCTGAAACCGCCTTTCGTCAGCTGTTTACCATTTTTCAAATGTTTATGAGTCTGTGGGTAATCCAGTCCATGTGCAGGCATCCGACATACTATGTCCGGCGCTGAGAGACTTCCTGAAAGAATAAAACTGGTCTGCTGGTCTCTAGGAGGACATGCTGAAACTAGGAATATCACTCATATTCAAAGATGATATGGAAGCCAATGATGCTGTTTTCAAGGTAAGAGTCCTTAAAAAAAGAAAAGTTAAAAATAAATCAGGTTAAAAACCCAAAATTCTTAACACAGTGCAAATTTTCACACAAAATGAAATATAACCTTTAAAAAAAGTATCACAGGGTATGTAATAAGAATATTGCAAATAATCAATTCCTTAAAATTAATAAAAGGTAGTAGGTAAAGCTACATGGACATTCTAATGACTAACGTTTTTGATTTTACCTATCCTAGGTTCACTAGCTGACTCAGTGCATCAGAATCTCTTACATCAAAAACCATTCGGGGAAGAGGGCGAGTTTAGACTAACATGCCAATTGGATAAACATTTCTTTTCCTTTTCTGAGTGTTTCCCTGTGCTCCATGATTGTGCCTGGCCCCTGTGGAGATCAGTGCATCAGATGCATTGCAAATGGAGTTAATAGATAGGTGTGAGCTGCCTCGTGGGTGCTCTTAACCTCTGCGCCATCTCTCCAGCCCCCTTGATAAACATTTCAATACAAATTATTTGAACTCAAACTATTCCAAGTTAGTGTCTAAAACATTTAAATAGAACATGAGCTGTGAGGCAAAATGCATAACTCACTTCCACACAGGACATCTCAAAATGAATGATGCTGAGGCAATAGCAGCTCATGCCATTCCTTTACTGACCTACAAAGCACTCCTTAGATAAATGACATGACATTCATCACCAAGAAAATGATCTCAAAGACATAATACTATACCTTCACGGGGTATGTCCCGCCTGGCTGCTAGCCAGATTGGTGGCCATGCTTCATTTAAAGGGATGTCTTCTTGGTTCTTGGATAGTGGTCAGGTCTGGGCAATTCCCCTATCTGCGCAGCCATTAACAGTCAAAGACCGCTGATGCCTGGCACCCAGATACAACACTACCAACTGCTGTCAGAAAGGGTAAGTACCTAGGTTGTGGGAGAATGTGATTTTTTTTCTTTACCTTGCTGGATTTCTTGGTTAGGCCCACATTTAATCCCACACTTCTGACTTTATTCTAAGTTTATACTAAATCAACAGAAACTTTTATATCTTGTACCACCATTAAAAAAAAAAAAAAAGGCATGCGGTAGAGCACACCTTTGACTGCAGCACTTGGGGGTGGGCGCAGGTGGATCTCTAAGTTTAAGGCTAGCCTGGTCTACAGAATGAGTTCTAGGACAGCCAGGGCTACACAGAGAAACTGTGTCTTAAAACCAACAACAACAACAAAAAAGTACTTGGTGAGAAGAGGACTTCTGACCTTTCTAATTGAGTGTTGTCTGTTGCTCAATACACGCTGAAGAGGTGGGATCAAAATTCCACCAGCGGGCAGATAACCTGAGGACAACCTCAGCGATAACCACACAACAGTAGGTTCCCACAATGACTGAAATCGAGAAAGTACGTAAGAAAAGGAGCCAGCAAGCTGTCACATGTCACTCAGCATTATTTTATTTGGCAGAAGTGTTTGTTCTAACACTGAAGGAGGAACTTTTGAGCCATTGTCCTGGTAAATCATTACCCTAGAATCCAACAACCAAGATCAAAACTATACTTAGCTGTCAGTCAAAATCCAGGTTCTCCACCCTCATCTTTAGTTCCTGCAATGGTCTCTGACCATTTATTTCAGTATCACCCTCTTCTACCTGGAAGACTCAGAAGTGCTTCTGTAGTGCAGTGGTGCAAGTTTCTTTTTCTACCCTCAACTTTTTAAGGATTAAAAAAAAAACAATTACATTTTTGTGTTCGTGTATAGGTCAGAAGACAACTTTGAAAGCTGGTACTCTCCCTCCACCATGAGTGCCAGGAATGGAATTCAGGCTTGGTGGGCAGCACCTTCCACCTGCTGAGCCATCTTGCTAGCCCCACCCTGAAACTTTTAAAAGCGCATCCTAGGGGCAGGACAGAGATGTGACAGATTCACTCGTCATGAGGTTCTGACCAGCAGCAGCACAAAAGTTAAATAAATAATTTAAAATAACATCTTTTCCCCTTATTTATTTACATGGCGATGACATGCATGTGTGGATATGCACATGTATGCAGGGTGCTGGGGAGGACACAAGAGGGCGTTGGGCCTCCTGCAACTGGATTTACTATGGATGGCGATAAGCTGCCAAGTGGGTGCTGAGAGCCAAATTCAGGTCTTCTGGCAGAGCAGCAAGCGCTTTTAACCACTGAACCATCTCTCCAGCCACCACCCACCCTACCAAGGGCACCTTCTATAACTATTTTTAAAAAATATGATTTTTTAGATCTTTCAAATCATAAAATAAAATTCCTAGGCTGGAGAGATGACTCAGTGTTTCACAAGCAGGAGCAACTGCTGTAGACATGAGTCCTGATCCCCAAACCAATATAAAAATCCCTGTTCTGTGGGAACACTGGGGCTTGCTAGTCACCAACACAGCTCCAGGCTCAGTGAGACTCTGTCTCCAGGCAATAAGGCGGACAATGACAGAGAAGGCTGCCTGACATCTTCCTCTGGCCTCTGCACACTGGCACCCCCTCTGCCTCCCTCACACCACACAAACAACTTCACAGAGAAGCTTGGCTGACTCGGGAGCCAGGCTGCCTATTCTACTTATTATGCACATCATAATCTTGGGCAGGAAAGCTTTGCTGGCAATCCATTTCCTCCTTGAAAAATAGGGTAATAACTATCTTCACCAAAAAAATGTTGAGACACAAATAAATGAGCATGTAAAGGGGACAGAGACATGGCTGGGCACTTGAAGTGCTACATAAACATTACCTATTATTATTTTTGACACTAAATTTTTACATTGTTTCTTTCATAAGTATATTCAAAGCTTGCCTAACTAATATATTACCTTTGGCTTAAAATATATGTGATGTTTTCCCATGATAACTAGTATTTACTCAATAGATACATACAAGCCGACTCTGTAGACATACCAGATGCCAAGGCAATTCTCAAAAATCATGCTGTATAAACAGGCACAGCCTTAAAGAACATTGTATTTGAAGTGAGGACACAAACTCCATGAAACATTAATGTAGCAAATGTAACGCCATTAAGATTAAACACCAAATGGCAACACATACACAACACACAAGGAGTAGTTGTGGGATTCAATTACAGAGGTGAGGCTGGAGCAGCCCCTATACAAAAGGGCCAGAACTTCCTAAAGGAAAAGAAATGCATGCACTTGGTACATTGTTCATTCCACAAATACTTTTCCCAGCCAGGATCTGTTCTGGGCCCTCGGGATAAGCAACAACTCATTCTAGCACAAACTGATTTGCTGTCCGTGGGCTAAAGGACACCCACACCAGAGACAAGTTTTCCATTTCATGTTGGTCATGACGGAGATATGGATGATGATGGATGCAGGGTTCCGTGCATTCTAGGCAAATTTTCACACTGAGCTGCACCCCCGGCCTAGGAGCCAAGTTCTGAAGTGAAGAATGAAACAGGCCCACCTTCCTGTCATCACTTGGATGACCTATAAAGAAGAGCGAAGACGGTGCAAGAAGACAGTTTCTATAACTTTAGAGCTGTTAACAAACGTGAATAATTTAGTGATTTATCGTGTATATTATAAATCTACTCAATTGGCTATAGATTATATTAAGGGAATAGTTTATTTCTTGATATAAATGCTTTGACTTATAAATTCATTGTCACTATTATTTGGATAGATTTTGTTCATAGGTCCAAAATTTTACCCACAGGAAAGCCTCACAGGGGATTCCTTATCACTACTGCCTACCTTTTTCTTTCTTTCAGCTACCTACGACTACCCCCGAATCTCAAAGCTTGCAGAGTGCTTGAAGAGACAGATGAATGTGGTAGCAACAGTTACTCACGCTGAGAAGTATTCACGCCAAAGGACAATGTGCATTTTCCTCATCTCTATTTACCTTCTGCCCCCAAAGGCACTGTCCCCAAGTAATGAAAGAAACCCTTTGGTAAATACCAAGGAACAAGGCTTTGCCAACTTTTATCTCTTCCCCATGACACACCATCAGAATTTCCTGATAGTGAGCTCCTATATGCTAATTACCCACAAGCACAAGCTTCCAACCTCTCCCCTCAGTCTGTCTAAAATCTTTCCAGCCACTTCTCTTCTCTCATGACACAGATCTACCACCACCCTCACAAGTCAGCTTTTCAAACTGTTGTGGCTACATAAATCATTACGTTCTATCTTTATAAACATATTCTAATCTTATACTGGACACACTAGTGAATATGTGTTTAAGAAACTTAAAAGCCTAATTAATAAGTCAGACACAACTACCCACAATACAGAAAATGTAACATTCTTAATATTCAAATGCTCAGTGAAACCCTGACTAGCTGAGTATAGCAGGGCACACTTTTGATCTCAACACCCAGGAGACATAGGCAGGCAAGGTCTCTTGAGGGCTATCCTGCTCCACATAAATCCAGGCCACCCAGGGATACACAGTGAGATCCTATCTAAACACTCCAGCAAAATCACTGCCTGCTGTTTTGTTTAATTTTCTTAGTTTGGTGTTGAAAAAAAAAAAATCATGTCACATGTTTGTCCTTAGTTAGGAACTGTACAAAGAAATACAAAGAAGGTCCCTTCGAGTAAGGGCCATGATGGCTCTCAGTACCTTTGCCTGGTGCCCACCCTAGCTTCATCACTTTCTGACTGTATTATGTAATGGGCACTTGGATAAGTAAGAGCTACCAGGCATTTTACACAATTAAACACCCAAACGGATTAACTGCAATTCTATGAACTTTTAAAGGCACACTAGTTTGCTGAGTTATTCTGTGATCAACACCCTTATCTTCACAAAAGAAACAACTATTTAATGCAAACGTCCTACATAGTGACGCATGACATCAAACTGGTGTTGAAAAACTATGAATAATCTATGCTTATGCAAAAAGTTACCCTTGAAAATTAACTGACGTGAAACATCCCCGAACATCTGGCACTGTCCTGGCAAACGCGCTGCAGGCAGCGGTTACTACTGTTCCTAATTTTCTAACTTTAAACTCAAACCAAATGGTTAAAAAGTATACATGCTTGTATAATATACAAATGCACGTAACACTGATACTATAAAAAAAATGCTGGTTAGGGTAAGGTGAGTCTGTAATAGGCAAGACAACTTGGAAGAAAAGTTACAGTATTATTTGCTGTTATCTGTGCGTACCAATTCAACAGAACCGCTACACTGCGAGCGAGAGCCGTAACTACAAGTCAGTTGACCCCGGAGAACTTGCCCCGCTGGAATAGTTTAAGCCCTTAAGCATGTGGACAATGGACCGCTTTATTTGCACCAACCTGGGGACTGATCGGTTTATCGGCGAAGCTGCCACCCCACATACACCCGTCACCTGCCCCACGCTGGGAAACCCAAGCATTCGAGTCACTACGCAAAGTTGTTGCTCTTTTTTTTTCCTTTTCTTTTCAAAAAAACAAAAACAAAAACAAAAACAAAACAAAACACCCCAGACATTCAAGCCAAGACGCGAGAGCACCCGGGCCACCTCGTCCAGGTTCAAAAACACTCGGATCGCCTCGGCCCCGCAGCCGGGGAGAAGAGGGGAGCGAGAACCCAGCCAGACAGCCGCGTCCCGGGAGCACGCGCAGACACCCCGAGGCCGCCCCGCCGCGGAGGAGCCTCGGCGCCCTCGGGCCCGAGCCCGCCGCTTCCCGCCCGCGCCAACCGGGGCCGCGGCGTGCGGGGAGACGCACCGCTGCGCTCGGCTCCGGCCCCGGGCGACACGCGGGGCCGCGGCGGCGGGCTCCGATTCCGAAAGAGGGAAGGAAGAAAAACCAATAACAAAACCTGGCTTCTCGTTCCCTCCGGAAACCGCGTGCCGGCAGGAAGTGACGAAGGAGAGGTCGTCCGGTCCGCCGGGTCTCGGCCCGCGCTCCCCGCGCGTCTCCCGGAACAGCCGGAGCGCAGCGGTCCGGCGCGGCGGCCTCCGCACCTCCGGAGCCGCTGAGCGTCCGCCCGCTCGCCCGCGCGCGCGGCCGCGTCACCGCCCCGCCCCGGCCGGCCCCGCCCCTCCCGGCCGCGGGCTCGCGGGTCAGACCGGCTCGGGTCCCCGCCGTCTTCCCGGGCTCCTCTGCGGGCCGCCGAGCCGGGCTGCAGCGCGCAGAGGGTCCCCGTGGCCACCGAGTCGCCGGCCAGGACGTGGACGGCCTGTCGGGAGAGCGCTGTCCTGTGTGCCACCTGGAGCAGATTGCACAGGCTCGGGGACGCGGCGGCAGGAGGAGGCCAGGTTTGGGCGTCGGATCTGTGTTGCCGCCTCTGCCCCTCCGTTCCCGGGCCCGCGTGGCCTTGGGGTTACAGAGACAGCACTGTCACCTGTTACAGAGTTGCAGTGCGCCAAAGCAGGATGGTTGCAAAATAATAATAAATAATAATAATGATAATAGTAATAATAATAAATTATTCGAAAGTGCACCGCTCAGTCCACAGGCCTCAGATGCTCTCCTTTCTCTAGGAAAGGATGAAGGCCTGTTCCCTTCTGCTTTAGGACCTCAAACTTCTTAGCGCTTCAGAGAATCAGGAGAGAGAATCTTCCCTTCACAGAGCTTGGATTTTGTTGGGTTTAATCTGAATTTCTGTTAGAAAATAACAGAGTTCCAGATGAGAGGATGAAAACACATTCCAGGCATGGTGGCAAGCGATGTTCAGCATGGACACTTGATAAAACTTAGGATAATGTCTCAGGATTACTAGGAAATGGGTTTTTCAACTCAGAGTAGGTCAGCCTTAAACGAAATCCCCATGGTCGCGTTTTTGATGGCATTATCTCTGAATACTCATGTTCACTTGTGAATTCAACTCATTCTAGCATCTGCAGTACTAGTTGAAGCATAATGTCACAGGACAGCTTAAGGGAAGGAGTTGTTTTCCCAAAAAAGCCCTGAATGTCACTCTCAGGGTCTTTATCCGAGAGCTTTAGCTTGCCAGAAATGAACCCCGGAACATTTTAGTTGAGATCGAAGAGTTAGGGTGCATATGCACACACTTGGTGAGACTACACACAGCGTGTGTGTATGTGTGTGTTGGGGGGTGGAGGGGGTGGGGGTGTTAAAGCACCTGCACTGTGACTCTGAGCACTTCGTTCCTTTCAGACTGTGGCGTTGGTAGTGTCAGGACCAGCAGGAGCGGCCTGGCTTCAGTGCAGGTCTTTTACAGCTATAGGTCCAAGATAACTCACACCCCAGGGCCAGCGGAGTAGCAGTGCTGCTGTGTATTACGAATGTGTAATAATATTGGTCCTATATCTCAGCTTAACATTTTTTTCCGCTCTGGGTTAGCCAGTGGTCAGGAAACCTTTCTACATACAATTAAAGAGTGCCGTACTAGGAAGAAACCAAGCTTTGGGTAAAAGCACATTATTCACTCAGTGGCACACAGACAGGGTTTTGTCAAATGCTGTGGCAAGAAATTAATCTGGTTCAGATCAATGTGGGCATTAGGAAACACTTCATTAATTTGTCAGTTAAATAAATGACACTCTATTTCCTGGCGGCCATGGCCTTATTGTTCCCGGTGTCTTTCCTAAATGTGTTAACTTGCAGTTGGGCTATGACTGTTGATGCATTATTGTCTATACTTTCTGTAGCACCTCCAGTCAGACACTTATTTTTTTTCAAAATATGATCATGGTTATTGCCATTTTAGTGTTTTGGTGTTTACAGTGGTCAAAATGCCACAAACTAAAGGCAGTTCTAGTTTTTGGTCCTCCAGAAGTCTCCATGTCTAATACAGACTGGCTATTTACTATAAATCAAAAATCCAGAGAGCCCCTGGAATTGAATTAAAAACATTTTTTTGAACATGTGACTATGTCACCTGCTCTTGTTCTTCTCACTCAACGAAAAGCCCGTAGCTCCAGTCATTAATATTGAGGAGTTAGGTCTACCCTAATATTTAGATCTTAGAGTTTTAAGTCTTTATAGTTTAACTTCTGTTTATTGTTCCTTGACCAAAATATTTTTACAAGACCAGTGTTTATATCCATCAGACACCAATACGTGAAATTGCTCTTGTCTTCAGTGTCTGGAATTCAAACTAAAGGGCAGTTTGTGTTGTCCACTTTACTCTAAATGAGCACGACAAGGTCTCCAGCCGTCTGGCAGAGACTCCAGATGTGAGGAAGAAGAAAGCGTGCCACCTGGCTGAGAGCAGACCTTTTGTACAGACAAGTGGGCAGAAGGAAAACAGACGGATTAACTTAGCAAGGGGAACCACATTAGTGATGGCTGCAAAGCTCGCAGACTAGACTGCGAGATACTTCTGGAGAAGAATTTCTGCAGCACCTTCGTTGTTGAAGGCAGAAAAGAGAAACACAAACGCTTTGTAAATAATTTCTCAGTTATTTCTTCTCCTGATATTGAAACATGTTTTATTGTTAAATGCTACAGTACTTTTGTCACCTGTCCTTTGTTCCTTCTCCTTTTTGTAGACTGCCTGAAACACTTCTGAGATGCTTTTACATTTTATGTCACTTAATAAGACATCCCTTTTATGTCCAACACAAGGGAAGAACTTTGTCCTTAAGAAAAAAAAAAAAAAAACAACTCAGTTCTCAAACATAAATAAGAAACCTTTATTCTTCTACTTGCTGTTTGATACACTTGTGCTGATCATTCCAGCTCTGTGGGAATGTCCAAAGAATGCATGGTTATGAATAAGTAGCAAAGTAACTTTTTAATCTCATAGCTTTATCTTTAGCCAGATTTGACAAACAGGCAAAGCTTGGGCCTGCTCCGCTGGGAGGCACATGAAGAGCAGCTAGTGTGGTCATGGTGTTTTTTTTTTTTTGTTGTTGTTGTTGCTTTTTTTTTTTTCCTTAGGTTGATGTCATGAGAAAGACTGGTCTCAGAATCCCAGCTATTGTTTGGATCTGTGTTTTTGAAGGGTCCCATTGTTTTCATATGAATGACAGCTACAGTTTGGAAACTGCAGTAGCAATTAAAATTCACTTCTTTTGGGAGTATTATTTTTATTCTACATTTTAACATTTTTGTAAGAGTTGTAATATTTCAAAATAAAAAATGAGGAAAATCGTGTGTTTTGTACCTTTATGACCTAAATCTGGTATCAATTGCCTTTTCCTAAAAGAGCCAAACTGAGGATACTTTTTTAGACTCCATAAATATTGAGGAAAATTGAAGTATTTAGGCACAAAGTGTACCTGCTTAGGAACTGTAGGGTAGCTTAGGGTAGGGAGCGTGCTTAATATATTATGACCTGAGTTTGATCCTGAGCACCCCAAAAATAAATGCAAGGAATGAATGACATCTATCTGTTTCAAAGTGTGAATCGTATGCCATACAACAGTCAATGACCATGTCTTAGCCAACCCCACCTTTGGTCCTTTCTTACAGATCCCATGGCTGGAAGTTATGGTGTGATGGATGATGACGGCTCTATTGATTACACAGTCCATGAAGCCTGGAACGAAGCCACCAATGTTTACTTGATAGTGATCCTTGTTAGCTTTGGTCTCTTCATGTATGCCAAGAGGTAAATAAGGGTAGATAAGAAACTGAGCATTTAAGAGTTTTAAAGGATTATGATGTGGTTTGCTTGCTGTAGTTTTAGCTAAATTGAATGCATAAAAATATTTCTTCAGAAATCTTGTTCCTGGACTGAAAGGTGCTTTCTGTGTTGGCACTGGTGACTGAGGTTTGATTTGAAAATTCCATATTCAGTTCTGGGTAACAGGACCTGTTGCTGTAAAGTTTGGGTACTATCACTTCTAAAGTAGCCTGTCTCTGTCATCAGCTTTGGTACATTGTCCGCTTGCCATGAGCACACTTTAAATTGTTTTTCATCCAAGTGTCTGAAATGCAAAAATACTCAACACTTACGTAGTTTGCAAACCTCTCATCACTCGTTTGGCCTTTTCCTTGATTCTTATACATGGCACTTGTATTAGTTTGCTTCTGTTGCTGTGATAAAGATCAGGACCAAAAGCAGCTTGCCTCGAGGGAAGAGCTTGTCCCAGGCCACAGTCCTCGAGGGAAATCAGTACAAAAACTCAAGATAGGAACCTGGAGGCAGAAACTGAAGCAGGGACTGTGGAAGAATACTGCTTACAGCTTGTCCTCTGTGATTTGCCCAGTTTGCTCTTATGTAACCTGAAGCCACCCACCCACAGGGAACAAGGCCCTGCTACATCAGTCACTAATCAAGAAAATGCCCCCAGAAACTTACCTACAGGGACAAGATGATAGAGGCAGCCCCTCAACCAAGGTTCTGTCTTCCCAGATGACTCTAGCTTTACATCAAGGTGACAAGAAAACAGCACACTACTTCTCTGTCTATTTATAAAAAAAAAAAATCAGTTCTTTGAGAACAAGGAATGTGTCTTTTATCTTTGTGTCATTGATATGCTACATGGTCCAAATTCTTTTACTGCCTTGATTTCTACCAAAGCTTAATTTAAATGCCCTTTTAACTCTTCCTGGAGTCTTTCCCCCCAAATCCAGCAAAACAGTAATAGAATTAATGATGATGGTGATGATGATCATGGTGGTAGTGGTAAGATGATGATGGTGGTGATGATGGTGTTTGATGAAGATGATGGTCATGATGATGGCTAGGGTGTATTTTAGAGAGGAAAATCAGTAATCTGTCTGTAGCTATATACTTCAGAACATTCTCTACTTAGGTTTTAAAAAGGCATTAAGTAAGTCATAATAATCAGTACTCCAGAAATAATTTCTGTTTGGCCTTGGGTATACCTCACCCATTTGTGCTTGCCCTTGTGTGCCGCGTAGCTCCCTGTCAGTGGCTGGACTGAGGGTGTGGGCGGCAGAAGGTGCCACGTGTCGTCTCAGACCCACTTGACAACTTTTGTCTCAAAAGAGCTGCCGCCTCCTTCCCACTTTTCTTTTAAAAGCAGAGACGCACTGCTCTTGTTTCTAAAAAGATATCCCATGAAACTCTTTCATTAAGGAACATTTTTATTCATGAATTTCCCAAACTAAGGGCTGCTCACATCAGGTATATTCCCTACCCCAGCAATCTGTCTTTATTTGAATGTCGTGAGAGGGAGGAAAAGGACATGCCTTCTTGTTTGTTTGCTGTTGTTTTCAGGACAACAACTTTCTAAGAGTTGAGGGAGATCCCAATGAAAGGGCCTCCTTTGGTAATACCGTTTAGCAGTACAGTATTGTACATACTGTAATGCATGGAGCATCTTTTTTCCTTCATGGTGCTATAGCGCTACAGAGAGCTTTATATGTTAGTGAAAATTAGAGTACTTTACAAAAAATGTTAGTTTCATTCTTGTAATGGATCATGAGGCAATTATATAGGTATTAAAAACAAATCTGCATTGGTTTTGTGTTTTAGGAATAAGAGGAAAATTATGAGAATATTTAGTGTGCCACCTCTGGAAGAAACATTGTCAGAGCCCAATTTTTATGACACAATGAGCAAAATTCGCTTAAGACAACAAGTGGAAATGCATTCCATTTGTAAGTATGTTCTCTGCCAAGCTATGTACATAACATGTTTAAAAATAGATTTCCTATTGCGCTAAGTTAGCAAAAGGTTATAAAACATGGTTGTTTATAAAAACTTAGACCTTTTTCAGTTAGGCAGATTTATCCCAAAGTTATCGCTGTTAAATCCTTTGCCATCCTGTTTCCTGAGGCCTTTCTGTGGCCTTGAGAAGTGATCATATTCTTATAAGCTTTACAGTAATTGAGACTGTAATCACCAACTGATAACTCCATTTCTTCCTCTTTTAATTTTCCCTCTTTTGTACTTCTCATTTGGGATGACGCTGAAGTGGTCAAACAGCTGAACACCAATGCTGTTAGTATATGAACGGCTTTCAGGAATTGTGAGATCAAGGTGCAAAGTCAGAAGTTACATTTGAACAATATTGAAACATCCTTTGGTACTGATCACATGAAACCGAGAAGAAGAAAGACATTTTTAAATGTACAGGCTCAGAATCAACTGTACATTGATGTCTTTTTATAAAAGACAAAGGCACCTTCCGTGGTGCCTCAAGTAGGACAAGATGGTGCTTACACTAGGATGCCAGGTTTATCTCGCCAAGGAAACAAAGCTCTGGGTGGGTCCTGAAGGAGTCTCTAGATTAGGTTCATTGAGGGGGGAAGATCTACTCTAAATGTAGCATGGAAGTATGACATGGGCTGAAGGCAAGGATAGAGTGGAAAGGAGGAAGCGGCTGGGTGGGAGCGTCCATCTCTCTGTCAGTACAACGGTCATGTCTTCCCTGCCAAGTGGGCTGTGTCCTAAAACTGTGCAGCCAAACAAACCCTACTTTTCTTAAGTTACTTTCGCTAAGTATTTGCAGGAGCATCAAGGAAGTAACACAATGTTGAAAAGTCAAGTAAACAGAGCACTTCCTTTTATTATCTATATGTAATGTAAGTATATACATATATGTATAATGTAAGTGCTCCGTCTGATGAGGCCGGCATGGAGATGCATACCAGCCTGTTGAGCTCACATATGTGTTGATTGCTATGTGGAGTTTAATGTGGAAAGACTGGAGAGTTACTTTTTTGTTCTTCTTTGAGATGGTGTATGTGTGGTTTTTATTTTGTTCTTTTTTATTTTAGCTTAAAAAATTCTTCGTTGAGAATTTTCTTGTGTACAATGAAATGTGATCATATCATGAGAAACGATGATCCTCACTTCCTAATAATACTGGAATCTCAGGGTAGTGAAAGTGAGACAGATTTATTTTTGGTATTATAGAAGCAAGGTATTAGGTAAAACACAGGGCAGAAATGGCTGCCATACCGATTCAGCACAGAACAGTGGCTTTTATGTCTCCAATTGTATTTTTCTGTTCCCTTTAGTTTTTATTGGGAGAATTCTTTATGGAGCTACAATCTTCCCAGTGTCTCGTATTTCCCTTCACCAGATTCCCAATCCTGTTGGTTCAGGACATAGAGCCATTATTAATTAACATCTGAGAGGGAAGGCTCCCTCTCTTTTGATGCTCAGTAATGTGGCAGCCACCGGATGTCTCAGCCCTTGCCTGAGCCTGGAGCTCCTGTACCAGCTGCCGGAGAGGGAAGGTGGCCCTGTGCCTTTCGCTTGTCTGTCCTCTGACGAACTAAATGCACCTCATGCTGAAAACAGACCATAAAAACTTATTTCTTAAATTCTGTTCTTTCTTTTTAAACTTACTAGTCTTCTTTTTTTTTTTTTAGAAGAAATAATACATTTATTCTCCGTATTACAATTTAACACATCAGTTTTATAGAATTCCCTTTTGACAAAACAAAAACAAAAAGGAAAAACAAACAAAAAACCAAAAAACAAACTTTCTTAACTTTGGCAATGCATTTTTTAGGTATGACACAAAATTTTACAGAAAATAAAATGGGGTTTTTTCATCTCACATTTTGACATTAGATTATTTTAGGTTATTTTTCTAAAATTCTCATGCCAAGTGAAAGTGGACTAATTTGAAATTTGATTATCCTCTCTCTAGTTCTGATTTTCTAGAAAGTAAGATTAGTTTAATTTTACCAAATAAATTGAATGAAGTGCTTCACAAATTATTTTGTGTACCAAAGAATCACATTGCTTATTTCGTTGGTATATAGAATTATTAGGTATCAGTTGAAAACAAAACACATCTAAAAAACAAAAGAATAGAGTCAATGTCTACCCATCACGATGTATAGAACAATCTATTTCCTCTCTCATAAAAATCCTCATTCATTGTTTACAGCAGCAATTCTATTTTTAAAAAATAATTTGTGAATCACTGGTCTTCTTTTTAGATTTATTTTAACTTTTTCAATTGCTCTAACATTTTGACTCTATCATAGTATCGATGGTCTGGTCTAGTATCTAAAGTATTAGGTTATGTTGGTACGTTTGGCATTTGTTAACTGCTGTTTTAATGGTTTTTGTTAGTGCTCTTACACAGGGAATAATGTATCACTCTACTGCAGTTAATAGTTCTTCATAGTATATTAACTATTAATATATATATAATTCTTCATATATATATAAATTCTTAACATAGTTCTTCATAGTATATTAACTATCTATCTATATATATATATAATTAGTTACAGTTACAATTACAGTTACAAAATTGAGAATGAAGCCATCAACCCTTTCTAATTTTTTAAATCCTTTCAGCTAGTCTATAAATGGACCATCAATTTTTGGGCTTTTTGTATTAACCTCCCTGGTCTCTGCTTCAGTTGCTGACTCCAGGAGGATTCCCTGCCTTGACTTCCCTTGATGATAGACTATAAACTGTAAGCTGAAGTATACCCTTCCTTCCCAAGTTGGGTTGGCCGTAGTGTTTACCACAGCAACTGAAAAGCATGCCAAGACCCCCATCCTCAATCCCACCCAGCCTGGGGCTGCCCTAGTTCTTCATTTTGTAGAACATGAAGACATGGTGAACAAGACAGGGGATCTTGGACTCTTATTGTTCTGTTTGTTTGTTTCCTGAGACAGAGTTTTTCTGTGGCCTTGGCTGTTTTGGACTTTGTAGACCAGGCTGCCCTCGAACTCACAGAGATCTGCCTGCCTTTGCCTTCCTGAGTAGCTGGGATTACAGGCGTGCGCCACCATACCCATGTTATCCTGGACTTTTCCTCTGGATCTTCTTGTCACTTTTTGAGGGGAACATAGGAAATAACTTAGCTTCGCTTCTCTTTAAAATCCTCTTAGGTCTTATTTGAAGTGTTGGGGAGAGACTGAGGAATGGCAGGAGACTGAGGTCTGGCAGAGTAGTCCACGCAACGGTGGGGCAGGATGCATCTTCTGCTCTCAAGACCAAGGCTTCTCTTTCCAAATACAGCAATCCTGGGAGATGGTCCTTTCCCCAGATTGTGAGAAACGATTTCCCTCACTTCATAATAGGAACAGTGGAGTCTCAATGTAGGAAAAGCAAGACAGATCTATTTTCAGTTTGCAGAAACTGGGAGCCAGCCTATACAAAAGGTAAAAATGGCTGTTGCTCCTATTTGGCACAGAACAGTGGCTTTTATATCCCTTGTTGCAATTCTTTGCCCCTTTTCATTCTCATTGGCTGAGTTCTTTAGAGAAAAACAATCTTCTCAGTACCTTAGTTTACTCTCTCCCCAGCTTCCCCGTCCTTTTGGTTGCAGACACAGCCTTATCTAATGAATATCCTGGAGCATTCTTAATCCTCTCCTCTTTTTGTCTATGGGCTCAGTCAAGTGGCAGTCTGCCTATGACTTTCAATCCTAGACATGCAGGTGCCAGCCACTAGCTAGGAAAGGTAGATTCTGGTGCCTCCTGCTTATCTGCGTTCTCTGTTGAGAGCTGAACAGACCTCACACTAAAAATGGACCATCACTAATTTCTTTCAATATGTGCCTCCCATTCCTCTGCAACTCCCACAGATTCTCTCAGCAACCCCCTCTTACAGCCTCAAGTTCTCTTCTAAAAATGAAACAAAACAACAAAGCCACTAAGTTCAGTTACTGCTGACTGTGTGTACATGGGTACGGGGCTGTCCACTAGAGCATAGGTCACCTCCCGGTGGCCATACCCTCAAAGAATGAGTCTCCCTCACTCAGCCAGCTCTTAACTGCTAACAGCTACTCACTGAAGGCTAGGACCTTGAGATAGCCTCCTCCATGCATGCCCAGGTTTTAGTTGGTTTGATCTTCTGTGCCTCTTGGGTGGGTAACCGCTGCTCCCATGAGTTCATGGCTACAATAGCCATGCTATTTTCAGAAGGTGGTATTAATTGCACAATGCTTCTCCCCATCCTCTGTCTCTTATGTTCTTTCTGTCTTCTCTTCTGCAGTGTTCTCTGAGCCTTAGCAGTGATGGGGGATGTTATTTGATAAAGACGTCTCATTGAGGGGCCAGAGAGGTAGCTCAGTGATTACAAGCACTGGCTGCTCTTTCTTGAAGACCCAGGTTTAATTCCTAGCACCCACATGGTGGTTCATAACCATCTGTAACTCCGTTTTCTTCTTTTGGCCTCAGACACTGCACACACACATAGTTCACATGCTGATAAAATACCCATACATATTAAATAAAAAACAAACAAATTTCAAGGTGTCCCATTGAAGCACTAATTACTTATCCTTGGTTCTTTGAGCAGTTATGAGTTCCTTCATTGACTGCTGCCAGCTGCCAAACGAAGATACCATAACCAAGGCCCAGAGCAGCCTAGGTCCATGAGTAGAAACATGAATTGTTGGAAGGCAACTTGACAGCCTGACTTTTTAGCAAAAACAGAATCAGGTTCTATCTTAGGGCCTATGATCTCCCCAGTCATGAGATTCTGACCAGGTTTACAGTACCAGGCATGAAATAGCCACCTGTGGAGTAGACCCCAAATCCAACCAGAAAATGATTGGCTACTTCACAGTAGTCATGCCACTATTACACCAATAGATACATCTTACGTGGCAGGTCAGCATTTTAGCATTTTACCTTAACATGGGGTAAGGCCTTGGATGTCTTTTCTGCCCCAGCATAGTATCTTCAAGCACTATGAAAGCTAGCCAGTAGGGAGGAAGTTCTCTATTCCCTTTGAGATTTATTTTTCTGTTTCTTGTAGCCTGAGTATGGTGTTTTAACAATTGGGTCTTACTGTGTTGTTGCATTGAGTAACCAATGGCCTGTGTTGCTATGGAGAATTCTGGGGCCAGTAATTTATAGAGAGGTATCCCATGCCCTACACTGCAGTTTTTGTTTAAAAACTATGTATTCTGGGAGCAGCACTGTCCACCCACGCAGGGTACCTCCTTTCAAACATTTTCTTTTTTCACAGTGCTATTTTGAAATTATCCTTCTAACTAGTGTATTTTTTTTTTGAGACCATTTCATACATTCTTAGTTTTGGTTAACCCACCCACTGTCGCCTTCTCTCCTCCGTTGCTCTGCACCCTACTGCCCTGCCCGCTTTCCTTGCAGCCATATTTCTAATTGGATTGTGAGGTACTAGATTTTCATGTAGCCCTTCATATTCTACTCCTGTATGTTAACCCTTCTCCCATTTTCTCCTTCTCTCATGCCCCGCCTTGCATAAGCCTTTCCAGCCATTGTGTACTATCACTCCTTAATGCACCACCCCCAGCAGAGGCTTTCTGGTCCATTGGCTTCTACTTGAGTCCAAGCTAAACACATAAAACAAAATACTTGAAACTAGGCTCCACAGATGAGAGTAGACATATGACATTTGTCTTACTGGGCCTGAGATCCCTCACTTTGTTTTCTAGTTCCATTTATTTTCCTGAAGATTTCATGATTTTATCTCTTCTCTGCTATTAACATTCCATTGTACAAATGTGCCACATTTCCACTCTCTATCTGTCGATGGACATCTAGGCTGATTTTGTTTCATAGCTATTGGCAGTGAACATGGAAGGGCAAGTGTGTCTGTAGTAGGTCCTAAAGTCCTTTGGGTACATGCCAAGGAGTGCTGTAGCCGGGTCGTATGACAGTTCTATTTCTGGCTTCTTGGAGAGTCGCTGCACTGGTTTGCACTCCCACCAACAGTGTGTAAGATTCTTGTCAAATCCATTTGTCTTCTGCATTCCTGATGACGGCCATTCTGACTGGAGTGAGATAGCATCTTAAAGTAATTTTAATTTGCAATTCCTTCCTGTTGAGCACTTTGTAAAGCATTTACTAGCTATTTGTAATTCTATGAATTCTGCTCGGTTCCATAGCCCATTTTTAAGTTGGGTTATTTATTTCTTAGTGTTTTCTTTTCTGTGTTCTTTGTGTAATTTAGCCACTAATCCTCGGTCAGACGAATAGACAGCAGTGGTGTACTGACACTCTGTGGGCTTGATTGGCAGTTCCCTTTGCTGCATAAAAGCCTTCTGGTTTCCCGAAGTCTCACTTGTCCGTGGTTGATCCTCTCTCGCGCTGTCAGCGTCTGACTGAGAATTCTTGGTCTGTGTCTGTAAGGTGGAAGCGCACTCCTCTCCCCCAGCAGCTTCGGGTGTGTCTTATGTTGAGGGCCTTGAGGGTGAGTTTTGTGCAGGGTGGGAATTAAGGATCTAATTTTACTTTCTACACATTGAAATCAGCACCATGTATTGAAGATGCTGGGTTTCTTCTTCTTTTTTTTCTCCATTGTTTTTGGCATTATTATAAAATATTTAGTTGTTGTAGGTGTGTGAACTTGTATCTGGGTCCTCAATTCTGTTCCCTTGGTCTGTGCATCTGTTTTTGTGCCAGTGTGCCATGCTGTTTTTAGTACTATGTCTTTAGTTTAATTGGAAATTAGGAAATTAGGAATATGTCCTGTAGTATCCTGTATGTTCAGGATTGCTTTTTCATGCCCAACATATAAGCTTCAGGCCACACATATCTGTATTTACCCTGAGTAGCATAAACAAGAAAATGTCTTTTTTGGCTAGTAAAAACTTACATTTTTTAGCTGTAAGATTTAAAGCTAAATAGTTGAATAACAAATCATTTTAGCTTTATCATCTTCAGGTTCAGCTTAAGATAATTTTTCTTTACTAGATAATTTTTAGCAAGAATAATTGTGTTTGGTTTTGCTTCTAGTTAATAGTGATGACCTTTATGTTCAGTAAGCCTGTAGGCTTATAAGTTAAATATAGTAAAACCCAAAAGGTGGTGATACCGAAGTGCTGAAAATAAGTTATTACTGAGTCCTCAGTCCTAAGTGGAACATTTCTGTCAGCCTCCTTCCACAAGGCTCATCAGTCATCAAGGAGGAGGGAGGGTAGAAAGATGGTAAGAGCCAGAGTTTAAAGAAGAACTGCAAAATAGTGTTTTCAGATGGGACAGGATATTGCACCCATGACTTCACGGTGACTGGTTGCTTGAACAAGATCAAGCCAGTTTACTTCAGTTGGGTGAAGGATGGGTGATAAAGCCCCACCTCTGGCAGAAGAGATATTGATGGTTGTTGGTTGCTGAGGTAGGCAGTTTCTTTCAGGGAAATGGCCCCTGGTAGGTTGCCTATGGATCAGTGCACTAAGTACTAATTGGGCATTGAGGCTTAAAAAAAAAAAAAGGACATGAAGTAGGGAGGGAAATGTGCAGTGATGGAGTCTGGAAGAAGTGGGACTAGAGAAGTAATTGTGATCAAAATATATTGTATGCATATGTATGTATGATTCTCAAACTGTAAATAAAAAAAATTTTTAAAAGTAAATAGTACTGAAATTAGAAGATCTTAAAATATGCTTAACTTCTAGAGAAAAACAGTTGTTTAATTCTAAACTGATTTCTTACCAAGCACCATGATTTTACTGTAAGATTTAATGACATTAACTAGTAATTATTTTATGCTTTATCTTTCTTGTTATTTTTTTTTCATAGCAAGAAAGTATGAATATCAACAGCCACAAAGCCAAGCTGACAGTGTGCAGCTCTCATTGGAATGAAATATCAGAATGAGCAACGGAAGTGATTATGAAGCAGTATGGAACCTGTTCCTTGTCCCCTCTGCTAAATCATGAACAGCATTTTACAAACTTGTCAGATAAAGTCATCTTACCTGTGCCTCTCCTCCTCAGCTTTCTATTGCTGCTTCTTCTAGGTCTTGCTGCATAAGTACAAAAACCCTTAGAAGATAGTTGCTTTGTGATGGGGGCTTTCCCTTTTGAGGATCTTTGATGTCTTCAGGATACGGTGAAAAATACAAGCGTGTCTTTGGAAGCAAGAATCCCGGAGTTAATGTCACTTGAGAATATTTTTAGAGTTAAAACATGAGATTCAGTCAGGTGTGGTGGTGCATGCCTGTAATCTCAGCACTCAGGGAGGCAGAGGTAGGTGGATCTCTATGAGTTCAAGGCCAGCACGGTCTGCAAAGCAAGTCCAGAACAGCCAGGAGGGTAACACAGAGAAATTCTTTCTCAAAAAACAAAAACAAAAAAACTTGTTGGGGTTGTTTGCCCTTAGCATGTGGTCTGTGATGTTTAACATCAGCAAAAGGCTACTTTGGGCTGCTGTCACTGCTGTTAGTGGTTCTTTGAGTTAGTGCTCTTTACTTTGAGACTTAGGAGACACATGATGGACTGCGCAGTCTCTTCCACCCCGTGAAGTACATCCTACCTGCTGCTTGAGGGTACTTTCTGTCACTGCATTTGTCTCCCTCTGATTATATTCCCAAAAGTTGCTGTTTTGTTCCTGGTCCCATATTTTCCTTGCCTCCGTAGGGCTCCTTGAGGCCATGCTGTTAGACAGAGACATCACTGCCTTGCTGTTGGCAATTTGTTTTCCCGTGGTTTCAGTACATTGTTGAGTGTTACAGCTAGTGTCTCCTGCTGTTTAAAGCTTTGTTGACTGGTAGTTTTGTACTATACAATGGAATGAATTTTTAACCTAACGTTTCATGTTTATTCATGCAAAAGCTGTTTGGAGGTAATGACAGAAGCAAGTTGGAACCTAGACTGAAAGCTACAGTCCTGCTGCCCTGGTGAACACGAGGGCGCTAGACAAACTGGAGCAGAGGGACATAGCTCAGAAGGAAGTGAACCACACAGGGAGACATGTCATGATCTGTGTGTACGTGTAACTGAGTTAATGGAAGATCCCTGACCTATGAGTCTATCTATAAGGCAGACTACCTGCAGCCTGGTAGAACACAAACAGCTAAGAGACAAGGAATCTCTGAGCATCCTTTAGCTGTGGCCTGTCATAAACATCGCAGTTTGATCCCGGCCTGTCTGATTATCTGATAGAACAAAATTGGTACTTTAGCAGATATTAACAGAACCAAGACTCTGCACCATGGCTAGTATAGAACAAGAGGCAGGAATGGAAAGAGCAGGAAAATGAGGCACATGGTCAAGAGGGAAAAAGGATTCCATGATAAAGAGAAAAGGCAGTCAGTTCAAATGGGATTTCAAAATGTCTCATATGTTAGGTCAACAGACAAAGAATTGAAAGCATCTGCTACTGGCATAGTAGGAGAGTGAAAATTGTCTACTAGAACACCAACCCAGGAGTTTAAGAAAAATGGTGATACCAGAAAGCAAAGGGTACCAACTTCAGGGGTACTAGCATGAACTTCAGGTTTAAATAGAGGAAGAGGTGGGACAGGAGCAGCAGCCTCAACCTCTGCATACATGCGCATATATACCACATGCGTGCACACACAGATACACACAAGATTAGAAAAGCAGTTTGTTTGTTTGTTTGTTTTTTATATTTTATTTATTTATTATTTGTGCAGTATTCTGCCTACATGTGTGCCCACAGGCTGTGCTTGCTAGGAGTTGAACTCAGGGCCTTTGGATGTACAGCCAATGCTCTTAACCTCTGAGCCATCTCTCCAGCCCCCTGTTTGTTTGTTTTAAAGTTAAAGAAAAAGATATGGAGGTTCAAGTATACCCAGGGACCCAGATGTCATTAGGAGCTGGGACCAGAGATAGACTTTGGTCTGAATATCACCTGTCTTTTCCAGGCATGCCTTGTGTCTCATTGTTCACCGTGAGAGACTATAACCAGTGTTAACTGCTTGGGGAGGGCTGGCAGGATGTATATCCTGCAAGAGTGGTTTCTGTAAAACAACAACAACAAAGTATGTATATATATTTTGTTTTAGTTAGTGTATAAGATTTACACCAAAAGTGTATTACTAGGATAAAGGCCAAAGGAGAGAAATGTCTGTGTCATGTTACTTTCAATAACATACAGTAGCAGGCTTATGTTTATAAATCACATCAAATAGTAAGCTGTGTCAGCCTTCCCCTCGTCTCCATTCCTTTTTGTCAGCCATAGATTCATAGAAACACTTTCACCAGGACCCGCCAACGGCCACACTGGGCTGGTACTCTGATAGACAATTTTCACTATCTTTCCAGATGTCCACTCTCAGTCCTGTGAAGCCCCTTTTCCCATCCTAGCTTCATTCAGGAGAACTCCACCTCTTGGTGCAGATTCAGAGTTCCCTAGCCTTTTCCTTTCTGTCTTTCCAGGCTTTATCTTTTGCCCTACTTCAACCTGCCTGCAGGAACCCCCACTCATCTCACCTTTACTGCCTTGAGCCTGAGATTCTCGGTGCAGACACAATCCCTCTAACATGTTCCCATAACCCCCTCAGCCCCTTCCCCTCACTCATCTGCCCTCACCGACCTGAAGACGCTCTCTACCGAGGATCCCTCAGTCTTGCCTACACTCCAGAGAAGGCACCAGCAACTCAGCAAAGACAAGACCAGACAGCCACACCAAGAAACATCCCGTAACTTCAGATGCCTGGACTCTGCAAAAACAAATGAACAATTCACCTCCACCAGAACATGGTAGACCCCAAGAAATTCAATATATCTGAAGCACATGACAGGGGTTTCAAAATAACAACCATGAGTATGGTCAAGAGCCTTAAAGAGGATGTAAATAAATCCCTCAGGGAAAACTATGAAAATACAAAGAAATAGCTGAGTGAAATAATGAAAACAGGTCAAGACACAAAAGTAGAAATAGAATCACTTTCTTTATTGCTCTGATGAAACACTATGATAAAAGTAACTTGGGAAGAAAGGGATTTGGCTTACACACCACAGTCCATTGAGGGAAGTCAGGACAGGAACTCAAACATGGCAGGAACCAGAGGCAGGAGCTGATAAAGAGCCACGGAGAAGTGCTGTTTACTACCTTGTTTCTCATGGCTTGCCCAATATACTTTCTTATAGAGCCAGGACCATTAGCTGAGGGGATGGCACAACCACATCAATTACTAATTAAGATGCCTTAGAGGCCTGCCTAAAACCCCATCTCATGGAGGCATTTTCTCAATCGAGATTCCCTCTAATGATTCTAGCTTGTGTCAAGTTGACGTAAAACTAGCTAGCATAATCACACACAAAAATATCGAACTGGTAGAAAAATTTAGGATGACAAGCCTCATGAACAGATTACAAAACATGGAAGAGTGAATCGGGTATTGAAGAACCTGATAGTTTGGTCAAAGAAAATGTTAAATCTAAAATAATCCAGACACAAAACATACAGGAAATCTAGGACACTATGAAAAGACCAAATCTACAGATACAGGAAGAGAGGAAGGGGCGGGGGGAAACAGGTCAATGGTACAGAAAATATTTTCAGCAAAATCACAGAAGAAAATTTTCCCAGCCTGAAGAAAGAGATCCCTATTAAGGCACAAGAAGCATTTGGAACACCAAATATAGAGGACCAGAAAAGAAATTTCCCACAACACATGGTAAAACACTAAATGTACAGAGCAAAGAATACTAAAAGATTTAAGGGAAAAAGACCAAGTAACATATATGGGTAGGCCCATTAGAATAACACCTGACTTCTTGGTGGAACCTCTGAAAACCAGAAGGGACTGGCCTGATGTTCTACAAACCGAGAGACCACAGAAGCCAGCCTAGACTAACCAGAAAAGCTATCAATCATAATAGATGGAGAGAGAAGCATTCTACGATAAAAACAAATTTAATCAGTACCTATACCAGTCAAGCTCTACAGAAAGCACTAGAAAAAAAATCTTCAGTCTGAAAAGGTTATCCACACCCAGGAAAACACAAGAAGTAAATAATCTCAGACCAATAAATCAGAAAGGGGGACCCACATCATAACAAAACACAAGAATCAATAAATACTATTCACTGACAGCTTTCAATATTAATGATCTCAATTGCACCCAATAAAAAGACAGACTAGCATATTGGATTAGAAAGCAGGATCCATCTTTCTGTTGCATTCAAGAAACACACCTTACCATCATTAATAGATTAATAGGATCATTAATCCTCACACTAAAAGGATAGAAAAGGATATTCCAAGTAAATGAACCCATCTTAGTTACTTTTCCGTTGCTGTGAAAAGACACCATGACCAAGGCAATTTATAAAATAAAGTGTTTAATTAGGGGCTGGCTTACAGTTTCAGAAGATAAATCCATGACGGGGCACATGGCAGCAAGTAGTCATGGCGCTGGAGCAGTAGTTGCGAGCTTACATCTGATCCACAGCGGGAGAGAGAGGGGAGGATCTGGCCTGGGCTTTTGAAAGCTCCAAGCCCACCCCCAGTGACACACCAATTCCAACAAAGCCACACCTCATAAGCCTAAACAGTCCACCAAATGGGAACCAAACATTCAAACATGAACCTATGGTAGCCATTCTCATTCAATCCACTATTTTCCACTCCCCACACCTCACAGGCCTGTAGCCACATCATAATGCTAAGCGTATTTAGTCTAACTTTAGAAATTCCCATAGTCCTACAGTTTCCAAAGTGCTTAAGAATCTAACGTCCAAAGTCTTCTCTGACTCAAGGCAACCTCTATAACCCTCTGTAAAAGCAAAAGCAAATTACATACTTCCAACATGCAATGGCACAGAATAAACATTCCCATTCCAAAAGGG
Organism: Meriones unguiculatus; assembly: GCF_030254825.1. NCBI lineage: Eukaryota > Metazoa > Chordata > Mammalia > Rodentia > Muridae > Meriones > Meriones unguiculatus. Next base: position 14,726,743 of record NC_083352.1, on the reverse strand, counting down.
CTGAAAGCATGCTGCTCAACAGAATGTGTTAGCATGTTTAAGACCTTGGATTCAAAATATTTCCTGTGAAAGGTGACATTATTCTTTATATAAAAAACACACAAGCCAGTATCTTCAAGCTATTTTACTGACAAGGAACCTGCCTAAACCTCTATGTAAGAGAACAGTGAGGTGTGTTAGGAAATTCAGGGCCTCAGATGGGTCTGAACCGAGGACTAGGAAATTGGCAAGAACCAAAGAAGGTCAACTTTCTCCCTCCCCTTTCCCCACTGCTATTGCCACGCCCCTGCAATCTCTTGTCACTGAAAACACAGGATCTCAGGGAGACAATGGCTAATTCCATAGAAGAGACTGCAGACCACTTTGGAGTGAGGGATAGCGAATCTCACAAAGCACACACAGTCAAAGTGGAGCAATCTGCGTATATCAGAACAGGGAATTCCTCTCTAATGCAGGCCAGGTGAATAAACCTAACACAGCAGACCAAAGCGAAAAAACTGCTCACAATATCAAAACTTACCGACCTAAGGCAAACATCATGGAGAAGGAGCCAAAGCATTAAGTATCTGAGAAGATGAAACTCTTCTGTTCTATTTATACCAGTCAGAACCATAAATTTAGCAAGCTGTATGGTGCCAAGTGGGAACATAGGTATCGGCCTCTGCTCTGGAAGGGGAGTGATGGCCTTTTGTAGCTATGACAAAATACTTGAGAACAACAGCTTCAAGGAGGAAAGATTTATTTTGGCTATGGTGTTAAAGGTTTCTTTCCATGTTCTCTGTCCCCGTGTTTCTGGGCCTCTGTTTCAGCTAGTCAGTACATCATGGTGGAATAGAATAGTTAAGGAAAGCTACTTTACCTCATGGTAGGCAGGAAGCAGATGGGGAGAGGTGGGGGCGAGATAGATTTTTCAAGGGCACACCTCGAATTACTTGCTTTTCCTAACGAGACCCTACTTCCTAATACTCCATTCAGCTGTAATTAATCCACAGGTAAGGTGTGGTCACAATCCAACCACCTTTGAATAGAAGCACCAGCTGAGGATCAAGCTTTCAACACAGGAGCTTTGCGGGGCATGTTAGATGGAAACCACAGTAGAGAGTTAGTGCCCCATCTGTCATGGAGAGCATCCTGGTCGTTGTATCAACATCTCTGTTAGAAGGTTAATACCCAGTGCCAGAAGAGGGCAATTGAGTAGAGAGGCAAGTTATGGAAGGTTGTCTGTGTCATCAGTTTGTTTTATTCTAAGGATACATTAAAAATTGAGAAAAAAAAAAAACTCTAAACAGATCATTGATATGGGCAGAACACAACTGATGGCAATGTAGAATTGAAACTGTGTATAATGGGGAGATAGTAGCTTGATTTACAAATTAAACACACACACACACATACATGTGTATGAGTGAAATACATCAAATAAAATAATGCAAAGCACCATGTAGGTATTTCCTGTTCTACGAGAATGGCTGGATGAATTTTTAGAAGATCAGAAGTGAGTTAAAAGTTGAGTGCTTCTAGGGTTTTTTCTTCTCTTGCTGCAGTTTATGACTTTTGGGCTGTGCAAAATGGTGTTTAAGATCCTGAGGTATCAATAGTAAGGGTATCGTTTGCCAAGCAAACAAAGCAGAAGAGAGAGCTAAGATTGGAATGATTATCTTTAATCTTGTCTGACATGTCAAGTCTTGACGGCGTTTGGTGGTCTCTGATAGTTATGTTTTGTATGATTATTGTGAAAGCTTAAAGCTTAGTTACTCTTTAAAGAATACAACTACTTTTTATGGGATTGTGAGTGATTTGTAAAATGTGTTTTACATTTTCTGGGTTTTTATAATAAAGTTGTGCCCCGATGCTTTTTGCCAAGTGATTCTGATTTTCTTACTTGGAGGAATTTAGAATTTGTTCCAGGTGATGGTGCACTGAAAGTACCAGGCTTAAAGATGAGCTTACGTTCTCTCGTGAACTTCACTGGGCAATCCAGCTGGTGGGTGCCATTACTGCTGCTCCCACAGTGGGCGGAGCTCAGTCAGCCTCTGGCAGCGGCAGGCTCTCTACCTGCAGAATCCCTAGGATTTCAGAAACACGAAGCTCACCGGTTTATCGTAGGTAGCCAGTAAGTGCTTGTCAGCGTCTGTGTTCTAAATTAGTTCCACTCTTGGGAAGTGTTCATCGGCCTGCACCGCCTGAATGCTAATTGACACACCATTCTCTTCCCACATCTCCCATGCTAAGCTACACTGACTTTGACAATATGATAACAATAAAATAATAAAAATAAATTCATTTCTTTAATTTTTTTAAACAGGCTTTCCCTATGTAGTCCCGGCTCGCCTGGGCTATGTAGACCAGGCTGTCCTGAAACTCACAGACATCTGTCCGCCTCTGTCCCCTGAATACTGGGATGAAAGGCATGAGCTACCACTCCCAGTAAGAAGTTCTTTTTTTTACTTGCTACTAGTTTCCTCACTTTTCTTTCTCCCTTTGCCTTTTTTCTATCTTTCTCCTTGCTTTTGCTCAATTCAAGCCTCTTGTGTCTCCAGACACAGTGTCTTGGGCATAATGATTGTTTTCATCAACTCACAAGAAGGTCTCATTAATCCATGAGAAAACTCAGCAAAATCTAGACAAGTGCTCTCTCGGGTACAATTTTTGAGTCTCCAAGTGGCTTTCAAAAGGGGATGATGTAGAGAATTTGTGTGCATTTAGCAATAAAGTATTCTGGACAACCGCCTCACTCCCAGTGCCCAGGGCTTTGTGTACTCCAGGCAAGGGCTCTGCTACTGAGTTACATCTTCAAACCCCAACAATGATGTATTCCTAAGTCAAAGAACCATGGATATATTATGCTACTTGCTAGAGCTTTAAAAAAGTGGTACTTAGAACAGAGGCTATTGCTACAGTAGGCTACTGCTACTGAAACTGATATTCAGTATGCCAGGGATTATAATATGTGCTCTTCTGTCAGGACAGGAGCTCAAAAAGAACATGAGTCTAGAGGCAGGAGCTGATGCAGAGTCCATGGATGGATGCTGCTTACCAGCTTGTTCCTCATGGCTTATTCAGCCTGCTTTCTTACAGAACCCAGAACCCAGAATCATCAGCCCAGGGGTGTTCCCACCCAAAACAGGCTGGGCCCTTCCCTTCAATTACCAATTTTAAAAAATGTTTAACAGGCTTGCCTACAGCCTGGTCTTATGCATGCATCTTCTTCATTGAAATTCCCTCTTCTCAGATGCCTTTGACTTGTCAAAGGTCTAACCCAGATGTGAACCCAGATGTAGATGTTGCAATACCCACCTCCCAAGCAAGATGAAACCACCAGTGCAATGGGGGCACAACTATTTGGGGGATAATCAACCCTTTTCTGATTTTATTTGAGAATTGCTCCACAGGAAAGAATGCATGCCTAGTACTGTAAACCTGGTCAGAAGCCTGTAGTTGAGGAAGTAGTAGGCCCCAGGAGGTATCCCGCTGTTGATGTTTTGTTAAATGGTCACGCAGTCCAGCTGCCTTCTAAATATTTGTGCCTTTATCTACGGACTAGTGCTTTTAGCCTCGGTTAGAGAGCCTTTTTGCACTGGGTGACAGTGCAGACTCATACCTGGTCAACGTGTGGAGAATTTGTGACTGTTGAGTACTCAGCCCTAAAGTGCACTCATAGGTAATTTTCGTACATGTAGTCATAGATAGCTGCTGTGTGTTCATGACTGCAACAGACATGTCATGTCTAGAAGACAGCATTTCATAATATTCTTCCTTATCCTCTGACATTTACACTTTTTTGAAATATTTAAAAATTTGTAATTGTTAATTAAATTTTTATTTTTATATTAATTACAATTTATTTACTTTGTATCCCAGCTGTAGCTCCCTCCTTCATCTTCTCCTTGCCCCTCTCTAAGTCCACTGATAGGGGAGGTCCTCTCCTTCCATCTGACCCTAGCTTATCAGGTCTCATCAGGACTGGCTGCAATGTCCTCCTCTGTGGCCTGGCAAGGCTGCTCCTCCCTCGGGGGTGGGGAGGTGGGGGGGAGATCAAAGAGCCAGCCACTGAGTTCATATCAGAGACAGTCCCTGTTTCCCTTACTAGGGAACCCACTTGGATACTAAGCTGCCATGGGCTACATCTGGGCAGAGGTTCTAGGTTAAAACCATGCATGGTCCTTGGTTGGAGAATCCTTTTTTTAATTTTTATCTTTTCTTCACAATTTATTCACTATATATCCTGATTGAAGTCCCCTCCCTCAATTCCCCCAGTCCCATCCTCTCTTCCTCTTTCTCTCATCCCCTTCCCTTAGTCCACTGAAAGGGGGAGTTCTCCACTATTGCCCTCTGCCCATAGCTTGTTAAGTCTCATCAGGACTGCCTGGATCCTCTTCCTCTGTGGCCTGGCAAGGCTGCATCATCAGGGGCGAGTGATCAGAGAGCAGTTCATGATAGAGGCAGTCCCTGTTCCCCTAATTCAGAGATTCACCTGGAGACTGAGATGGCAGTTGGCCACATCTGAGCAGGGGGTCTATGTCCTTTTCATTAATGGTCCTCTGTTGGTGCATCAGTCTCTGCAGGACCCCCTGGGCTCAGATCTTTTAGCTTTGTTGGTCTCCCTGTGGGGCTCCTGTCCCCTCCATGTCCCTCTAATCCTACCCCTCTCTTCTTCCATAAGACTCCCTGTGCTCTGCCCAAAGTTTGGCCCTGAATCTCAGCATCTGCTTCAATTCCCTGTTAGGTGAATCCTTTCAGAGGACCCTCTATAGTCGGCTCCCATCCTGTTTCCTCTCTTCCACCGCTTCTGGTGTCTATCCTGTTTACCATTCTAAATGAGATTTAAGCATCCTCCCTAGGGTCTTCCTTAGTGTTTAGCTTCTTTAGGTCTGCAGATGGCTGTCCTATATTATACAGCTAATATCCGCTTATTAGTGAATGTATTACCATGCTTGTCTCTTTCCACTGCCTCTTCTGAAATGTTTCCCAGACCTTGGAGAGTGCATTCATAGCTTCCAGGACTATGTTTATACCCCCAGTATGAAAAATACTAATTTACTTTTATCTTTATTGTATAGATGAGAGAACAGAAATACTATATAATTCGTGGTGAATTGTGATTAAAATTTCTGTGTCTTTGGCTAGCCTTTTGATTACTTTGTCTAAGTCCATGCTTACTGTGGTGAGCATATGGCTATGAACTGTGTAATTTCGTGCCCCCAAACTTCTCACAGGATTTGATTTTGTTATAAGAAATCGTGGAGGGTTTCACAGTGGACTCACTTTTCTAGAGAACTGCTAAGCTGAGAAGACATGAGCTGGCATACCGGAAACACATCACAGACACAAGAGGAAGAAGCCAACTGGATACAAGACATGAGGTCTCATTCTACTCTGAAGAAAAGAAACCGAACTTCCTTGCTATTACATTCTACCTATCACCAGTTAGTAGTAGCTGAGGCTGGAAACAGGGTCATGACCTTACTGGGTTAGGTACATTCCCTCTGCCCTTGCTGAACCCACATAAAGGAGGCTTTAGGCCTTAGGTTTTTATCTCCAGCCTGAAGTACACTAAATGTACTTTAATTTCTCATCAGTAAAAGTGGATTTTATATATATATATATATATATATATATATATATATATATATATATATATATATATTAACATGGAGAAGTGCCAAAGTGATTATACGAAAAAGATTTTAAATTGAATATTCAGTAAAACGTCTCAGGAAATGCTAATCATTGAAGCTATCATTTTCCCCAGGGGACAAGAATTTGATCTCAGGGATAAAAAAAAACTCAAAGGCTCAAAGATGTGATTATTGTCAAAAGGTCAACAATATTTGAGGATTTGAAAGGAATCCATGAAAGCTGTGAGAGAATGCTATTGTCTCCATCCAACGGAAAGGGTCAAGTTCATGGGAAAAGCCAAGTGAAAAAGTCAAATCATGTTTTATGTGAAACATAGACCTTGTAGGTATTCATCAGAGGAAATTACACACCAAGAGGATAGTTCAAAGAAAAAAACTCATTACTCCTGGTACAAATGCACAGAACTGCAAATACATGGCAATGTTAACTGTCTTTTGGTTTTCGATAAGTAGTCAACAGCTTTTGCAAGCTATAATCTAGTTCTTAAGGGCCTACACTTACAATTACACTGTGGATGAGGCCATCTTCCCACAAACTGTAGAAATTGTGTAATGTTTTCCACAAATGTTAGGTTCACAGTTCATTAAAAAGATGTTGAATTCTGTGCCAGGCATCTCTTTCATGGGCTGCTGCTCTACAGCAGACTCGGCTCTCTGAACTCATCCCTGTGCCCAGACCCTCACTGTGTCAGGCCACCTGACTGTGTGCACTTCTATGTGCTCCCTGTGCACTGCTCTCAGATCGGGTCACTAACCTGGATGTGTCCTCCTCACCACACAGCCATTTTGAGTAGTCCTGCTGGTGGCCCCTCAGGCAGCTCAGGTTCTGCAGCCCTTAGCTCTGTGTCCTGCTTGCTGTCTTCATTCAAAGGCAGCGTTGGCTACCTAAGGGTCGCTCTCCCTGGCTTTCTCATGAATATTTCTCAATTCATATCTCTTCTTCATCCCCCCACAGACATTTCTTTGCTTCCTCCCACGTTGCTCATTAGCCTTAGTCCTCTTGCCTTGAGCTGCTTCCTTGCAACCCCATCTGTCACTGGTTCCCCTTTACCCACCGGAATATGATCAAGCTTTTAGGATAGCGGGGAAGGTCTTTTGAGTCTGATTTCTCCATCTCCTCCATTTAACTGTATTCCACTGAGGCAGGATGTGAGAGCGGAGCGTTGTCACATAGTCCTCAAGCCTTTCCTCATTCACACGAAATCAAAATACCTGCCTCCAGCTTCATTTCCATACTTTGTCTGAGTAGCTGCTAAGCCAATCCTCAGCGACAGTGACGCAGCGCAGCATGCATCCTTTCTAGGAGCCCGTCCCCTTCCCTTTTTGTGTTGGGTGGGTCCCCTCTATCCAACATCTACAGCCTGAGCATCCACAATGTGCTCTCCTGCCCCATGTTTGTCCCCGCCTTGGTGAACAAAAGTTGACAGAAGGAAGCTGATCTTTCCAGCGAACATTCTGCAAGGCTGATTGACTGAAGTTTTATTGAGGTTTGGAATGCTCCAAGTCCAGAGACAAATATTTTGGGGCAACTTTATTTCCCTTAATGACCATTGATTGCCCTCTTCTGGACCTGCCCTAACATCTTTGTGACCATTAAATAAATCCTTTGGAATGTACAGAGAACAACTCTCCAGCCAATCAAAAATACAGAATACACCCGAGGCCCAAAGCAGAGCAGAGGTTTCCCCAACTTTCTTTAACCTGGCTTCTTCATTTCTCCACTGATGTATTTGAAGAATGTCTTGATTCACAACTTTCTTTCTTCCATTACTATAAAAAGTTTGTGAAACTGCTTCCACATTGAACATACAATTTGAGGTCATGTGAATTTGTGTTCCTTGGCCAAGGTCACTTATATTTGACTCCAGAAAAAAAAATGTTTTATCCCCTTTGGTATGAGACTTGTGTCTTTGCATCAATGCTTTATTTAATGATTTCTGTATATTTCATTTATACGCTTATTTCTTAGCACAGTCTTTCTATTTAATAAATGGTCTTTTAAAATGTCTAAAATGGGTACTGAATGATAAATAATCTAAAATTGTTTTTCTGGTCTCCAAGTCTTGTGGTTTGAATGAGAAGCGTCCCTCATTGGCTCACTGTGATTGAATATTCTGTGCTTCTGTTGCAGGGAGGTTATGGAGTCTTTTGGGGTGCAGCCTTGCTGGAGAAAGTCACTGGAGAGAGGCTTGCTAGCTTCACCCCACTTGCTGTGCAGTATCTGCTTCCTGCACATGAATAGAAACGTAATCACCCACCTTCTTGCTCCTCCCTCCTGTTCCATGCCCTCTCTCCTCCTGTTATGGACTCTCCCTCTGGAATCCTATGCTAACACAAACTCTTTTTCCCTCCAGTTTGTTTTTGACCATGGTATTTTATCACAGGCACAAAAGAGCAACTAATATACCGAATAACTATTTCCAAGACAAATACCCACAACGTATTAGCTGCGCCCACCCCACCAACGGTCACCAGATGTTGACCTGGGAGCTGTATCTGCGACATGGCAAACAACAGTCCCGAGAAATACATTGACGTTGTGGAACAAAGATAAGGAATAAAAATGTAATGAAAGCACTCAAGAAATGGACTGTATTTGTGGTTTAATAGCCTTATGGACTCTGTTTTTAGCCTTAATCTCCAAAGGATACTGTTGAATTGTAGAAAACTTGAAAATTTCATAATGTGTTAGTATTTCATAAATAACATTAGCTTAACCTAATAATGTGTTCAGGGATAAAAAAAATAATGAATAGGAGATGGAGAGATGGCTCAGTTGTTAAGAGCACTGGCTTGCTCTTACAGAGGTCTGGGTTCAATTCCTGACACCCACATGGCAGCTAACAATTGTTTGTAACTCCAGTTCCAGAGGATCTGACACCCTCTCACAGACATAAAATACATAAATTCTTTAAAAAAAAAGATGGGAAAAAAGAAATAAAGAATGACAAGTGAGGACATCCTGAAGTGTCATCTTAGGTGTGGTATCTCACTCCCGAGAACAGCAAGGATTTTTTTTTTTTTTTTGCTGGGTGCATTGGAAACACAAAAATATCAGTATGGCTAAAATAGGAACTGTAGAAGGTATCACTCTCCCCAATTTCAAGCCATACTACAGAGCTATAGTAGCAGAAAAAAAAAAAAGATGGTATTGACACAAAACAGATACATTTATCAATGGAACAGAACAGAAGACCCAAACATAAATCCACACACCAATGGACACCTGACTTTTTGGTAAAGAAGCCAGAAACACACACTAGAAAAAAGACAACAAATGGTACTGGTCAAATTAGATGCCTTTATGTAGAAGAGTCCAAATAAATCCATATTTATTATCCTGCACAAAACCCAACTGCAACAGGATCAAAGACCCCAACATGAAACCAGACACACTAAGCCTGACGGAGAAGGTGGGGGATGGCCTTGAGAAAGAACAGTGGGGAACAGCTGATGAAATCCCTGGATGAGGGATAAATTGAATCCGATTCTTCCTTGCCCCTGTGACACCCATCCTCATTTTGTTAAGTTTTAACCTAAACCTTTGGTCCCTGATTGGTTAATATTCTAAATCACTTTGTGTCTTTCTGCCCAGAGACTCTGAAACTCTAGATGGTCCTAACCATGCAACCAGAGATGAACGTTGAATCTGACCTCTACTGTAGACCGATATGTCAGACCGTCCCCTAAATGTATGTCTCTACCCCTACATTAGAAGAGGGGCAGGCTATTGTAAGAGTCAGAGATCAGGGAGGTCAGGAGCAGACCAGCGTCTTTGGACAGCACAAGACCTCTGTACTCAGGAACTCAAGGCAGCTGCCTCCACCTTTGCTACCTTTGTACAAGATCAAATCAGTCATTCCACACCTACCTGAGGAGCCATCGACCATTGATGGCTTCTGGAGCAGAAATAGTTTTTCAAGGGTCTGGCTCCATTAGGTTGACCAACGTTCCTGTGGATGGCCACACGCCCACGAGCATACAAGCAGCATAAATTGGAATTGGTGGGTTATAAAAAATGAGGGGAGAGATGAAGTGGTGAGGGGTGGGGGCTGGGCATCTGATCTTAGAGGAGTCAAGTGAAGGGGGAATGGAGGCAGTATGATCAAAACACATTGTATGAAATTCTCAAAAATTAATAAAATATTTAGAAGAATATACTTGTACACATATGCACATATATTAAGCCGAAACGTATATTTTTCTTCCTCTATTTCTTGGTCATGTAATGTGATATCGATTTAGATGCTTTCAGTGGTAAGTGTTGTAAATACACATCATTATATTTAAGTTATATGACACAAAAGACCAAGCATTCCTCAAGAGACTTTGCTGCTCTTCCGAAAAGAAAATGCTCCATTTGCATCATGTATGGGATGGTTATGTCATATTTGGCGTAATTATGACTTTGGAACTCAAGCATGTTATAAGAAGATGTGATTGGGCGTCGAGCTGACAAGAGGCAGCCCTGTGATGATAATCCGGGGCGCACTTGGGAAGCCTGAGCAGGTTATTGGAAACGGGAAGACATTCCATAACTGTGAGTGGTGCCTTCTGGAGGTTTAAGAAAAAGAAAATCTGTTTTGTTGTTGTTGCTACTGCTACCGTCATTCCCTGATTTTAGAACTCAGCTTTACCAGGCTTCCAATATAGATTAAAGGCCAGTGGCCTTTTAGGAGTCCTCCAAACCTTCGGTGCTAGGTTGGAACTGCAAGGGCCCCCAGCCTTGTGGATTGACCAGCTCTGCAAGCAGCTCTTGGCCTCTGTGAAGACATCCATTGTTGGACTACCCGAACTATACTGTGTAAGCAAATCTAGCATTGCCCCTTTCCGTATACATTCATCCTATCTGTTCCCTTCCTCTCAAGAATACAATCACCAAAGAGAATCTTGGTGTGTGTCTGTGTGTGTCTGTGTCTGTGTGTCTGTGTAAAATAGAATGTTCAGGGTGCTCATTTGCTCAAGATTTGCCTGGAAAACTGGGATGTTGTCACATTCTAGGATCCTGATGTAATAATGCATGGCAGCAATGTTGATTCTGGATGGGATTTTGCTGTAGTCAAATAGATAGTGTCTGACTTACCAAATTGATTCCTACCCATGGGAATCAGCTTAGAGCAGCGGTTCTCAACCTCCCTGTGCTGCAATTCTTTAATACAGCTCCTCATGTTGTGGTGATCCCTAACCATAAAATTATCTCTGTTGCTAATTCATAACTGTAATTTTGCTGCTGTTAGGAGTCCTAATGTAAATATCTGTGTTCTCCGACGGTCTTATGTGAACCCTATGAAAGGGTCACTCATCCCCCAAAGGTGTCGCAACCCACAGGGTGAGAACCACTGGCTTAGAGGACAATGCATACTCAGAGCCACCTTTCCCACTGCAGTGTTTTTATGACGATTTCCTGGTGTCTTGGGAAGCCCTTGTTGACCCCTTCGTCTAATCCCACATGGTTTGCGTTGGACAGCCACTGACAGATACATAGCTGAGTACAGCCGCACCCCTACCTGGTTCGCAAACCCTTCCGAGAGTTTCTATAGCTTCTAATGCCGATTAAACCACTTCATTTGTATAGAAATTTCATTGAAACTTGTTTAACGCTCTCCTCCCTTTTAAAGAAATAATTAGCTAATCATGGGTTGGGCTCTTCAGACAGGGCCCGATCACTAGCTGTGTGACTCAGCTTCATGTGAGAATTGGGGTGAGTGCTAAAAGCTTGGGGATAAGAAAGCAGACTCATTGGGCTGGGTTGTACCACAGGACTTGCCTGCCCGGCCTCGAGTTCATGCTTAATGATTTCTTTTCATAGGCTCCTTCTACAGACCCGCAGGAACTGTCTAGCTCTTAGGCATTCCCGTATTCTGCTATAGGGAGATGTGTTCGGGCCACTGGGAGTGTATCCTTCAAAGCAGATGGTGGACCCTGGGCTCTTGCTTCCAAGCCACGAGGTGACCTTCACTGTTTGCTGCTTCACCACAGACCCACAAAGCAACGGGGCTAAAAGCCAATAGTGTCTGTGGGTAAGGAGACTCAAATGCTGAGAGAAGAATTTTTGCTCTTTTTCCTCCCTGTGTCCTCCCTTTCCATTCTTATCTTTTCAAGCTGACATTTAAGACATTGCATAGTGCTCTTGGCATAAGACTTTGTGTGACAACAAGTAGGCTTGTGTGTGTGTGTGTGTGTGTGTTTGTGTTTGTGTGTGTGTGTGTGTGTGTGTGTGTGATTAGAGCTGCTTGGGATGATACTGACAACACTTGAGGAGTCAACCATTCTTGCTCCAGCAAAACATAGGAAAGATTCAGGGCTACTTACAGCCTCCAGAACTATGAAAAAGTATTGGAATGGGAACTCCCTTCTCATAGACTTTAACTAAACTGGTTGAGATGTGGGCGTGGAATGACCATTTCTTGTCACTGCTTACATTAGGTGGGCACTTGTGGATACCAGCTTATCCAAGTGTTGTTGAAGGCGAAGCAATTCAGGTTCGATCCGAACCTTCAGACAGCTGTCAAGTCACACCTGCTAATCAATACTCTTAATGGAACACATCCCCGAGGAAGACGCACGTGTGTGTGACATGGCAACCGACCTCTGCTTTGCCACTGACTCCGCCTTCATTTCCTTAGCCCCCCTTTTCCTTAAATGATAAGTGAACTTGACTGATAGACCCCTGGCTCTGCTTTGAAGAGTGGGGTAGATGGCGGAGTTTCATTCCCCATTTGAAAGGCCTCTTGCAACCGTCATACTCCATTGCATGCTGGAACGCTCATCTTAGTGTGTTCTCACTGTTTTCATATGACTGGAGAAAAGTGCCACGATAGACTAAATGGGAAAGGACGGCAGAAATCAATGGCAGTGCTTCCCGCCCTTCTGGATGGCTGTTCTTCCACCTGCAGGCTTCCCGTCCTCATCCTGAGTCCACCTGGAGACTTGGTGCTTCCCAGCCGCTGTCTTTTGGGTGGGTGTGAGGGTGGGGAGGTAGTGGTGGCGATGGCAAAGACATAGCTAGACCTGCCTTGATTCCCAGAGCCACCCAAGCACCTTCCCAGTCAGCCGTTGCTTTCGATTCTTCGCTGGCATTCTTGTTGGCTCACGTGAGCAGAGTTCTTTCTCAGCTTTCTTCTAGTCCTAGGCGCTCCCCTGGTATGTCTTGGATCCTGTATTTTTACTGAAGACAAGGAACTAAGTGTTGGAGGAAAATATTATGCAATTCCTAGGGACTGTGGTAATGTTTATCTGACCTCAACTTAAATCACAAGGATAGACAGCTAAACACTAGATTATAGGCATCAAAAGTTGTTGGTTATTTACTAAAAAACAAAGAGAGCATTACGTTATCTGACAGTACATACTCATTAGGGAGAAGAAGGAAGTTCTTTGAAAAAGTCCCCCTTGCATATAATTTACTATTATGAATACCGCAGAGTATGTGCTTTGTAGTGAGTGTAAGGTCATTTTCCCTTTGCCTCTTTCCCACGAACTCCCTACAAGGCTGTAACTGATTTCAACACTGCTGAAATCCCAGAAAACTTCTTTAGTAAATTATAGCTCTGGAATTATTCCCCTCTCCTGCTTTCTGCCTCATTCTGTCAGCTCTAAGAGTAGGTATCTCTGATTCTCTTAGCCTTTTTTTCTTAGTTCAGATTTTGCTGGAAATTTGTGCAGGAGACATTCTCATGAGTCATCCATCTCTCCATCCCGTTAATCCCTCAACAATTGCCTTCCACCAGTCCTTCCTCCAACTGCCAGAGACCCCATTCTTATTTCCACATCACAGAAAAGTATCAGCAAATCCAGATAGGTTTACTTAAATTCTTTTACACACAATACTGTGTGGAATCCTCTGATTGTTCATATCCAACAACAACAATAACAAAAAAATCATCTTTCTAAGTCTCATCAGTTACCTTGATTATGAGAGTTCAGAGCTGCTACTTTTAGGAGAAATACTTAATATTTAGGATGATTAGGTGAAGTATTAGAATATATCAAAATGGCATTGATGCTCGAAATGGTTATGTAACAACCTAACAGTTAGCTTTTACGGAAGGCTAACTCCTTGTACCACATAGGCTCAGGCTCTCTTTCTATTCTCTCTGCCTCTGTCTCTCTCTCTCTCCCTGAATATGTGTTGTATATGTGTACGCACGTGTATATATACATTTTACAAGTGGAGGCTAGAGGTCAAAGTTGGATGTTTTCCTCTCTCACTTCTCCAACCTTATGTTTTGAGGCAAGGTCTCTTACTGAGCCTGGAGCTCACTGCCTCAGCATGACTGGCTAAGTGTGGAGCTCCTGGGAATGCCCTGCCTATGACTGCCTTTTCCGTGGGTGCCGAGGATCCGAACTGAGGTTTTCGTATTGGCGTAGTTAGCACTTTGCCCGTTCAGCCATCTCTCCAGCACTGAACAAGTTTCAGAATGATGTGACTTGTATTCATTTCTGCATTTCTGGTTATTTAGTTTGTTACTCATTTTATCCCCAAATCTAGGATTTGTTTCTTTTATCAACTCCTGAAAATTTTATGCCACTGAATATTTGATAATTATATTTTTCTCCTTGTGTATTTCTTCACGTTATCTTTTATGGTGTCTGTTTTCTTTTCTAATTTTTCACCTCATTGCCTCTCTGTGTTGAATTCTCAGTAAGATCTCTGGGTATATTCACAATACTTTCCATCTTTTCTATAGAAAGACTTACTATAAAATTGATTTCTTTTATTCTCTCTCTTCTCTTTATTCTTAATTTTAATACCAGTTATGTACATACATATGTATGCTTTTTAAAAACTAATAAGTACTTGAATGTTCATGTCATAACTGGTATTAAAAATCAAGGATAAGATATATATATATGTATATATGATATATAGTGCGTGTGTGTGTGTGTGTGTGTGTGTGTGTGTGTGAGCGTGCCCATGGAGGTTAGAAAATCTCCTGCAGCTGGAGTTATTCAAGGTTGTAAGCTTCCTGATGTGGGAGCTGAGAATTTAACTAGATCCTCTGGAAGTGCTCTTAATTGCTAAGTCATTTCTCAAGACTTACCCAGTAGGGTAAATCCTAAGGATACATCAAGTACAAAGTAGTTAGTTACCTCCCCTTTAACAGTTCTACCACTGTTGCGTCAGTGGCTACATCTTGCGGGAGAGGTCAGAACTGTGACATGTAGGACCAATGCTGGGTGAAATGACTGACGTCTTTCTCCACCAGCTGTCTCCCTAACACCTCCCAGCGCTATTTAAGAGCACCAGGAACGGTCACGTTTTCAAATCGTCTTCTGACTAGTTTCATTTATACACATGGACCTGAGTTGCTCTCAGTATGGATCAGGGACTCTTCTTTATCAGGGGACTGCAGTCAGTGCCACGGTACATGATTGGCCAAAGTGCTGGGAAGAGATTTGAGTACTCAGCTGTAAGTAGGACTCATCTGTCCCAAAGCACCCATGACAAAGCTCAGGAAGCACTAGGAAGAGGAGACAGAAAACATATTAGAACAAGGGCCTGGAGAGTTCGCTCAGTGCTTAATAGCTCTGTGATTCTGGGAGAGGACCTGGGTTTGGTTCACTAACAGCTGAAACGCCAGCTGTTCCAGGGGAGCCAATGTCCTCCCTTGGCCTCCATATGCACCGTGCATGTATATGGTGTCCATACATACATGCAGGCAAACACTCAGACATTTAAGCTGGAGGGTGGGGCAGGGCATTGTGAAATGCTTTCTTCTAAACATGTCATGGCTGTCACACTCATGAACTTAAATTATAGTCACCTGCACAAGGCCTACACAAAACTAAGGCAGCCAAAATTGCTACATAAGTACAGTCAATGATCTCCAGGTTTTACCCCTAGTTGAGGTGTTATTGTCAGTTCACAGCAGCCGGGGGAGGGAGAAACATTCTTTCTTGAGGGCGTGGCCATGGGTCCATTCCCTATGCTCTGGTAGACGGCTCTATACATGCACACTCGTAGACATCCCAATTGTACTTAGCGGGTTCATAAAAAAGAAGACATGAAGTTAGGAGGAAAAAGCGTTGTAGGGCTCACGGGGTGGAGGAGTTCAAGCGGGGAGGAGTATCTGATCATGTTTTATTGTATAAATATATGGAAAATTTAAACAATAAAAGGAAACATTTTAAAAGGCAACTTGTTGAATCTCATGGTGCAGGCCTGTAATCCCAGCTTCTTGAGAGGCTGAGGCAGGAGGACCATGAGTTTAAAGCTTGCTGTGTTGGCAGTGGTGGTTCAAGGCTGCTCTGAGTGACTTAGTGAGACTTGCCTCAAAATTAAACAAATGCTCTCCTTGCAGACAGGAGCCTAGCATAACTGTATCTGAGAGGCTTCTCCCAGCAGATAGCAGAAACAGAGGCAGAGACCTCCAGCCAAACATTGTGTTCAACCTTCATTGCTGTGGGAGAAACAAGAGAAGAAAGCTCTTAGTTTAGAAATCCAAGTCTTCTTGCTTCTGTTGGCTGTCCTCTGCGGGCACTGAGTGGAAACTGCTGGTCACTGGGAACTCCAGGACATGTGGCTGATCTGCCCTGTTTGACGTGGGCTGGGCTGTTTCTTCTGTCCCACTTGGCATAGAGTGCTACCTAGGTCCTCCAGCTCAAAAGGAGACACATTTAGTTGGCTATTGCTTGGCCTGAATATCCACAAAGACGGAGACCTGAATTCTTCAGAAAATTATTGGACACACACACACACACACACACACACACACACACACACACACAGTTTGTGCTCAGCCTAGAAAAAGAATCCATGATGATTTAGAAGGAACTGCTATGAACATTGATTGATTTATGTTAACTCTATCCTTTAGCCTGGTCTTCAAACTCACTCACTGACTTTTAATTTCTATCATTGTTATTTTTGGCGATATCTTGTTGTTTCTGCGTTGAATGACCTTTATTGGTGAAAACTTGTTTAAATGTACAATTCTCCTAAAATATCATGCTAAATTAGAAGTCCCCAACTCTGGGAGTTCTGGACAATGCAGAGCTTTAACTTTACCCCTAAACCCATGTGCAATGGTCACACACACACACACACACACACACACAAACACACACACACAAACACACACACACACACACACTACACCTGTGTGTCTGTTGCATGTAGAACCAAGATCAAGAACCAAGATCTTTTGCATGTAGATCTTTTTGCATGTAGATCTTTTTGCATGTAGAACCAAGATCAAGAACCAAGATCTTTTCTTGTTGTAGGTTTTCTGGTGTGAAGTCTTTCCAGTCCATGTTTGTAGGGGTCTCATTTCTAACTGCCAACTTCATGTACTCAGGGATCTGTGTGCTTACCTCATGAGGCCGCTCAGATACACTCTTCTGTGACTGAGGCAGGCTGCCAGAGCCTGCACGCTGCTACAATTTCATGGTTTCTCTTTGTTGTTTTGTTTGTTTGTTACTCCTGAGAGTTTTCCATTTTCTCCAAAATTCAAGAGAAAAGACTTTAAACCGTGTCATGTCCCGTTTTACTGGGGTGACTAGAGCAGAAGAAAAGCAGCTAACGCAAGTGCTCACCAAGACAAGGCACCACATTTAGCACCTTTCCTGGCACAGTGCTCAGGATAAAAGAAAAGGCCACGGGTTCTGGTTCACTTGACCTCCTTTTCTTTTGTTTCCTCCCTTCTAAGTAATTTCTCGCCAAAAGCACAGGAAGCAAAACTCCCCTGTCATCCTGTTTGAGTCTTTCTCCTGCCACTTGCTAGCTAAGTGACCTTCTAGTGCGTCGGGAAAATGACATGTATCTTGGCTGGACACACAAAGCTTTGTAGTTTGCCCGTGCAAGTTGGCTGTGAGTACCAAAAAGTTGTCATCTCTACAAGAGCAGAACCACACTGGCCGTTCATGCTCCATTGTTCCGTGTGACACCTCCGAGGGAAGCTGGGACAGACAGGCAAGGGACGTGGGCATGGACACTGTAGAAAACCCTGGTTCAGCCATAGCAAATGTCTCAGTCTCCTCACGCACGCTCCCTTTTTTTTTTTTTTTTTTTTTTTTTTTAATCTAGAAAGTGTAAATAATGCCTCTGAAGGCTGTTGTGAGGACCAGTAATACATATAGAGGATTAATAATGCGTACGTCAGGGACCTGGCAGGAAACAGAGAGCACATTGTAAAGAACTTACTGTCCTTAGGGAGGAGCTTAATAAATGGAACCAGGTACACGTGAGTTAGGAGAACGGAAAGTACCCTGGCAATGCTCCGCAGCAGTTTTGTGTATGGTGTTTTCATTTTCGTTTAGTTCCAGGAAATTTTTTTTTCTTGATTATCCCTTTGACCCATCCATTATTCAGTAACAAGTTGTTTGTGCTCTGTGAGTTTTTGCATTTACTAGGGATTTTTTTTTTTTTTTTTTTGGTCTTTTTTTTTCAAGTCTTGTCTCATTGTGGTCAGAGAGTATACACAGAATGACTTCAGTCTCTTAGAATTTATAAAGATTCATTTTGTGTTCTGGGATGGGGTCCATTTTGGGACCGCTCCCACGTGCTGCTGCGTAGAACGTGTGCTGTTGGGTGTTTGGAGAAACTGTCCTGTGGATACCTGTTAGGACCACTTGATGGCCAAGGCCAATTGTTTCTGATGTTTCTCTGCTTTTGTGTGTGTGTGCAGATGACCAATCTACTGGACAAGGGGAGTATTAAAATCACCTCATAGTCACGGATAGACATTAATCTGTGTCCATCCATCCGTACAGTTTTTTTTTTCTTTTTTATGAAATTGGCTATGCCAGGGTATGGCATATATGTTCATTATAGTAGTTTTCTTGAATAATTTTTTTTTTAATTAGGATGAAGTGTCCCTCTTTGTCTCTTCTGATTAGTCTGAGTTTGAAGTCTATTTTGTCAGATGCTGGGTTAGGGACACCCTCTTACTTCATGCTCTCACTCGGCCGGAGTGCTTTGGTCCATCCATTTACTCCCTTCAAAGCAGTGCCTGTCCTTAAAGCTGGGATGTGGGCAGGACCCTTTGCACTGCCTCCCCTACCCATAATCAGACCTCCCAGGTCCTCCTTCGGGGTATAGCCTCCTGAGTGCCTTCCACCTCTACCACCCAATGCTTTTTCTCTGTAACCTACAGACTTAGCCTGGGTCCCCCAGCCAGCGACCCAGCCTAGGCTGACCACCGCTGACTTGCAACCGCTGAGTTCTAGGCTTTCACGGGGTCCTTCATCTCGAACCCTGGCCTAGTCTCAGCACCTCTTCCTGTTCAGCAGCCGTCATCTGTGCTTCCACCGGGACCTGCCTTAGCTGGATCCACCACAGGACCCTCTCCTCTGCCTCCACTACTTAGACTCCCACACCCTCCTCCAGGGTCTAGTCTGGTGAGTACCACTGGTTTCCTCATCGAACCTTCTCTGAAATCTGCAGATTTAGTCTGGCTCCCACAACCACCACACCAAACTAGTCTAGACCTCATTGCCTCCAGTATCCTCCCTACCTATCCTCTGGACTCTCCCCCATCATATCCAACATTCCCACTCACATCCATCTACTCCCACACTCCTGGCTTGGAGCAGGATGTCCATCTTATATGCTAGCTCAGTCCCCTCTGCCCTCCTGACTCAAGCCATTTCCTATCTCTAGGCCCAACCCACTCCCAAATCTTCCCTCCTAATCAATGCTACATTCATAACAAACTCAGAACTAACAAAGAAAGTCCACGTGCCCAGAACCTATTGAAGGAATGCTGACAGTATGAAAGATAAAGCCAGTATCTTGTCTCTAAAACCTACCATTCCTGTGGAAATGCTTGCCAGTGAGAATTACATAAATAAACTCCAGGATACAGAAGCTAAAAGAAAAATCATGGACCTCAATGAAGAATTCCAAGAATTTAAAGAAGACACAGAGAAAGAGCCCAGTGAAATCAAGGAGAAAGAGCTAAAGGAGGATAAATGCCTGAATGATATCTAAGAAAGCACATCATAGTCTGCCAACGGAAACGATGAAGACCATCCAGGACTTGAAAACAGAACTCAGTTAGAAGATAGAACATTAAAGAAGACTCAGTCTGAAATTTGAAGATGGAGTTGGGAAGCCCAACAGCTCAACTAGAAAACTCAAAAGAAAACCTTATAAGTAGAATGAATCAAGCAGAAGATATAATATCAGGTCTCAAAGTTAAAACAGAGGACCTAGACTAAAATAAGCAAAAAAAAACAAACAAACAAACAAAAAAAACAAACCCATAAAAAATTAAAAATACAGGAAAGGAACACACAGAAAATCATGACAAAACCAACCTTCAAATTATAGGCATAGATAATGGAGAAAGTCGATTGAATAGATGATACCTTCAACAGATCATAGAAGACAATTTCCCCAAACTAAAGAGAGACTCACTCATACAGATACAAGAAACACACAGACAACTAAATAGACAAGACCGAAAAAGAACATTCCTACAACATATCATAGTTAAAACACTAAGTATACATGCCAAAGGAAGTATATTGAAAGCTTCAAGAAAAGAAAACTAAGTCACATGTAAAGGAAACAGAATAAAAGCTGACTTTTCAATGGAACTTTGAAAGCCAGAAGATCCTGGAGCAATGTACTCTAATTCCTAAAATGCTATGAAGCCAACCTAAAATAATATACCCAGCAAAACTATCTGCCATGATTGAAGAAGAAATAAAAATATTCCACGACACAAGCAGCCTTAAAAATTTTATACCTAAAATCTGTAGGATACCAAGAGTCATATCTGGAAGACCCAATAAATGATCATGGGAAGGGGGGGAATGAGAGATCAAAAGATTAAAAATTGTGGCTATTATTTTAAAGTTTAAAGCACAGGCCTGAACCAAGGCTAGCTGGATGGAGACATGTCCAGCCATCTTTGGGAAAGAGTTAGCCTTAATGCCCTGAGGGGAAGAACTAGCCTTACTGCATTCTTTCTCCACTCACTAGAGATACAGTTGCTAGGAAACTGGCCCATTTCCCCAGGAAGGGATGCCAGACCAGTAATGGTTTGGGGACCTTCCTATAGCCAATCAATTAAAAATGCAACATTCCTTTTGTGTCTCGGCCAATAGATGCTTGCCAGGCAGGAATCCCCCCTGCTTTGGGTGTGCTGGGAGGGACCTGAATCTTTAAATCACCCAACTAACCCGAGCATGAGGCTCTTGGCTCTCACCGCTTTGGGAGGGTGTGAATCCAACCTGCAGCTTCTAATAATTTGTAATAAAAAGATCTTCATGTGTTTTGCAATGGAAAAAAATTATACCTAAAAAACACACATGAGGTAAATATAAGAAACATTATTTTGGTTTGAAGAGAGGAATGAGCATAGCAGGGGAGACTTTGGAAAGAAATATTAATTCTTAATAATTATTAAGACACAAAATACCACTTAGAAGCAACCCCACCAAAAATCAACAACATGATAAGCACATTTAACACACACATTTT
The DNA here is from genome assembly GCF_030254825.1 of Meriones unguiculatus. Lineage (NCBI taxonomy): Eukaryota > Metazoa > Chordata > Mammalia > Rodentia > Muridae > Meriones > Meriones unguiculatus. The sequence continues at coordinate 14,705,671 of NC_083352.1, read as the reverse complement.
AATAACTTTAAATGTCAATAGCATCAATTCTCCAATCAAATAACACAGACTGAATGGATTAAGAAACAAAATCTGTCTATCCGCTGTCAACAAGAAACCCATCTTAGTTTTAAAGATAGGTGCTGCCTTAGAGTAAAAGAATGGACAAAATTATTCCGATCAAATGGGACCATGAGGCAAGCAGATTTGTTATCCTAATGTCTGACAAAATAACTTCAAACTGAAATTAATCAGAAGCACTAAAGAGGGGCATTTCTTTCTGATGAAGAAAATGGTTAACGATAAAAACTTTACTGTCCTAAACCTAAACATTCATCAAACCCAGCAGTGTCCAATTTCATTAAAATAAATCTACTACTGGGATCAAAGACTCAGATGATGTATTTTTTCATTACATTTTCTCTGTTTTGTATAATTCGTGTTTAAACTATGTTATGCCCTGGGGGGGTTTCTGTGCTGATCTTGTATATTTGGTGTCCTGTGTGCTCCTTGTATTTGTATGGTGAGTCTTCACTTAGTTGCAGGAAGTTTTCTTCTATCATCTTGTTGAAGATCTGGTCTGTGCCACTGACTTCAAATTCTTCTCCCTCATCTATGCTTATAATTGTTTGGTGTTTTCATAGTGTCCCACATTCCCTGTATGTTCCTGTGCTTTTTTTTTTTTTTTTTCATATGCTTTGCTTATTTTGCAAAGATCTTTTATCTTCTATTCCTGAAATCCGATCTTCTGCTTGATTCATTCTACTTATGAGGCTTTCTTTTGAGTTTTCTAGTTGGGCTATTGTGCTATTCCATGTTTGTTTCAGGTTGAGTTCTTCTCAATGTTTTATCTCTTCTTTGAATTTTGTTTTTTAATCCCTGAATGGTCTTGATCATTGCCATCAGCCTTATGTTTGTGTTTTCTTGGGAATCACTCAGGCATTTGTCTCATGAAGTTCTTTCTGTTTAACTTCATTGAGCTGTTTCTTTGTGTCTTCTTTAAATTCCTTGGATATTTTGATGATGTTCGTGACTTTTCTTTGAATCTCTCTGGCCTAGGATTGATTCACTTAGGTACTTTTCATGGGCAAACATTTCTACAGGACCGGTAGGTTTTGGAGAGAAGATAATGCCTTGACCTTTCACACTGTCTGAATTTTTGCAGTAGAATCTGGGCATGTGGACTTTTTTGTTGTTAGTTTTATGTCTCATACGGACAGAGCATGTTGGAACAGGAGAGAGGATGTGTGGGCAGATTGGGCCTAGAGATTGGAAGAAGGGACTGGGATTTGGTATGTGTGACTTGGTTCAAGTATGTAGTCCAGAAGGAAGTTCTTCAATATAGTAAAAAAGTAAACTGGTTTCCAACTTTTTAATTGTTGTAACTTTGTACTTAATTTTTAAATGTTGTTTTGTCTTTATGCTTTGTTGTAAAATATATCATTTGAGAAATGTAATTTAGCCATAATTAATCTATCAATGAATCAATCTCTCGGTGTGCACATAGATGTTTGTGTATTTATGTGTCCATTACAAAGACACAGAAGCGTCTCTTTCCTCCTTCCTAACTGCCTGTACGCTGGCCTGTGTACTATCTCTATTTTGTACTCAATAAGCTGTTAAGTTTGATTTATTCTCACTTGTCCTGAAGTTATTTTCTGTAGTACAGCCAAGTGCTCTGTTTAATGTGAGAGGAAGTTACTGATAATAGTGCTCAGGAGAATCACTTTCTCATCGCTCCTCTCTTCTCCCTCCCTCCCCCATTTTTATTGTATTCTTTTTCTCTCCCTTCGATGCGTTTTGCAATATCCATTTCTGCTGGTGAGCAGCAGAAATTTGACCAGGCAGTCAGGTTTCTAACACTCAATATCCATGGATTAATCAGCATTACAAAATTATAGGATGTTAGACCTGCAGCAACCGAGCTTAACCCCACTCATTAAGATAAAGAAACCAAGCCCAGAAAGGGATTTGCGCAGAAAGAGGCAGGGCGATCATAAGACTCCTGTCTTGTCAATTCTTGGCTGAGAAAGCCCTGTCCTTATTGGTTATGAGGTGACCATCCTAAACCTCTTTATTTTCCCACATGCTCCATTTATCTGGCAGTCTATCCAAGTTGGAGCACATTTTTGTATTGGGGTTTTTTTCCTGTGGCTCCCACACAGGGATGCTTGACAGGACTGTCTTTAAGATCTGTTGCTCCAGGCTCACACAAGCTGCTGCCCTTTCTAAAGCTGTCTACTGTGTGGAAAATCTCACAAACTCTACTTCTGAGACTAATGGGTTCTAGATGTCAGTTGGTAGCAACTTACCATTGTTGTACCAATCTTCAGACTCTGAGCTCTTTTCCTGTTACGTAACATCTCCCTCAGAGATAAAGATGAACTTGAATGCTTGAGGGCTTTGAACGGTCAACAATTCTTAAAGGGTTATTTTGAGCACAATTAAACATGACCAAAACACTTGTTGAACACCGTTTGAAATAGATAATACACACTTAGACTAAATCATCCTTACCTTGCAAGGAGCCGTCAGTGACACTCATTGGAAACTATTCAGACATTTGGTCTGTAGAGGGTACTACAGTCTGAATGCTCCTCCACACACAGCAAGCTCTTCCCTTCTGCAGGTGAGGAGACGAGGTAGTCACCACTTATCATATGTTTGCTGTGTGTCTAACATGGGTGATGTCATAGAATTTGATCTTCTCACTGACCCGGTGTGGTAGTTTCCTCATTTTTAAAAAAAATGAAGAAGAACTAATACATAAAAAAAATTTACTTTTCCTGGAAGAGGATAACTAAGCTGAGCCAGGCTTCACGCCCATCCCCGTCCGGCTCCAAAGATTGACCTTTGAATATTTCACCTCCCACTCTCCTCCCTCCTCCTCTTTAAGAAGCCAGATAATTTTTTCATATAAAATGATTTGCAGTCTCCTCTCTCTTTCTCTCTCTCTCACACACGCACTGCAAGTATAGAGTTATTTTGTTTTACTCTTAACAATTAAAAACTGTAAATATTCCAAATGTCAACCAGCCAGTGAATAAATAATTGTGGTGTATCATACAATGGAATACAACACAGCAACAGAAGGTAGTGGAAGAATCAGTTACTAACACAGCCATACAACTGATGACTCTTGAAATAATTATGCTCAGTGAAATACTCTAGAGACAAAAGAATGTAAACTGCATAGATCCACTTACATGAAAGTGGAGAAAAGATAACACCAGATTGACTGGGGTACTCCAGAACAGAAGTGTTTATCGTGATACCCCTAAGAGATGTTTTGCTGGCTGTGTGGCTCTGTGTGCACCGCAGCAGTGATATAGGACAATTCCAAGTAAAAGAAAAGAGACTAATCGTTGATGTCATTTATCCAAGAGTGACTCTGATTTTTTTCTGAAGAGATCTGATCTAATCTCTTTTAAAAGACCATCCTCTGAGTCTGTTGAACAACGCAAATACGGCATGGAGAAGGAATGAGGAACTTTGACTTAATCTTTTACAGGAGTCTCACAGAGGAGAAAATCGTTTTTCTTGTCTTATTGACTCAAAACAGCACACAAAGCCAGGGTCAGATGCCCACTCGCTGCTTTCAGCGTTGTGTGGGTGTTCACAGCTCATGCAATGTTCATTCTTCTGATTTAGGGGTGCAAATGGCTTATGAAGGTTCAATAAAGAACTTGGTAAAACCAAACTATGCAGTCAGCTCAGCTCTCAGGAGTTAATTATATCGGACTACAAAGCATAGTAAGATTGATTACATTGTTTTTCTTAAAGGTCTTCAAAGTCTTAAAGACTTTTTTTTTTAAATCAACTTAATTTTAAGTAAGACCAAGTGCCTAGAATGAGGTATTATAAACAACGTCAAAACACATTTTTCACTTGGTTGCAGGTTGGATCAATGTTTAATTTGTAAAAGCAAGCTCCAAGCAGCATTTCTCAGAAAGATCATTACCAAAGTGATGTATACATTTGCCACAGAGCACTGAATTGCAGTTTTTCTTTCTTCAATTTTATTTTTAAAATTAAAATGTAATAACATTTTCCTTCTCTTTTCTCCCTCTAACCCCGCCCATGTCCCCCTCCAACTTACCCCCTCTCAAAATTATGACCTCTGTTTCTTTGTTTCTGTTAAATACATCTGTAAATACATATAAACACATACATACTCACACACACACATCATGGAGTCCACTTAGTATAGCCTGTCTGTATATGATTTCAGGGGTGACCACTTGGTATCGGAGTCATGCACAGGGAAGCCAGTTCTCTTCCTCTGAGCATCCTTCAGACACCTGCAGGTTTTTGTCTAAGATTTACCCCTTCCACATTAGCATGTTTATTGGTATTGTCCTTGTTCATGTCTTGTTAACACAGCCGTATGGTTGGAGCATCATGGGTTAATAGCGTCCCCGTCATTTCTAAGACTCATAGTCTCACGGCGTGTTTCCTCATCCTCTGGCTCTTACACTCTTTCAGCCCCATCATCGCCAGTGTTCATGAGCCTCACGTACAGGAGTTGCATTTTAAACTTATCCATTGGGTCTAAGGCATCCCAAGATCCATTGTACTCTGGTTGTGGCCGGTTGCGGTTTTCTGTAATGGCGTCTGTCTGTCGCAAAGAAAAGATTTTTGGTGGATGAAATTCCAGTTATCTGTGGGCATATGGGTAAATATTTAAAATGTAGATAGAATTATTTAGTAAATGTGTTTAGTAAATCAGCATTAGTAAGTCCTCTAAAGACCTTATGAACCCTGAGTAGTTGACTAAGTTTCCAGTACCTGGCATGATTTCCTTCCTGTTGATTGGGCCTTAAGTCCAATTAGAGAGCTGTTGGGTACCGCCAAGATACAAGTGCCACTACTGGCTCTCATGCCTGTCTTTCTGTGCCGGTCATTTCTCAGATCTATCGTGTACAGGCTCAACCACAGAGGCATATCCTAGACAATTCATACATGGGTTTTCAAAAGCCCACATGAGGTCCAGTCTCCCCATCTTTCACAAACTCCATCATACCTAAGCCTAGACATTCAGATTTATACAAATGTATTCCTTGTTCTGTCATAAGCAGGTTCACACACATGGATTTCCAAGTTCTGTTATAGGTAGGTTCATGTATGCAAGTTAGCAAACAAAAATATTTCCTAGCTCTGCATTGAGCAGGCCCATATGTGCACATATGTCCTAGCTTCCTCATTCCTAGGCCTGTCAGAGGTACATGTATCCACACATTCTCATGTGCAAATGTAGCTCTAGCTCATAGATAAGTACATGTGTGCACTTCAGTCTGTGTGCACACTTCCATTTCTGGGCCCTGTGTTTGGTCATTCTCTGTGTTCCGGTTCCCACACTCTGTCCTGGTAGGTGTAAATGGGCAGCTCCTCAGGCAGTTATCTTTGCGGTAGGCAGCTAGCTGTGGGAGTGTTCACACCCATGTATTCCCTGTCTCTCTTATACGTGGTTGTGTATGTGCGGGTTCACACGAGAGTGTGATGTCCTAGCTCTGACGTGGTCGAGCATATATGTGCGAGTTCACATACATGTATGTCCTACCCTGTCGTAGCTGTATATGTGCAGATTACAGGGTCTGTCTTTGGTGCATGTGCTGGTTTGCACACATAATTAGCTAGCTCCATCTTACGTAGGTACAAACGTATGGCCTCATGCGTACCCACATTGTCATGACTACTAGTAAGACACGTAGGCCTTACTACATCTGGAAGCAGCTAAAACTAAGCAGCCATGAACACATGTGGAGAATTTTCTATTATTATTATTATTTACAGTCTATTCACTTTGTATCCTGGTTATAGCACCCTCCCTCATGTCCTCCTGGTCCCAACCTCCTTCCCTTTCCCTCTTCCCCTATCTCCCTCTCCTAGTCCACTGAAGGGGGGGTCCTCCTCCCCTACTATCTGACCCTAGCTTATCAGGTTCATCAGGACTGCCTGGATTCTCTTTCTCTGTGGGCTGGCAAGGTTGCTCTGCCAGGGGGAAGTGATCAAAGAACAGGCAATGGAGTTCACGTCAGAAACTGCTGAGACTGATGCATCAACCAAGGACCATGCGTGAAGAGGACAGCTCAGTCTCCATGTGGGTTCCCTAGTAAGGAGAATTTTCTGGATGGTCCATTTGAGATGGGAAACTCGCTGCAAATCTGGATTTTTTTACGTCAAAGACCCACCCCGAGTCTGGGTCACACACCTTCTGGTGGCAGCCTACATAAAAGGAGAAAACCTTTATCGCCTGCTTATTCTTGCCGTCACTGACAAATCCATCTGCCGGGCTATTGAGGTTTGCATTACCTGGAGTTAACTCCTCTTTGGGCTTCCGGTGTAGCCTGAGACCAGCTGGGACGTCTAGTTTTGTGGACTGAACAACTACTGGATTCTTGACCTTTCCATGAGATTTCACTGTTGGACTCTGTGGACCACAGGCGTAAGCTCCTCTTATAAATCCCCCCCCCCATGAACTGACAAAGCCAAAGCTCTGTGATAAAAATTAACCAACTCCTAGCATCTCAGGACACAGCGAGAAAGGAAAAGAATGAACTCAGCGAGACTGTTGGCCTGCTCTGGATGCAGGTAAACAGTCCAAAAAGCTTCCTAAGTGTGCCCTGGAGGGGAATATTAGCAGCAGCGGCCGAAGAGCTCAACCAGACAGAAGTACTCGTTATCAGATCTGGCCGAATCGCCAGGAAAAGTCAAGTCTCAGCCTTCAATGCAGTACAGGAGAGATCTGTGAGCATGTTGGCCACGAGCCGCTTCCAAGCCAGGTCTCACGGGCAGATCTAAAGGCATGTTGGCTCAGCCCGTATGTGGGGGCTGTCTGGGTCCATGGGTCCACACGCCACCTCCGAGCCAGGTCAAAGGGACCAGGGGATGATAGCAGAGAGACACGCCCAAGCCTGGTTACATGGGAGGTGGTCTGGGCGTCTTGGCTCTCACCGTTTCCAAGTCCAGCTAATTGGGCATGGGTGTGTGTGTGTGTGTGTGGGTGGGTGGGGGGGTGGCCACGTTGGCCACATGCCACTTTTGAGCCTGGTCAAATGAAGGGACATGGAAGTTGTGAGAGCTACATGCCCGAGCAGCTGCAGCAGGCACGTGAGCAGACAGGCCCAGGCCACAGGGTGGTGGTGTGCGGACATGGCGCGTTGGCGAACAGGTAAACACAGGTCTCCACCTTGCAGTGCTGGAACACGGCCGGCGTGCGGAGGCTGGTGCCAGTGTTGTGGCACTGGAGCACGGCAAAAGTGAGGGCAGGCATGTCCACGCCACCACCTAGGGCCGCCGGGACATGGCGGGTGTGTGAGCACGCATGCTCAGGCTGCCACGTGGCGGTGCTTGGCACAGGGCAGGTGAGCAAACAGGTGTGTTCACGCTGCCACGAGATGGCCCTGGAAAGACGGCGGGCATGCAAGAAGATGTGCCCAGACCGCCAGCTGGCACAGGGGCACAGCTGGAGTATAAGCAGGCGAGCCGGACGCTCTCCCTCAGTGGCACTAGCCACAGCGGATGTGTGAACGCGGTGGCCCTGGGACAGGGCAGGTGTGCAAACAGATGTGCTCAGACATGGCACGTGTGCAAGCTGGCATGCCAAGGGCACTGCATGGCCGCATTGGCCCAGGCTGGCGTACAAATAGGTGAGTCCTCACCCACAAGTGATGATAGTGGGGGACGGCTCACGTATAAACAGGTTAAGTCCAGGATGCCACATGGGGACACCGGGATATGGCTTACATGTGAACAGATGAGCCTAGGGTGCCATGTAGTGCCGTGGGACACGGAAGACATGTGGACAGGCATGCCCAGGCACATGCCAGGCAAATAAGGTGAAAAGGCACGCCGAGGCTGGAGGTTGGTGTTGGGACAGGTGCTCAGCTGGACAGGCAATATTGCACGCCCATGTGTCAAATCTGGGGCACGGTGGGCGTGTAAATGTCACGTGGCTGCCCTGGGATGGGAGAGGCATGCAAAAAGGAGTGTCCAGGCGGCCATTTGGCAGCTCCGGGGTCCCAGAAGGAGTGCTGCCAGGCACGGCCAGGTCACCAGGTGGCAATGCTGGACCACGGTTTATGTGTATGAACAGGAGGCCCAGGGACGGTGGTGCAGAGAAACAGTGTGTGCGTACCCCGTGACTAACCAGAGACGGGGCAGGTGTGCAGATGTGTCTGCCCAAGCCACCACACAGACGTGAACTCGGGGATGTCCTGGCCGCTGGCTGGCAGCACCGAGCACAGGAGGGAGGTGCACCAACAAGGGTGTTCAGGTTGGTGATCCGAGGCTCACAGAAGTCACGCACGCTGGTGTGCCCAGGCAGACGTGTGGCATTGCCGGGACATGGCAGATATGCAAACGGGCCACTGCTTGGCAGTGCCCGGACACAGTCTGTGTGGAAACAGGGGTAACTAGGCTGCCGTGTGGCGGCGCAGCCAACTTAAAAATAGGCCAAGCCACCGCTTGATAACCCTGGGATGTGACAGACATGTGACAGGCGTGTCCAGGACGTCACACAATGTGGTGTGACCCAGCAAGTGCCAAACGGCATGCTGAACACGTTACATCACCACGTGGTGGTGCTAGGACGCAGGAAGCAGACAAAGAGGTGTACCCAGGCCTCCCTGAGGTGGCGCTTGGATACAGCGCATCTGTGAACGGGCATCTTCCGGCCACCAGATGGCAGTGCTGAGACACGGCAGACTGGTGAACATTTGTGAGTACGCGCTGGAGCAGTGTCCCCTCGTGGCAGCTCTGGGAATAGCATGTGTGCCAAAAAAGCGTGTCGAGGCCAGCAAATGGCAGTGCTGGGACCTAGCACACGCGTGAACAGGTAAGGCCACGCTGCCATAACAGCAGATGGGCACAAACAGCTGTGTCTAGCCTAGCATATGGCCTCCCAGGGACAAGGCAGGCCTCCAAACAGGTGTGCCCAGGCCACCACTCAGTGACCCTGGGACACGCCAAGCAAGCAAAGGAGCGTGCTCGACCTCCGAGTGGTAGTGCCGGGGTACGGCAAGCATGCAGACAGGTACGCTTGTGCCGGTTCAAGCATGCGGGGAAAGGCATGCCAGGTCACCAGGGGCCATTCAGCTAGGAGCACTGCAGGTGCATGAACAAGCGTGGCCAGGTGCCAAGTGCACGCCTGTTCGCCGTGTCCTAGGACAACCCCACGGCAGTGGACTGTCACTCGGCTGCTGACGCACCTGCCATGTGCCAGCATCGCCACTTGGCTGTGCAGGCTTGCCCGTGAGAGCCTTGTCGACCCGCAGCCATGTGATGGTGTGAGAATCCCTGTTCCCAGGCTGGTGCTGTCCCAGGGCCTCCAAGTTGTGCCGCCACCTCACCTGTGCTGGCACAGACACGCCTGCTTCCATGGCCGCCGTGTCCCAGTGCCACCACGTGCTGGTGCGGGAATGCCTGCTCACACGTGTGCTGTGGGCCAGCACCGCAAATGGGCAGCCTTGGCACACCTCTTCATATGTGGACTATGTCCCAGCACTGCCTTGGGGTAGCATATGGCATGCCTCAGAAATGCCACCTGGTGGCTTAGGCACGCCCGCTCAAATGCCAGCCGTGCCCCCAAATCTGCAGTTAGTGGCGCCGCCTTGCCTGTTCTCACACCTGCCTTGCACCACCACGTGGCACTGCAGGGTATCATGTTTGGGCTCAACCCTAGTGCCATCTCCACCACAGCATGGCGGAAGCATGGCTGTTCTCATGCCTGCTGCTCCCATGACCACCGTGACATGGTACAGGGAAGCCCATTCTCATCTCATAAAGCAGTGCTGGCACTTTCGTGTGCACACCTGCTGTGGTAGTGCGAGCTCGTGTCAGCGCCCCCACGTGGTGTCACAGACTTCCCTGCTTACGTACCTGCGGTGTCCCACAGCCGTGACGAAGGCGCACGGCCCTGTTCGCACGCGCGCTGCGCCCCAGCCCTACCACCTCACAGCGTGATCTCTACCGCACTGGATGACAGCTGTGTCGCGGCTCAGCTACAGGGTGGCTAGATAGCCCTGCTCACGTGCCCACCAAGACCCAGCGCTGCCTCATGGCACTCCAACACCGTTCACACACACTGGCACTATAACACAGCGCCATCAGCCCCGAAAATATACATACAAGTGACATTACACGGATCCAACATATGTATGTGTGTGTGTGCGTGTATATGTATGTATAAACAAATATATATATGCACATAACAATAATCAGTGAATTAAGAAGCTGTGAACTTGAATGAGAGTGGGGAGGGGTATATGAGGTTAAGGAGGGAGGGAAAGGAGGGAGAAGAGTTGGTAGTAAATTGTAATCTAAGCTAGGTGTTAGAACCACACAATTTTAATCTTAGCGCTTGGGAGGCGGCTCTCTGAGTGTGAGGCCAGCCTGGTCTACAGAGTGAGTTCTGGGACAGCCAGGGTTTCACAGAGAAACCCTATTTTGAAAAACAGAAACAAACAATATTCTCAAAAATAAATGACAACAAAATTGTCTTCTCTTTCTTTTGTTTCCAGAGAATCAGGAGGTGGGGTCCAAAATCCAGGAGGAAGGAGCCCTCTCCAGGGTCTCTAAGGCTGAGGCAACAGCATTAGGCACCTATATAATGGTCACCTACTCTCTTGGAAGTAACTCCTCAGCCGTGCTCTGTAAATAAGCCCAATGAATCCCTTGGCTTACCAAGTTGGACTTCATTAGAAACCTTACCTTCTTCTCTTACTGGTGACCTGTCGGGGGTGGGTAGATGTTCTCATTTCTCCTTCCTTCTGTTTTAGCATCTCTAGCATAAAGCTCTAGCTCTTTGACAGAATATAGGACTATGAGCTTGACAGAGCCCTGCCAGGTAGACCAATAAATAGGGAAAGAGGCCCTGGCTAGATAAGGAAGATGCAGAACTTCCAGCGTTTTCCTCACCCTCCTGACCTGAGACTCCTCCATCAGCCCCCTCTCCTTTCTGGATGACCAGTCCAGACTTCTCAGACACAGCCAAGGCTGGTCCTGAGCATTTTACCCGAGGCTGTGGGTGTTAGATCAAAATTGATGGAGGAGTCATGGGAGTAAACGAAAGCCCAGCCCAGCCTCCACAGAAGCAGGATTGTTCCTTTAATTGGAGTGACTGAGGGACATTTGTCCCCCCATGGAAGTGGAGGCTGTGAACATTATGGCTCAAGGGCATTAGGGTTTTACAGGCAGAAAAGCAGAACTTTGGGGAGAGACGATTCCTTCTTCAGTCAACTGCCACCTTATCAAAAACTTCCAGCATCCTGCCAGCCCATGGGTGTTAACCATCAAGTCAACTTTCTCATCTGGAGTGTCTCAGCCCGCCCAAGAGAGGCCTTTAGAGCACTAAGCCTTCATTCCAGACCCGGAGGACAGATAAAAAGCAGTGACTTTTCTCATTGATAGCTTCCTGGAGGGGGGACTATGAGGCTAGACTCTGTCTCCAGGATCTGAAAAGGCATGGGTCAGGTTGACTTTGTGTAGAAGAAGGATCTTAACTTGATTGTCTGCAGTTAATTGTGATTGCCATCACGAGGTCCTGGAGAAGCTTTCTGAAAGCACTTAGATAGGGGCCTATACTGAGTTAGATGAGACCACAGATTAAGGGCCCAGTGGAGGACTAGCGAATGGATCTCTGAGTCCAGCCTTGTCTACAGAGTTCCAGAGTAGCCAGGGCTACACAAAGAAGCCCTGTTTTAAAAAAGCAGAAAACAAAGCAACCGAACAAAAGAATCTGTTGTTCTGGTTAGCTGGGGCTGAAGAATGCACTGGGATTAACGAGGTACCAGAACCACTAAAGTGACATCTTTGCTTTGCTGGGAATATGGATGTGGGTCAACTGGGGCTCAAAAATCAGCTGTCTGTTTCCTGAATTCTAGTATGCTGGAGCCTTGGTCCTTAACGTAGGAGGGATGGATCCTTAACAAGGGGCTTGTACCCACCAGAGGCCAGCAATGTTTGGGCTCAGTGAATTATAAAAAAGAAGAGAAAGAAGGACTTGAAGGTGGGAGGCCAATGTGCTGGGAGGGTCCGGAAGCGGTGGGAGAGAGGGTCGGGTGGATATGGTCAAGACACACTGTACAAAACTGTCAAATGATAAAGATCTCAGTGAAAATGAAGAAGCAGGGCTTGGTAGAAAGGACGAGAGTCCCTGGAGCTGGCCTCAGAAGGGCGTGAGGCTTCACATCAGCTTGTTTGAGGTGTGATCTCTTCCTTCCACATGTTTCCTTGCATTTGCGAAGCCGTACCAAAGTTTCTATTACGCTATAGTAAATGTTTTTTTTCCTTGTAACATTAGCCTGGTATTTAGGTATAGTTAAAATGGACTAACTGCACAAGGATTTTGATGTTATCAGCTTTACTGCTAACAATTATATACCTCAAAGAAGCATAGTCACCTAGTGAGAAAAGTTAGGGAGAATTCTCTTAATGTATCACTAATTCTCAGAGATACACAAGAATATTTGTATATTTGTAATATTTCAGGTTAAAAGTAATTTAACAGTTTTATTAGTCAAATCAGGCACAATATCAGCACAGGAAAAATTTAATAAAATTTTATTTGGCTATAATATACATCTTCAACAGCTTAAATAAAGAATTTTCATGACATTAAGTGAGTGCTATGTTATTTTCTTTGAGAATATTCCTTTTTTCATTAAAATAATTTCTAAACCATTCTATATGCTCGACTTTCTGCTTAACACTCAGATAGGGGTTTTTCGAAAGGCCACAGGTCACCAGCTCCATGAAGTTGCGAATTGGTCCTTGCTTGGGGAAACCCTCCAGGTACTTATCCAAAAATATATGATCATGGAATTCTGCACCGTCATCATCAAAACCTGGGAAACAAAATACAGTAGCAGTATAATTGTGAACGTGAGGTCTACAGCATACGACTAACATGAGTGAGGTATCGCAACATAAAAGCAAGAACTGCAATGAGACGCAGCTGGTGTGAGCACTGGTTTCTCCACCTCGGCCTGAGGTCCAGGGACACCCGCCCAGGGATGAAGCAGCAGAGACTGAGATACTGCAAGTTTTCCACTACAGAAGCCACTGCTGCTTCTGTAGTGCTGTCAATCTTGTTGATAGCTGAGGAAACTACTAAGTATATAATGTATTTTTAAAACTAAAATAAGATAGAATCATAAACAAGATGTTCAAGTGGTCCAAGAGAAGAAAAGACTAATGATAAATACTAAAACAAGGGGCCCAGTTATACTCTAACAATTCAGTCAACTTTTCATTTCTGTTTTATTTTTCAGACAGGCTCTCACTTAACCACCAGCCTGGTCTTCACCTTCTGACGTTCCTGCGTCCATATCCACATACCTGGCAACACTTACTTTAAATGTAAATGATCCAAATGCAGGCTGTGTTATGTATTGGTACAGTGTATATAAAAATATGATCTAAGCCTGGAGAGATGGCTTGCTACACAAGTCTGATGGCTGGAGGTGCTCCTCAGAACCCATGTGAAAAAGCCAGATGCAATAGGGCAAAGCTCTAGAACCCCAGTGTGGCCCCTACTGGGAAATGAGAGGACAGACAGGAGAATTGCTGGAATCCTCTGGGTCAGCTAGCTTGACAAACAGAATTAAACAAAACAGAACCTGTCTCAAAACATGGTAAAAGTTGAAGATGGACACCCAAGGTAGTCTTCAAACTTTTGTATGTGAGCCCTGTAGCTGAGGATGACTATGAACTTCTGATTCTACTGCCTCCACCTCCCAAATGTAGGATTAAACCCATTTGCTATAATGCCCAGTTTATGAGGTCCTAGGGCCTTAGCCCCATGTGTACTAGGCACACACTTTACATCCTGGTCCCTAGGATACATTTTGACATTTAATTTTTCTCCTTCATTTTTATTATCAAATATCTAGAATTGAATTAAATTCTAACTATCTTAAAAAAAAACAATTTAAAACAACATTGCTAGATTTCTTCTCAGATACCATGGTGTTCTGAGATTCACATATGTACCTGTCTCTACTTTGAAATGGAACAGCTTCCCAAATAATCTCTGGCTGACACACTTCTGAGGTGACACTTACCTGCTTCATTGTTAATGGGGAACTCCCACAGCTTCCCCTCTTTCGTCCACTGTATCATCTCCTCAAATGCATTCCCAAAGGGCTGTTCATTCAGTGTGGCTAGTTGCTTAGCAAACTCTATCTCCCAGAGAGAAAGTGATGCTTCTATGTAATTAAAAGAAAAGTTTTTAAGTATAGGGAAATGTAAATGTCCCTTTAAAATGTAATTATTAGCTTAGTGGGTTAAGGCATTGGCCACTAAGCCTGACTACCCAAGTGTGACTCCCAGGTCATATTATAATAGACCCCGAGTAAACAAACTCCTGAAAGGTCCTTCTCACCTCCACACTCAAACCCATGCTCACGTATACAGACACAAACACAAACTGAATAAGAATGTAATGAAAAGTAATTTCAAAATTTATTATTCTGAAATTGATACATAGTATCAGACCTTGATATTCAGAATTAGTTTATAATGAAAAGTTACCAGGAGTTAAAAATGCAACAAAAATGAAAGTTACAGGCTATAAGAATAATATGGCAAACCTTAGCTTTTACAAACACTATGCAAGTTTGTTATTGCACCTCTATTGGAAAAGAAAAAGAATTTGCATTTTATAGACAGTTTTATAAGTTTTATGTTTTGGGCTTGATTTGTTTTTTTGAGACAGAGCTTCTCTCTGTGAAACTGTAGGTCTTGCCTTAGTTTAATGAGGGACTTACTAATGTGTCTAGGACTACCTGACCAGGAATGACACAGTGGGCTGAACCCTAAAAGGCCCCACAGCTTGCTCACAGGTCAATGTTGGAGAGGTATTTTCTCAGTGGACAGTCCTCTTTCCAAATTGCTTTAGATTACTGTCAGGTTGACAAACACTAACCAGGACAGATCCCCTCTAGGGACCCTCCAGACCACCTGTGTTCCCCAAATCAGCTCCTCTCCATTCTGACAGCCCTAACCCCAAACCATCTAGCCATTACCAAAAACCATCTAACCATTACCAGTAGATGCCACCGTGGGTAAAGGACTGAAAGAAGTATTTCAAGCAGATGAACTAAGAAAAAGCAGGCACAACTATTCTAATATTTGACAAAATACAACTTAAAACCACAACTAGTCAGAACAGAAAAGGAGAGACTTGTCATATTCATTAAAGAAAAAAAATCTGCCAGGAGGTTAAGATAATCTTAAGCATACACTCACCAAACACAAGTGCACCCAGTTTCATAAAAGAAACACTGTTGGTTAGTCTAAAACCACAGGCTGATCCCACACAGTGATGGCATGTGGCTTCAACACTCCACTCTTACCAATAGGCTGGTCATCCAGAAAAAAACTGAACAGAGAAACTCTGCAGTTCAGTGACATCATAAATCAAATGGGTCTACAAGATACCTACTGAATACCTAAAGAATATCCATTCTTCTTAACAGCAATTTCTTCAAAATACATCATGCTTTTGTCCTAATATATATTAGAACACAAAACAAATCTCAAAAAGTATAGAAAACTTAAAATCACATCCTGTATTTGATCTGACCACAATGGGATAAAAGCTGTATAATCACAGAAATTACATAAACAGATGAAAACTAAACAACATGCTACTGAATGATAATCTAGTCAGGAAGAAATCAAAACGGAAATTTAAATATTTCTAGAACTGAACAACAATGAAAGCACACATACTAAAATATCTGACCTACTAAAGTCAGTCCCAAGAGATACAGAACCAACTACCTACATAAAAAAAAAAAAATTAAAATTAAAAAAATAAAATAAAATAAAAAGAACCTTTGAAGCCAGGAGAGATGGAGCACACCTGTAATCCCAGCACTCAGGGAGGCAGAGGTGGGTGGATTTCTGTGAGTTTGAGGCCAGCCTGGTCTACAAAGCGAGTTTAGGACAGCCAAGGCTACTCAGAGAAACCCTGATTCAAAACAAAACAAAACAACCTTTGAGGTCTCAAATAAACAACTTAATGATGCACCTGAAGGCATTGAAAAACAGCAGCAACACCCTAAAAATAGATGGAAAAAGATAAAAATCAAAGCTGATATTAATATTTCAGAAATGAACAAAAAAACAATATAAAGAATCAACGAAACAAAGAGTTGTTTTTTTCAGAAGAGTGACAAGCAGCCAAATTAATCAAAAGGAAAACAGAGTATTGAATTTAATACTCTATGTGTGCTCTCTCTATTCTGGGCTGTGAACTACTCAAAAGCAGGATAAACAGATTAGCTATCTTTACGTAACAGCAGAGAGTTATACTGCAGATGGTGGGTGAGGAATACTTCCTAACCAAAGCAGCAGCCAATCCAGAGCTCCGGATTATTCACCTGGAGTACTGATCTCCTAGGATCCCACAGAAGGCAATATTTTAAAAGGGAAGCATAACCCAAATTAGCAGTTTTCTTTCACAAGCAAGATGTAGGTCAATGACAGAAAGAAACATAAAAAAGCAAATACCCAACTGTTCTAGAACCAACACACCACGACAACCTTTGAAAGAGGAATGCTTCTCCACTTGGAGAGGAACTGCTTTCTTCTTAACAAACCTGGTTCTGCTACTTCATCAGCCATTGCCTCCACGTCAAAAATTGAAAGTCTTTTCCCCTCGAATAAATTTCTCCTAAGATAAAAACATTGTAAAATGCATCTTAGTGAAATGTATTTGTAAAATGCTAACAAAAACTGCTTAAAGAAGAGCATACATGTTAGCCACGGCAGACATTTTAGCTAAATTGCCATGATTTTGTGACTCATAAGTAAGAAAAGAACACATGCCCTTGGATTTTTGCCTTACAATACAACAAACCATCTAAGTTTAATTTTCAAAATACTCAACTGAAAGTTCTAGAAAACTTAATGTTGTGGAAAACTCTAAAATATGCAAATATAGAGACTGATGAACTAAAGGTTTGTTTTTTGTGGACAGAAAACAGTACAAAGCTTAACTATAAATTATAGTGCTAGAAGAAGGCACAGATAAAACACTATTTTTTGTTTTGTTTAGAACTTTCCAAATATTTAGTGAAAATGTTAGAAAACAATAAAACTATGTTTTTAAAGTCCAAAATGCATATAACAACCAAGAGATATAAAATGCTAAAGAACTTTTAGATTCACATAATAAATGCTATTTATTTATTACAGTTTATTCACTTTGTATCCCCCTCCCTCATCTCCTCCTAGTCCCACCCACCTTCTCTCCCTCATCTCCTCTTCCGCCCTTTCCACTGATAGGGGAGGTCCTCCTCCCCTTCCATCTGACTCTAGCCTATCAGGTCTCATCAGGACTGGCTGCACTGTCTTCCTCTGTGGCCTGGCAAGGCTGTACCCCTCAGGGGGAGGTGATCAGAGAGCCAGCCACTAAGTTCATGTCAGAGACAGCCCCTGTTCCCCTTACTAGGCAACCCACTTGGAGACTGAGCAGACGGTCTAGGTCCTCTGCATGCATGGTCCTTGGTTGGAGTATCAGTCTCTGCAGGACCCCCTTGGCCCAGGTTTTTTGGCTCTGCTGGTCTCCTTGTGGAGTTCCTGCCCCCTCCAGGTCTATCTCCCTCTTCCGTAAGAAAAACACTTCTATAAAGCAACAATCTCCAATTTAACTCCCATCATCTATCAGGGAAAACCTGACACCTTCTGTTACTTCCTTATATTCCCCTTTTGTCACTTTTAACACCCTGAATAGAGAAGCCCCAATGTCCCTTTCTTACTCTTTAAAGTTTGCTTTGAGCTACTTTTTAAATTTCTTATATTCAGGGCGCCTGTGGTGGTTTGAATGGAATGATCCCCCTCGGCTCCTGATACCCAGACAGTGGCACTGTCTGGAAGAGTGGTATGGCCTCACTGGACAAAGTACATCACTGGCAGCCGCCTCTGAGAATTGGTAGCCTAGCCCACTTCCAATTCCCTCTCTCTGCTTTGGGCTTGCCACTGAAGATGTGACCCCTCAGCTTCCTGCTCCAGCTTCCATGCCTCTGCCCCATCACGATGGAACTGAAGCCCAGATAAACTCTTTAGATGAGTTGTCTTGGCCAAGGTATTTTATCTCAACAGGAAAACAACCAATACAGTGCACTGTGAACCCCAGACCAGTTTCAAACTGAGGTCCTTCTGCTTCAGACTCCCAAATATTGGGATCACAAATACGTACCACCATGCTTGGCTACTTCTAATTTTTTACATTTATTCACTTATTTATTTTGTATGTGTATGCAAGTGTGCATTGCTCTCCCTCAATCTCTCTCATTCTCCCCCCATCTGTGTATGTGCTCGCATGTGTGCCACTGCGCTGTCCACAGAGCTTGCTACTTCATTCAATATGTTAAGAATACTACATCATGTTAGTAACTCAGACAACTATTGAAAATGAATGTTAACCCCTTAAACTTCCTGTATAAACGCTGGCCAGCTTTTCAGGTTCCCATACAAATCAGTAAAGCAATACCCAGAAGAAGCTAAGTCAAGTTTCTGAGACCCTGCTTAGAATCTATGGAATGTACATGGTGCTGAGAATCCTCCAACTGTACATCTTGCAGCTGAAGGTATCTTAGTGCACATCATCCATGACAAAAGCCTGCCCTCCCCTTCAACCATCACTTTTTGGACTTAAAGAAAAAAGAACAAGTTTTATGTAACTATATATCTTTCAACTGCAAAATAACCATGTGAAATATGACTTAGTGCCTCTAACAGTTTCAAATTAGCAAATTCAGATGACTACAAATGATTTCCTACTTTAAGGTAATATGGTGACTTTTATCATGATCATTAAAATCAGTATTTATGTATGTGCATTTTGTGTTTTCTTAGACAGGGTCTTACTATACAGACCAGGCTAGTCTCAAACTCAAGAGCCACTTGCTTTTATACCTCCCAGTGCTAGGATTATAGGTGTGCAAATGGTGTCTGGCCTTACTATTTTTGGGACAGTCTTACTCTAGCCCAGGCTGAAGCGGAATTGAGTGTGAAATCCACAGTGGCCTGACACTCATGCTCCTCTGCCTCAGTCTCCTGCGTTGAATTACAGGTGTAAGCCACCATGCTTGGCCTTTTACTGATCTCTGTAAGGTGAAAAGAGGGAACTGTACATCAAAGGACATAGAAATGTCAGGGTTAGAAACATTCAGAATAAAAGAAAATGCTCCTTAAAACTCGCTTGTTCAGAATTTGGCTGGCACCACTTATTCTAATTCAAGAACTACTCTTCACTGGGGACGTGAGTCAAAACTCACTCTGACTCATGGTATTGATAAAGGTGGCACTGCTAAGGCCAGGAACTTCCTCTCCAGGAAATAACACAGTGAGTTCCAGTTCAGCTTGGGCACACGTTTACACCCAGTACTGCAAACTGCATTTGTTGAGGGCACAGAGGCCCGTACTCAGAGAGGCACTAAGAGAACAAAAAATGTTAAATACACAGGGGTGTCTCCTCAGCGGAGGACATAAAAATCAAACACCTGAATTCCATCCAGAAAGCTGGAAGTAGATTTTCCTAATGACCTGGTGACATTTTGCTCTCTGTGGAGACAGACCTCACCCAAATTCCCCAGAATGGCTATCTCAGATTCTTCCCTCCTTAGACAGTTACCTATCCCCAAGGGAGATGTCACATGTACTTTGTGGTCTGCTGACCTCTTTGCTATTGGCCAGAGACCACACTAAAATCTAGGCCTCGTAGCTATAGAACCCACCCTCTTGGTCACATGTACTTTGTAAAGGAGTTTCTTTGTAGTCACGCCTTAAGCTTTATTGTGCACCTGGAACTGGACTGATTGTTGCCTGGAAACCTCTTCCCAAATTGTCTTGTGTTTTAAATATGTAACAATGAGCTGCCTGGTGTTAGACTCCTGGAAGTCATTCTGCACCAGGTTTTCAGTCTTCACCCTTTGCAGATTACTGCCTACGACACCTGCAGGGTCTCCCACATGCACTAACGTGCATACATATAACATTTTAAGTGATACGTTTCAGAGAAGATAGCTGTGCTGGCTAGTTTTATGTCAACTTGACCCATTCTAGAGTCATTTTGGAAGAGGGACCTTAATTGAGAAAATGTTCTAACCAGACAGGCCTGTGGGCAAACCTGTAGTGCATTTTTTAACTTGATGATTGATGTGGGTGGGCCCAGCTCCCTGTGTGTTGTGGCACCCCTAGGCAAATGGTCCTGAGCCGAAATACATAGCAAAGCATGCACAGCAGGGTGAGCAAGAGGTAAGCAGCATTCCTCCACAGCCGCTGTTTCAGTTTTTGCCTCTAGGCTCCTGCTTTGAGTTCTTGTCCTGACTTCTCTCAGTGATTCTGTAACCTGGAAGTGTAAGATGAAATAAATCCTTTCCTCTCCAAGTTGCTTTTGGTCCTGACATTTTATTACAGCTATTGCTGTGATACCCTAACTAGGCATCCACAGTGGGAAAGGGTCCATCAGCCCTAACCTGCAGAATGAAGCAAGACTACAATTAGAGCAAACAGCAACTACACACAAGCACACCCCAGCAGACTACATAGCCCGAATACCTTTGCCTGAAGTTAGTTAGCTTCTCCTGGTCAAAAGAATCGTCTATTCCTTCATCAAACTGAATCTGGTCCCGTGGTTTTGTACGACCTCTCACAGAAGTGGGTTTGGCAATTTTCATATCTGATATTATGTGACTGAAACTGAAATAAAAAGGTCAAGTGCATTAGGAATCCTAGCTGCACTGTAGTAGCAAATTTTTCTTCTCAGGAGATGTAACACTTAAATGTTACTTCACTTTTATGTCCCAGTGAGAGCATAAAGATTTGTGAGCACATAAAGTCATATGCTTACACTCATATGACATAAACACTAAGATGTACATCTCCAAGTTTTTAAATATACTCTTAAAAAAACTTTATTTGAAAGATGAAAATGTCAGTTACAAAAAATATTAATAAACAGATAAGCTGATAAGAAAATACAAACAAGTAAATTGTACCTATCACCTACACTGACTGTTACATTGAAGTTGAAAATGGGCTGTGTTTGCTACTATACAGAGTGAGTCATCTGACAGTCTAGGGTCGTGCTTACTCTTTGGTCCTCTGGAGATAATGTTTTTTTATGTGCCATTGAGAACAGGAGATTCAGTCAGCCCGTACAGTGAAGCATAGTCACGATTTATGACCCCTGGGCAGCAAGCAGTGACATGTGGCATAAATTAACAGGGAGATAAACAGGACACACTGGTGGGAGCGGAGAAACAGCTCAGCAGTTAGGTGCGCTTGCTGCTCTCAAAGGAGACCCGGGTTCTTCAATTCCCAGCACCCACAAGGCAACTCAAACCCCTACAACTCCAGTTCCATAGGTACAATACCTTTTTCTGACTCTGCTGGTTCCTGAATGCACATGGTGCAGGTACACACACGCAGACACACACCATAAAATAGTTTTAAAAAGGAAATGTTGACATTTTCAGCTCAAACATATGAGAAAGGGGAGGGAACATTTCTGACGTCACACTACGAGCAAACCCAGCAGACTGTTTAACTGAGAAAAACTAATTTTCTCAAAGAAACTATATCACTCAATTACTTATTTTTCTTCTTAAATAACACTACTGACTTTATTTCTCTTTCACAGCCAAAAATCTTTATAACTCCCTAAAAGAAAGGCTAGGCCATTCAACTATAACAGGAGCTGAAGAGATGGCTCAGCATCTTGCTTAGGTACTTGCTCTTATGAGGCAAATGTTTTAAATCATATTGTTATGTGGGGTATGCATGTGTGTAGGAATGGACACGACACAGGATGTATGTGCAGGTCAGCAGACAGCTCAGGGAGTGGGTTTCCTCCTTCGGTCTCGAGGGCTTGGCAGTAAACACCTTTACCCACTGTGTCATCTTGCTGGCCCATGAGGTGGATTTTATATGTAAAACCAATGGGTACTACTTAGTGGCCACATACAAATTGCCCGTTTTGAGATCTAAGTCACTGTGTAACAGCAGACCCACTGACCTAATTCTGCGCTTCTCTTTATCTTTCTGGGCCCTTATCTCCTCCTCGTGTTGCTGAAGCTGCTTAAGCAGCTCAGACTTGGTGGTCTTCTTGTCAAAAGGGAGAGAATCCGCAACAGCAGATGCCGCTGCCACCAACTCAGGACTCAGGAACTCTTCTCTAAAAGAAAAAAGAAATGAAACAAGGAAGGAAAAACAGAATTGGTTAGTACATCACCAGTTTAGTAAAAAGAAAAACAACATGGGGAGGAACTCATTCGAAACAGTATATATTTCTGACAAAAGCAAGAATTCTTAGATAGTCAACACTGTTTTCTGGTGGCTTTGTTGTTTCCTTGTTTGTTTTGAGATAGGGACTCACCAGGCTGGCCTGTAACTCACAACCTCCTACTTCAGCCCAGACTAGGATTACATGTCTCCATGATACAAACCACATATATGAAAGGTCCTGCTTTAGACACTGGTAACATATATAAACTTTGAAACAGTAAACTCTTAGTTAATACATACTTGCTGACACATACCCATGGGCAGCCATGCTTGGTACTTTAGAAACTAAGGCAAGAGGACGGGAACCTCAGGGTCAGCCCAGGCTACACAGGGAGATCCTGTCTCAGGAGAGAGAATTGAGGGCTAGGGAGATGGTTCAACTAGCGAAGTGCACCTGAGTTAGATCCCCAGAACCCACACGAAAAGTGGGGTGTGGAGCAATGAGTTTACTTAGTATATGGAAAAGCATTTGCCACACAAGTTTGTTTGATGGCCTGGCCTGAGTTGGATCCTCAAGTAAAGATTTTTTTTTTTAAGCAGTTTCTGTAATTAAAAAAAAAAAAAAAAGCAAAGCAAACCCATATACATCAATATGAACCAATGGCAATCATTCAAGACCAATGCTAGGTCATTAAAAATATTTATCTTTGCCTCTGCTTACATTCTCTTGAGACACTTGTCTCTGGTACCCAGTCACCATTCTGTGAAGACACCAAAGCAACCTAAAAGCTCGTGTTGACATCTCTGCTACCAGCTCAGGTCTCAGAGGATGGCCAGCTTCAACCTATGAGTGTCTGTGGCCAGTGGGTGAACGTCAGAGGATTCCAGAGCCTCCATGGCCTATGTCATGCAGCAGAAACCAGTCTTCTCTGTGCTGCCCAAACTCTCAGAGTGTAAACATGGTTACTTTATGAGAGCATGTTTTAGAGTAATCTGTTATGCAGCAATGGTAGGCATATTAGTGAGCTCTGAGATATACAGGGAGGGAGGAAGGGAATGAAGTTCGGTCTTGCATGAAGTAATGTTACATTGCATCTTGATGCAGATACTATGACTAATTCAAATTTGTGGACATTGGACAGAGATGGGATAGAGGAGGGAGGGAGAGACCAGGTCAGGTTCAGGCCTGTAATCTCAGCTACTCAAGTAGCTGATACAGTAGGACCACAAGCGCTTGCTGTCTTTGGGCTACAAGGCGATTCCAAGGCTAGCCTGGGCAACTCAGTGAGACACTCTCTCAAAATAAAAAAGTAAAGAAGTGGTCGTTACTGTCCAGTGCCTAAGTGGTTAAATAAGATTATTACAAGAAACTTTTCTTCAAACTCAAAACAAATGCATCCCATTCACAATCTTGCCCACAGCCTCTTCTTGGACCAACATCAGAAGGATACAAGATAGGTCTTTTTTGTTTGTTTGTAGCTTTTCAAGACAGGGTTTCTTTGTGTATACTGGCTGTCCTAGACTCACTTTGTAGACCAGGCTGACCTTGAACTCACAGTGATCCCCTGCCTCTGCCTCCTGAGTGCTGGAATTATAGGCATGCATTACTGCGCCAGCTACAAGACGTTTTTCAATATACCACACCAAGAGCGCATAGTCTAATATTTCTAATTCCAGTTCCTTTAAGAGTAGAAAAGTGGTTCAGTATGATGAGCATGTCCTACCATTCAGGAGGCAGAGGCAGGAGGCCTCTGTTACAAGTGAGTTTGAGGCCAGTGTAGACTACATGAGACATTTTCTCAAAAAGCCTCTCAAAATTATTAAAATCAAACTAATTATAATTATTATTATTTTTTTTAGTGTAGAAAAGTAGAAGTCATGGAGATGGTCCCGCAAGATTAGTGCTTAATGCACTAGCCTGGTAACCTGAATTTGGTTCTCTGAACCCACTAAAAGGCTGATGTGACTACATACATCAGCAGCCCCAGAATTCCTAGGGCCAGTGAGAGGAGACAAGGAAACTGACCAAAACCTCAAAGGTCAGAATACAGAACAGAGGCAGAATAAAGAAGATGTTACCTCAGAAACACAGTAGAAGGAAAGAACCAACTCCAAAACCAACCGTCCCCTGACCTCCACATTCTTGGGAAGGTATAGCATACCTGCTCTCTTACACACACACACACACACACACACACACACACACACACACACACACACACAGAGAGAGAGAGAGAGAGAGAGAGAGAGAAACTAAAATATATTTTAAAATAAAATAGAAAAGTAGAGAAGAACCTTTAAAGGACTTATGGAGCAATCTACACGTTCATTCTTGCCTTGTTCATACCTAATTGGAAATCATTTTTTAAAAAATTACGTTATTATGAGAGTATCCCGGAGAACCCCAAAACAATATAGCTATTGCCATTGCTCTTGGGTGCCCATCAGAACTTGAGGGAAAGACCCTACTACCACACAGCTGGGTCTCAGGACATGGAGAGATCAAGCAGTACTGACCAGGAAGTTTCCTCTCTGATGGCTGACAAGCGCAGTACTGAAAGGTGTTGTGTAGACTACTGGGGGGAAAACAATTTTTACCTGTGGACCTGGAGGCTGCAATAATAACCAGCGTGGTACATCAGAGACATAACCAACTGCTCTCTGATTGTACGTAAGGCCTGATCCAAGAAGAAACTCATGCCTAGTGCCTTAAATCTAGCCAAGGACCAAAGGATGGGGAGTCAGAGGCCCTAAGAGTGAAGTTAGAACTATAATTTTGCTAAATGGACATAATATTAAACTGCCGTCTAAACTTGCATCTCTATACCCAGAGGTTAGTGCAGCAATCAAATGTCATCAGAGAGGTTTCTTTATGAAGTAGGAGGAGGTTAACACAGAAACAACCAGCTGACGTGCAGAGAAAGAGCATCTGTGGCGTGAGCAGCCACAAACTCAACATTTCTGTCACCACCCTCCGCCAGGAAAGCTCTGGGCCACTGCAAAGTGGGCAGAGAGACTGTGAAGAGCAGAGGGGGGAAAGCATCAAGTGAAAACAGCATCCTCAGGACAAGACAGGCCCATTGCCCTCCTCAGCTCACAGCAGCATGGACACCTGTGCACAATCAAGGCAGCCAGCACTCTAGCATGGAGGGCTCATGAGCCTCTAAGTGAGAAGCTACTCACAGCTGCTGGCTGCTGGAGGAGGGAGTCACCTCTCTTCAGGTGTCACCCTTGGTACTGACCATGCTCCAGTGGATGGCCTCACACCCATGAGTACATGGGCAGCACACTGGACTCAGTGGGTTAGAATAAAGAGAGAGAGGACATGAATTTAGGAGGGGATAGAGGAGATATGGATGGATCTAGGAGTTAGGGAGAGGATTGGGAGACAAATGTATTGTATTCATATATGAAATTCTCAAAGAATCGATTAAAAGTACACATTAAAATGACCCTATTGAACCTTTCAAAGGGTTTGTCTCATTTTGGTCATTTAAATTGCACATTTAATAATAAGTCATAAAAACACCTAGATTTTTGTTATTATTCTTACTTGCCGCTGTTTTTGAGATGGTTCCCTATGTACCCCAGGCTGGCCTAATACTCACAATCCTGTACTCTGCATGGTTCAGTCTGAATTTGGGATTACAGATATGGGTACCAAAATGTGATTCGTGACAGGTACTTATATATGTATGTGTATTTTAAGCTTTTTGTTATTAATTGTTTTTCTGAGATAAGGTCTCCTATGTAACCCAGGCTGGCCTCAAATTCACAATCCTGTTTCTTGTTCCCAAATTCTGGGATTAGAGGCATGTGCCACCATACCTGGCTACAGATATCTTCTTGTCACATAAAACACACACACACACACACCCCAGTGTAACTATTAGAGAAACTGTGCCTTTGCTGCTTCATTCTTTCAATGTCTTTTGAGGACTATAATTTAATAGATTGTTTACTATAAAAAAAAAAAAGTCCTATTGGAACACCATAGATTAGGTTCAGAGATCATTCACATTGGAATTCAATTTACCTCTTCTTTGGAGGATCTTCTGGAGTTCTTTGAAGCCCGTCAACTGTAGCCTCCAGACTGGCAGAAGGTTTCCTGCCACGTGGCTTTGTTGTTTGTACATTTACTGTGTTCACTTCAACTTTCATGTCCTTAATAATATCCAGCAGAGTTTTTTTCGAAGTCTCCTTTCCCTTGTCTTGATTGTCTTCTGCCTTCTGGGAAATTTCATTGGCTGGAACAGACTGGTTATCTTTCTTGCTATAGATGGAGCTGCCAGTGCCAAAATGTCTCTGGATATTATTTTTTGTCCTAGAATGACATATTAAGGAATAATAGAAAAGTATAATGCAAAAATAATTAAGTAGTAACTGAAAAAACCTGCTTCTACATTTAAAAGAATTTTAATCTAAGCCCTTTCCATTGTCTTTTGATTTCCATTATTATTAATAATCATAATGGAAGCAATTCATCATGTGTCAGTATATACTCTGGGCCTGGCTTGTACAACAAGACTGTGTACAATTTTTCACACTCACGTCAATTCCAAAGGTCAGCATCCTCCTCCTCTTACAGATAAGGAAGCCGACAACCACAGAAGCAGCCACACAGGGTGTACTGGTGACTTTCCTGTGGCTGAGATAAGACACCACGACTGAAAGCAATTTACAGAAGAAGGAACTTATTTGGGCTTATGATTCCAGAGGGAGAACAGACCGTCAGAAAAAGAAGCATTGAAGACAGTGGCAGGCATGACAGCCGAAGCAGGGAACCAAGAGAGCATCCACAACTACAAACACAAAGCAGAAGCAGCAAACTACAAGTGACACAAGGCTTTTCATCTCTCAAGGCCCACCCCCAGTGACATACTGCTGCCAGCAAGGCCAAACATCCTAAGCCTCCCCAAACAGTGCAGCCAGCTGGGAACCAAGTCTTCGAATACTTAAGTCTGTGGGGGAGATTCTCATCCCAAACTTCTATATTCTGCTCCCTGACCCCTACACGCTCATGGCCATATACAAAACATATTTAGTCTAATTTTTAACGTCCCCTTAGTCGTTCATGGGTTCTACATTGGTTAAAAGTCCAAAGTGTCTTTTAAAATTCAAGGCAATCTCTTAATTATAACTTTCTGTTAAAATAAAAAAAGCAAATTGCATGCTTCTTACATATGATGGTACAGACAATACATTACCATTTCAAAGGGAGGAATGGGGCATAGTGAGGAAATCCTGGACCAAAGCAAGACTGGAATCCAGCAGGGCAAACTCCAAATGCCATCATAGCTCCATGTTGGATGTCAAAAGATATAGATGGCTCCTCCCTTCCAGCTTTGCTGTCTTTAAAATGCATGTCCCTCTGGGACTGGTTCCACTCTCTGTTTACAGCTCTCTTTGGCAGATATCTCACTGGTTTGGCACTCACAAATCCTTGCGTTTTCTAACACAGCTCAGGCTTCACTTTATAGCATCACATAATGGCTCCTCAGGGCCTTATTGCAGGGACTCTCCTACCCCAGGATGCCTAGCTTCAGAGGCTTTCTGAGGCCATGGAGGAAGAATCCATGACCTAAAAGAATCATGACTCTAAAAGCAGCAACAAGTGGACAACAGTGTCAAGTTCAGTTACCTGCTTGGGGTAGACCCTAGCCTGCCTGAATTGTATTAGCAGCAGCTTTTGTTGTGGCTTTCAAGGCAGAGAAAAGTCTTGAGGCTCTTTTTCAAGTTGAGAGCTTAGCTAGGTAGGGGCTTGCCCTCAGGACACAATTCCCTTTCACATCATTCCTACTGTGCAACAAACATCTCTACCAGGACACAAATTTCCACAACAATTAAGTCTCTCTCAGAATCTGTGCCTTGGCTGTAATGTGAGACTTCCTAGGGCCCGTTAGACAAACTGCACATTTTGTATTTTTGTGCCACTTACTCTTCTGCGCTATAGGATCAATCGCCTAAGTGTTATCAAGAATAACCATACCATCGACTCAGCATTATACAGTCTTGAAATTTCTTCTACCAAAGAAATTAGTCCATTACTTTAAAATTCAGCCTAGGCAAGTTCTTAGAACAAGGGCAGAAGGTACCCAGATTCTTTGCCAAATTATCACAGGAATGGCCTCTGGCCTGGGTGTCAATATTGTTTTTCTCTGAGCTCTTGAGCCTGACTTATACAGTGCACACTATATCAACATTTACTGTCTTCCAGACTCCTGATAGAATGACCCTTTAAATTTGTCTTGCAGCAGTTAACTTCTGTTTTCCAGTCCAAAGTTCAAAAGCATTCCACATTCTTTCAAAACACATGGTCAAGTTCTTCCCAGCAAGAACCCACCTTTGGTACCAGCTTCTGAATTAGATATTTTTCTGTGGCCAAAAGCAACTCAAAGAACTTTATTTTGCTTTATGGTTCCAGAGAGTTTAGAGTCCATCACAGCAAGGATGCTCAGCAACAAGCAGGCATGGTGAAAGCCCACATCTTCAATGGCAAGCAGGGAGAGCAAATTGAAGTAGGTGAGGGCTTTTAACTTCAAAGCCTACCCCTAATGATATACTTTCTCCAGCAAGGCTGCACTACCTAAACATCCCTAAATATCACCACCAAGTGGGGACAAAGTGTATTAGTTATTTTTCTCTTACTGTGACAAAACACTATGACCTTTGTTATAGAAGGAAGGGTTTATTTAGCTTATGGTTCTAGAAGGAAGACAAGTCTGTTACAGTGGCCGGAACAGCTTAGCGGCCACTTCTGGAGATGCAAGCAGGAGGCGGAGAGCAACCTAGGAGTGGGTGTGGCTTCTGAAACCTCAGAGATGTCCCAAGTAACATCTTCCAGCAAGGCCACATCTCTTAAATTTAGTCAAACAGTGCCATCATTTGGGGACCAAGTATTCAAACATCTGAGACTCCAGGGGACATTCTCACTCAGACTACTACATAGGGTTACCTAGCTCAGCATTCCTTAAGGCCTAAACCACTCTGGTACATTATAAATGTGTATACAGCTGAAATACTGATCACCTCACTCTTGGGATGGCCAAGTGAGGTCTAGGACTCCCAAAGTCTGCTATCTCCTTCTACTTATTCCAAGATTCAGCACAAATACCATTTTCTCTGTTTCATGATAAAAAAAAGATTAGGAAACATTAAATAGCACAGTTAATAAATGACAGCTTGCTATTCTCAAATCCAGATCAGACTGACTGCCAAGTTCTTAACAGGACATAATACCGCCTTAAAATGTCTTAATTAAGCAATGCGAAAATAATCAAATTTCTATTAATGAAAGGTTCACTTACAAAAATGTTCAGGTCTTATCAATTTTCTTACTGAAGTCATGACAGTTAGTCAACTACTATTTGTAATTTAATTAAAGGGGAAGTCCCTTAGATCAGTTAAATGGAGTATAGCTTGAGCAGAGCAAAACTAGACCAATGTAGTTTCTAAGGGCAGCTCCCAGAACCAGAGCAGACCCTGAGAACTTTAACCAGCAAGGTGATAAAGCACTACTTACAGAAAAATGGAAGTGAGCCATAGAAAAGTAAACTGTCAGCTTCCTAGCCAATCACCAAGTGATTACAGGGACATTATTTAACTGACTACAGTTTAACGAACAAGAGCTCCATTACTATGATTCAGCCAGCAAAACAGACGTTTGTTTGGTCTCTCTCTTGGGCCTGGTAAGGTGCCTCATCTAAATCCACCGCCCTTGAAAACTGTGCTTAACAATGAGCTAAGCCAAGTAGACAGAAAAGAGAACTGTGAATTGTCATTCTGCTCTCTTGAGCATGTTTATGAAAAGAACACAAACTGCTATAACTATGAAAAGATTTCCTTCTTTACTTTTTGAGTGCTAGGTATGAAACTTGGGGCTCCATACATATAGCCCACTTTTAAATGATCCAAGTACCTACTTTTTAGGAGATAAAAGCCTTTGCTTGGTATTTGCTGGTGAACTTTCAGAACTAAATGAATATGCTGGAGTGGTGAGCGGCGAGTAGACCAGATCAAAATACATTAATATACCTATGAAATTAGCAAACAATAAATAGAAATATCACACTCTTAAAATTAAAGACTCTAGTTAGTTTCAGGCAAACACTGTGGAAAATTTTCTACTCTGTGCTGGGCACTATATGAAAACTAACAATTTATTAGTAAATAGAAAGTTCAAGTACGGCAGTGAAAGCAGTTTCAAGCCTGATTCTCTATTCAGCTTCATTTGGATGGCCCTCATCTTCCAGAACGGATGAAATACGTTTATATTTTTTTTTTCATTAAATGGTTTAAAAAAAAAATTCACTCCTTCTACCTGTCCATTGTATTACACGTCAAGATTGTTGCATGGGCAGTGATAAAAACATTGTGAGTAAATGATCTTTGTTCTTGAGATCTGCACAGCTGAAAGCATCTCTTGACTTTCTGATTAGAGTAAGGATTGGGTGTGCTTCATTTGGCACAAATGTGCCTTTTGAAAACTACCCACCTGCCTGTAATCATATAACAGGCACTTAGCAACCACTTTGCTGAGAGTCAACTCGACCACCGTAAGACAGCCGAAACAATAAACATCTTGCATTGCTCCCACTATCAGGGACCAAGTCTAGAAGTCACGCATGATGGCCAAGTGCTTTACCACTGAGCTACATCCCCAGAGGTCCTTTACAGAATCTCACTGCCATTTTTGTTTTTGCTTTTTACTCCTGGACTTACTTTGTAAACCAGGCTGGCCTCGAACTGACAGCAATCTGCCTATCTCTGCCTCCCTGAGTGCTGGGATTACAGGCTCATTGCCGGTTTTTATGATGTCCTATTCCAGACTCCTACCATCTTTGATATAAACCACACCTAAGTCAGAGACTGACTTTACAATTTTCACCCTTCATAGTGGAGGCTCCTACAATAAGTTAGTTTTGCATTTTAAAAATGATGACATATTTTTAAATCTTTCTGAAACACCTTTCTCCTTCTTAGAACGGATGCTCTCTTTGGCCACGCTATTACTCCATCATATGTCACATTCCAGTAACTCTACTTTGTGCAGTCTTTTGCTCCACGGAGTTGATCCTTCCATCTTCATTGTTAGCTTGCTTCAGCACTGTAGTGGGTGCTGGGAACAGGGGTGCCCAGAAAGAATACCATGAACCTCTTACAATTTCTAGGTATCCCTATACGCTCTCCTATAGTTATTTGTTTAAAGAATGAACACTGAATTTACCTATGCTATCTTCACTGCACTTGAATTACCTCCTTGGTGAAACTATACTACTTTTCAGAATGGCAGAACTGTTTTATTCAATGCAGGAAGGAATTAAGGAGGGAAGCATTAACGAGGCCATCAAAATATCTTGGGAAGCAAGAAAACGACCTCTCTTTTGGAATCTGCACAAAGAAAAGTAGCAGCAAGCAAGAAGAGGGGCAGGTGTGCAGCAGAAAGACTACAGGGCAAGACAGGTCGCCGCATCCTCCGTGATATTGGGCAAACTGCTTTGTCTTTTTTTCTACAGTTTCTCTTTGCCTACATTTAAAACAACCACTGCTAACAGCCTACAGTTACAGTATCAACCCAAGGCGGCTGGAGAAACTACGAGTGCATGTCAAGGAGTCCTGAAGACCGGCGGGCCAAGAACCTTAAATCGCCTTACCTGACAGTTCCAGACCGAACCGCGGGTAGCTCACTCACAGCCACCGGGACCTCCCAGTTTCCTGAGGACCAAGGAATGCCTGAGAGAGGACGAGGACGTATAAACGCCGGGATTCTATGGAACATCGCGTAAAACGAATCTCAAGCGAAAGCACAACCGGAAACACAAAGTCAAACAAGCGCACAACCGAAATAGCACGTCACTTCGCCAACTATGTCCCCTGAGATGTCTTCCGCCTGTACTGGTCCTTGCCTCTAGGGTTCCGGCAGGCAACAGAGACCAGTAATTGTGTTCCGGAGTCTTTGGCTGGCTTGATCCTGTTGTTTCCTCATGTGCTGGAGTCCGTATCAAGGTTCCATAAACGTACTGGTCGGGAAGAGTGAATGGGAAAATCAATTGAACAAAAGCTGACTGTACTTCTTGTCCCGCCTTCCCATTTGAGTGACGGGCGAGTCCGCAGCGCTTGCCTTTTTACAGTTATTCCCCGCCAAAGTCTGGTGTTTCCAAGTCCCTCCCCGCGCCCCTCCGCCCCAGGAGTTGAAAGTAAGGGATCCCACAGATTTGCAAAATAAACAAGATAATTTTATTAGAAGTCAAGCTTTACTGCAAATTAAAGAGGACATACTGTCAAGATTGACTGGGGACCACATCCAGTCAAGATACTAAGGGTCATGAAGGTTGCTGGAGCCTTCATTTATGGGGACTGTGGATGAGATTTGGAAAGACACTGTGGCTGCAGAGACTAAATGGCGGATTAGAACTGTAGTCCTTTGGAGAGATTGGAATGTTGCAGATCCAGAAACTAATTTAATTACCTTATATTGGGCTAGTTCTTGCGCGCCTCACCCCAATTCCTTCCCCGATGTGTTGGAACTAACTTTTTGGAATCTTGGGCCTTCAAAAAGCTTCCCCATCTTGCTGTACTTGCCTCTTTAATGTATCCGTCGATGCACTTTAACCTTGTCTTCTGCAAAACGGTAAAAACTTAATGAAACTGCTTCCATGTTAGAACGTGGAATTTGGGTTAACCTAGATCTGTGTCCCTGAGCCATGGTTCCTCAAAATGCCTCCAGAATAAACTATCTCTTATTCCATTTAAGATGAGAATTCCAGGTTTTTGTTTTTTGTTTTTAACATGGACAATTTTTAGCACCACAACGTGGGGATCTGATGATACAGATCCACTTTTTGCTGGATAAATCTCTGAAAGGAAGCCAAGTATTTTCGTGGACCCATTGAGTCCAGACCATCTGGTGTTATTTTCTCAGGGATTTTCCTGGGGAACATCTTCATAAAACCTGTTGTAACTGGGGGCTGGAAGATACAAAGATATTCTAAAGAGCCTCTTGTGTCTCTCAACCTGACTATCAGAGTGTTGAAAGAATGGACCTCAAGAATACAGGATTTCCTCAGGAATCTCATGGTGGGAGATGGAAGGAGTACCAGCCAGAGGAGTAACATGTCTCCCTGAAAGGGATTTTAAACAGTTCTAACATCTTGTCAAGCCGCTTTATAGGATGAAGCTAAAACTCATTGATGAACCAATGGTGAGTGTGACTGTGCCTTGAGAAGGACTATCGGATGTGCACATCCGCGGCTCGCTATTTAAGCGTTGATTGTACTTCAGGACCCTAAAAGTGGACTTTGGGAGGCTTTCTTGATCTCTGTCCTTCCTTCCCACTGTGAGCATATTAAATAAAATTATTTTTATTTATTATTATTTTGCTTTTCACTTTTAGTTTGGTTCCTTTAATGGGCTCATTATGGAAGGGTGACCAGAACTGACTTCTTACAAAATGTGACATGCAAGTTACCTGTTAGAAAGCAGTCTGGAACAATAAATAAATGAATAAATATTTAAAAAGAACAAGCCACTCTTCCCTCAGCTAATTCTAGAGAAAGAACAGTCAGATAGTGAGAGAGACAAATAGGGAAGAGATATTACTACTTTAAGTTAGTTAATATGGTAAATGACACCTTTTGATCCTTTGTGTTATCAAGTATTCCTCACATCCCAAAGAAATAAATTTTCTGCCTTTTATTTTTCTCAGCTAGGTACACTTAATTTCATATAATGTGTCATGTGTCTATGACAGTTGTTTTCAATATTTTTGGTTTTTTACCTATTATTTTTGTGCTCAAAAAAGATTTTTTTTAAGCAAACTGTGGCCACTTCAGTTTCCTTTGAAAATTCACTTTTGTTACATGCTAAAATTGTTTTAGCATTATTTTTTAAATTATTTTTTAAATGCACATGCAGATTCAAATATAAGTATTGCAATCATATGGTAAGGTCTGATAAACACTGTTTATGAATTTGGGTAAACATCTTAAAACCTATTGAAATGACATCTTTGGGAATGTTAAATGTTTCAACAAACACCCCCTTGAGCTGGAAGCTCAAGACATCCCCCTGGCCACTTAGGGCTTCTGATTTCCCAAGTCAACAGGCTAAGAAAGGAAAAACAGTGTTAGGAGGGATGATTGGTTGAGATTACCCAAGGGAAATTTGTGGCCTCTCCACAGTGGAGGTAAGAAAGACTATGTCTGGAGTAGATCTCTTGGTGCCATCATTTCCTGTGATTAACGTCAATGGGAAACTTCCTTCTACAGCTGTTTCTGGAGCACCAGGATGTACCAGCTACTGCTCTAGATCAGCGATGTTTAACAGAATTTATGGATATGATGAAATTGTTCTGTGAGTGTCCTTCCCACAAGCCACGAACCATAAGCCATAAGCTGCTCCTGAGCTCTTAAATTGTGACTACTGCAAGAGATGGATTTTAAAATTCATTTTTATATGGAAATTAAGCAGTTACACATAGTTGAGAGCTACCGAAAAGTAGGGGAAACACCAGTTAAAAGCATTAAGTCCTCACTCTCACTGGTTTACAACTGCAGGTGGGCTAGCAGTGGAGTGGTCATGCCAACAACAAACATGTTATAGCATGTTTAGTACTACAGAAAACATAAGGGTAGAGTAGGAGATTACAATGTTTTAAAATATGCTGTAAGTGGCTGGAGAGATGGCTCAGTGGTTAAGAGCACTGGCTGCTCTTCCAGAGAACCCAGGTTTGATTCCCTGAACCCGCAACTGTTTGTAAGTCGGGCTCCTGGGGATCCAGTGTCTTCTGGCATTCATAGAAACTGCATACACTGAACATGAGGCACAGGCTTATGCACACATTCAGACACAGAACCCACTTCTTCAGAATTCTGACATAGACAGGAGGGCTGGGACTTCCCTGGGACTCCAGCACCAGATTGGGACTGCTGAGATAGCCAGTCTTGTGGATGGCCTCTCCTGTTGCTGGCCAGACCACAGCATGGAAGCCATATATGTACATATACATATATATGGGATTTATATATAATATATAACCATATGTTAAATAGCTAATACATGAAACCTCTCTGGGCATACAGCTCTCTGGCTTTGCTAGTCTTATATACTTCACAGAAGGGGATATCCCACAAAAGACACAGATAATCTTTGTGTTTTCCACTATTGTGATCAAAATATATGAGAAAAGGAAGATGTTTAGGAGGGTTGGGACAGCCATAGCTAATAGTGTCAAACCAGGAACTGTTCCTGAGTATGGTAAAGATGCAGGTAAAATTCCCAAGCTGATGGCTACTGCCCCGTGGCATCTCAGGTCGAATTGCAATTTTCTGGCTGAATGGGTGGGTCTGATGCTCTGAGATGTAAAGATAAACAATGGCAAGGGAGCCCCAAAGAAGACAATAGACTCTTATTATAGTCTCAAAACCCTTTCTAATATAATAGGACCTATTATAAGTAAAATATTAATCTTCTAATTGTGGCCTTATGGATAATTCTTTTTTACGGATTTATAAATTTGCTTGTAACATTTGTTTTGGATGACTAATTTGGCAGTGTAAAAGATATGTGAGGATTTTTTGTTTTATTTTGTTGTTGTGTTTTTTATTTTTGGCAAAGTTTTGATAAGAAGGACAGACCCTTCTTCATCACCCTGTACTTGGATGATGGGTGTGTGCCATCACATCAGGCTCGCCTGGCAATATTTTACTAAGATAAAGATTACTGCTCTCTCTTTCTGAAACAGCACTTATTAACATATTCAAAATAGTCTTGATGTTAAATTGAAATAAAAGCATCATCATCGAATGTGCTTGTGACCCAATGAGTACTAATTGATTACTTCTTGTTTTTTAGAGCAAAAAGACTTGTAGGTGTGTCCAGAATTTTATCATTATAATGTGTCATTGTCATCTACAAATATTTTGGGATCACATTCATAGCAATTCTGGGATGCATGTAGCCTATGGGTCTCAGACTGGATACATCTGCTAGGGAATAACCCAGATATAAATCAAGATGAGAGGAGATAGGGTAGAGAAGAGACTTGGACAGAGAAGAGAGAGCTCTGGAAACCCTGGTGTAATCTCTCAAATTGACTGTCACGAGTCATTTTGACAGAAGTGATAAAAGCACACCGAGGCAACACAACCATAGCTCCTGAGCCTCAGCAAGGACATGGACAGGGACAGTAAGAACTGGCTCTTGCTGGAGTCCAAGGTCATGAGAGGTCAACAGAGGGCTACTGTTCAATGACCTAACACAAGATTTTAAGCTCCCCGCTGGGGCCTCCAGCCAAACACACTGAAGAAACAGGCTCAAACCAAGCTACAGGGAGTCTACAGAGCTGCCTTGATGCTGTCTTTTCCTCTGTCCATTTCTCTGACCAGTCTCGGGTTTGCCGATAGCTCCTTAGTATGGCTTAAACTCCTTGCCTGTTTTGGGGAACTTTCTTAAGACTAAAGTGAGTCCTGCCTGTTCAAGGAAGAAAGCAAAATCTAGCCTTGCCTGCTCCTATGTAGAGATGGCTAGGGCTAGACACCAGGGCTGTGACATTCATCAGCTGTCACTCAAGACCTGTCATTTGGAAATTAGAGAAACCAGGCAGTGACAGTGGTTGATTCATGGGGATGATTGGGATGATTGATGAATGGGATGATTCATCGTGCAGACTCGGTGAGGGTCCTGCCCAGCTTTGGGAGAACAAAGACTGTTATACCCAGTTTGAGAACCCCCAAAAGATCTCCAGGAATCGACTCCGTTGCAAAACACATGAGGGTCTCTTTATTGAAAATTACAAGCTGCAGCTTGGGCTACACAGCCCCACCGCCAAAGCGGTGTGAGCTGAGCATGCCGCGCCCAGGTTAGTTGGGTAATATATAGATTCTAGTTCCTCCCAGCATGCCCAAGGCAGGGGCAATTCCTGCCTGGCAAGCATCTATTGGTCAAAATGCTACATTTTGAATTGATTGGCTATAGGAAGGTCCCCAGACCATAATGACCTGGTGCCCCTCCCTAGAGGGATGGGCCAGTTTCCTAGCAACTGTTATCTCTAGTAGGTGGGGATAGAATGCAGTAAGGCAGTCCTTCCCCTCAGGGCATCAACAGACTTCTCCACCCACATAGTTTAGCCCTTAATAATAGCTGCTAATTTTTAATCTTTTTGGTCTCTCAAGACATAACTGCCACAGTGGCACAAACTAACCCACAGAGCCCTGCGGGGCTACAGCAGAGCTTCCAAGAGCATGCCAGTTCCAGTTCCGTGGTGGCACAGGGAAGGGCATTAATTCAGGAAGGTGTTCTTGGAGTCCTAACTATCAGAAAATTCAAAGTATCCCTTTAATCAAATGCCATTTGTGCCTCATCAAACAGAGGCTACTGCTGATTTTAGTTAAGAGCCCCACAGAATACAACAGTTGAAAGGGGCCATATTCCTTGCACAACATACTCTGCTGTGAAATTCCCCTGACATGTGCTTTTTTGCATCTCAACCCACACACTTGGAAAGCTACCTTTAAGGGTTATTTATTTTGTTTCTCTTTTTTTTTTTTTTTTTTTACATAAAGTCCCACTAATTCGGTTGAAGCTGGTCTTGAAGATAAGACTACATTGGCACTCTTGGATTAGAAGTATGTGCTACCATATTGGTTGTCTTTTGGATCCTAAATGTCTTCCAAAGGCATATGTGTTGAAGGCTTTGTTCCAGGATGATCGTGTTTTGGGACATGGTGGACCTTTTGGGCCGTAGGGCTTAGGGGGAGGAAGTTAGGTCATTGTGGTGTGTTCTTTTAAAAAAAAAAAATAACTTACATTATTTTTGTATGCTAATGAATGTTTTACTTACTTGTATTGTTATACCCAGTTCGAGAGTCCCCACAAGATCTATAGGAATCGACTCCGTTGCAAAACACACGAGGGTCTTTATTATTACAAGCTCGAGCCGGGTGGCTACCCTTTACAAAGACATACGGGCAAGCGACCCCCGGCTCTGGGAGATCAAGGTTTTTAAAGGAACAAAAATGCCAGTGGGGTAGTACAAGCTTTGGCATTACAGGATTGGGTAAGAGGAACAAAACGCAAATGGAGTGGTCTCTAGGGAAGCTGACCTTTAAAATGATTGGTCTATTTTTAGGCGCCAGGACTGCTAACGGTAGGGCCTAGCTATCTGGGAGACATCTGACCTCTAGTTCTTAGGGGCCAAGTGACTCCAGTCATACCCTGAGGTATATCTGGGTGGGGACTGTTGTTAGCCCATTATCTGAAAGGAATGTGGTCTTGTGATTCTGTCTTAGCCTCTGGGCTAGCCTTCTGCTCTGAAAGAAATGTGGGACTCTGCCCTAGCCTCTGGGCTAGCCCTCTGCTCTGAAAGGAATGTGGGACTCTGCTCTAGCCTCTGGGCTAGCCCTCTGTTCTGAAAGGAATGTGGTCTTGTGATTCTGCCTCAGCCCCAGGAATTAACTCTAATCTTTTAGTATGTCTATGCAAAATGAATTCCTGGTGCCTTTAGGTGTCAGAAGTGGGCATTGGTTCTTCGGAATGGAGTTATGATCTGTTACGAACCACATGCGGTGCAGTCCTCTGAAAGAACAACAAATGTTCTAAATTGCTGAGGAATCTTTCCAGCCCATTGGGTGTATGATCTTGAAGGAATGTTTACTCTCATTGCTTTCAGGCCACCATGAGATGAGAAACTTTACAATCTACCCTGCCATGATGGCTATTTCACCACCGACCTCCAGAAGGACAGAGCCAAAAGACCATGAACTGAGACCCCTGATCTGCAATAATAAGCCCCTGTAGTTGACATGGTATTTCATCATAATAACAGAATGAAACTGTGACAAATACCATGAGTAAAAGCAATTTGGGAGAGGAAAGGGTTTATTTGGCTTAAAATTTCAAGCTACAGTCTATCACATGTGAACATCACAGAGGCAGGAGGATGAGACAGCTGGTCACACTATCTGTGGTCAGTGGAATAGGAAATCAATTGTACCCATACTGCCTGCTTGCTTCAGCTAGCTCCCCTCTCCCCCCCCCCCCTTACTCAGTCCAGAACCTTGCCTGTGAAATGACTCTGTGACCCAAGACAGAGCCATGTTGCTGTCACACTCAGGAGATTCACCAACTCTCAAAAACTGTTTCTAGAAAGTGTCTAAAGAGCAGGAGGCAGTTCACCTAAGCTTCTGCAACTTCATCACCAAAGAAAATTACTATGAGAAAGCCCCAGAAGGTGTGACTCTTGCTGCCAAAGACTATTTCAATGACTTGGAAAACATGGGGAAAATGGCCATTGAGAGTCAGGGCTCTTTGGAACTCAGAGACGCCCTCTTCCAGATGACTGAAGTTCAGAATCAGCTGGATGAGATGCAGCAGCCTTTTCACAGTAAGCTGCTTGCACAGCTGGAGCAGAAGGGAGAGCTAGCTGAATACCGGTACCTGGGAGCTGCCTGGGAGAAATCCCAGCTAGAACAGAGGAGCAAAGAGAATGCCCTGGACAAGAGCTGGCAGCAGCTGAAGAAGCTCCCCAAGAACAGCCAAGTACATGACAGTGTTCTGTATTCTTCAGTATCAAATATTTAACTAAGATTTAATTCCTTACGTAAAAGTAAATATGCAGATATAAGAAAACACATACTTATCTTTTATAAATGCTAAAATCATAAGCATACCAAAGAATTGTTTTAAATTTATGATTTATTATCAGTAAATGTTTGACTTATATATCTGTTTTATCTCTAAATACCTGGGTTCACATTGAGAGGATCAGGCCTGACCCCCTCCCCACAGAAATCATCAGTCCTGGGAACTGGGCTATAGGTCACCAATCCTAGGAACAAGACCATAAAATCCCCTATCCAAGGAATAGCCTGGCAATAACCAAAAAAATGGGAAGGTATCTTATTTTAAGGTGGGGCATCTGTGCTAGGCAGCCTTATCTTCAGGAATGCAGCCCTGGATGCAAGTCAGTCAGGAGTTGACCCTTGTAACTTCCCTGGCACCCACCAGTTTGGGCTGGTTTGAACCAGTTTAGAAAGTCCCCAACTCCTGATCAGGCCCTCAACTTGTTCCCTTGCTTTTGACCTGCGCCAATCATTGGAAAGATGACCTAACTATCCCTGGAATTCCTGTAGTTTCCTTTAAAAAAAAAAAAAAAAAGTCGCAGGCCCCTTTGCCTCGGGTCACCATTCTGCCTTGATGGTGGCCTCAGCATGCTGGTCTTCTGCAGAATAAACACCTTTTGTTGCTGGCATGCTACTTGAGTCAGGGGTCGATCTTCCAGCATCTTCTGGACCCTAACAACATAACAACTTTTGGGTAAAGAAGATTTCTACTAGACGATTTTTGGGAGCCTTTGCTCTTCTCTTTTATCTCAGAGAAAGGTCCCCCCCTACAGACTTAAGGGAACCACACATCTATATTCTAACCCTGTCTGACAGGTGAGCCTGCTAGCCAAATCTACAGCATTAGCTGTTCTAAATGCTTTCAAAAATCTGGCTATAAATAGTTGAAAAATAATATATTGTGAAAAATAAAAATTATATGCTGTTATAGTTTTTGTCAACTTAGACACAAACTTAGACGTGGACTCTGACCTGTAAAAACAGCCGAATTGCTTTTGGTCAAAACACACACACACACACACACACACGGGGTGAAATTTCCACAGAGGGAGGTTAAGTCTTGCTGGAACACAGCCATGCTTATTTATCTGCGGTGTCCTTGGCTCTATGTTAGCAAAGCAGAATGCACGTGGTAGAGACCACATGTCATGACAAGTCTCCCATGTCTGCTTGCTGGTCCTTTTCAGGCATTTGCTGGGCCCTGTTTTACATGAATTATGGGTAATCGTATTCTCTGCCCACCCTTTGTTATTATTGTTATCATTATTATTTGTAGAGGTGACCTTCATTCATGTATTTAGGTGTGTCTGTATATTCGATTGTTAATTGCTGAAACTGACAGCAAGCTAAATGCTAACAGATTCTGGTATTGTCATTGCTATTGAGGAATCTCCTATCTCAGTGCTGGGCAAAACTTACTCCCCAGT
Source organism: Meriones unguiculatus (assembly GCF_030254825.1). Lineage (NCBI taxonomy): Eukaryota > Metazoa > Chordata > Mammalia > Rodentia > Muridae > Meriones > Meriones unguiculatus. The sequence continues at coordinate 14,664,408 of NC_083352.1, read as the reverse complement.
TATCTCCAATTGATTAATAAAGGAGCTGAAGAGTCTATGACTGGGCAGAGGAGACAGTAGGCATGACTTCTATTCCCAGTCTGGGGTCCCCAGGAGAAAGGGAGCGAGGGAGAGGAGAGAAGAAGGTCATGATGTGAGGAGGAGGTTACCATGGGGGAGTCCCCATGGGGACAAAGATGGAACAAGGAATGGCCAGGGCAAGACTAGAGGACAGGCAATAAAATTGTGAGCCATTGGGAGCATCATCCATAATTATTTTGTCATTCCATTTTATCCTTTAGAAATGTACCTTTAAGGCTCATAAAGCACACATCTGATCTGACTTTCCTTCCCTCATTTTTGCAATACCATAAAACATTTCCAAAGAAAAGACACATGTAAAAGAAATTGCCCTCTTTCAAACATCGTTCTAACAACTTTCACTAATGCAAATTTCTTCTTTTATTTCACAGTTTCACAGAAATCCAAATCTATGTTGTTGTTTTTTCAATTTCAAATATTGATTGTACTGATTCCAAATAAGACTTGAGGGAGTTTTCAACAAAAGTTCTATCAGTACTCATGCATATAGAGGGGGTATTGTTTTGTTTTGGTTTTGGTTATTTGAGACAGGGTTTCTCGTGTAGCCTTGGCTGTCCTGGGCTCGTTTTGTAGACCAGGCTGGCCTGGAACTCACAGAAATCCACCTGCCTCTGCCTCTCTGAGTGCTGAGATCACAGGTGTGTGCCACTGAGTCTGGCTTGTAGTGGGTATTGAAATGGTGTAATTAAAGCCTTATTTTCCTTTTCCCCATTCACCAAGCACACATTTGAATCCATGTGTGCTGTGTTTGCGATTTGTTCAGTTACCACACTTTGTTGTTCCTCCGTGACGTCATTACCCTGTACATTTTGAAATTCTGGTGCACTGACAAAGGTTTGATTCCTGGTCAGTCCGTCTGTCCTCTCAGCTGCGTCAAACCTGCTTCCAGTACAGGTCAGCCACACTGATCCCTTGCATAACCCCAAGGGTAGCCAGCAACTACCTCTAGCAGAGAGGCCAGTGTGTGACTGTTTGCTCATTTGGAATTCAACCCTGAAATACATCTTGTTTAGTGAGAGTGGCGTTCCATGCCTTTGACTTGTGACGTGCTGTTTTTGTTTGTTTGTTTGAGGATGGAGGTGGGTCAGCGGTTAAGAGCACTTGCTTCTCTTCCAGAGGACCCAGCACACAAAGGCTGTAACTCTGCTTCTAGGGACGACAGCTTTTCCTCCTAGCCTCCCCACAAACCAACATGCATGTTTTCATAAATATACACGTAAATTCAAAAATCAAATGAATCTTTGAAAAGATGAACATGATTTACAGGGAGGCTGAAGCAGAGTGGGAAGGTGTAGCCACGAGTCACATGAAGCCCAAGAATCTTCCAACTGAGTAGGCTACAGCTAATGAGGATTTAATCACTCCTGTGAACCAGTTTCCTTAAGTATTATTTTTATTTATGGGGTGTGTGTACTCTCGGAAGGTATGTGCAGATGCCTGTGGAAGCCAGAAGGGGAAGTTGGATCCACCAGAGCTGGACTGGGGAGCCACCAGATGTGGGTCCTGGGAACTGAATTCCAGACCTCTGCAAGCGCAGTGTTTTAGCTTCATTCTGTTGCTGCAACAAAACATTCTGCTGAGCAGCAACTTGGGGAGGAAAGGGTTTATTTGCATACACTTCCAGGTTGAGGGAAGTGAAGACAGGCACTCAAGGCAGGAGCCTCACTCTCTGGGTTGAGCCCTGAATCTGCGCTGAGCTAGCTTCATGCAACCCAGGAAGACCTGCCCAAGGAATGATGCCACCCACAGTGGGCTGGGTCTTCCAACAAGACGTTGCCACACAGACACAGACCCAGATCCGCTCAGACCAACTGGATCTAGGAAATTCCTCTACTGAGGCTTGTCTCGCGATTCAAGGCTGAGTCAAGTAGATAAGCAGCAAGACTTCTTCACCTCTGCACCATCACTCCAGTGCCACTTTCAGCTGCCAAGTAAAGCGTCAGAGGAATAGTTCGCTGGGAACCAAAACCAAACCAACCAACCAACCAACCAACCAAACAAACAAACAAAAAAACTAGGGAGGCTGCCTTGTAGCAGCAGTTTAATATACTGGGTGCCTTTTCCATAATGTTCCTGGGGATGGATTTCCTTGGGGGAGAACGACTGGAATTTAAAGCAACGCTAAACCAACGAACAGAAAAGCAAATAAAACCTGATGGGCTAGGGATGTACCTCTGTTGGTAGAACGCTCGCCTAGCAAGCAAGAAGCCCTGGGTTTGGTCCCAACCTCCTCATAAAACCAAGCCCGTGGTACACACCTGGATGCATTTGGAAGGCGGAGGTAACAACAACAGCAAGTTCTTAGCCACATAGCAAGTTAGCCTGGGCGATGTGAGACCATGTCCCTAGATTGACAGACAGACAGATGATAGATAGATAGATAGATAGATAGATGGATGGATAGATGATAATTTAAAAAGCTGGCCATAAGTGAATTTATATTTCACCACTACCATTCTAGTAATTTTCATTTACCGCCAAATTAAAGCCACAGCCTCCGGGGCTGGATAACGCTGGAAGACCTCAAGGTGAGTCCTCCCTGAGGCTGCCAGCAGCCCCCAGGGTCTGCCAACCTGGCAGCCCGCGTGGACGGCAGACTTCCCGTTTCCCCGGCTGGGCTTCGGGAGGGAGGGGCGGAGGAGCCTGGGTGGGGGAGGGGCCTCGGGAGGGAGGGGCCTCGGGAAAGGAGGGCCCGAGGGCCGGACCCACGCAACGACCTTAAAAAGTGTCTGGGTGCCGCGGCCGCCAGCGGAGCGCGGGCGCTGGAGTGCGAGCCGGACGCAGCGGGGCGCGGCGGTGAGGCGGCTGGAGCAGGAGGGAGCGGGCGGCCGGGCTCGGGGACGCGTCCTGACGGTCGCGTGCTGCGGCACCCGCGCGCGCCCGACGCGCGGCCGGGTCCCGGGAGGCGCAGGGATCGGGCGGGCTCGGTGCCCGGCGGTGCCGCGCTGGCTGCGCGCTGCAAGGGGGAGGGGGACCCCCGGGTCAGGCCGGGTGACTCGCTCTGCAGCTGCAGCAGCAGTAGTTGGCAACCTGGCGCTCGCCGAAGGGGCTCCGTGGTGGTGGCATGCGGCCTTCTGCTGCCCAGCTGCAGGGAAGTGCAGCCTCACCCGGTTCGACCCCCGGAGAAGTTATTTCCCCCTAGGAACCAGTATTCGGGTTGGCGCTGTTTCTGGGACTACTGGGTAGTTTGAAGGAAGAGGGTGGGAAGCTGAAAGGATTCGGGTGTTCTACTCCAAATGGTACACAGCAAGCTCCGAAGGCAGTTTAAATTCATGCGGAACACTGGTCTGTGCACGTCCTGCATTCTCTCCAACCCACAGTTCATACTCCGTTAACTCTGCATACTTTCAGGGCTCATGTGTTAGGAGCATTTCTGTCTTCTGTGATTTGGCAGACATCCCTGAGAAGGAGACTTAAGTGGTAGAATGCTTGGCCAGTATGATGGAAGTCATGCAGTCATGCTTAATCCCCAGCACGGGGAAATGTTTTTACATATACTAGTCTGCTTCTGAAGTTAGGATTATTTCCTCCCTTCCCTTCTCTACTTCTAACCCCTTGCATGTAACTCCCACTCAGATTCATGACCTCTTTTTCTTAATTGTTATGACACAAGAACACACACACACACACACAGTCTTCAATATTTAAATACAAACCTCTCAGTCCATATAATGCTACTTGTATGTCTATGGTGAGTAAACAGTTGGCTTCCCTGGGGAAGACTGTTCTTCCCGTTGAACATTTGTTAGTTGACTGTAGTTCTTTGTCAGAGGGACCTCTGGGATTTCCTCTGTCCATGTTAGTGTGTCTACTGGTATCATCCTCACGGGGATCTTGTTCCCAAGTTGATGAGACTTCATGGTATATAGCCTTTCTGACATTTCTAGGAGACTCAAATTCACAGCAATCTTACTGTTCCTTTGGCTCTTGGGGGGAAAAATTGAAGATTAATCCTGTATGTTATTTCTCTAGGATTTGAAGTGATTACATTTGGCTTATGTGAAGGGGTTGAATTTACAGTGACTGCATAATTAGATACGCTTTTCCATGCCTCCCAAGTTAGTAAAGAATCATTCATGTGAAAAGAAATGAGTGCGTTGAAGTTTATCTGAGGCCAGTGTGAGAGCTGTCTGCGCAGCTTGTCTCTTACTTTCCCTGAACAAATGTAGGCATGGGTGTTTCTGTAACTTCCAGGTTGCTAGATTTAAAGGAAACATTTTTTTTAAAAGAAAGAGTCTTGGAATATGGTCATTGACAATATTTATTTTACAAATTCTTGGTTGTTGCTGTTATTTTTCTTGACTTTTAGAATGGCTTTTGTATTTGAAAGAACCTTAACAGACCAACCTTCTCAGGGTGATGAGGAATGAAATTGTCCTGTTATATGGAACGAACTCTGTATTTTGAGAACAAACAGAATAGTTTGAGTAATCAGTAACTTTGATCTTATTTGTTCAGGAATCCTCCCTGTTTCCTAGTTACTATTAAGTTCAAGTCTCACCAAGGTTTTTTTTTTTTTTTTTTTTTTTTTTTTGTCTAAAGGTAGAGGGAGGCTTTGTTTCCCCAAGCTCTAGCCTTCAAAACAAACATTTCAAGTTTGACTATCTGGGACATAGCCCGGGGATTCTGATCAAGCAAAATCGGAACCCATGGTCCAGAGGTTGCACTAAATGTGTCTGGCTCACATTACCCACCTTACCTAGGAGCTTAGGCTGTGAAATCTCTGGTCCTCCTTGAGGCCTGTTGAGTCAGAATCTGAATTGTAGCAAGACCTGAGGGAAATCTACACATTTACTGCTGAGGTGAGATGAATTAGTGGTGACAAGGAAGGGTCAGGGCTCTACTGTGGGCCTTGTGGCCTGTTTATGGTACTTCTATAATCCCCCTTGTCTAGATGAAGCCCTCCTGTTTACGAGCGAGGTAGCTCAATGGAACTCCAAGGCTCTGACACCCAGCATGGAAGGCTGCTGTCTGAACTTAATGCTGAGCTTGATAGAATGGACTTTCACCATAGGCCTCTCAAACACTAGTCTGGTGTAGTCTGGGCCATTTGTGATTGGTTGCTTATTTGGTGTGGTGAAGGTTCTCATAAAGATTGGTTGAAGTGTGGTAAGGGCTATAACCCTGATATTCAGGGGAGGATTTTGGTGTGAGCTATTTAAGGGGAAGTAGTTGATACATTGTTTTCCCATTCCTGGATGTTAAAGGTCCAGACCCTGGAAGTTAAAGTTCAGTAACACAGCAGGCTTAGAGAATGGGGAAATGCAGAGCCTGGACTAACTGAATTTTTGCCTCTTCCCAGGGGTATGTGGTACACATCCTTCCCTCTAGAGGATTACTTTCCACAGAACCCAGTAACACCATGAAGTCCAATCCTGTCATCCAAGCTGCCATTGACCTCACGGCAGGGGCCGCAGGTAATCCTGGGAAGGAGAGGGGAGGAGATACCCTTCCCCTGTATTCCTGAAGTAGTTCCTCAGAGTGAGTTGGAAATGTAGTCTTTGTTACTCCACAGGCAATATACTTTAACTTCAGGATGACGCAATCTAATGGAAATGTGATATTGTTCTAGATCTTTTATAGTACAGAATGACCGATACTGGTTTTTTGTTCTTAAGATTTATTTTTATTCATGTGTGTGTGTGTCTATGTGAGTGTCTGTCACATGTGAGCAGGTGCCTGAGGTGGATGAAAGGGGGGGTATCAGATCCTCTGGAACTGGAGTCACAGGTAATTGTGGGCTACCCACTCTCCAGCTCCCCTGTGACTGTTCTTATTGGTGCTGAGGAAGAAAGAAAGGCCTCCTGTAGAAGTGTTATCCTTTATTCTTTTCTCCTGCTTTCATACAACCTAATCTAGGCCTGGAACGAGACTTACTGCTGAACAAGCTCACCCTTTCTAGTTCTTTCTGAACTCTGGCTAGCTGGTTCAATTCAGCTGTCCTGGCTCAAACTCCTTTCCAAGCTGATTGATTCAAACTTGCTTCTCTCAATTCTAACTGAATTGCTCTGCTTGGCCTCATACTAACTTTGGCAATTCTGTTCTAATGTTCTGGCTCTTTCTCATTCTCTGGCTCATTCTGTCTTCACCTGTGTTTAGACTGCTCTCTCTCTGCAACCTGTCTTCTGTAAAACTGTCCTGATAAAACTGCCTCTCTTCTTCTGGTGAGAGTGTGTATGTCCCATCTTGACTCATTCTGTCAAAACTTTCTCTGATTCAGCACTTTGTCTGCCTCTCAATTAGATGTCACTTTCAATCATGGGTGTTCTACAAACTAACTTTACCTTCATTGTTTGGGATTAAAGGTGTGTGCTAAGGATCTGCATTCCAGCCACCTAGATCTTCCTGTTCGATCCCTTGCCACAGCAGCCATGTTTCTAGATTAGAACTCCTCTCTCTGCAGCCCCTTTTAACAGTGAGGCTGATATTCCACAGTGTCTCCTGGTGTGGATGGGAAGATGATGAACAGGCATTTGAGGCTGACCCTGAGCCTAAGGGCAGACTGGAGCCAGGGCTGGTAGAAAGACCATCTTAAACATGCAGAGTTAGGGAAAAGCTTAGCCTGGGGCAAAAAGAACTGGGTGCTCCGATAGTATTTTTTTTCAGAGTCCTGTGTCATCTCAGGGACAATCGCACACTGAAAGGCACATGTTTCCCAAGTGAACCTTTGGTCTGCCCTAGCCCTGCCCCCATCAATTCCTGTAAAGCCATGTTGCTTGATGTTCTCCTCCAGTATGACCTCTTGGGTCAACAGATCAAGTGGGGTCAGGGGACTATCTCACTCTCACTTGGTCTTTTGTCCGGTTGTAAAAAAAATCCTTGTACAGACAGCAATTCCCTCACTTATGCCTCCCCTAACTCTTCCATACCAACCCCCTCCTTTCATGAGCCAAAGGTCAGCTAGAGCTGCCTCTAGAGGAAGGCTGATAAGAATCCCTGGGCAACGGCACCTCTCCAGGTTAGAGACAAGGAATGTTCCAGTCTGAAGAGCAGGCCCAACATCTAGCAACATTGGACCCCAATATGTGACTCTGGGTCTTCAGGGTCAGTCCCCACTACTCTGGCAGAGAGGAGGACACCATCCCTTGGACCCCGTTCCTTCCCCTTGGTCCTCAGGCCACACTGTGGAGGATGCTGGCAGGAAATGGCAAAAGCCCCCACCAGCTCTGTCCTTTAGAGACTGTGGGTGCAGACAGGCCCTGCTTCTGTAGTGATGTGGTGTATAGTCTCTTGAGAGAGTCACACCTGCAGGCATTGTATGCCCTTGTCAGTCTAAGAACAGACTTTACAGTAATGATTTTTTAAAAAGCTTACCCCTTGCTATGTGCGTTCAGGCTTTTAAGTAGCACTCACAGGCTATAGTTTTTATGAAGGTTGTGATAATACTTTTGGAAGCCTTTTACAGAAGACAATTTCTGCGGGGCTTTTTTAAAGGATGATAAGTTATCTAAAATATTGATATTAGATGGTTTTCCTGCCCCCAAAGCTTCCGGGGTTTTGTAATTTCTGGGCACAGCAAGTTTCTTGGTAGAGGAGCTTTGGGTGGGAGAGGGGGGTGGTCAGAAGAGGTGCTCATTATCAACACTGGACCGAGCATTCTATTGTGAGTTGCCCGGAGAAGCAGTCTCACTTTTAATGGTCCCACAGTCCGGTTCATATATTGGCCTTACATAACTATGGGGAGCCATGTTCACTATCTATGTAGAAACCCCCAGATCTTGGCTCCTTGTCTTCTTGTCATCTTTGTTGTAGAATGCCTCACAGGGCAGCAGCCTTCTCTGAAGTAAGAGGTGGTTTGGACTCTTTGCTACCCTGACTCTCTGGACTGGCAAATACCTAGGGTTTGGGATTATTCCACTTAGTGCAGAGAACCCCTAGTGTTCCATGACCACCCTTCAATGGTGCAGGTGATTTATCTGTAAGTACAGATTTAGCTGTGGTCGAGGCTTGTGATGGGATGTAAATGTTGATACAAATATTTCTGTCTCTTTCTGATTCTAAGCAAAGATGCTTCCCAGCCACAGTGTTTCTATTAAAGTGCCAAGAAGTTGTCCTGGGTCTGACCTGAACCTGCTGTAGGTCAGGAAAGGAGGCCTGGGCAGCTAGGATGAGATGGAAGACAAGGCCGAATGGATCACTAAAGTTGGATCTTGGAAGTCTGCGAAGTGCTTTGAGTTCACTTATGTCAGGAAAAAGCAATCTCCGGCACTTCCTGTAGTGTGCCTCCTTACCTGGCATACTGGCTGGGAAAGGAGGACATTTATGGCCTTGAGGTTTGTCTGCAGAGTGTCAAAATGACAAGCACTTCAAAAACCACTTGTTTGTTTGTTTGTTTGCTTGTTTGTTTTGAGACAAGGTTTCTGTGTGTAGCCTTGGCTGTCCTGGAACTCACTTTGTAGACCAGGCTGGCCTTGAACCCAGAGATCCACCAGCTTCTGTCTCCTAATAGCTGGGATTAAAGGCGTGTGCTACCAGGCCCAGCCGCAAAAACTATTTTGAAGGGATACCTTAAAAATGTCACACGTCTCAGTCCTGTAAAGTGGCACTTCTGCTTGGGGGGCTGGAGGCTCACCTGTTTGTCCTGCTGTAAAAGCCATCCTTTCCCTGAGAAATGGCCGCGATTCCTTGTCATTTGCTGCTTGTGTGCTGAATGACCCTGTTAGACAGACTTTGTTGCTATGATAAAACATCTAAAGAAATCAACCTATGGGAGGGAGGATTCATTCTGGCCCATAATTTCAGAGGTTTTACTCCATCGTGGTGGGAGTGGGGTGGTAGGCCAGAGCAGCTCACTTCATGGCAGCCCGAAAGCACACACCTCTATACATACACATGAACACGTGCATACAGAGAGGGAAGGAGGGAAGATGGGAGGGAGGAAGGGGAGACAGACAGATATGGGATCCAGAGAGGGAACAGAGCGGAGAGAGGAGTGACAGAGGGGAGAAAGTTGGGGGGGGGGAAAGATAGAGAAAGGAGAGGGAGGGGAGAAAAGAGAAGAAGGGTGAAAAGAAAAAGAAACAGAGGAGAGGGAGAGAAAGACATACGACATACCCAGAGGCCTGCCCTTGCTTTTTCCTCTTAATTCCTCTTAATATTTTTATTATATCTGGGCCCCAGCCTGTGATGCTTTGGATTGGGCTTTCCTTCCTTCGTTAATGCTCTCTGGAAAGTCAGTCGTCCACAGAGGTCTGCTTTATTCATCTTTTAGGTGCCTCTCAAGGCAATCAAGCTGACAGAATTAGCCACCCCAGTGACTATCAGTTAAATGTTGGGCATGGTGTGGTCTCAGTACTCACCCAAAGAGTGAGTGGCAGGAGTTGACAGTGACAGAAGTTCTTTCATTTGTCCTTTAAGAAGAAAACAGTGAGCAGAAATATGACTTCTGCGGAGAAACTGCCAATGTACTTGTGTTCCTGATATAAATCTGAGAATTGGCTTGGCCCTGTGCTTGCTGCTGGCTAAGGCTGCGGTTAGGCACTGGACACAGTTCTGTGGTGAACAGCATTGGGATTTAGCTTCACTTTCGTGAGGGTGAGGCAGTGAAGTTGTTTCATTATATCTGTAACATTCACTAGCCTCTTTCTTACCTTCTAGAATGGACACAGAACCATCACAGATATGAAGCAAGTATGTGTCATAGTAACTGCTGTCTGTATATTCAGGATGAGTGAGTTATCGTGCATTTAGTTCAAATGTTAATGTCCTGAACCGTAGGCTTCATTCATTTTTATCAAAAATATGCACTCTAAAAATCCTAACAGTCACAGTCTTTTGGAATAATTAAATTATTTTGATTTAACCTAGCCCAGCAGTATGTAGGACAGAACAGTTCTGATTATAGAAAAAATTATCTTAACCTGTTGTTATTGCTCTAGTCTCACTAAGTAGCCCAGACTAGCCTGGAACTTTTAGCCTTCCTGCTTCCATCTCCTGAGCACTGGTATTGCAGGCATTCGCTGCTTACTCAGCTGTAGCGTCTTAGTGAATTATAGTCCAGGGATTCAGAGGAGTGGATCGTCAGGTCAAACCATACTGTTCTCTCCTGGAAGAAGCAAACAGTAGGAGGGAAGTTACGGGAATCATTTTGATTGTTTAGTAATAAAGCCAGATGCTGTGGAAGTTAACACCTTGCCTCTCAGTAAGTGACTCATTCTCAGTGTTCCTCTCCTGCCCGCCACACAGGTGGATTAAACACGTATAGCATCAGAGCTGTAAAGGTGTGAGCCTTCCATTTTGGTAGCGTTTTAGTGGCCTCACCACAGAGCTGTGATGTTTCCTGACCTAAGCAGGAGTGTCTGAAATGTGAGGCCTTCCAGGCCCCAGGAAGGAGGTAAATATTAACCAGCAGCATGTCCCAAAACTTTGGTCCTAGTCCAGGGTCTACAGATATTGTGGGGCAATCACAGTTTGCTCTTATCCTTCAGAATTCTTTCTGGAGTGATCTAACTTAGTATATTTGGTATTCTAATAGTGTGAAAACAGATACAAGGCAGACCAGTCCGTTTATACTAAGCAAAGGTAATTGTAGCCTATTCCCTAGCTAGGTATAAATCATTAATTGATAGTTAAAACTAAACCGCTTTTTTTCAGGGTCAAATGTTTTGTCCTCAGGAGATTAATTAGCAGTCTCTTGTCCTTATCTGGTACCTGACTTTTTCTAATAGTTGCCTCACACTAGGGCATTAGACAAAAAGAAATGCCTGTCTCTACCACCGTACCCACTGTCCCTTCTGTATGGCTTCTCTCCCTCTCTCATGTGTCTAGTGGTTGTTGTGTGCCAGGTTTGTGCCAAACCCAGTTTGTGTTAACGGTGTGCTAACCCAGTGAGATGCCGTAGATGAAGAACAGAGGTACCGCCCCTGTTTGGGATGGCACAGTCAAACCAGGTTCCAGCCCCTCTCTCTCTCCACTCCTGGCCGAGCCCTCAACGTAGGCTGTGTATCTTTGTATGAGCTTGAAACATCTCTCTGAGTGAGCATGGATAGCGCTAGGATGGGCCTCTGGTGCTGGCCAGCACAGGCACCTGCTGGAATCTGTTTGCTGAACTTGGCTAGAGGATTTGGGAAAGGCAGTCGTTAGGTACTAAAATACTGGTAATGGACAGCGAGCCACTGGCCTCCCCGTCCATGGCTGCAGACTCATTCTAAAGACTCGTGTCCTACCTGTAGGGGGCACAGCATGTGTACTGACTGGGCAGCCCTTCGACACGATGAAGGTGAAGATGCAGACGTTCCCAGACCTCTACCGGGGCCTCACCGACTGCTGCCTGAAGACCTACTCCCAGGTGGGCTTCCGCGGCTTCTACAAGGGCACCAGCCCTGCACTGATTGCCAATATTGCAGAGAACTCGGTGCTCTTCATGTGTTACGGCTTCTGCCAGCAGGTGGTCCGCAAAGTGGTTGGATTGGACAGGCAGGCAAAACTGAGGTGAGTCAGGACACTGGTGCTCCGTTGTCTGAATGACGTTTATAGGTACTGGCTTTCCTTTTTAAAAATGATTCTGATGTCCTCCACTGTTGCAGCATAAAACAGAGAAGGCCAAATGCAACGAGTCCTGTGCTATGGGAAGGTGATAGGAGTGCTGGACTAGAATTGTAGAACATGGGACTTAAGCTTCCACTTCTCTTTCGCCTGCACAGCTTATTGGAAGGAAGACGTTACCTGAGTGGTGTTAGACAAGAAATCTGGATAATTTAGGAAGCTACAGATGGACCCAGCTTTCCTTGGTTGACCCTTCCCTGTTCATCAGACTTCCACTTGTGCTTGACCATTGTGCTTCCATTTGTGCTATCGTACATGTCATTCAGAGGCCAAGCAGAATTTATAAAATACTGGAGTGCTCAGTCATGCTTCCTTCAGATGCTGATTTATTTGAAATGATTTTAAAATTATGCCAGGGAGGGTCTGAGGGGAAAAGCTTGATTACTGAAGTGCTTGCAAGGCACTGAATTAGATCTGTCACCCACATGAAAAGCTGGACATGGTATGTGCTCATACGCAGTAAAGGGAAGGCAGAGATAAAAAGAGGTCTAGGCCCCAGGTCCAAGCAAGAGATCCTATCTCAAAAAACAGATGTATGGTTTCTAAGAAACCAGTACACACATGCACAGCTGCGCGTGTACACACACACACACACACACACACACACACATTCATCCTTGAACAAGACAGGCTTGTTGGCTTTGTCAGTAGGAATTGGAACCTCTGTGGTGGCCTCAGGTTGCACACAGCTAAAGTAGACAGACAGAAGAGATCTACGAGATTCAGATGTGCTGTCTTAGAGGCATGTATCTGCTCATGACAGGTAGTCCTTGTGTTTAAAAACTGGGGAGTGGGTAATAAGATAGCCTGAGGTGACAGTGTAGGACTCCTGCCCTCCAGCTGAGGGAGAGAGCAGGAAGCAGAGCCAAAGGGGACAGAAGCAGAGGGCTGAGAGATTAGCACCCCACGGGGATATCAGACGGGAGCAGAGTATTAGGCACCTGGCTTTCTGTAGCTGAAGCAGAAACGTTCTCCTTCAGGACATGGGTTTATCTCCCTCAGCTTCTTTAGGGAAGGACAACATGGGAGAAGAGCCAAAGGAACAATAGGTGCTGAGGTAAGGTTCTGGTGAAGACTCTGCTCCCTTCTGTGCAGCGTAACCCTGTTCGGCTGTAGGATGGAGGTGGTGACGGGAACAGACTATTGGGGTTCTGGCCCCACGTACCCCTCCTCACTTTCCCTGCTTCTTTGCCTATGAACAGAGACAGGTTTGAGCACACTGCTTTTTCTCCTTTGTGTTTTATTTGGGACATGGTCCCGTTGTGTAGCCTGGGCCAATCTGAAACTCACGCATGGTCTTGGCTCAGTCTCCCACAGAGGGATGGCACGTGTGTTGTGAGGCCCACTCAGTGCTTTTCTGATGGTGGGCAGGACAATGCTTTAGGGTTGTCTTTCTCCACACCCTCTCCAGAAGCAAGAGTTGGTGTCACTGTGTTCCTTGTATGGATCCTTGAGTACGTTTGTCACGGATACCCACAGTGTGTAGCTTTTTACCATACAAGTTCTCAGTGAGGAAATCGGTCTGGTTATCTTGTGCTAAAACAGCCCTGGAACTTTTCCTAAGCTTAGTCTTTTTCCTTTTCACTCTTGGGAGCAATTTTCCTTTTTACCTGTTGGGTGCACGCTGCCTGTGGTCTGCTATACTCTTGCATGTTGGTTGTGTCTTTATTATGGCCCTTACCATGACCTTACCATGTGGAGGTGCTGTTGTCTCTGCCTGAAACAGTCATAGTTGCCTGTGTCATCTGAGCCCACAGTTCCCCTTCCACCCGACCTCTTTCTGTTAGGCCAGCAAGGATACTAGTCAGACCTAGAGGGCATATTTATCAAGAGCTGCAAAGGGAAGCTGTTATAGCAAGCATTTGCTGTGTATTTTTGCAACCTTATCACAAATATTTGTGTGTCCCGGTTTGAACCTAATGCAGCATCTGCTTTGAACTTTGACTGACTGAGAGCTTACATGGCAGAGGCATTTAGGTCATGATTCTCATTCACTAGATGACAAAGTGGACTCTCTGAAAATTTCATAGAATATATTTTGATCATATTTCCCCCTCCCCCATCTTCCCATATCCTTCCCACCTCTCTACGAACTTTGTAGTTTTTTCTCTTTAAAACAAACCAAAACAAGAAGCATACATATACATAAAAACATGAAAATAGAAATCAAAACAAACAGACCAATAAGGCAAAAGAAAAAAATCCCAATAAAGAGACAAAAAGTACCTACAGTAGATATTTACAAAACCCTATCCCATCCCATACTTCCAGTTGAACAAATTTGCTCTACACCTAGAGCTGAAGGTCTACGCATCTTATTTTGTGCACTGGAAGATGAAAGAATTTATGAGAATGCCAAAGTCCATAGAAACGCTGATAAGGCCTCTCCCTTGTACTCTCATAAGATGTTCTATGTTCATTCAGATTCTGGAACCATCTCAATACCTGAGGTTGAACTGACCTCTGTGTTTATTGACTGATACCTCTGTTCTAGCAAACTTAGCACATTCTAGGTAATGACCCTAATAGAGAGTTGTCTGTCAGCAGGTTGATAGAGTTCCTGAGGAAGGCCAAATATGATTTGTAGGCTGGCCAAAAGGCCATTTGAAGCCTTAGCTTTTAACCAGTGAGCTCAGGAGTGATGTGAAGGAGTGAGCTAAACAGCAGGAAACATGCTCTACATCACAGAAGGCTGTATATAAGGATGTTGGCTTGCCTGCCTCACCTTGCATGATTTGTGGTGGTAGGCTTAAGTCTACCTAGCAAACAGCCTTGTTTCTGACAGCAAGCACCACGGTAAGCCTGCCCTCCTGAGACCAGCTCAGCCTGTGGACAGCCGCTGCTGTCTTGACGCACAGAAAGAGACTACCAGAAAATCAGGGCCAAGTTGGAAGCAAGAAAAGAAGTGTATTTGGCTCAGAGCAGTCTGGGGTACGAGAACTTGGGGCTGGCATCTGCTTGGCTCTTCTAGGGTGTCTTCTGACTTCGTGGTAGCATTGTGGATGAAATCAGGGTGGGAATTGTGTGGAGAGATCGCCACATGTTACAGAAAGCTGTACTCTTATGGGACTACCTGCAACTGAACTTTTGTCATATAATAGCTTTTGATCATGTTTTTCCACTCTCCCAATTCTTCCCAGATCTCCCCTACCTCTCTACCCACCACCTTCCTTTATATCCATTTTCTCTCTCCCCTAAAACAAAACAACACATAAAACAAGAAACACATAAACACCCCCACACACACCAAAAATAGAAATCAAAAAACAACAAGGAAAAGAAAATGCCCAAACAAAGCAAAATGAAACAGAAAGTCTACAGAAATGCCACCGGTTCATTTTGTGTTGGCCTGCTGCGTCAGGGAGGTATGGTGAATATACCCACCTGGCAGAGAGAGCAAGATTATAGGACATGGATCTCATGATGAAGGGCCTATCGTCAAAAACCTCACCTATTCCTCATTGTCTCTTAAGGATCCTTTCATTAAACTTTATCACGCACAGGGAGTCAGGTCCTCAACATATGAATTGGGGGAAGGGGACATGGGGGGTGTGGCAATCAGGTATACCTGGACTTGCTTCCTAGCATGCTACTTTCTAGATGTCCTGTGGCTTTGGGGACATATATTACCTCTCAGTGCCATTCCTCTTATGGAGTACTGCTGTCTGCTACAGGGTCCTGGGATCCTTAGATAGGAGGGCTAGTGTGGATTTCCTTCTCCCATCCCTGTGCTCACTCTGGTGCGGTGAGAGCCAAAGGGGCCAATAAGCTGATGGTAAGTGTTCTCTCTCCTTTCAGTGACCTCCAGAATGCAGCTGCTGGGTCCTTTGCTTCTGCCTTTGCTGCACTGGTTCTCTGCCCCACAGAGCTCGTCAAGTGCCGGCTGCAGACCATGTATGAAATGGAGACTTCAGGAAGGATAGCTGCGAGCCAGAAGTAAGCACTGTTCGTCCTTAGCTGTGTCTTGGTGTAGTGCGCTGTTATCTTATATTGTTAAAAGTAAGCAGCAAATGCAGAAACAGCTTTCCTTAGTCTAAAATATTGCGGCAGGGGATAATTCTCCGAAAAGACTGTGTCTTAGGCAGCTATTTAACGGTGCAGAAATGGAGACACCAGGGAGCCAAATTCCCCCTTTGTCATCCTGGGTGCATAAGGCATGACCCTCAGCCATATTTGGGAGACAGCTTTGAACTGAGTCTGAGAGCTGAGCCGAGTGTGTGGGCTTAGATTCTGAGGTGAGTGTTTTGATGCCCTTCCTCACATTTCACTTGGGTGTCTACCACAATCTGATGGCAACCCCCACCCTTCCCAAGCCTCCACATGTGCTTGCTAAGGGTCCAAGTTCTGAAAACATCCATCAAAAGCCTTGTAAGTAGAGCTGCTCTCTACGATCAAAGCACCGCTCAGCATGGACTCGAAAGCGACCGTCCACTGCAGTGTCTACGACCCCCCCCCATTATCCTTATTAACAACAAAACGTCAAGTTTTGTTGTTACCCTGACGTATCTGGTTGAAGATCTGGTCAAGGGTGTTGCTACCTTTTACCTCCCCAAGTCTGTAGAGCGACTGCTGTCTTCAGTTTCCTCCCTGCTTTTCAGAGCCTAGAGTCTAGCGGTATAACGCTTTAAAGGGTGGTTGGTCAACTGGAACCTGCCTCCAGCACTGTGAGTGCACACAGTTCTAGAAACAGCCCTGAAGTGAACGGGCCTTTGTAACTAGTGTCTGGAGTGAGAAACAGCGCCTCGCCAGCACCGTCCCGTGGGCTTGGATGCAGGCTTACTGCAGCTCGCTGTTGAGTTAGGTTCACTCATTATGTTCATGTGTGGCAGGAGCGAAGCTCTCGGGAGGAACAGGCCTGCTCATTGCTGTTGTCGTTCTAGGACTTGAGGCCTCGCTTCTCCCGCTCCCTAAGAACAAAGTGAGCAACTTGGGAGTTACACTGAGCTTGTGGCATTCTGCGTGTTCTCAGTGTGTAGAAAAGCTACCCCAGGGCAGGTGTGGGCCCAGGGCAGATGTCCGGCCCTGAAGCTGCTCCGGCAGCAGGGCTCATGGGCAAAAAGGAGACACTCTGCACCCCTTTGCTTGAGAGACAAGACACCATTTCGGGTGTCCCTCGAAGCCCAAGGGCTGTCGCTCAACCCTCAGAATTTCTTATCTTGCCTTCATTTCTCTGTAGCAAAGCAAAAATGAGGTAGCCTCCTGAACAAACTACCCTACACACACAGTGATGTACACAATGGCATAACTGTTGGGTGTCATCTTGACAGAATCTAGAATCACCCAGGAGGCACGTAGGTGGGCACTCCTGTGATGGGCCATCTTTATTCAGTCAACTGAGTGTTGTGGGTTATTTTTATTATTGATTTATCTTTTAGTTAAGCAGCGGTTATTCCTAAACCAGCTGTATACCCACATCACCACACAGAGACTAGGATTTATTTAATTAACCTAGAGCCACAATGCTGGGCAATAGTAATTCTGTCCTAAACCTTCAAGCCCACATAGTTTCCTACCATTTAGATTTCACCCATTATACTTGCTTTTAGTCATATCTTAGGTCCGGTTCATCTCTCCTCATGTTTCCAAGTCCTCTCCTGCCAGTCACTGCTGTCCTACTCCTCTCACTCATTTCCCTCTCCTCCCCTCCAGACGAGGATGTCCCATGCTGTTCTCTATTGCTCAGCATCGTGGCTGGTTGTTTTATTGGCAACACAGAGAACAAATGGTGGCATGTTTACACAAACTTGAGACAGGTGTTGCTTAAAATAAGCATCACAATGCAATGTCTGGATTGAAACCAGATAGTGGGTTAGAGAAATCAGCATTAGAATGAACAAGGGTAAATTGTATACACTCCACAAGAACACTATTCCAACAACTGAAGTAGGGAGAACTACCTAAAACAAAGGTGGCACTGTTGCCTGAGCCTGGGTCCCCGCCTGCGTGGAAGCGGGAAGCCCAGCTGAGCCGCAGCTGTCACTGGTCCCTGCGGCCTGACCCAGATGCAGTGTGACCAGCTGCACCAGGCTTCTGCTACCACTGCTTTGCCCCCACCATGGACTGTGAGCCCGAAAGAAACCCCTTCTCCTTTCAGTCTGCCTCTTGTTAGGTATTTCATTACAATGACAAGTAACTAATACACCACAAAGCTTGAGGAGCTGGGGCTACCGGGGGTAAGGCACCGGGCAAGTTTAGAATTGTTACACACCGTCAGCTTTGGATGACTCCTTGTAATTTGCTTTCACTTACTCGGCGTTGAAAAACAGGCAGTAATCCTTTCACACTCAGACGGTGTGCTTGACCACCTACCCTGCGTAGGCCTGCTTCGGCATGCTGGCTCACTGACCAGAAGTGCCAGGAAGTCTAAGAACGCCAGGTGTGCTTTGACGGGAAGGGCAGGTCCCAGGAACGCTCTGACCCAGGTAGTGGGGTTGGCTGGGGACATTGTCCTCGGTACAGACATCTCACTGCATGCATGCATCTCCCCACCTCACTGATGCTGCCTCCTGCTTTGTCTTCCCCAGCACAGTGTGGTCAGTTGTGAAAGAAATCTTCAGGAAGGACGGCCCCCTGGGCTTCTACCAAGGCCTCTCAAGCACTTTACTCCGAGAAGTACCCGGCTACTTCTTCTTCTTCGGTGGCTATGAACTGAGCAGATCATTTTTCGCCTCAGGGAAATCAAAAGATGACCTAGGTAAGTGTACCCACATTGGCAGCATTTGGGTTTAGTAGAATCTGCCTCCAGGGTTTGCTGGTTTCCACGGGTTTGGTGTTCAGTGGGCACCTTTCTGGGAGTCCACCCAGCACTCGGGAGTTTCTAGATGCCGGGAAGTAAATGGCAGCAGGGGTTGGCTGGCACCTTCTCACAAGGAAAATTTCCTAAGGCAAGTCCTGAAGCCTTACACCCCAAACTTCTTCGCTGACATTGGCACTGGCGTTGTTATAGCGTCCCTTTCCCTTCTGAGTGTTAGTCACTGCTCTGCGTCCATTTTAGAGGAAGAATTAAAGCTGTATTAGTAAACTCGAGGTAAGTTTCTTTTCTCTTTAGTTGGCTAATTGCCTGTCATTGCAACTACATCTCAATGAGATTGTCTACCAAGCCTTGTCTGTGACATCAAGTCACAAATCCCAAGCTTTTTAAAGCATTCATATCCATTAAATAAGTACATACTGACACATCTCATGTTCCTTACATTTAGGTGTTCAATGAACAGGTCTTTGCAAGCGGTTGTGGTGAGATGTCCTGTTCAGTAGCATCCCTGGTCATTCTTCAGGTCACAGCCTTTCTCCACAGAGAAATAAGAACAAACAAACATAGCTTCAGAAGTTGCCAAAATTCCCTGGGGAGACAAAAGCAGCCTTACTTAAGAACCGCCGCAGTAGATTTTAAGGACATTCAAGACAGCCCCCCCAAAAGACAAAACAACCCCTCCCCCCAAAAAAACCCTCAAGAAACAAAAGACAAAGCACGTACCATTGAGATTAGCCTCATTTAATGCTGTGCTTAACTTACTGGTTGGACAGCCTAAAATAAATTGTATACATAAATATTAACTCTTCACCCAAAGTTATATCTCTACTTTGAAGACCTTAGCTCCAAGGGTGAGGCAGGCAGGTAATGGAGGAACTTGGTCAGTGCTTATTAGTGTCATGAATAGAAACATTCCCAGTTGCACTTGTTTCACGTCATACATTTTTAAAACATGGTAGCAAATCATGGTGTTTAGGGAGCAGTACAAAGTGATTTTCACAGTAGAGGAAGATTTGGGACTGTAGGGAGTTAAAATTGAGAAAGACATGGACGGTGTTTCAGTGGCTTTCTTTCTCCATGATGTGAGACCTATTGGTTATAGGTGGCCCAACTTCAACCCGGAAGACAAGGGTGCGGTGGGGACACACCACCTGAGTGACCATCTGGTCTTGATGAGGCCCAGGGAGACTGGATTTCTTAGACAGAAACTAGCATTTTTCAAGGAGTCATGCTCCTTGAGCTGTTAGCTGTGCTTTTGGGAACACCGTTTGAACAAAGTACTTCTGGCTGCTTTCCCTCCCCAGGCCCTGTTCCGTTGATGCTAAGTGGTGGATTTGGTGGGATTTGCCTGTGGCTTGCTGTATATCCAGTGGATTGTATCAAATCTAGAATTCAAGTTCTTTCTATGACTGGAAAGCAGGCAGGATTCCTCAGAACCTTCCTGAGCATTGTGAAGAATGAAGGTGAGCCTGCCCTGAGGGGAGTGTGTTCACAGTGACCAGTCTCTTGGAAATGGACTCATCCAGGCTTAGTCAGACTATGGCTGCTCCTTTCTCCCTGCCTTGAGTCCTTCTCCCAACACTGTGTTCACGTGTGTGGCTTTCCATTTCCAAACCTTTTGCTTGAGCTTATTCAATGTCTAAAGTTCTTTCTCTTAACTTCTGGGCCATGTATCTGTTAGGATTCTTTGTATTCTAAATACCTTGGGGGGGATTTTTTAATATACATAAGTTGTCTAGAGGGAAGAGTGCTTTAAAGAGAGTAGCATCACCTCATTTCTATAATCCAAATATGAAAAGACTCCTAACATGATCACTAAGGCTTTAGTACATTATATTCCTATTACATCACATTTAAAAGAATGTACTACAACATCTTTGTCAGTAAGACTTCTGGAAAGAGAAAGTATCTGGGCAGTTTTTAAAGATGATTTGCTATCTGTTTTTAGAGTTCTTCTAGATGATGCAGACTTTTTAAGTCATGTTCATATCACACCAACTTTGGCAGCCCAAAGACCAGTCTTTCTGCCATCCACCATATAGACATATTAAAACTAGGGTTGTGAGGGCTGGTGAGGTGGCTCAGCGGTTAAGAGCGTCGGCTGTTTTTCCAGAGGTCCTGAGTTCAATTCCCAGCAAACCACATGGTGGCTCGCGACCATCTATACAGGGATCTGATGCCCTCTTCTGGCGTGCGGGTGTGCATAGGGCACACCTGCATTTAAAACAAAACAAAACAAAATGATCGGGTGTATGGAAAGGCTTAAATGGAAGAAAGGGTAGAATTAAATGATAAAATTATATTGTAATCCAAAAAAAATATATAAAAAGAGAAGTAAATGAAGTATATGGTCAAAAATATCATTATTTGAAAAACAAAACAACAACAAAAATTCCTTGGATCATAAACTCGTGCACTAGCGTTAAAGAGAGAAGCACAGTGATGCAGACACATGCTTAACTCGTGTCCCAAACAGAACGCAGGTGTCCTACTCCTGCATGCCTTCTCCAGTTTTGCCTGGCTCACCTTAGCTCGGTTCCTCATCTGGGTCTCCTCTCATGACCGTGCTGAGTAGGCGAGTACCAGGAACATCTCTGGGTTCTCTCGCTGGCCTCTCCGGCTCTTCAGTTGCCTCCATCTGGCCACCCTAGGCCTTAGCTCTGCCCTGTCCATTCTGCAGGAGTCCTCAGGCACAGAAATCACATCCGTGAGCTTGGGGCCTCACTACTTAACTTGTTTCTGTAGCCTGTTGAGGGGAACCTGGGAACGAGTGCGTTTTGCCTCGTGAGTTTTAGCACTGTTGTCTGATCTTGTGGGCACGGATAGTCTCTTCTGTGCATCTGCATGTGTATCTTCAAGGAAGTGCTGTCACAATCTCAGATTGCCTTTTGTCTTCCAGGAATAACAGCCTTGTATTCTGGACTGAAACCTACTATGATTCGAGCATTTCCTGCCAATGGGGCATTATTTTTGGCCTATGAATATAGCAGGAAGTTGATGATGAATCAGTTGGATGCATACTGACGTGCCCTGGTGAGCCCGGACTCAAGGCAGGCATTTAGTGACTGTTGTCAACTCAGGGTTTTGCAGAGGACGAGAATAATGTGGAATTATTATTGATTAATTGGAACTTTTGTCCTTGTCTTCCCTTCTTCTAGTCAAAGTCTTAAGAGACTTTGTGGGAGGCCCCTCTATCCTACACTGTATAATTTCTGCCTGTTATTGTACCAAAAGAGAAAAGTCGCCATTCTTGCCCTTGGTGGCTCTGTGCACCAGCCTCGTGCAGACTGTCTTCCTCCCAGGATGGAACTTCTGTGGAAGTCAGAGGTACGCGTGCAGTTTAGATGCTTCTGTGTTGAGGAAAACACAGTTTTGTCCTGCGTTTAATTGTAAATGGTGACCAATTTTTATGCAGACGTTTATAAGTGATTGCTTAACACGTCTTAGACACAGGGCCACTGCTATAGTCTGCAGAGCCTGTGTGCTAAGAACTTTTAACTTGTTGTGGTACATTAAAGCTAACACATCCATCTATATTTTTAGATAAATTTTATGCACCCTTGTGCGGCTCAGCTCCTAACAGTGCCATTCATTTCCCAGGTGGGCTCGTCATTTTGCACTCTGGTGCTGGTGGGCGTGGTCCAGAGTGTGAGACCAGCGTGCCCCCCACCTTCCCTTCTCCCTAGAAGAGCTGCCTCCCTTGTGGGTAGACAAGGGCTGCCCTGCCACGCTCTCACAAAACCCAGCAGAGGTTCTCATCTGGATTCAGCAGGAATCCAGGCTACTCTTCTGATCCTGGATCTGGGGCTAACCTGAACCCACTGTCTCTCTGCCTCCATCAATCAGAGGCCCTTCCAGGAAGCAGAGAGGAAGTCTGGGCTTCCTGCCTTTATTGTGGAGTCCCCCTCACAGGGAAGTCCAGTGGCGCCCACTAGTTCAGCACGGTAGCATAACCATATCAGCTCACTCTCCTGAAGTTCACCTTGGGGTTCATAACGCCTTGATTTACCTCTGTGTTTGGAGCTGGCGGTCTGTGAATTTTAATGTCGATGTGTAACTTTGGAAAGCATTGTGACCAATAACAGAAACCTTTTTATTAAACTAAGTAGTATGTATGCGGCAGCCAGAAACTTGGCCCCGCATTTCTTCTCACCCCGAGACACACGCAATAGATAATTCTTTGGCCACAGGGTCTAAGAGGGTCTCATCACTGCAGAGATCAAACCCAACGTCTGTATTGCTCCAAGACCAGAGGGATGACAATAGGGTTTGTGCCTACTCTGCCTATAAACCCGAAGGAAGTAGGCAGACCTTGTGAATGCCTCCTTGCTACAGTGCCATGAGCACAAGGGTCAGGAAAGCAAAGTATTCCCAGAAAGGGAGGAGTGCCTGTCAGCATCCCTTGACTGGCACTTGGTGAGAAAGCTGTCTTTCTAAGTTAGTTTTATCCGTTCTTGCGTGGCCGGTGGCTACTGACTGATGCTTCATCTGAAGAGGTCTGGATTGAAGCAAAAGTAGGATTGGTTTCCTGCAGGAAGAGGACAGGCCAGAGCCACGGTTTTTTCTTTTGGTGCTTGGGATCCAGGTCATATTAACCTGGTTGGTTGTGGGTCTTCTCACAGTCTGTCCTTTATGGCCTCTTCTATAGAAATAGTCAGAAACAAGGGAAAGTGAAAAACAGAGGCCAAAGGGAAAAAAAAATTTTTTAATTATTCTGTTGGTTTGATTTGTGACTTAATGTTTGGGCAAAGACAAAACCAGAACTTTGAGATACTTCGTTTAGAGAAATGAGTACTCTGTCATTATTAAATAAACCCAATGTGAGTCTATGGTGAGCTTCATTCAAATATGTTATATTAAGGACCAACAGGAATATATTATTTCAAGGTGGTGGTTGCATTGGAACAAGTATCCTATTGTCAGCAAGATCCCTGATGTAAAATAATTTTACTGTAGGCAAGCTGACAAAAAACGTTACTTGTGTATGCCATTGGTATGAAGCAGCCCACTAGAACTGTTCTGCCCCTCTACCTTGAGGCAGTTGGAGAACGGTCCCAGAGGCTCATGTATTTGGATGCTTAAGTCACCAGGGAGTGGAACTGTTTGATAGGATTAGAAGGATTAGGAGGTGTGGCCTTGTTGGAGGAAGTATGTCACTGGGGGTGGTCTTTGAGGCTCCAAAATCCCATTCCAGGCCCAGTGTCAATCTCTCCCTGCTACCTGCGGCTCAGACAAAGCTCTCAGCTTTCTAAGAATTGCTACAGTCATGGCGTCTATACATAGCAAAAGAACAGTGACTGAGACAGCCTGCATTTATTCAGTCATTCATTTATTTCGTGTGTGTGTGTGTGTGTGTGTGTGTGTGTGGTATGAGTGTGTGGCAGCCAGAGGTTGATAGTGACTCTTTTCTTCTACTCTACTCACTCACTACCTTATTTTTTTTTTAATAACTTTTAATTTTTTTGAGGTTGTAATATAATTGCATCACTTTCCTCCTTTCCCTTTCCTCCTCCATTTGTGTACCCCCACTTTGCTCTCTTATTCAAACTCACGGCCTCTTTAATTGTTGTAATCTGTACGTACATATACTCATACATCATACACACATGTGATCTTGCTCCCGCTCAGTCTGTATGATGTTACGCGTGTGTATGTTTTCAGGTGTGCTCTTCCTTGGGAGGACTATTTCTCCTGCTCTCAGCCTTCCTTAGTTGCCTGTAGTTGGTTGGCTAGCCAGGTGAGTTTTCTTGACTCAAATGATACCACATCTGTTAGTGTTGCCATGTTGATGAGGCCACATGGGTGTGGCTTCCCTGACATTTCTAGGAAATAAGTTCTCACAGCAGGCTCCCTGCCCCTCTGGCTCTTAGAATTTTCCCACCGCTTCTTCTGCACTCAACTCTGAGCCTTAGAAGTAGGGGTCGTGTTGTGGATGAATCTGTCTATCGGCTGGGATCTACCGGGCTCCATAGCTCTGCGTGGCAGCCATCATTTATGGTGTCTATTACAACAAGTTTTCTTGACCATGGGTAAGGACTCCACTTACCTGTGTGTAAAGATAAACGCTTAGAATGTAGTTAGGGGTTATGTTGGTTTAGTGAGGTAGTGGTTGTAGGTTCTCCTCCAAGATGAAAGACTTCAGTGTGGCGTGATAACCCCGCCGCCGCAGTCACAACCCCCGCTGCAGCCACCACCGCCACCACCCAGCTAAAAGCACTTTTTTTTTTAAACTGAGGTTTTCTTCTTTCCGTATTGCCAGTGTGACAAGTTAAATGGTCCGCGGCCTGTCCTGCCGCAGCAGGTTTCCATACCTGGAGTTATGATTGTAGCAATAATACGGAAAGTGTTTTTCCTTGGAGAAGAACCACACTAGGGGAGGACAGGACCAGAACTCTTTGGGGGATATTTAGAGGATGACAAGAAAGGTTGCAAAAACACAACACAACGCCTTCTCAGGTTGCTGCTTTCTCATCCCCGGGGAAACTCAGAGCTTCAGTCACAACTGAGGCGTTCACAGCCCTTTATTTTCACTTCGACACAGAATACAGTTTCCCCTTGTGGACTTCTGAGCGGCTCAGTGGTCCAAGTGGTTGGTGCACTGGTTATGCAAACTTGCTGACTGCAGTGGTGTGCCCCGAACCCCTTTTATTTCATGAATTGCTGTTTGTAGAGTGATTTCGGCAGAATGTAGGGTTTTCAGGGGTTACACAGCCATGCCCTGCATAGTAATATTTCTGTCATCGAGGGCCGTGTATATGATGTGGCCCTGTAAGATTATATTGTTCAGTAGCTGCCTTTACCTTCTGCAAAGTCACTCTGAGGTCTTTGCATAATGGTTGACATTTATTCAAAGGTGTCAGCATTTCCAGGTGAATTCACCTTGGCCTGAATTCTTGACATCCTTGCTAATAAAAAGGAAAATCCAAATAAAGTTTATTTCCGTGAAGCCAAAAATGACATTCTTTCCAAGGCTGTTGCGGCTTTAAGACACTGGCCACAAAGGGACTTGAAGTAGCACGTGATACCAAACAGAAAATGAGTCCCGTGGGACACAAGGCTGCAGTGGCTTGGTTTAGGTGAGCAGGGGCAATGAATGTTAATGCGTATGGATGGCTTGGTTTCTTTCAACTGCACCTAAACATTGATGTTACACACAAGCACAGATCACTAAGGTTTATGTCTTTCATGTTTACTCACATCTTTTTATCCTTCCTGTGTGTGTGATGAAAGGGAGTTTGCCATGTAAGTGACCTGTGCGTTGCCTAGACAGAGAAGAAAGTGTGAGCTAGCAGTGAGATGGCTCAGTGTTGTAGGTGCTTGGTGCCAAGCCTGAGGACCTGAGTCCCATCTCAGAGCCCATGTGATGGATGGATAACAGTCTCTCACAAGTGGACCTCTGGCTACATGGACACCAGGCACATGTATGCTCATGCACATACAGGCACAAGTGTGCAGGTCATAGAAATACCAAAACAAAGCAAAAACTTCGGCATCATGGCCAATCTGATACGTGTGAACAATCTGTGAATCAAATAGAGGCAAATTACAAATATAAAACAGGATAAATACTTGCTCAGAAATGTGTAAATGCGTGTGTGTTATGGAAACACAGTTTTTGTATAGCTCAATTATTTTGACAGGGAAGATCTGTTATTTCCAAGTTCTTAAAAATATACCCAGTGTCTCTAATATTGGCAGGAAATACTGGCTGTTTCAAAGTGCTTCACAATGATACCGAATTCTCCCACATACTGAATGTTGCAAACAGTACAAAGACAGCCAGGCATGGTGGTACATGCCTATACTCCCAGCACTCATGAGACAAGCAGGCGGATTGCTGTGAGTTCACATCTAGCCTACATAGTGAATTACAGGCCAGCAAGGGCCTGTAGTGAGGCCCTCTCTCAAAAAGAAAGAAAGACTGTACTGTGTATGCCTTCAGAAGAAAAAAATTTACCAGACGTAATGTTCCTGAATACATTTATTTCCTAGAAACATGTACATACACATACACACATGTATAGATATATTAAATACAGATATGCCATCAAAGATATAGGTTAGAGGACATAAATACATAGCATGGATTGGGAAGAACATGATTCTATCCGAGAAGGGGAATGGCACTTGTTCAACGTCTACCACGTATCGCTTGCTGTGTCTCACCAAAATACACTTCTACTGCAAACTTCGGACCATAAATTCTCCATGTTTTTGATTTATGGGGGTTATCCAATTCATGTCTTGCTAGATAAAGCCTAAGAATGGGGAAAAAAATCATTACATTTTCTTTTAGGGCTAACAAAGCCATGCAATAGATACCCTGCTGGCAGGTGAGAAGGAGCCCTCACTAGCGATCAGAGAGCGTCACACCTTTGCTGCTGTGTTGGTTGGCTCCTTCAGCTCTGCCAGATACAAAATACCTTAATAAGGACATGTTGCTGACTCTTCCAACACTGGTTTTTTGTTACCTTATTAATGATATTTCTAGAAGTGAGAAATACCTCAGATGTGTAATAAAACCTAGTCATGAAATGTTGCTTCTCCTGTAAGTGAAAAAAGTTGTTTTGACTAAACAGCCACCTCCTTACTATATAAACAGTTTGTCTTTTCCCTAAACAAATTAGATGTTAGAGGCATCTTTAGAACCTCATATAAAAAATAAGCAAGTAAACAATTCAACTTTGCTTCTTCTATATTAACATTGACTATAAAGAACAAAACTACAGTTTAGCAAAAATCACTCTTGAGAAGTAGCAACAAAGTCCCAGCTGGCTTTCAAAGATTCATGAATCAAAGGTTTTCCAAGCTTAGAAATAAGTGCTAAAAATCCCCACCAAATCCAAAGTCATTTTTTTACAAGTCTAAATGTGTGTTTATTGCAAGCCTGTCGGCCACCAGTTCGCTGCTGGCATCTTACAAGGTCGGATTTGTTATCAGATCTTGGTCAGCTTGATGAGATGGTTAGGATATAGTGGATTCTTGTTCTCTGTCTGTCTGCCTCAGTCTCCCCCTTGTTCCATTCATCACAAGAAGATTCTTTGTAATAATATTAAAATTCTACTAATGGTTTTCTAATAAATCTTATTTAAGTGGAGAACTAGCACAGGGGTGATTTTAGGTGATGCCACTCATACCTGGGCTTCCTAACTCCTGTCCTAGGTGTTAGGTGTACCAGTCAGCTTCTAAACTGGGCACACTTCTGGATCACAAGTGGAAGGTGGTGGTTGGGTGCCAGTTAGCCAACACTTATTACTTGAGACCTTGCCAAACTCAAGGAATTGAGCTGATGCACATTAAACTTCCATGGAAGAAATTTACTATCACACTGGAGATGCGAGTGGAATACATTTTGGCTTGTGGTTCCCGGATACAGAGCTGTGGTTAGTGCGCCCACAAGGCACAACAGGCAGCTGTGTTTGAAAAGTAACCTTTACCAAGTCACACAGTGTCCCAGGGGAGGGACGCATAGTGGTGAGGCGAGCAGGTAATGGGACTGAGCTCCATCAAAGAAAAAAGGTGAAAGAGGAGCACAAGCTGTGAATGCGTAAATGTATGTTGTGTTGAATGTATATTCATGTTAACAGTAAAAAACATTCTAAAACGATTTTAAAGCCTCGTTAAGATGACTAATACATTGGAATGATGACTCAAGGGTTTTGTTTCTACGACAGCAGCATAAACCTTATTATAATACATAGAACATTAAGCTGTGTCTGTTGGATTACAATGTAGCCTACCTGTTATTTTT
Organism: Meriones unguiculatus; assembly: GCF_030254825.1. Lineage (NCBI taxonomy): Eukaryota > Metazoa > Chordata > Mammalia > Rodentia > Muridae > Meriones > Meriones unguiculatus. The sequence goes on along the minus strand of NC_083352.1, from coordinate 14,636,281 downwards.
TATGAAAGATGTGTGAAACCAAAAGAAAAAGGGGCAGTCATCGTAGTATTTGGGAAGATTCTAAAAAAGACATGGTTAAAGCAAAAGGTTAGTTTCATAATAAAATTTATACCAAGAACTAACGATTCAAATGAGTTTAAAATTTCTTCTCTTATTCCTGTAAATGCATATTAAGCAATCACATCTATTAAATATGCATCACTTTACAGTTTATAATGATACACTCAAGACAGAAGGCTTCAAGAGATTGCTGCTTTCTCTTGGTGTTAAAAGGTTAAGGAAAGGTATTTGTATGTTAAACGTGCTATTTAGCGGGTATTTTCATTTAAAATATAAAGCTCAAATACAGTGCAGTAAAGTAAAATAGATAAACTGAAATTCATTAAAGTGTAACTTTTATGCAGTAAAGTGACAGTGTTTGGAAAAGCCATAAGAATCATCATTTTTATTAGCCTAACTTTACATCTAGTATATATAAGGGTGTATGTATACATTTACATATATAGTTTAAATGAAGCTATGCCACAGTGTTCTGCCCCAGAGTAATAGACTGAAGAAATCCCAGTACCAGGTGTGAGAAACTATTTCATATCGAATTATTGGTCAGGGGAGACTGGGAGACTCCCCAAACACTATAGGTTATTGCTGTAGCTCTTAGTTGCCTCGCAATCAAAATCCCCATTTAGTTCTTCACAGAAATGGAAAAAAAAAATCCCGAAATTCATATGGAATCACAAAAACTCTGAATAGGCAAAGCCATCAAGAAGGAGGGATTACTGTTCCAGATTTTAGATATATTACAGAGTATTTGGGGAGTCCCCCAGTCTCCCCTGACCAATAATATATATATTGGTATTATATATGTATTATATATATGGTACAGACATATAGGCAAAAGGAACCAAACCAAGACTCAAACATGAGTACATGTAGCTTCAGCCACGTAATATTTGGCAGAGATGCCAAGAAAGGAGAAAGGAGAACATCTTCAGCGGATGGTGCTGGGTGAACCCTATGTCCACATACTGAAGGATGAAAATTGAACTGTATCTATCATCTAACTAACTCCAAATGGATCAAAGACTTAAACATGAATTTTGAAGTGCTGAAAGCGCTAGAAGAAAACAGAGTACCCCACATTATATAGGTGTAGGAAGGGGCTTTCCGTGAGGACTGTGTGCCCAGGAATTAAGGCCAGCAACTGACAAGTGGGACTTCAAAACAATCAGCCTGGTGAAGAGGAAGCCCCAGAAAACCTTTGCCAGCTCTCAATCTATTGGGAATTAATAGCCAGAATATATAAAGAACTCAAAAAAATAAAAAACAACAACAACAACAAAGAATAATAATGACTCATTTGAAAAGTGGACCTGAACATAAACAGCGTCCTCAAAAGGGGAAAATTTGTCATCCCTAGCAATTAGGGAAGTGCAAATCAAAACAACTTTGAGATTCACTCTTAACTAGTAAGAGTGGGAAAAATCAACTAAATGAGGTGTGGAGAAAAAAAGAACCCTCATTCACGGTTGGTGGAAGCGCAAACATGGAAATCAGTTATACGACCCAGCTACAGCACTGCTTGGCATATGCCCAAAGGACTCTCCATCCCATCCCACAGCAAGTGCTCAGCCATGTTCATGGCTGCTCCGTTTATAATAGCTGGGGAATGGAGACAACCTAAATGTCCTTCAGTGGATACATGGATACAGAAAATGTGGCAATCCGCACCTGGACTGTGCAACTCTGTCTCAAAAAAACTAAAACAAAATAAGACTAGAGAAGAACAAGGAGGGTCTTGATTACTCACCGGGGAGAGAAACTTCACTTTCACATCCTCGGACAGAGCTGGACAGTTGTATACATTAATTATTACTCTGTCTGTCTCAATGTCATGGAATATCTGTGAATAAACATGAAATTCAGAAGTATATGTCCAGCTAATAAGTATAAGAATGAAGTCAACTTGTACTCCCCCAAACACTCCAAATTTATGACGTGTTCTTGGTGTTGCAGCCCAGTCATTTCATATATACATATATACATATATGTGTATGTATATATGTGTATGTATATGTGTGTATACACACATTTATGCAGATGTTAATCTTTCTATAAAATTGTAACTTGTTTAAAAGAACTCTACTTCTGTTGAAGGCTAGGATGGAATACTGTCAGAAACCACAGTATTAAATATAATAGAGCTCAACCAAGGAGACATTACTGTTGAAAATATGTCATCCGCTTTTTCTCATGTTGAAGCCTTTTTTAAAAATGCACTGTGCATGCCATCCCAAACCCATGCCTAATGCTGGTTGTGCAACTCACCTAGGCTGGTGAGTTCTTTGCAACCTCAGCATCTGCACCACCCCCAACACTCAGGCCTAGCTCTGTTCGCTCAGCTGTGTGCCAGCCCACCCTGGTAAGTCGTCACAGAACACCGCTTCGCTGTGCCATACCCAAATCCAAGGCCCAATCTTGCTGTCATAGCCTGCTCACCAGCCTACCTTGGTGAGTGCCCTAGATTACAGTTCACCTGCACAATCTTTACACTTCCATGCATAGCTTGGGTAGTGTAGCGTGCACATCAGCCCAGGCGGACCCAGCCACGAGTCCCATTCATCCTTTTATTTTTTGCGGGGGGGGAGGGGAGGTGGAGGGTTTACCACTGAATTGGAATTACCCACACTCCTCTAGTGAGAAGTCAACAGTGAAGGGTTGAAGAGATGGCTCAGCAGTCACAAGTACTAGCTATTCTTCCAGAGAACTTGGGTTAGGTTCACTGCAGCTATGTGGTGACTGAAAGCCATCTGGAACTTTAGTGGAAATCTGATGTCCTAGTCTGTTTTTTCTGAGCACTGCATGCACATGGCATACATGCATACAGGCATGCAAAATACCCACATTAAAATACTGACTAACCAAAGAATTGGCCCACCAACTCTTCATAGCTGATCTAGAATCAACCAAGCTTAGGCAACAACAACAAAACCAAGCTTCCACTAAATGGAGCAGACTAGAATCCCACATCTGATATAAAACCAAAGAAAGAACTCCACATGCCCAGGTCATTTTTTTCAAAAATACAACAAATATGAAAGAAATGTTCTCTGATGAGAATTACCTAGATAAACCCAGGATACAAAACTTGAGGTAACAATGATTATGATCAAGAAATCAGAGAGATTAAAGAAGTTACAAATATCTCAATAAATGTAAACTTCTAAGTTAAGTCCAAGAAAACAGACATGGCTGAATGAAATGACAAGGAAAAGTCAGGATCTAAAAAGCAAATACAGTAAAATGATCGAAATACTGAAGAAAACCCAAGATGAACTGGAGATGCAATTGAAAAACACAATAATCCAGTTAGAAAACTCAGGGGAAAGCAATGCCAGGAGAATGGACCAAATAGAAGATAGAATATCAAGACTTGAGGATACGGTAGAATTGGACCATTCAAAAAAAAAAAAAAAAAAAAAAAAAACAATACAACAACAAGAACAAAAACCCACAGATGAATACGAGGAATTTTAGGACTCCATGAATTATGGGCATAGATGGAAAAGAATCCCCAGTGACATAGACCAGGTTTTCAACAAGGTCATAAAAGACAATTTCCCCCAACTAAAGAGAGACATATACATAAAGATACAGAAGCAAGTGGAACACCTAATACACAGGATCAAAAAAGAAATTTAGTGTGCATATTGTAGTTAAAGTAGAACTCACAGGACCAAAGGGAGGGTAGTGAAAACTGCCAGAAAAAAACCATGTGTCACACACAAAATAGAAACAGAATAAAAGCTGAATTGCCAATGTAAACCCTAAAAGCCAGAAGATTCCGAGCGATGTACTTCAAGCGCTTAGAGAACACAGATGCCACCCGATGGTGCCCTGCAAGCTTCCCAAGGAGGAAGGCAACCAACAGTCCTACCCAGCTATGACGCCTATGAACCACATAAATGATGGGCATGGCGCAATAACCCTAAGGCTGCAGTGGCACATGTGCCTTGGCAATAACCAACAGCTTTTTACTTGGACTTAAGCCTGATTCAACAACAGGAAAAACATAACTGGTACTGGAAACCGAGATAACTACTCAGTGCTAATAAACTCATGCAACATTGTGGAAGAGGGAGCAGAAAAACTGCAGCAGCCGAAAGATCAGGGAGTTTGCTGTGATACTATGTCTCCTAGTAATGCCAGAAGTTATACCCATAAAATCTCACCAATATGACTGGCTAAACATGAGCTGAACAAGGATGATGCTAATAGACATGCCGAAGCGGTCAGGGAAAAGCCCATAAGTCCTCAACCCTACACAAATAATTCTAGGCAACAGAGGAAGGTAGGGGAGGGAGAGGTGGTCCTCTCTAGGGAAGAGCACACAAACCAGTTATTCAATACCAAACTGTCATCCCTGAAAACATGCACATAGATAACATTATATAGACCGAGCAGGTTATACTTAGGAAGATATATGTACACAACTATACCTATGTCCATGCAATAACAATGAGAAATAGAGGTCATAAATTGGAGTGAGAGCAAGGAGGGGCAAATGGAAGGGTTTCAAGAAAGGGAAGAAAATGGAGAAATGTTGTAATTATATTAAAATCTCAAAAGTTAAAAAAGTCAAAATAAAAAGAACACAGGTGTCAACGCAGATTACTATACCCAGCAAAATTATCAGCCATAACTGAAGGAGAAAAAAACACTTTCCTGATATAAGTAGACTAAAATAATTCACGCCCTACAAACTAGCTCCACAGAGAATACTGGAAACAGCACTTCAGATTGAAGGGAGGAATAAGAGGATAAAAAAAAAAAGCCTGCCAGGGAATCAGATGGTGTTAAGACATCATCAGAGAAGCTTCCTCCTGCAACACATGGGAACAAATACAGAGACCACAGCTGAACAATGTGCACAGAATGAGAGACCTTGGAACACTCAGTCCTAAATGGACTTTGTCAAATGGGAAAGGGTCTTTATCAAACCCCTTCTCTGAAGCTCAGAGAACCATGCAGTAGAGGAGACAGAGAGACTGTAAGAATAAGAGGGGTTTATCCTCTATTATATGTCTAGTATCCACTTATAAGTGAGTACATCCCGTGTGTGTCTTTCTGCTTCTGGGATACCTCACTCAGGTTAATCTTTTCTAGTTCCCACCATTTGCCTGCAAATTTCATGATTTCCTTGTTTTTAATTGCTGGGTAGTATTCCGTTGTGTAAATGTACCACAATTTCTATAACTATTCCTCCATTGAAGGACACCTGGGTTGTTTCCAGGTTCTGGCTATTACGAATAAAGCCACTATAGACATGGTTGAGCAAATGTCCTTGTTGTGTACTTGAGCATATTTTGGATATATTGCCTAGGAGTGGGATAGCTGGATCTTGAGGAAGCACTATTCCTAATAATACAGGACAAACGTACAAAAACCTGTACACCTAAAGAAGCTGAGCTAGGAGGAGGACCCTGGGTAAGATGATCAATCCTCACTCAGAAAGGCAAACAGGACGGACATTAGAAATAGGAGAAAACAGGAAACAGGGCAGGAGACTACCACAGAGGGCCTGTGGAAGACTCTACCCAGCATTGTATCAAAGCAGATACTGAGACTCATAAACAAACTTTGGGCAGAGTGCAGGGAATCTTATGAAAGAAGGGGAAGATAGTAAGACCTGGAGAGGACAGGAGCTCCACAAGGAGAACAACAGAACTGAAGTATCTGGGCCCAGGGGTCTTTTCTGAGACTGATACTCCAACCAAGGACCATTCATGGATTTAGCCTAGAACCCCTGCTCAGATGTAGCCCATGGCAGCTCAGTCTCCAAGTGGGTACCTAGTAAGGGGAACAGGGACTGTCTCTGACATGAACTCAGTGGTTGGCTCTTTGACCGCCTCCCCCTGATGGGGGAGCAGCCTTGCCAGGCCACAGAGGAGGACAATGCAGCCAGTCCTGATGAGACCTAATAAGCTACGGTTAGAGGGAAGGGGAGGCGGACCTTCCCTATCACTGGACTTGGAGAGGGGCATGCAAGGAGAAGAGGGAGGGGAGGTGGGATTGGGAGGATATGGGAGAGGGGGGTACAGCTGGGATACAAAGTGAATGAACTGTAATTAATATAAAAAAAATAAAAATTTAATTAAGAAAAAAGAAGCAGAGGGGGTGGAAACAAGGCCTTCTAAATACAGCAGGACTGACATATGTTCTCACAGAGACTGTGGTAGCATGCATAGGGCCCGCCTGGTTCTGCCCCAGATGGGGGTCCCAGATGAGAGAAGGGGTGGATAGAAGCCCACATCTCTAACCCGGAAGCTCTTTCCTACTGATAATCACTTGCAAATGAAGTTAGTTTTCTCTGGCGGAGTCTCACCCGGTATACAAACCACTCTTCAGGCCAGGCCCATGCAGTAGACGGCCAACACAAAATGAACTGAATGGCATCTTTGGAGGTTCTTTGTCTCATAATGTTATGCCAGGGTATTTATTTATTTATTTGTTTGTTTTTAAACTTTACTGATCATTTGCTTATGTTTTATGGCTTCCAGTTTACTGTTTTTAGGGGATTCCTGTGTGTACAAATGTATGTGTCTCTGTATCTCTATGTATTTCTGATGCTTTTTCTTTGGCTCTTTTTTCCTCTGTTTGTTTTTCCTATTCTGATTTATTTGTGTCTGTTTTATCTTATTTCGTTATTGTTCCTTAGATGCCTGTTCGTTTTCTAAGGAGAGACAGAAAGGGTGTGGATCTGGGTGGAAGAGGAGATACAGAGAATCTTGGAGGAGTTGGGGAAGGGGAAACTGTAATCTGAATGTATTGTATAAAAAAACATTTTCAAAAGTGGAGGAAAACATGGAGTTAGTCAATTTACATGGAGCACGTCTCGCCCCTGGGGGCAATGGTCTCCTGAACCTACTCAGACCTTGGACACCACCACTGTTAGTTCTAGAACTGATGCAGGATGTTCCAACGAGGGGGTTAAGGCTTCTCATAATATTTCCTATAAGTCCACACCTGTTTGTTTATAACCCCCATTTTTATTCATTGTTAGCCAGATAGAGACAAGTAATTGTGGTAATGATACTTGCTTTTTTGCCCAATGCCGGTATGCTAGTGAATTTAGGTATGCCCTGGTTACTTGCATGCCTCGCTGGGTGCCTGTGCCCGTTGATGCCCCTCATGCTATGACTCTCTTCAGACAGAAAAGGGATCTTGGAATTACAGCCGCCATTGTTACTGCCATCTCATTGGCAGCTGTTGGAGCTACCACCGCGACATTAGCCATGAGTCATACTATGCAGACTGCTCAGACCCTAAATAATCTTTTAGCCAATGTAGCTCATGCTTTAGATGTACAAAAAGGAATTAATGCTCAACTAAAAGGAGACTTGATGGTGTTCAATCAGAGGATTGACCTCGTGCAGGAGCAAATTGATACCCTATGGCAAATCGCTCAACTTTTGGCTGTCAATGGAAGTATGCTGGACTTTGTGTCACTAGCATACAATATGAGAATTTTTCCCGTGCTGCAAATCTGTCTAAACAATTGTCTAGCTATATTTTAGGTAATTGGACTGAAGAATTCGATACTACGATGGAGCAGCTGAGAGTGGCCATTGTCACGGTAAATTCTACCAGAGTGGACGCAGGACTAGCCACAGGATTATCATCATGGATTGCTGCAGCCATGAATCATCTGAAGGAATGGGCGGGCATGGGAGCGTTAGCAGGCCTTCTGGTGTTGGTCTCCTTGGTTTGCCTGTGGTGTATATGCAAGATAAGAGTCTCACAACAGCATAATGCAGCCATGACCATTCAGGCCTTTACAGCCATTGAAGCAGGACAGTCTCCCCAAGCATGGTTGGCTACCATAAAAAGCTAAAATGTTACACTCAGGATGCGAGGCTAAACACTGCACTCAGGGTCAGCTGCTTTCGACCCAGAGAAGAGCATGTCTAATTGCATGCTGGTTGATGCCCCAGGTCCCGCCTCTGAGAAAAAGGTATCAGACAGGTCTGATGCTCTTTGGGTGGATGACACCTAAATGAACATTGGTACAAAGTCCAAATTTATTTCTAATATCAGAGATCAGACCTCTACTCTTGCCTGATGTGTCTAAAACAAAAAGGGGGAACTGTAGAGAGCTGCGTAATGCCGTGCCTTAAAGATGGAGCTGGTTTCCGCCTTCCACCTTCCCGATGGTGAGTGCTCTCTGTCACAAACAACTCCATATTTGGCTAAGGCTGAGGATCTGGCTTGCTTCCGTGTATGTGGACCTATCTGCATTGCCCACATGGCACGCTGGGGTTGGCTACCCAGAGGCTATTTTAAGCTGTGGGCTGGCTTTGCCCAGGGTCAGAAGATTGTTCAAGGTTCCCTGAATAAACTGCATTGAGAAGAACAAAAAAAAAAAAAAAGATCAGAAAGAAGGAGAGGAGGGAGGAGGGAGGGGCTTTTGGGGGGATACAAAAGGAATAAAGTGTAATTAATAAAAGTTAAATAAAAAATTAAAAAAACATTTTCAATATAAGAAAACAATTTTTAAATTAAATTAAAATTTTTAAAATTAAGTTAAAAAGAGGTATGTTCAGAAATAAAGGGCACACTTGAAATATGGGTACAGAAAAAAAACCAAATCTACAACCAAGGGAATACAAAATAGAAATAATAATAGAAATCACAAAAAAGTGATAGCAATGAGCACATTTTTTTTTCAGCAGTAGCTTTAGATATAAATGGCCTCAACTTCCCAATCAAAAGACATAGACAGTTGAATGAAGAAACAAAATGTATCTTGGAATTGTTTACAAGAAACCCCATTCATCGTCAAGGACAAGCTTAGATTGAAAGGATAGAAAAAAATCAAGAGTTGTTTATTCCCTAGTCCTATTTCTTTATGATTTTTTTCTATCCTTTCACTCTAAGCTTGTCCTTCACATCTGACAAAATAGGCTTCAAACTAATATTATTCAGAAGATATAAAGAAGGTTGTGTCATTCTGATCAAGAGAACAACTAGCCAAGAATACATTAATAGTCACCAAATTCCCAGGCCTCCAATTTGTGTGTGTGTGTGTGTGTGTGTGCGCGCGCACGCGTGTGCGCTTCTGTGCACGCGCATTGCTACTGAACATCAAATCACAGATTAACCCTCACTCAGGAATAATAAGCAACTGATTTCAGTAACTCACTTTCTCTAGGACAAAGATAATTTGGACAAAAACATATACAAAGAAACATTGGAATTTTTATGTGTGACATCAGACATTTCAAATGGACCTACCAGACATGTACTGAGTATTCTACCCAAACGCCAAAGAAATGTATTTGGCTCAGCAGCCCAAGAAAATTTCTCTAAAATAGACTGCATACTGGGTGCGATACAAAACAAGCCTAAATAAATACAAAAACGATGAAAATAACTCTACATTCTCTGTGGCCACTACCCAATGAAAGCTTCAGATCAACAGCAAAACAACCTCTAACAACAACAACAAAAAAGCTCATAGAAATTAACACATTACTAAGTCAAAAAAAGACATCAAGAAAGGAGGTGGTTTTTTGTTTTTTTTTTTTTGTTCCTGAAACTAAATAAAAATGAAAAAACAACAAAACTCTGAGTTATACTGAAAGCAATACTAAGGGTAATTTGACATGTAGACACACACATGTACACAAAGCACACAAGGAAACAAATAAATAGAGCCAAAGAGTGGTTCTTGGCTTTGACCATGGACACGCTGATTGCCCACCTGTTTTTCTTTCTATGGCTTTTCTCAGTGAGACAACATTTTAGGGTGAACAGTTTAGGACTTTATATGCTACACCATAGAAGGAGGAGACCGTGAGGAGACTTGTGGAAATTTAGATGCAGTGAACAAGGGTCTGATTTAGTACTAGAGAGGAATAAAGGGGGAGAGGACATGGGGAAAAGTTTCAAGGGCATAACAAGAAGAATTACCAGTTGGCTGGATTTCGGGACGATATCAAAGAACCAAGGACAATATCACATGTTAAGATTCAAGTGGACAAATACTGGTGGCTTATGGCAAAGCAAGGGAAAGTTCCCTTGACAGATAGATTTTAATCACAAGGGTGAAGAATGCCCTCATTACAGATTTTGCAGCCACCACACACTGAATGCTCACAAACATCCATAAAGTGAATGAAAGAACAAATCATAATATAAAGAAAGGGAACGCAGAGCACAACCGGCAGCAGAGTGTTTGCAAAGACAAGAACTGAACACTCAGAATCAGGCGTGAGTGGATTCCCTCAGCTAGGAGAGGCCAATAACAACCAAGAACTCTTCCTGGCAGGATGATCGTGTTAGTAACGGAAGAACCTGAAATAAAACCTGGGATGAAATTCTCTAACTTTACTTCCATGAAAAAATCCTTCCTACTGTCTATCTTAATCACTGTTCTATGGCTGTAAAGAGACACCATGGCCAACGTAACTCAGAAAAAAAAAAAAAAAAAAAACCAAAACATTTAATTTGGGGATTGTTTCTAGTTTCAGAAGGTTAGTCCATGAGCAGTGTGATGGGGAGCATGGCACTGGAGCAGTGGCTGAGAGCCCTACATCCTAATCATGGGGGAGGAGGTAGAGAGAGCAAGACTTGTCTTGATATGGTCTTTTAAAACCTCAAAGCTCATCCCCAGTGACCCACCTTCTCCAACAACGCCATGCCTCCCAATCCTTCCCAAACAGTTCCACCAACTGGGCGGAATATGAGCCTATGGGGTCCATTCTCATTCAAACCACGACACTGTTGTATCCAAGGCCTATCATCACCTTAGGCATTTTTCAACATGTTATCTAAATATTACCTCTTGACTCCCATTCTTGAAGGAAAGAGGTTTCTTTCTAGTTCATGAACTCTTGTTTCTCAGGATGCCCATCCACAGGATATCTGAGTAACAACATCACTAAGGACACACTATGTCTACAGATTTCTGGGCCTCATTCCAGATTTTCTGACTCAAAGTCTGGTTGAACAACCTAGGTATGTATAGCTCTAGAAGCTCCTAGGTTATTTTTTTCCCTTTTTCTTTTAAAAAGTGACTAAAAACAAGATAAAAATGGCCAAAGCTAACAACTTAAATATGACTGTAAATTTAAAACCTTGGTAGATTGCCAGGAATGCACTCATGCATTTTGGGAAAGTGAAAGACAAAGTGCCTTGCAAAACCCACTTTGAACAGTGAGGTGAAGCAAGCTCTGATTTGCAGCCAAAACAAGCGTCACCAAATTTTGGCTGGTAGCAACCAGCACCTCATTTTGGCTTGGGGAATGAACATGCTATTTTGGTGCCGAGTTTTCAGCTAAACAGCAGGGCTAGGAAATTTGCTTGATTGATAGTGTAGTGCCCGTTCTGTAGGTATGGAGACCTAAGTTTGGATCCTCAGCACCATGTTGGGTGTGACGCTTGGTTCCTGTAATCCCAGCATTGGGGATGTGGAGACAGACAGGAGGTTCCCTGGTCTTGCACCAGGATCAGTGAAAGACCCAGTCTCAACAAGTAAGATGGGTAGCTCAGGACAGTGGTGCACCCCTGTGATCCCAGCACTCGGGGAGGCAGGTGCAGGCAGATCTCTGTGAGTTCGAGGCCAGCCTGGTCTACAAAGTTAGTCCAGGAGAGCCAAGGCTACACAGAGAAACCCTGTCCTGAAAAACTAACCAACCAATCAACTAATCAACCAATCACCCACCCACCCACCCAACCAACCAACCAACCAAACAAACAAACAAACAAAGGTAGCTAGCCTTTGAAGAAGGCACCAACTTTGACCTCTGGATTCTGTGTGCATGCACACACTTGCACCCATACCAGCACATTCGCCTAGACTAGACCCCTGTATGCATATGCACACAAACAAACGCAAAAATAAACCACCAGAAATTTCAGTTCGTGTATTTTCTCTTACCATACAATTTTTGGAAGTAAAACAGGAAAAAATAGTCTCCTGCCACATTATTACTTGTATTTTTAGATCACTTCCATTGCCTTTTCCGACACCTGAATAAAAGTGAAAAATACATACTTGTTAAAAGTTACAGCGCCTAGTTTATTGACACTTGAGAATAATGACCTCACTGTACAATGTGTTCATACTTAATCATTTGACTTTGTATAGATTTTGTTTTTGAAAAGCAAGGCTCTGAAAGCCCATTTTTTTTCTTTTAAAGCAGAATTTATGAGTCTAGAGAGAAAAAGAGAGAGAAACATGTAATTTGGTTTTTAATAGTTAGAATTCCCTTGTTTTGTCTCTAGCGGGGAAAAACAAGGAAGGTGGCTTTCAAAATGTCTTGGACTTTCAGTCACGGTATTTAAAATAAATTCTCTAAATTTCTCTTGCTCTGCCGTAAGACTAGTTCTTAAAGCAATGTCTAGGAAAACACAGGGTGGCTGTATTCAGGCTTTCTTTAGTACTCAGTATAAGTTTTACACAAATGGTCTTACACCTCTATTCCTGGTTCTAATGGTCTTTACTTCCTTCATCAGTTCCTTAGATAGCTGGTTTTGGAAGCCTCCAATTAACTTCTTCCACATTTTACCCTAACAAATATTCTAATATAGTCAGAATTGTTTTGATGGTCCATCTAACAGTGTTTGTTTTCTTTACATTTAATGTTTCATTAACACCATCTTACTAAATTGTCATGAATTATGGTTTCTTGATTCTGCATCGTTCGTTACTAAACATCTACTGAGGTCTACTAGAGAGTACTAAGATGTAAGACTGTAGTGTACGTGTGTGGAAATGTTTTGTGTAACACACGGAAAACATATAGAACCATATGCAGTCAAACACTTATCACATGGCAAGAAAAGTGTATTTATCTAAGCCCTTAAGTTCTCACATACTTAAAAATTTCAAACTGCATAAATGGATCTTAATGATTTAATGATTAAAAAAAAAATAAAACAAACAAAAATCCTGCTGGGTACGCCTATAATTTCTGGCCCTTAGGAAGCCTTTCTTCATGTCCAACCCTGTGTGTTCCAGAACCCTGGTTGGCTTGTTATCCATGCTCTAGCTCCCTCCTCTGCCAACCACCCAGGAACTTCCTTTTAAAAGTATTTGTTTCAGCTCTTCGAGGATCCCATATAACTTATTGTGATCGTATTCATCCCCTACTACCAACTCTCCCAGATCCACCCCTTCCGTACCCTACTTTATATCTCCCTTTATTATTTAAACCCATCAATGCTAGTGTGTACTTCCCAAATATGGTTGGGCGTGCGACCTAATGCATGGCTACTGTGATCTAATGTGTGCCTGAGTTACCAGAGGCAACACTCTCTGAGAAAACTGACTGTTCTTCTCCCAGCAGCTATCAGTTGCCCAAAGCTCCTCAGCTAGAAATAGTATTTCATGCCCAACTCCTGTCTTTGTGCTTGCATTTGGTCTATATGTGTGTGTGTGTGTGTGTGTGTGTGTGTGTGTGTAATATCCCATCATACATGTAATGGAACATAAATATATATATATATATAAAACATTCCATTATACATAATATATATTCCATTATATATATGCATATATGTCCCATTGTTTTGTAGGTGGCGATTAGCACAGAGACCCACAACTACAGAGAATTAAGAGACTGTAGAATATACCCAAGAACTTCTAAAGAGAAGGAGACACTGGTATAAACCTGGCTGAACAGAGGTCATAGCAGTTGTATGAAAATAAATAAAAACATTTGCTGACTGGGTATTTAAGGCATCATAATGGAAATGCCAGTGAAAGTTGTAGTTGGCCAAGGGGTAAATAAGGAGATCAGGTGATAAGAAAGAGTCTCCAAAAGGGAGGGTGAGAAAGTTATAGGGGGATGCCTCTGCAAGATGAACCCTGATGAGGTGAGTATGAGAAAGAAGCAACCACAAGCACTTTCCCTGTCCTTCCACTGAGGTCAGGGAAGAAATGGGAAGGGACAAGGGATGCCTTCACCAACCCCATACCAAATGATGAAGGAAAGGGCCATTTAGCAGCCCTCACGTGGCCAGAGGTAGGAATTCATGTGTGAGACATTATAGTATAGATAGCTACTCCCCCAAACATGAAAAGACTACCCTCTGCACAGCCCTTCCATTCTAAATAAGGCACTTACCATGAATAGAGTAAACAATGAATCTTTTTATTATGAGTAATTTTTTTGGAGGGAGAGTCCATTGGTAGCGAAATTTCAGTTTTTCAAAATATTTAACATATCTATTCTGCAAAGCAACAGAAACCTTGATTAAAGTTGGGATGGAAAGTCTAAAGTCAACATTACTGGTCCCATCTCCTTTCTTGCTGCCCCCCTGTCTTACAAAGTGTTTGTTAGGTTCAGTTAAGGTAAGGAAACAACTGTAAAATGCTATCACGTAGCTGGGCACATTTCATATATGTTGCCTCATGCCTGAATATCTACCAAGAAAAAAAAAATCTGTGTTTGGTGCTGTGGTCAATTAACATGAAATTAACATGAAAGGAGTCAATCTTTCCATATGGGTTGCCCATGATGTTGTTTTTGTGCATATGATGAATATATGTGTCTATATATTTATGTAAATATATGTGTGCATATACTTATAGAAATATATACACACACACACACACATATATATATATATCATCGTATATATGCATGTGGGTGCTCATGCAGAGGTCAGGTTAGTGCTGATTATCTTGGATCATCATCATCCTCGAAATTAAGTTTTCAGTGTGAGGCCCTGGCTGGCCTGGAATTTAGTGGGTAAACCAAACTGGCTTAAAACTAGACTGGCTAGGCAATGAGTTCTGTGGATTTATCAGCCCCTGCCTCTCTCCCTGCCCAAGTGCTGAGGTCTCAGACTTGGAGCGCCAGGCCTTCACACAGGTACTGGAGATCTGAGTTTAGATCTTCCTGCAGGCACTTTACCGAATGGACCATCTCCTAAGTCCCTGCTTGTGCTCAGAAAAAAACAAAACATCAAGACAGCCCCAGCATTCATATACGGTGGTTGAAACTTAGTTATGATGACTACATTAGGGAAAAAATGTGGCTTGGTAGAGGGTAGCCCCTAGTCAGAGCCGAATAGTATATAGGATGACTCTAGAAAAGACATCTGTAAGTCAGTAGATCACATGTCTGTCCAGGCTAGAGCTTCTTTCCTCTCCATTTCTGTTTGTTCTTGGGAGGAATCTCGAGGATCTCCAAGCCTTATATCATCCCTGTGGGATGGTGCTCACAGGACTTTCCTTGAATGTTCCTTCAAGAAGTTGAAGCATTCTGGTGTTGAACCATCTGGGAAGTTGGAATAAAATGAGTAGCCATGTTTCCTATTGGAAACGGGGTTTGGGAGCCAGCAAGATGCCTCAGTCTGCCTCACTTGTACATGCATGAGGAACTGACTTTAAATCTCAAAAACCCATGTTAAAAAATCCATGCATCGCTGTGATTTCTGTAACTCCAGCATTGTAGTATAGAGCCAGGTGGGACCCGGGAGCTGGCTTGCCAGCTAACCTAAGCTGAGCAACAAACTTCGGCTTCACCGAGAGGCCCCATCTCAAGATGATGATGAGGAGAGCAATAGAAGAAGATGCCTGACTCCTTCTTCTGACCTCTACATGCACACACAATGCACCTGCACATTCACATGCATGTACAACACACACACACACACACACACACACACATACACACACATACACACACAAAGTGGAAGTCATGGGTCTTACTGAGTGTGTCATGTTTTCTCTTTGTACAAAACCTAAATTTTTAATTATGATTTTATGTACATGTGTGTATTTATATATTTGTATGTGTATTATATAGCTCATGAAACTGGAAAGATCATCAAGGGAGGAAAGGAAGAGATCTTAAAAGAATGGAAACACAGAGAATAATGGAACACATATAAAAAGAATAGGGGAGGAGAAAGAGGTACTAGCTGAGGGAATAAAGGAAGTGAGCCAGAGGGTGGGGAATCATGGGTGAGGTCAGTGAGCACAGGGGTGAGGGTGAATGAGAACAAAATATGACACCTGTATGAAGACATCATGATGAAATTGGTTACTTTGTATGCTAACCTAAAACATTAACTATAAAAAAGTTACAGTGGTATGACCTTGCCAACACCTCTCAAGCCTGTAACTGGGTCCTTGTATTGATAGCCTTGATAAGCAGTAGAAAGGAGGTTTTCTTTTGAGGCAGGGTCTCTCTGTGTAGCCCTGACTATCCTGGAACTCTTTTGAATGTCTTATATTTTTTTATTGTTAGTTACTTGCAAAAGTCACATTTCTTTTATTTTGTTTGCCTAAAGAAGTCTTAGCAAGAAGAATCTCTGTAAGAAATCCTTGCTTAACTCTATCAAAACTTCATTTCTGCATCTATTGTTTTGTTTTGTATTTGTTGTCGTTGTTTTGTATTTGATAATAGCATGAACTGCAGCGACTGATTTTAAAACAGTCAACAAATGTAGCATTCCTGTGATAAGCCTTACCTGATCTAGGTGAGAAACTGCCATGCATATTAATGGACAATTTTTCATTGGAGATGGCTTCTTCTACAATGGCTTCAGGTACAGACCTTTCTATTATTTATATTTTTTTATGATTTCATTTTATTTTTAATTATGTGTGTGTGTGTGTGTGTGTGTGTGTCTGTGTGTAGTATATGCATGTGAGTGAAGGTGTCAATAAACCAGAAGGAAGTACTGGATTTCTTAGAGCTTGAATCACAGGTTATTTTAAGCTGCCTAATGGGTACTAGGAATTAAACTCAAGTTCTCCACAAGAAATGACTGTGCTGTTAACTGTTGAGCCATATCTCCAGCTTTTCTGTAATTTACTATCAATGCCAAAGCATTTGTTGTCATAGGCACTATGTCATTTCTATAAATTACATGTTAGGTATTTGTTCTACAATGCTATTTAGCTGTCTGACACATAGAATGTAGCGCCTTTTCATTTTAGGTAAATATTCTTTGAGATCATTTTAAATGATTTTATAAGTCAACTTGTCTTATTCTGCATGGGTTTCTCAACCATAATTTCTTGGAACTCTTATGTAGATCGGACTGACCCCCTTGAACTCACAGAGACCCGCCCACCTCTGCCTTCGGAGCACTGGAGTTACAGGTGTGCACCCCCATGTCAGGTGGGTACCAAGGTATTTTTAAGGGTCTGTATGTCAGATGCCATTGTGAAGTACTTGTGCAATAAAATGAGCTGTTAGCTGCACTTTCCTTCAAAATAATTCAGGTTTAAGGGAAAGTGAGTGTAGAGAGTGCCATCAGGGGTTTGAGGAAGAGCAGGTAGAACGTGAAGGATCACAGCTGATGGGGGGCTGAGGTGCCATTGAAGGAGCATCATGACTATAAAGCTGTCTGCTCTGTTTTTGTGTGTGTTACGGTTTGGGGTAGCTCCCTCCCCTACTGCCTCCCTCAGGCCCAGAGAGGTGGGAGCAAATGACCGTGACCTGGAACTGAGCCAGACAGAACTTCCCCACCTCTAAAGGCTTCCTCATACACTTGCCACATCATTGACAATTCTCACTAGCACACTGTGTTTGGAAAGTTACGAGATGATAAACTCTGTTTGAGAGAGGAAAAGACAATAGTGTATATTTCACAATGGTTAGCATGTAGAATTAAGTGTGATGTATAGATACACACACATATATGAAATACAATCTTATATGTAATATTTTTTTTTCTGAGATGAGGTCTTGCCTAGGCTAGCCTCAAAACTGATATCCTCTTGCCCAACTCTGATTATAGGAATGAGGTATCATGCCAGGCTCAATATTTTTTTCCAAAATAATATCTGTAGAGGAATTTCTTCCAGCAACAGGTGGCTCTGATCACATCCAAGGACCTTCTAGTTCTATGTAATCTGGCTGGGATGCAGGCATGCTCTTAGCATACACCTTTAAACCCAAGCCAAGAAGGTAAAGTTAGTTTGTAGAAGAAGCACCCCTGTTTTGAAAGTGACACCTAATTGAGGGGCAGACAAAGTGACAAATCGGAGCAAGATTTGACAGAATAGGATATGCCCAACTCTCAGTGGAACAGAGAGGGAAGAGAGGTGACTTAAAAAGAAGCAGCACAAAGCGAGAAAGAAAAATGGAAGAAACCGTTTTACCAAGACAGTTGTACAGAGACAGGTTGAGAAGAAAGAACAGGCTGGACACAGGTGAAGACAGACAGAGCCATAGAATGAGGAGCTGCAAGATTAGAATATTGCCAAAGTTAGTATGACGCCAAGCAGAGCAATGCAGTCAGAGGCCAAGAGAAGCCAGTTTGAGTCAGTCAGCTTGGAGAGGACTTTTGAACCAGCCAGCCAGAGTTCAGAAAGAACTAGAAAGGGTGAGCTTATTCAAGAGTAAGCCTCCAAGATGACAATTACATCAGGGAAATAAAAGTTACTTTCACATTTCTCCTTTTCATTCTTTTTCTATGTGTGTGTGTGTGTGTGTGTGTGTGTGTGTGTGTGTGTGTATGTATTAAAGGTGTGCACCACCACGTCCAGCTCATTCTTCTTTAAAATACAATTTATCTCCCTCTCTGCCCCTATCTCCTTATGGGCATATGCATACACACAGACATAGACACACACACAAACTCACACACACATACACACCAGCACATGCACACAGGGGATTCATCCACAAACAGTTCCTGTGACTTCCTCAGGGATTGAATTGTTCCTGTGTCTGTAGAACTGAATGGTAAACTTAAATGATGGTGACAGGTCATGACCCTCCTGTGACCAGCTGATTTGCAGTAGGGCAAATCAGTTCTTGAGCTCTGGAAATAAAACATAAAATGTAGAGTAGAACGTTCTGGGCAGATCACAGGGTGGGAGCAAGGCCTGTCCCAAGGTTATCACCCGATCATCAGCCTGGAAGGGCGGGGTGTAGAACTGATGACAACTGCTGACGCCTCTTACCCTCCTGCAGGACCCCAAAACAGAGATCTTACCTGAGAAGGGGTCTCTATTCCTTGGAACTTACTGCTGTTGGTTTTATCAGTCCTCCGCTCCCCAAAAAAGAAAAGGCTTTCCTGCGAGGAAAGGGGGCAACGCATCAAGAGGTTGGCTGAGCTGCTCTTCTTTGTACTCCAGGCATTCTTGCAGTCTGGCTTCCTAAAGCTGGCAGTGTCAGGGCAGAGGGTCCCCCACATAGCACAGTCGGAAACCCACAGCAGGGACACGTATTCAGGAAACCAAAGACTTGTAAGCACAGAGGACCTAGAGCGGGGCAGGCTAGGAAGCATCTGGTCTAACCCTTCCACTTTCTGCTTTACAAACAGGAAACTGGCCAGGCTCAGTCCAGACAAGCAGGTCGGCTAAGCTCGGGCTCAGGAGCTCACTGATGCTGCTGGACTGGCTGGCCAGCAAGCCTTGGGGATTGCCAGCCCTCCTTCCACAGACCCTCCCTTGTTGGGGTGATGGGGCACTCCACTGTGCGCGCTGTTACCTAGGTGCTGGGGATCTGGGCTTAGGTCAGGCTCTTCACCCGCACAATCTCCTTTGGAGGCACTATTCTAATTAATCTTGATATTATTCTTATAACAAAGGACAAAGGCATGTGATGGGGGGGGGGGCGTTTTGGCCACTGGGGACTTTTCTCTTTCTTTCTTTTCTTTTTTCTCCAATACCCCAGGCTGGCCTTGAGTGTAAGAGCTTCCCACTTCATCGTGGAATGCTGGGACCAGGGGCAAGTATCCACAAGCCTGACCAAGCCTTATACCTTTGCATGATTAGTTTAACCTATCTTACCTTAATCCTGAAGTTACCAAGCCCTGAGTCTATTAAAATGTTGGTATTGTATATATCATGATCTTTATACTATTTTTTAAAAAAATTTTGCACAAAATGTGACATATCTTAATTACTGGGGTATTTTGCATTCTCTTAAGTTTTGCGTCCCTCTGGCCTCAGCCGAGTCCTGGCCCAGAACAAGAGATAGGTCAGCTACTGATCACATTTAAACCACGGACTACTAAAAATAGGGTTTCTGAAAAACAATACAAAACAGAAAAACACCTCTCTAGTTTAACTTACATGAGTCATGACTCAAAGAATCATAACATTTTACAGTGACACTTCAGAATAAGCAGATTCAACCCACACAAGAGAGTATAGTGATGTTTTTTCATACCTTTGCATTTAAAACTATGTCATCAGCAAGGAGGCACGCACAAATCATGGTTCCAGTTCTTCCTGGAAAGAAAAGGCCATTTAAAGAGTCACTGCTCATCCTAACGCTCAATTTAAAAACTCACTCAGAGGACCTGGGGAGATGATTCACTTCGTGACGTGCAGAAAGCATCAGGCCTTGAGTTTGGATCCTAGCAGCCACGTGAAAAGCTGTTGTGACAGTGATAACCTTGGCTCCAGCACTGGGAGATGGAATCAGGGTGCAGAGGCCTCTTAGCCAAAACAGCTAGTTCTGGGTCCAGGGAGAGAACCTGTCTCAAAAAATATAAGGTGGGGCACCAGCAAGACAGATCAGTGTGTAAGGCACCTGTTGCATGAGCTGACAACCTAAATTCAATCCCCAGTGCACTCTCACTGCATTTTATAAGCATTTATACAAACACTCACACATGTGCACACTCACACACATGTATGCATGTACACTCAGACACATATATACAGAAAACATACACCTACACTCACACACACAACACACACATACTTACACATGCACACACACACACACACACACACACATGAATGTACACGTATTAACACTCATACCCACACATACACTTAAAGACACACACTCGTACAAAAACACACAAAAATCCCCCTCACATGTACACTCACACACATACACACACACACCCTTAGGCACGCACACACTCACGCCATGTAAATTAACACACAATAATTGTTTTTTAAGGTGAAAATCAATTGAGGAAGAAATACCAAGGTCCACCCCTGACAACACAGCAGAAATACCCACACGGCATTTTGTGTAAGTAAATGTGTCTGTCCCAAATACTTTCATTCAGAAGTAGCCAAAATCACTGCCCTGTGTCTGTACCTGGAACTCAGTGTCCCACTGTGGGCACAAGACACAACCGTTGCCGAGGAGGGCTTTTCTTAGTCTCTGATGTACAAATTGCAATAAAGGCAAAGAGGGTCATCTCTGCTAGGTAGGACTCTAACCCTAACCCACTACTCATATTCCTGATTTTTGTTTTTTTATCTATCTATCTATCTATCTATCTATCTATCTATCTATCTATCTATCTATCTATCTATCCTATCTATCCATCCTCTCTACAGCCTGATCCCAGTTCCCTTCCTCCTATCCTCCCAGTCCCACCCCTATGACCCCACCCTCCAAATTCCTCCTCTCTTCTTCTTCTCAAAGAAGGGGATCCCCCCAGGGGTACTCACTCTCTGGCACCTCAGGTCACAGCAGGACCAAGTGTATCCTCTCCCACTGAGGCCAGACAAGGCAGCTGAGCCAGGGAAAAGGGATCCAAAGGCAGGCAGGCAACAGAGTCAGAGACAGCCGCTACTCCCGTTGTTAGGAGACTCACATGATGACCAAGGTGCACATCTGCTTCATGTGTGTTCCTAGGTCCGGCCTGCGCCTGTGCTTTGGTTGGTGGTTCCCTCTCTGTGAGCCCCCAGGGGCCCAGCTTAGTTATATCTGGTTTTTGTAACAAATATAAAGGAAACACCTATAACACCCTGTAGCCTATGCAGTGCCCATCATTCCTTCCAGTTAAGGGTTCTTAGTTAATTAAAACAAAAACAAAGACAAACAAAAAACTACCCATAGTCCCGTGCAGCACAGAGTCACTACAGAGCCAAGGATGCCCTTGGACTTCCTTTTGCCTCTACCCCCACATACTGAGGTTACAGGGGTGTACCACCACATCTGACTTAAGAAATTGTATTGAAGTTTTCAAAAGGATAGAGAAAATTGTATACTTACCAGTATTTTTATTAAAATTGTTTCCTTTCTCTCCTCTTCATTTCCCTCCTTCTCTTTTTGCTTTATCAGGCACACACCTTTGACTGTGTACCTGACCCTACTTCAGCCTCGTGTTTTATTCCAATGTATGTTTTTCGTCTGTTGTACAAACTTTGAGCTCTGGAAGCATGCTACTTCTTTTATCTTGTACAGTAATTCGTATCTTTGGACTTAGTCAACACAAACTGAACTTAATTATCTTACACAGTTCTGAATTTAACCTTGTCATATGAGAGGCACATTTTCTGTTCCACCCTTTACTTTTTCCAATGAATTACAATTGTGGTTTCAATATATAACAAGCACACAAATACCCCTACCAAGACTCCTGTGTTTGAAATCTGGGTCCCAAGCTAATGGTGCAGTTTCTAGAGGCTGTGAGCTTAGGAGACTGTGGGTGATCTGGCTAACAGATGTAGATGCTGGACATGATATTTGCTTCTGCTTCTGAACTCCAAGAACTCTAGTTTTTTTGTTTTTTTAACTTATCTATTCACTTTACAACCTGATCACAGCCCCCTCCCTCTTCGCCTCTTGGACCCACTCACCCTCTTCCCTTTCCCTTCCCCACTCCTCAGATAAGGGGAGCCCCTCCCCCAAGAACCTTGAACTCATTGGCACAGGAGACAACTTCCTGAACAGAATACCAGCAGCTCGGGCTCTAAAGATCTACATTTAATAAATGGGACCTTCCGAAACTGAAAATCTGTAAGACAAAGGACACTGTCAGTAAAATGAAAGTCTACAGACTGGGAAAAGATCTTCACCAATCCTACATCTGACAGAGGGCTAATATTCAAGATATATAAGAAATTGAACACCTTGATGAGCTGAGTCCAATCGCCAAGACCTGCATGGTAGAAGGAAAGAACAGACTCTGACAAGTTGTCTTCCATATACATACACTGACACACACATGCAGAGACAGACAGACAGAGACAGACAGACACAGAGACACAGAGAAAAAAAAGGAGCGAGGAAGGGAGGGAAGGAAGAAAGAGAGAGAGAAAGGTGATAAAATGAAAAGCCAACAGGTAAACCAGACTGAAGTCTTTGGGTAGTTACTAAAAGGATAGCTGGAAGATACAGCCTAATGGGAGAGCGTTTGCCCAGCTTACGTGTACAAGTCTCTGGTTTGAGACGGAAACAAGTCAGCTAGTTAATGAATTACAGAGTAGAGCATTAGGGAAGCAATTATGAAAATTCAATTAGCCTCTCCCTAACCCTCTTTACAGAACACTTTGAGTAAAAGCT
Source organism: Meriones unguiculatus (assembly GCF_030254825.1). Classification (NCBI taxonomy): domain Eukaryota; kingdom Metazoa; phylum Chordata; class Mammalia; order Rodentia; family Muridae; genus Meriones; species Meriones unguiculatus. The sequence goes on along the minus strand of NC_083352.1, from coordinate 14,613,044 downwards.
GACTGCAGGACATCTAAGTCCACTGCAACCGTTCTGCCCCATGAAAGGAGAGCAGCCACGGCTCCGGACCAGACAGCCCCGTACATAGATTTCCTTTGCACCATGTGTCTGCTCTTCCCTGTTCTTTCTCATGTAAGGCTCTTTTTGTCCTGAAAAAATGAGATTAAAAACCTGAGGTGGAGACTAAGATCTGTCTTCCCCCGGGGGCATCGCCTGAACCTGTTTCCCTCCACTGTTTTCTGTGCCAGGGGTCTTCAGCAGAGTGGTGAACAGCAGGAAGCTCAAATCCCAGTGACGGTTGTGGCACAGCCAGCAGGGAGAAAGAAGCTGACCCCGAGAGTCACTACACTGTCTCCGTGGTGGGGGTGGGGCACAGAAATAGCTCATAAAAGGGATCTCAGCTCAACTGCTAATGGCTAGTTGAATTTATGGCTGCAACTACGGTAACATGTAAGAAATGGCTAGATAATGCTCTATTACACAGTAATGGCCACATTGATTGTTGGTCAAAGAAAAGAGGTTTTGATTGGGGAAAGCTGAATCGGTTCCATCCTGGCCCCAGATGTCTGGAAAAGTACTTTGGTTGGAGTACTTCATCAAGTGTTTTAGTTTTTGAGGAGCTTACAAGATTCAGATTAGGAATATCACACCCATATGCACTGTCATCACTCTTTGGGGTTTAAGCAACTGTTTAGACCTCTTTGAGACCATTTTTCCCCCAGTACTGATTCATTTAAGTTACCTCCACCAACTAAGCATTTGTGCAAGTGGGATGGGATTAACATCCTGGGAAATTTGTTTGGAGAGTACCTGTTTGGTTTGACTTACACTTTTATTTTTATAGCAACTCTGTGCGTGTGTGCTACATGTATGCACTTGTGCATTCGAGATAAGGATTTAATGGTCACAAAGCTCACTGATTTGCTACACTAGCTTACTCATGAGCCCTAGACATCTGTCTGTCTCAGCCCAGCACATGCTGGTTACAGACAGGCTGGTTTTCACACGTGTTCTGGGGATCAGAACTCAGGTCATTGTGTTTACAGAAAAAGCACTTTGCTGAGTGAGCTATTTTCTCAACTCCTCTTTTTAAAAAAGTGTTAAAACCAGTTATCAACTTGCTTTATTTAAAAAAAAATATGCAATTTCACCATACCAGGGACCACTACCCAAAACCACAACGAATCAAAATCTACCTTGCCTACAGGATGTGCAGGAATAAAGATGCAGCAGAGAAAGAGAGAAAAGCCAACCAATGACTGGCCCAACCCGAGAGCCACCCCATAGGAGAGAGCCAGCCCCTGACACTATTAATAAAACTCTGCTAATGCTTGCAGGCAGAAGCCTAGCATGACAGTCCTCTGAGAGTCTACCCAGCAGCAGAACAAACAGATGCTGAGACCCACAGCCAAACATTAGCTGGAGCTAGGGAAGTCTTGTGGAGGAGTGTGGGGAAGGATAGAAGGTCCTGGAGGGGACAAGAACCCCTAAAGACCAACAGAGTCAACTAACCTAGGCCCATAGGGTCTTAAAGATACTCAAGCACCAACCAAAGAGCATGCATGGACTGGACACAGGCGCACGACACACATGTAGCTGACAGGCAGCTTGGTTTTCATGTGAGTCCCCTAGCAACAAGGGGAGTGTGGGTCATATGTGGCATGGACTCAGTTGCCTGCTCTTGGATCACTTCCCTTAGCTGGGCTGCCTTGCCTGGCCTCAATAGAAGAGAATTACTAAGTCCTGATGCCATATGATGAGCTGGGGTGGGTTTTTAAGGGAGGCTTCCCTTTTCTGAGAAGGGGGTAAAGAGGAAGACAGTGGGAGGGAGCTGTGATTGGGATGTAAAGTGAACAACTGAATAAATTTATTTTTGAAAATGCTCAGTGTCACCAGTCATCAGGGAAAAGCATATTAACCATAATGAAATAAGCATGATAAAGTGATACATACGTTAATAAGTTGGATTTAGCCACTCCACAACAAATGTAACTACAAAAATATGGTTCATGCCATAAGCATATATAATCTGTCAATTAAAAAGTATCCTTAACATAAAAAGTGTTATCCTATTCCAAAGATAAACATCATGTAAGATAACAGACTTACAGTGTAAGATAACAGACTTGCATTAGCATGTCAAAAGTAAACTAATCCAAATATTTAGTAAGCAGGGGAAAATATCCCCAACCTTCCTTTACTCTTTCTCCTTCTTCCCTCATTGTTCTTTTTTCTTTCCCCCTTCTGCTATTCCCTTTCCTTCCTCCTGTCTTGAAGCCAATCTTTTAAAGTGTTAATCATTAATACTGACTAATTGTTTTTGTTCTCACAGGTCAATACTTCTTTTCAATTTCTTTGCAAAGAGAGAACCTCTTTTAAAGGGTGGATTTACCTTTTCCACCCTTACAGTGAACTGCCACGACATTTTCAGGGTCCTTAGCCAGCCAGTCGCTCACTTCCCTGGAGAACAGCAGCATTTCCCTGATTTCAAATACAAGACTGTTTTCGTTCAATGAAAAACTTTCCAAAACACGAATTTTCTCAAGCGCCAATCCCACGGTATTCGGCCCCTTTCTGACAATGGGACCCTTGACTTACTCGAGCGTGGGGACGTTGTGGTCATCAATCATGATTCTGCGGACCCGGTAGTGGAAGCGCTTCGGGTCATACGCTCTCTCACCTGCAGTAAATAATACATGTCACATACCTAGGCCCGAGAGCATAGCAAGTGAGAAAGTCACAAACAGGTAAACATTTTCAGTTAGAAAAATTCCTTATCTATCTTCAAGGGTAGCTTTCTGTTTATTCTGAAGAACAATCTTTCAGAGTTGCAGTAAAAGGAAGTCTGGTGATTATTCCCCTCAGGCAAACTGAACTCCTTTTTTAAGAGGCTTCACCATTAGCTTTCCAGTGACGTCTCAGTACTTCATCATGGGTGTTAGAGACCACAGAGCACAGACAGATGTGGCTGACAGGGATGCCAGCTACTAGAGATGTTCGTTTAACATACAGGCACTGAACAAGTCACGAGAGACAGGGCGCTAAACTGAGGCACTTCTATTTCCTACAAGATTGCATTTTTGTTTTGTTCTAGTCCAGTGCTCTCTACTCAAAACACCTACTCCGGAGGGGTTAGAGAACAGACTTGCTAATTTTTATGTCTTCAGCATAATCTAGAAGGAAATAAAATACACGTTTATTGTCATAGAATTGCTGGATCAGACATTCCCTGACATAGTTCACCTCTGCTCTGCTGATTTGGTCCTTCCAGGCCCACCTCAGCCTCCCTCCTAGGGTTCTTTGTGCATTAACTTTCCTGTCCCACAAGGGCAACACAAGCTGGGGAGTTTTACTCTGGCCTTCCACCACTTAATACGTATGAATAAATGAAACCTAAGAGAAGAGTCCGCAAGCAATCTACAGTAGCACAGCAGCGCGCCATGTACGTAACTGCACAGATTGTAGACTTGGTAGTGGTTTGGATGCTTGGTATCGAGGAACCGCACGACCTCCTGAAGAAAGACAGACACAAATGTTACATAGCCAGGGTCATCCAGAAGCATGCTTGGAACAATCCTCCTCAAGGAGTAACTAACAATGGTCGCTTTTGCTTCACCTGCTTCTCATTGGCTAGGGAAAATGCCCCAAATGTAAAGATGTGTAGATTGTACATCATATGTAACCTGCTAATAAAGAAGGCTGAGATACCCGTATCAACCTTTGCTATCATTTGAACTGAATGCCCTGTATAAGCTCATGTGGTAGTGCACGCCTTTAATCCCAGCACTCAGGAAGCACAGGCAGATGGATCTCTGTGAGTTCGAGGCCAGCCTGGTCTACAAAGCAAGTTCCAGGACAGCCAGGACTACAGAGAGAACCCTTGTCTTGAAAAACCAACCAACCAATCAATCAAACAAAACCCAAAACACTAAATGTACAGAACAAGGAAAGAAATTAAAAGCTGCAAGGGGAAAAGATAGAGTAACACAGAAAGGCAGACCTATTAGAACACCACCTTCCCTTTTCAGTGAAGATGCAAAAAGCCAGAAGGGCCTGGTTGGATGTTCTACAAACTCTAAGAGACCATATATGTCTGCTCAGACTACTGTACCCAGCAAAACTTTCAGTCACACTAGACATTCCATGACAAAGCCAAATTTAGTCTGTATCTACCTACGCATTCAGCTCTACAGAAGATGCTAGGAGGAAAAGTTCAACCTGAAAGGGTTAACTCTTTCAAAGCTTCCTCGAAACAAGTGTGGAGTTATCTTACCTGTGTGGATACACAGAGGTCCTGCAGGGAACTTTTATTTTAAAAATATTGTAATGAGGCATAATATTAGATCTCACTCTCCTCTGTATCACACGCAAGGAACTGGATTTCATTATGCTTTTGAAATGCTCCAATGGCTTTAAATATGTTAAACTATTTCATTGTTTTGAATATTTTTGCATTGTTAAATGATATTCTAAATGTTGAGGTCTTGCTGCTGTTTTGTTGGTCATCATACTGTAGAATGCAAAGTTCCCTTAACTTACAGGAAGATGGGAGGGTTTAAATTTTAAAACAGCTGTGATGAGGCATGAAGTTCTGTCTGTATCAGACACGCTCTGTTCTTACAGGCACTAACTAGTCCAGCCTAGACGACCTCTGATTGTGTTGAAATGGCTTTACTGCTAAATCGCTGTGTTGTGTTGTGTTTCCTTCAAGAGCAGAGACTTTCAAAGGAGGGAGCACAGTACATGTAGACTTTCTCAGTAGTTGAATATTTGAGTTTCCTTCAAAGGAGAAGAAACAACAGCCCCCTTCGAAAGTGTTATTGTAACGACCCCACCTTTCTGTTTTTATACTTATGCCAAAACCTTCCCTCCACCTCTAAGGCACATTCCTTGCTGTAGAAACAACAAATGTTACAGTCTCTCCACTTGCCGGAGGCTGCTGATTTGTTTATTTGCTGGTCCCATGGATACCACATCTGGAGCAGTTTGGCTACTTAAGGGCAGCACTGAACATTTCTTATATTTATGGTTGTGAGCCTAGCCTGTAACAGCTGAGCCATCTCTCCAGCCCTGAGCATTTCTTAGTAAGTAAACCTCAGACTTAAGATAATTTACCCTCAGGTTGGGGAGGTAGTTCAGTTGGTAAAATGCTGGAGATGCAAGCGTGAGAACCTAACTTTAATGCTCACACTTACATTAAAAGGCCGGATGTGGTCAAATGCTTCGAACCCCAGCACTGGGGAAATGCAGACAGACACATTCCTGAGGTTCACTGGCAGGCCAAGCTAGCCTTCTTGGTGAGCTCCGTACTGTCTCAAAAGCAAAATGGATGGCACCTGAAGAACAACACTCATTGCTATCCTCCTGCCTCCACACACCTATGCACACACTTGCACACACGTGAGCACACAGAAACTCACTACAGAAATACAATATAAAGGATTTTAAAGAGAAAAGTCTGCTTTGTATCCTTGATGTCAGTCAAAATATAATCTTATAAATATAACATTCCTTCCTTCCTCCTTTTCTTTCTTTCCTTCCTTATTTCTTTCCCTCCCTCTCTATCTCCTTCTTTTCCTTTCACCCCTCTCCCATTCCTCCTCCTCCTCCCTTCCTTCCTTCTCCTTTCCTTTGTGTGGCCCTGGCTGTCATGGAACTCACTTTGTAGACCAGGCTAGCCTCAAACTCAAAGATCTTGCCTGCCTCGAGGACTAAAGGCATGTACTGTTTTGGGAGGTCCTTGTACTTGCAGCGAAGCACCAAGAGAACCAGGAATGTTAATCACACAGGGGTATCTCCTCAATGGAAGAGATAAAAATCAAACACCTGCATTCCATCCTGAAAGCTGGGAGTGGGTTTCGTTAACGACTGGGAGGCACTTTGCTGTCTGTGGAGGCCGACCTCACCCACCTTTTGCTATAGAGGCAGACCTCACCCAAATTCCCCAGAATGGTTATCCCAGATTCTTCCCTCTTTAGACAGTTACCTAGCCTTAAGGGAGATGTAAGATAGCAGGGAGATAGCCTGCTGACCTCTTTGCTATCAGTCAGAGACCACACTAGAGTCTAGGCCTCTTGGTTATAGAACCCACCCTCATGGTCATGTACATTGTAAAAGAGGTTTTTTTGTAGTCATTCCTCAGGCTTTATTCTGTACCTGGAATTGGGCTGCTGCCTGGAAACCTTTTCCCAAATTGCACTGTTTTAAATATGGAACAATGAACTGCCTGACATTAGACTCCCAGAAGTCTGATCCAGGTTGACAAAGTCAGTCTGCACTGGGTTTCCATTCTTAGCTCTTGATGCGGTTCAGTTCCCTGCCTGGATACCTGCAGGGACCCCCCTCAACGTGCCACCATGGCCTTAACATCCTTTCTTTGTAAGGATTGAGAAAACCTCAGGACTGTTTTGGTATCCTGGAAGGAGTTACGTGTCCATAGATAGCAACCTTTTTCATTCGCTAGACAGCCATGACTTAAAATGACATCCTATTCAAGATGAGTAAGCTGTTACCACTGAACATAAGACCACCGAAGCTCTCTGTGGCTTAATCTGAAGCTCATCTGTAGCTCAACTAATAGCTTAGATTTGAGCCAGTCAGTCAGGCAGCTCCACTGAGGAGCTGTTGGTGGCTGGTGACTGTTAGAGACGGTTGTTTTCCCCTTTGTGGCTTCTGATAGTCACACATGCTGTAGCGAATGACCACACACCATGTACATGTAAGTAGCATTTGTTGGATGCAATGGGCTATTAAAACACAGAAAGGAAGAGGACGTGAAGTTGGGAGGGGAATTAGTTGGGGGACGTTAAGAACAGATGTCAGATAGAGCCACTGAGCCAAGCTCCTGAGGACTGTCGGCAATTGCACACAGACACACAAGAGTGCCCAGCTGAGACAGACGGTCCTGTCCTGGCTCACTAGAGCCACACAGCTAAGCTCAACAGAAATCAATAAGTCACAGTAAGACATGCTTAAAAGAGAGTGGCGATAAGCCAGTGAAATTTTAAAGTAGTTTATAAATAGAAAAAGCAAACTGATGACCATCAATTGTGGTTTTGGCCAAAAGAACAGTATTTACAAGTATACTGGCATGGTTAATAACAAGTGTACAACTCCAGCATCACTGGGGCAATGAGCACTTGCCATGGGAGTAGCCTTACCTGAATTGGATTTCTATAGAAGGACTGCTTTCCAGACGATGGGAACGACATAGCAATAATACGCTCTGGAAGTCAAAATAATTGCTGTTATGATGCGTATTATAATAGAGATGACAAAATGTACAAAATTTCATCTACATGCCGTGAAACGCTTAGAAAGATGACATTCAAGAAAGAAGAACTAACACATTCTCTGAATAATCAAAATGATACAAAGCATTAAATTATCTAATACAGTAATAACGAGTAATCTGACGCAGTGACCCTAAGACTCAGTTGGTTCACAGGTTTTTGTCGGCTTAAGTCTGCAGCTCCCTCAGTGGGAGTAAAATTTCTTTAGGAAACCAAAGAAATTAGCCTTTTCTCCACTAAAGACAGAACTGCCTAAGTGCTTTCTGGCCCAGCTGGCTCAGGAAATCAGAGATCACAGAGCAGAGACTTCAGTTTCTGGAGTTGTAAGAAGATTCAAAAGACTCTTGGGATCCTTGGGACCAAGGCCAACCACCAGAACTGAATGAATGAAAACCCAAGCAGAACTGTTTCAGCCGAAAACCTACCACCCCACCTCCTGTGCTTCAGCTCTAGTTTGAAATGACGGGAGCAGACATTTCTAGTGTCACGGCCAGACCACCACTGCGACGTATGTGTTAGCCGATAAGGAACGCCTTGAAATAACGGCAGAAATGAGACAGAATGCAGCATCTGCACTCTCAAGCAAAACGCACGGTTTTTACAAACAACAACAGAGAAGCTTCACCAACCGGTAACGTAAGTGAGATCTAGGTCAAAGCCATCCTTCTTGTATCGTCGTTTGTTTCCCGAGACCTGAATTGGAAAATCATACAGCAGGAAATAAACCAACAGGAAAAAGGAGAGATGGTGTACATCTTCCAGACTTTGCAAGTATTTCCCGGAACACGAAACCAAAGCAAGTGGTCACTCACCAGCCGCCTTGTCAGCTTTACAAGCTGTCTTTTTTGATGAGCCAGTTGCAAAATTCTTATCAGAACGAGCAGTCGTAGAGGTCGAAATAAAACTGCTAATCTAAATAAATTAGAGATAAAAGTTTGAATACCCATTTTTGCTACGAAAAAAAAAAACGACCCAGAATATTTGGTTTACATGGATTGAGTTTGACAATTTTATAGTCAATGAGTTTTTTTGTGGTGCTTTGATCAAGTCCAAGGCTCTGTGCAGGCTGGACAGGTTGTTCTGTGTGCACTGCTTCTAGTTTTGTATTCGTCTGGGCAGATGATGTTTTTATCTCCATGCAGAAGAGAATGGGCAATGTCCAGAGACACTTTTCATTGTCATACCATTATGTTGGTGTGCTGCCACTAGGCCAAGTAGATACAAGCAGAGAATGTTGATAAACATCTTGCTCTGAATGGCATCCTCTCCGAGAATTCTCTGACCTAAAATGTCGATAATGCTAAGGTTGGGGAAGACAGGCTCAGAATACGTAGTTTAACATCAGTGTTGCTCTTTCTCTTTTCTTTTCTTTTCTTTCCTTTGTGTGTGTGTGTGTGTGTGTGTGTGTGTGTGTGTGAGTGTTCATCCAAACATTGCCTGTGTCGTCTATATCAGTAAACAGAAAATCACTACTTTTGGTAAAGACACATCAGAAAGCAGACTGAAACGCTAACCACGTATGCTGGCTGGTGTTTCTCCTTCCAGCAAGCACACCAAGGTAGAGGACTGCTGTTCTCAAACACTGGGACTTTCATTTGAGGCCACGTGAACAAGGCAGCTGGAAAAGCTCTTCAAAGCTCTTTCAAGCCTGGGGTGTGGATGGAAGGCGTGGCTCCGCAGTGAAGAGCACCGTTTCTCTTGCAGAGGCCTGGGTCTGGCTCCCAGCACCCATGCGGCAGCTCACAGCCATCTGCAGTTCCAGCTTCAGGAGACCTCTTCTAAGGCACTGCACACATGTGCTGCACATACATACATGCAGGCAAAGCGCCCGTACACGTAAAATAAAAATAAATAAATCTTTTTTAAAAATCATAAAAATAAAGCACGGAGCAATAGGCCGGGAGCCGCTAAGTACCCAGTGCCTCTAAGGCGGAACTTGAGAGACTGGTTTACAACACACAAGGACACATTTAGCTGAACCCTGGATTGAAGTCCCGGGAAGTTAGGGTACAGAAAGAAATCAGTTATTTGACAAGTGATAAGCCTACCTCACAACCTTCATTTCAATACACACTTTTTTTTTTTTCTATTTTGCCACAGTAAAAAGGAGGGCAGAAAGAGAAGGAGAAAGAGGGAAGGATGAAGAAGAGAGAGCTAATAGATTCTGACAGTTTTGATTTTGCCAGAGCGTTCTCATTTCTACTATAATTCCTCTTTACTGCTGCTGGCCATGCTTCCTCCTGGTTTCTCGCTACATTTCCTGCTCTTTAGAGATCTAAATTGGAGTCCTCAAATTATATACATGCTTAATATTCTCTTGGTTACAGGGACATCCCAGGATCATAGAACTTTATGTATAAGGTATTTGTGGTCAAAGCACAAATGAGTATTTATAGATAATTTCATAATGTTGTGAAATTAAAGCTCCTATAAGAGTTAAGCCTAGCATTTTTTCTTTGCATGCTCTCTTTATTCAGCTAAAGATTCTTAGTATATCTACCTTTAGCTGGCCCCTAACATCTTTTAGTTTCAAAGTATGTGGAAATTTATATGAACATTTCACTTTTAAACCACTTACCTGGTATATAACCAGGGAATTCAGAGTTTAAAATATGAAATAAAATCAGGGAACTGCAACGGAACACAGGAAGCAAACAGCCCAGAAGAACAAGAGAGGAGTTTTGAGAGGTAAGCAGTGTGTTTCCTACCTTGGGATATCTCTAAGAAACTTCTTGTCATAAAATATGTAAGCGATGGCAATGAGCAGAGTCACACCAATGACGACAGCATCTAGGGTGTTCAGTAGGTCAGAGAAATAATGCTGTCTCCTGGAGAGAGGCACGGGAAAGGTTCACAAGTTATTCAGGAAGAACTGTCAGCCCTGCTGGCAGTCCCAGGGAGAATTAGGTGTTATCTTATTCTCACCTCAGACTCTAACCACTTATTGGCTCATGGTCCCTACCATGTCACCTGTGTGTGATTCTGTCCCAAGCACATGTTTTGTGGGGTGTGAAGGTCGGCTGGAGTTGAGCACTAACTGTGCAGCTTTTGAGAGTCATCACCTACACTCAGGTAGATCTTTTCAGTAGCACAGGTTTGCTCAAGCTGGTCATTCTTCTGTAAGTAGTACATTTATATCCATGCATCTGTCTGTCTGTCTATCTATCTATCTATCTATCTATCTATCTATCTATCTAAACGTGTCAAGATAGCAATTCATACTTGATAAGTAAGAAGTGGCACTAATCCATTGAGCAAGAGGCAAGAACTGTCTTCTCCCCTGTAGGTAAGGTGCTATGCATTGCTGGTAAGCAAATGAAGCTGACTATGGACCTGTGATTGGAACAGTGTCTAAAAGAAGCTCATGCATGGAGGGGGGCCACTACTTTGGACTGAGGATCTGGCTTTGTATGCATACTGGGGTTTCAATGAACTGATGTGGTCTGCATAGGGCAAAAGCAGACTGCCATTCTGTAGATGTGAGCATCGGTCTTCTAGAGAAAGTCTTTTCTGATTCTGAGAGATCATCTATTTTTAGATTGATGTTTTCCAATATTTTAAGGGATTTCTTTATGCTTTTAATTTAGCATATCTAAATTATTCAAAATGGGTTTTATTTTGACTTCTAATACCTGTGAATAAAATATTTTGATCATATTCACTTAATTACTCTCTCTTTTTTTCCACTCCTTCTAATCTCTTCCTCCTCCCAACTAGCCCCCTTCTACTTTTGTGTCTGTTTTGTGGCAGAGTGAGGAGTATGGGTGAGGGATTATTTATAGAGATAAATAATGGCCACATCACTGAAGAAAATGTTGAAAGAGCCCTTTATAGATCCCGAGAAACTGGGCAGTTGACAATTGTCCTTAACTCATAAAAGGACATGGGGACAAAAAGAAATCTTAGGAAAGAGGAGAAATTGCACCTGAGATGCTCTGAGAATAAAATGAGAATTTAAGCAGAGATCAATGTCTTTTATTGTGGATTTTATTGGGAGGATCATGCCTCTGGACTCTTCTGCACTATAATTCCAGTTTTTGCATTTACTGAAATATGAACTCTTTGTGATGCGCTCTTTAGTGTTTCATCAAATCTTGGTTGGGATTCCAGCCAATCCAATACTAGCACTTGCACTTCACATACGTGTTTCTTTCCTTCATGTGCATAAAGATGCAATGGTTGCCTGACTCCTCCTTGAAGCCCTTTTAAGTTTTAGCAATTGTAGGATATATTGTCTAATATATTTCTGTAGAATACAGGTACAACAATAGCACTGAGAAAGCCGCTGTTTAAAAGTCTGGCTTTAGATTATTGATTATTAATTCTACAAAGAGAATTATTTTGATAAAGAAAGACCCAATCGGTTGAGGTGATCTAACAATTCTTATAGAATACCTCTTCTATCACTGCAAAAATGGCTTTAGTCTTAAAACAAAACAAAACAAAACAAAATGAAACAGAATCACACTTACCCTTCTACATACACTCTGAGAAGAACATCCATGAGGAAAAATAAAGCAATAGCTAAAGAAACAGAACGATATTCCAAAGGGATATACATTTTGTTTCCAGACATATGTAGATCTATAGCCACGAGAATTATGTCCAGAAAGATCAGCAAAACTCCAAACAGTCTAAAATAAACAGATATGCAGACTGGAGGTGCTGCCTCCCTGGTAACACAGTATTAAAGCCAATGATCAGGTGCCCCCCCCCAAAGTCTTTATTTAGAAGTAAACTGTCTTATGAGAGAAAGAATAATGTTGCTTTAGAATCTTAAAAAAATGTTCAGTTTTCACCCAATAAAAGTAGTGGTCAGTAGATAAAATCTGCACCAACCCATTCCCTATGGCAGGGACATCGTAGGAATGAAGTCACATTAATGCAAATACGTTTAAGACTTTAGCAACAAAAAGAAGTGAAAGCAGGAATAACATACCCCTTTAAAAACACTTTAACTAGAAAAAGAGTTTTTCTCAGTGAAAATTTCAAAGCATACATGATTACATATTCATGGGTACACACATGGATCCTACACACAGGACAGATACATGAGAAAAAAATCAGCTCCATAAATATTTGCATGATTAATCCAACTCTTTAAGTGTTCCGAAGCCTTTCTTGTATAGTCTCAAAAAACTTCTTACAAGTTATTTCTTTTCCTAAACTACAAAGATGAATCAATTCAGCTTTAAAATGCTTTCTCTTTAAAAACTAAAGATTCAACTGAAATATTATTCATCTGGAAGTTTACCAGATAGCTCAGTAGTAAGACAGCTGCCACTCAAGTGCGATGACCTGAGCTGCACCCTCAGCACCTACGCAAAAGCTTGGGTCAGGGCACTGCCTGTGATCCTTGCTCTAGGGAGGCAGAAACGGAAGGACACCTGGAGCTCATGGCCCAGTCAGCCTATCAGTGAACACTGTGTACCCTGAGAACTCCTAGTAAAAAATAATAAGATGACAAGAGGTTGAAGATATCCAACGTTGATTTATGTCCTTATATACACATACACACAGACACATATACACACAGACACACACTCATATGCACAGACACACATACACATAGACAACACAGACATACACACATATACACATAGACACAGACACATATATCCACACACATATACATACAAACACAAAGAAAGAGATACAAATAACACACATACATACACACACCTACACACACACACACACACACTTGTACAAATATGTGAAACTCCATGCACACATACAATATCAATTTTAAAAGAAGCAATTACATTATATTAATATGAATCACCACGTAGAAAAGAAATCTAAGTAAAATATGTCTGGAATTGGGTGTATAAAACATTTAGCCTGTAATTACAGAATTTAAAAGTGCATGCTTTCTCCTTCTTACTTTTATGAGTAGAAAAATATTAATATGCTACTACTTGGGTCTGAGTAAGGGTTACTTCCTTGAACATCTCAATCTTCAGTGTTAACCACACCTCCGAGCTCTCACCAACTACTTCTTCTAGACCCCACATACCTGAAAGCAACCGAGGACACAAGGTAGTGCACAAATTTCTTAATCTGGTTGCTGTAAAAGTTAGTAAAGTTAAATCAGTCGTAGATCCCCCTAACATATGATAAACTCAGCAAAACAAAAGCCCTTTATAAGCACAAATTTTAAATAAAAGACCCCATCAGTTATATACCAAAATGTTCTGTGCTGGTAACTAAAATGTTTACATTTTTGCTTTTTTGGTTGTTGTTGTTGTTCCTATTTAGAATATATGTGAATGAAACGCCGTTTCATTCGTTTTGGGAATTTAGTAGCATATCTTGCACGTAAAGCTCCAACTCCAACTTTCAGGGAACTCCAGCTTTGAACTTGAGACTAACCAAATAAAGCATCATGCCATGGAGGTGGAAAAGAGTGCTTTACAAAAGGTGTTCCAATGTCAGATCCTCCATTAGCAAATTAGGATTTGGGGCAAATAACCAAACTCAGAGAGGCCTCAGTGTCCTAGCAACAAAATAATGGATTTCTTTCTAAAAACAAGTTAAAGAAGCCCTCCCAAACTCATCCTGTAAAGCCACCATTTTTCTAATGGCCAAACAAGTTAAAAACCCAACAAAACAGATAAGCACAGATACAAAAATCCTCGGTAAAATACTAGCACACTGAATAAAAACACATCTTTAGAAAATCATCCTCCATGATAAAGTTGGCCTAATCCTGGAAATGTAATGTTGATTCAACATCCATGAGTCAATAAATATGATGAATATACAAGTAACTTAAATCAGGATGAGACGGGGCTGCCAATTATCCCCACAATACGGTGCTAAAAACACTAGCTAGAGCAATAAGGCAAGAGAAGGGAATTACAAGTTAAAACAAACAAAAAAGAAGTTGAATTATCCTCATTTGAACATGATATGATGCTGTATATGAATATGAGAGACCCCAAAATTCCATTAGAAAACTGCTTGAAATATAACAGTTTCAGCAAAGTGGCATGGCACACAACAGCTTACAAAAAGCTTTTTGATACACAACAGCAAACCTACAGAGAAGGTGATCATGGATACCCTGATTTACCACAGCATCAAAGACAACAAACTATCTTGGAGTAAACCCAACCAAGTAAACAGTTTTTAAGCTAGCAAAACTATTATTTTTGTGAGTAAACAAAAATGTTTTTCCAAACATGGTATTTGTCTGCAAATTCCATTGGTCATTAGTAAGTATTTTTTCACATTTCTCTTTCATCATTTCTGTCTCAGTGCAAGCTCTGTTTTCCCAAAGATCCCAAAAGATCCACCCATGGCTGTTTCTATCCCTTCAAATATCAAACTCACTTACCAGTATGAGTCGTGAACTTCAACAAATTCATCACCATCATACAACATGGACATCTGTTGTAACTTGCTTTAGCACCAACGAATTCAAAGAAACACTATTAGAGATTGCTACATTTAACACTAATATAAAAAAAATAAATCAACTAGAACCTCTTTGAATGTAAAAGATACAACTTTTTACAAAAAAAAAAAATAGAATCATTGTTCAGAAAACTTTCTTCTCATGGACAATTCCAAGTCTTGATTCTACAAATTTCTCTTTTCTCTCCTGTGTCTCGCTTTGTCCATGTATATATCCAGACAGTCCTTGATGACACCATCATTGCAACATGAAACACATCAACCTTTTAACAAAGTAGTCTAACACTACAGATAATCATTGTATTTAAGTCAATACTAAAGATTAAAAATAATCATGTAAGAGCTGAGTGAATTCAAAGATTTATTTGGGGTTGAAATATACACAATTGTCCTACAGTTTATAATGTTGTTAAACACTTAAAAGTTATATGCTGGAGTCTGGAGAGTTGGCTCAGAGACTAAGAGCACTGGCTGTTCTTCCAGAGGTCCTAAGTTCAATTCCCGGCAACCATATGGTGGCTCACAACCATCCATAATGAGATCTGGTGCCCCCTTCTGGCCTGTAGGCATACATGTGGGCAGGATATTGTATACATAATAAACAAAAAAACAAATAAAAAAGCAAATAAATAAATATATTACCCCATCTAAGCCAACCTGTAGTACCATTTTGGAGGTTACATTTATTTCAAAATTCAACTTGAAAGTGTAGGTAGTTAAAAATATTGCCCTTTCTAATTTCATGATTTGCAAGTCCTTCTACAACCCCGTACTTTTCATATACAATGGAAGTTTTTCTTGCCCTTGGATAGTATTAAAATAACTAAAGGTATGAGAGAAGGCCTCCACTGTGATAATGGCCATGTGTTTGAGACATCAAAGTTCTGGAGAAGGAGAGACAGGTTTAAGGTCTATTAATTTGATTCTTTTTTTTTTTTTTACCCCTAGGGTTCCACTTTCTCTGCTTACTGTCACTTCCTTTCTTGCTCTAAATAGGACTTTTTCCTCTCTTGCTCATTCATGGCCGCAGATTAGGAATAAAACACTCTCTTCTAAGCATTTCCTCTTTTAACTGAGGCAGAAAGGTACCGACAGATGCTACAGCAAGAAGGCTTTTAAAAATAATATCACCTGCTTTTTGGGTGGATGACACCTAAATGAACATCGGTACAAAGTCCCAATTTATTTCTAATATCAGAGATCAGACCTCTACTCTTGCCTGATACGTCTAAAAGAAAAAGGGGGAACTGTAGAGAGCTGCGGAATGCTATGCCTTAAAGATGGAGCTGGTTTCCTCCTTCCACCTTCCCGATGGTGAGTGCTCTCTGTCACAAACAATTCCACATTTGGCTAAGGCTGAGGATCTGGCTTGCTTCCATGTATGTGGACCTATCTGCATTGCCCACGTGGCACACCTGGGTTGGCTACCCAGAGGCTATTTAAGCTGTGGGCTGGCTTTCCCCAGGGTCCGAGGATTGTTCAAGGTTCCTGAATAAACTGCATTGAAAAAAAAAACTCTAAAAAAAAAATAATAATAATATCACCATCTATATTGTCCCGATACGCCCATGGGACTTCTCGAACTGCAGTATCTTTCTTTTCTGTGCATCCAAATACATTGAGATGTATGCATTTCTCTGTATCTGAATACATAAATATATTTGTTAGATCTCACCATGTGCTGATGTTCTGTTCATCGATTTCATCGATTTCTGGCATCAAACCATATGAGGCAATGCTAAAGTAGTTAAAAAAAACAAACAAACATATAGTCAGACACCACCTGATTTCCCAGAACTGACTTGTTTGTCCAAATTAGCTCCACATAATGACTGTTTGAAATTCATGAACTTGTTAACATTTAATACTTTAATGGAAAAGGTTAAAAATCTAGCAAACCAAACGTGACAAAGCTTAAGTGGTATTCTTCATATTGAGAGTAAACCAATGTAAAACAGTATTTCATGGTTGAATTTAGTTTAGGGTTCAGTCTTTATATCCATTTTACCAAAGCACTTTACTGTGTTATTTCCACACAGAGTTGCAGAATGCATTCAGCAGATAGCTCCAACCTCCATTCACATGGTTGCCCAGTGACCTTCTTGGTCCCTTGTAACCACTACTCTAATTTCAAATAAACTCTTTTGCTTTTCCTCACATATAAGAAAAATTATGTGAAACTCGTCTTTCAGTCTTTCAGTACCTACCTCATTTCACTTAATACCATGTCACCCAGTTCCATTCATTCTAGTGCAAATGAAAGAATTTTATTCTTTTGGGCTTAACAAAATTTCACTCCATCACATTTTGTTGTTTAACTCTTCTCATAGTAGACACCTAGGCTCAAGATATCCCTTAACTACTGATAATAGTGCAGTGATTATGCAAATATCTTCATTATATGTAGACTTTATTTCCTCTGAGCCTATGTCAAGGGGTGGGCTGTTTCTTCGGATTGTCATGTTTTTCTTTTTAAATTACTTACAGTCTATTCACACTGTCATTTTTAAACTGATTGGCTTTTGATATTTCTTGAGTCTTTGATATATCCTCGGTATCGATGCCTGCCATGAATGGTTGAGAAACATTTTCTACCGTTCTGTACCCTGTCTCTTCACTCTTTATTTCCATTACTCTTCATAAGCTTAAAACTTTTGAAAATTATATCTATTTACTTGTGTGTGTGTGCGTGCGTGTGTGTGCGTGCATGTGTGTGTGTGTGTGTACACTCACGCCCGTGCCACAGCCTGAGTGGAGATCACAAAACAAGTTGCGTGGAGCAGTTCTCTTATTTAAACATGGAAGCATCAAGTTTGGCAACAGCCTTCACCTGCTGTCAATCTTGCCCATCCAAGAAGCTTTTCATTTTTTATGTAACATTTGTCAAATTTCATGTTTGTTTATTCTGCTTTTGGGATCTTATACAGATAAATCACCATACTTGTACCAATATTTTAAAGTCTTTTTCCCTCATAATTTTTGAGTTTCTGAACTTAAATCAATCCCTTGTTACATGTCTGGTTGATTTTTGCACACAGTGATAGATAGGGATCTAGTCTCAGTCTCTGACATGTGCACACCCAGTTTCCCCAGCACTATCTGTTGGAGAGGCTCTCCTCTTCTTAAAGTTTGGCTTCTCGCACCTCTGCTGAGAATCTTCTAGCTGCAGGGATGTGGATTTGTTACTGGGTTTTTATTCTGCTCCATTGGCCCGGGTGCTCTTTTATGCCGACTCCATGTTGCTTTACTGTGGCCATGTGCTACGGCTTTGCCATGTCTTGGAATCAGATGCTATAGAATGCCTCTAACTGTTCTTATGCCTAGTATTGCTTTAGCTCCCTAGAATCTTTCGTGCTTCCATCCTTGTT
This sequence comes from Meriones unguiculatus, assembly GCF_030254825.1. Taxonomy (NCBI): domain Eukaryota; kingdom Metazoa; phylum Chordata; class Mammalia; order Rodentia; family Muridae; genus Meriones; species Meriones unguiculatus. The sequence goes on along the minus strand of NC_083352.1, from coordinate 14,594,962 downwards.
TCAGGCTTACCTTTTTTAATTTTGCCAAGAGTGTCACTGGCATGTTATAAAGGTCACACTGCGCAAGAACCTTCTTTAGTCCTTAGGTGCCCATCTGTGTTTGGATACCTTCTTTCATGACTCTCAAATGCATCTGCCATTGTTGGATCTTTCACACATTGTGATTGGTCCTGTTTGTTCCTCAGACAGGGCAGTAACTGCAAACCTGGTACAGATGGTTCTTTCAAGGTGATTGTAGCTGGGGACTCTGGCACCGGCCTCATGTGGAAAGAGCTCAGGAAAGTGAAGGATATAGCCATGGTTTATCAGCTTCTCATTTTATTGTTTGAGATCACTTCTGTTCCCTGCCCACTGCTACTTTCTTCTTCATTTTACATGGATATTTCTCTCCTCTTGGTCTACTCTATTATTCTGTCATACACAGACACTCTAATATGGTTCTGAAGGGTTTGGCTGCTAAAACTAAGACTGAAGAGTACAAATAAGAGAGTTCTCTCTTTGGTCTGTTCCTCTTATGTACCACAATTTCAGGTACAAAGAATGTTGCATACAGAAGCTTACCATGACAGAACATGAGGGTACAAATAGAGCTATGTTTCCTTGCATGGCCCTTACAGTAACCGACCCAATCTCAAACTCTGTATGTGATGCAAGAAAGAATCCACTGGTATACACAGAGAGGAGAAAGGCAGAGAAAGTGGTATTAATTTAATTATATCTTACAACATACTGCTGGATATAGATGAATCTGTTTTCGATTCCATTGAGGTTATGCTGAAGGATTTAAAAAAGGAAAAGATAGTAAGACACTGTGTAATTCAAATGAGCTCAAGTTAATTACAATCTAATAATTATAATTGTCATCCAATTTATAAACCACTTGAGCTATTTTTCACAGCTAAGGCTGGTGGGTAACACAGCTGCCCAGTATGTTCAAAGGCCCTAGCAATAAAACAAAACTTCACTGATAAATCATATTCCCTACAAATGATGTTTCATAGTTTAACAACTGATTTAGTCATGTTTAAAGAGGTTAGTAGCAGGGGGAGGGGCAAGATGGCGGCGCCAGGAGGACTCTCATTCTGAGCAGCAGCAGCAGGATCAGCACAGTGACCAGTAATCAGAACTCGCGGCCATAAAACACAGTCATTGTGTTTCCCAGGTGCCCACGGTGGGGGATTCAATCAGCTTTTAACTCACCCGGCTAAACCGCGGAAGAGATCCCGGTTCTGCCAGACGCTTGGCTGCCGGCCGCCAGCCCCAGCCCCAGCCCAGAGCCACAAGCCAGTGTCTCTGGTCACGGTCCCAGACTGAACCGTGGGCACCACACTATCAGAGACTGGAATTTTCAGTCGAGAGATAACCCCAGGGTACAGGAACCGATTGGAACCGGCCTTAGGTCACCCAGACATCCCCTGGAAAAGACTCGGGTTCCACGGGCACCCCAGGACCCAGCCCGGAGCCAGAGCCCAAGACCCAGGCTCCAGCGCAGAGCCCTGCCTGCCTGCGCGCTTGACTTGCCGCCTGAGATAGAACTGTGGGCACCAGGGAACCAGCGAATGAGTTTCACTGTCCGGTGCAAACACACAGGGAGGAAAACAGCTGGTCTGATCTCAGAGCACTCAGCCGACACCCCCAGCCTGAAAACGTCCCCGGAAAATTACCCAGCTTAGGGAGGCACCCAGGCTCCCAAAGGCCGCAAAGGCAGACACAGGCAGTTTCTGCGCACCAGACAGCTGGCAGAGACTGAGCCGCCATCACACAGCTGTGCTCCAGGCACAGGCAGTTTCTGTGGCCAGCCAGCTGGCGGACACTGAGCAGTGTGCACCAGGGCAAAAAAGACACTGGGAGTCCGTGTCTCCAGAGAATCCACAGGGAAGGAAGGAAACTGTACTGACTTAAATCACCCAATCCTTCCCTAGAAAAAGTCTAGCAGTCTAGCAGACCAGTGGGGCCATCACTCAGCTGTGCTCCAGACACAGGCACAAACAGTTGCCTCTCGCCTGATGTCCAACTGGGTCACAGCAGCTGATCATTAAATTTACAACAAGAAACCCAGAAACAGGTCAGCTGCCTTCAGGACTTCCCTGGGTGAGAGGAAAACCCTCTCGACTAACAAAGACCACAGTTACCACTCAGGTCTATATCCCTGAGGTGAGCAACTCCTGAAAAAACACCAGCCATCCAGGACTATACCCAAAAAGCTGAGAAGACATCCTTCAGGAAAAACCAGCTTTCTGCAAAGGGGATTCTCTCCACCACAGGATCCCCAGGAACCACCAGAAAATAACCCCAAACACCTAAGATAGCACAATGGGTAGAGGCCAGCGTAAAAGCTCAAGCAACAAAAGACAGAGCAATATGGCATCTCCAGAACCCAGTTACCCAGGGGCAAGTAGCCCTGGACACCCCAGCATAACTGAAATCCAAGAAGATGACCTAACAACTATGCTCATGAAGATGATAACAGAGGAAACAAATAAGATACGTAAAGACATAGAGGAAGATAAACTCAAACAGAATATTGCCATCTGTAAAGAAATAGAGGAAGCTGCAGCCAAACAGTTTATGGCCTTTAGAAAGGAAATGCTTAAAACACTGAATGAAATAAAAGAAACAGAGTTGAAGGAACTAAAAGAAAAACAGGAAAGTACAATCAGACAGGTGAAGGAAGTAAACAAAACAACTCAAGACCTGAAGATAGAATTGGAAAAATTAAAGAAAACACAAATGGAGGAAATAATGGAAAGGAAGAATCTAGGGAAGAAAACAGAGTTATAGAGGTAAGTTACAGAGGTAAGCATAACCAACAGACTACAAGAGATGGAAGAAAGAATCTCAGGTGTAGAAGATACAATGGAAGAAATCGATGTATCTGTCAAAGAAAATGTTAAATCCGAAAAATTCCTGACATAGACCGTCCAAGAAATCCAAGACAATATGAAAAGACAAAACCTAAGAATAATAGGTATAGAGGAAAAAGAAGACTCCCTTCTCCAAGGTCCAGAAAATATTTTCAACAAAATCATTGAAGAAAATTTCCCCAAGCTAAAGGAGAGGCCAATTAGAATACATGAGGCCTACAGAACACCCAACAAATTTGACCAGAAAAGAAAATCCTCCCGCCACATAATAATCAAAACAGTAATTATACAGAACAAAGAAAAAATATTAAAAGCTGCAAGGGAAAAAGGCCAAGTAACATATAATGGCAAACCCATTAGAATCACACCTGACTTTTCAATAGAGACCAAGAAAGCCAGAAGGGCCTGGACGGATATCATGCAGACCCTAAGAGAACACAGATGTCAGCCCAGGCTACTATACCCCGCAAAACTCTGTCCTCATAGATGGAGAAAACAAGATATTCAATGACAAAAACAAATTTCAACAATACCTACAAACAAATCCAGCATTACAGAAGACACTAGAAGGGAAAATACAACCCAGGAAAACTAGCTACATTCAAGAAAACACAGGAAATAAATAACCTCACTTCAGTAAAACAAAAAGCAACCAAGCACACAACCTGATGACCACAGCCAACATCAAAATCAAGGGATCTAGCAGCCACTGGTCATTAATCTCTCTCAACATCAATGGACTCAACTCTCCAATAAAAAGACACAGATTAACAGAATGGACGTAAACTAAACCCAGCAATCTGTTGCATACAAGAAACACACCTAAGACACGAAGATAGACATTACCTGAGGGTAAAGGGTTGGAAGACAACTTTCCAAGCAAACGGACCCAAGAAGCAAGCAGGAGTAGCCATTCTAATATCTGATAAAATAGACTTTCAACCAAAATTAATAAAAAGAGATGGGGAAGGACACTTCATACTCATCAAGGGAAAATTCCACCAGGAAGACATCACAATCCTGAACATCTATGCCCCAAATACAAGAGCACCCACATTTGTAAAAGAAACATTGATAAAATTTAAAGCACATATAGATCCCCACACATTAATAGTGGGAGACTTCAACACCCCACTCTCAACAAAGGACAGGTCAACAAAACAGAAATTAAACAAAGAAACAATGTCTCCGACAGAGGCCATGAATCAAATGGACCTAACAGACATTTACAGAACTTTACACCCAAACACAAAAGAATTTACCTTCTTCTCAGCACATCATGGAACCTTCTCCAAAATAGACCATATAGTGGGTCACAAAGCAAGCCTCAACAGATACAAGAAAATTGAAATAATCCCATGTATCTTGTCTGATCACCATGGAATAAAGCTGGACCTCAACAATAACAGAAATAGCAAAAAGCCTACACATACATGGAAACTGAACAACTTGTTACTAAATGACAGCTGGGTCAGGGAAGAAATAAAGAAAGAAATTAAAGTCTTTGTAGAAATCAATGAAAATGAAGACACAACATACCCAAACTTGTGGGACACAATGAAAGCAATGCTAAGAGGAAAGTTCATAGCACTAAGTGCCTTCAAGAAGAAATTCGAGACAGCTCATTCAAGCACCTTAATGGCTCACTTAAAAACCCTAGAAAAAGAAGAAGCAGACACACCAAGAAGGAGTAGACGGCTGGAAATAATCAAACTCAGGGCTGAAATCAATCAATTGGAAACAAAGAAAACAATTCAAAGAATCAATGAAACCAAGAGCTGGTTCTTTGAGAAAATCAACAAGATAGACAAACCCTTAGCCAAGCTAACTAAAAGGCAGAGAGACACCACCCAAATCAACAAAATCAGAACTGAAAAGGGGGATATAACTATAGACACTGAGGAAATCCAAACAATCATTAGGACTTACTTCAAAAGTCTATATGCCACAAAATTTGAAAATCTAAATGAAATGGACAATTTTCTTGATCGATTTGACTTACCAAAGCTGAATCAGGACCAGGTAAATCAACTAAATAGTCCTATATCCCCCAAAGAAATAGAAGCGGTCATCAAAAGTCTCCCATCCAAAAAAAGCCCAGGACCAGATGGCTTCAGTGCAGAATTCTACCAGACCTTCAAAGAAGAGCTAACACCAATTCTCTTCAAACTATTCCACAAAATAGAAACAGAAGGAACATTACCAAACTCATTCTATGAAGCCACGGCCACCTTGGTACCTAAACCTCACAAAGACTCAACAAAGAAAGAGAATTTCAGGCCAATCTCCCTTATGAACATTGATGCAAAAATACTTAATAAAATACTTGCAAACCGAATCCAAGAATACATTAAAGATATTATCCATTATGACCAAGTAGGCTTCATCCCAGGTATGCAGGGGTGGTTCAATATATGGAAATCCATCAATGTGATCCACCATATTAACAAACTGAAAGAAAAAAACCACATGATAATCTCCCTAGATGCTGAAAAAGCATTTGACAAAATCCAACATCCATTCATGTTTAAAGTATTGGAGAGATCAGGGATACAATGCACATATCTAAACATAGTAAAGGCGATATACAGCAAGCCTATAGCCAACATCAAACTGAACGGAGAGAAACTTAAAGCAATCCCACTAAAATCAGGGACAAGACAAGGCTGCCCACTCTCTCCATATCTTTTCAACATAGTGCTGGAAGTCCTTGCTAGAGCAATAAGACAGTTGAAGGAGATCAAGGGGATACAAATTGGAAAGGAAGAAGTCAAATTATCACTATTTGCAGATGATATGATAGTATACATGAGTGACCCCAAAACCTCTACCAGGGAACTCCTACAGCTGATAAACACCTTCAGCAAAGTGGCCGTATACAAAATTAACTCAAAAAAATCAGTAGCCCTCCTGTATACAAAAGACAAAAGGGCTGAGAAAGAAATTAGGGAAACAACACCCTTCACAATAGCCACAAATGACATAAGGTACCTCGGAGTAACCCTAACCAAGGAAGTCAAAGACTTGTATGAAAAAAATTTCAAATCTCTGAAGAAAGAATTAGAAGAAGATATGAGAAGATGGAAAGATCTCCCATGCTCATGGCTTGGCAAGATTAACATAGTAAAAATGGCCATCTTACCAAAAGCAATCTACAGATTCAATGCAATGCCCATCAAATTACCAACACAATTCTTTACAGACCTGGAAAGAAAAATTCTCAACTTCATATGGAATAACAAGAAACCCAGAATTGCTAAAACAATCCTGTACAATAAAAGATTTTCTGGAGGTATCTCCATCCCTGATATTAAGTTGTACTACAGAGCAACAGTTTTAAAAACTGCATGGCACTGGCATAGAATCAGAATGGTGGATCAATGGAACCGAACGGAGGACCCAGAAATAAACCCACACACTTATGGACACCTGATCTTTGACAAAGACGCCAAAACCATTCAATGGAAAAAAGATAGCATCTTCAACAAATGGTGCTGGTCCAACTGGATGTCTACATGTAGAAAAATGAAAATAGATCCATACTTATCACCCTGCACAAAACTGAAGTCCAAGTGGATCAAAGACCTCATCATAAAACCAGACACATTAAATCGGCTTGAAAAAAAAGTGGGAAATACCCTAGAACTCATTGGTACAGGAGAAAACTTCCTGAACAGAACACCAACAGCACAGGCTCTAAGAGCAACAATCAATAAATGGGACCTCATGAAACTGAAAAGCTTCTGCAAAGCAAAGGACACCGTCATCAAAACAAAGCGACCGCCTACAGATTGGGAAAAAATCTTCACCAACCCTTTATCTGACAGAGGACTCATATCCAGTATATATAAAGAACTAAAGAAGCTGAAAAGCAGCAAACCAAGTAATCCACTTAAAAAATGGGGAACAGAGCTAAACAGAGAATTCTCTGTAGAGGAATACCGAATGGCAGAGAAGCACTTAAAGAAATGCTCAACCTCACTAGCCATTAGGGAAATGCAAATCAAAACAACCCTGAGATTTCACCTTACACCCATGAGAATGGCCAAGATCAAAAACTCAAGTGACAACACATGCTGGAGAGGTCGTGGAGAAAGGGGAACCCTTCTCCACTGCTGGTGGGAATGTAAACTTGTACAACCACTCTGGAAATCAATCTGGTGCTTTCTCAGACAACTAGGAATAGCGCTTCCTCAAGATCCAGCCATACCACTCCTGGGCATATATCCAAAAGAGGCTCAAGTACACAAAAAGGACATTTGCTCAACCATGTTTGTAGCAGCTTTATTTGTAATAGCCAGAAGCTGGAAACAACCCAGATGCCCCTCAACTGAAGAATGGATACAGAAATTGTGGTACATCTACACAATGGAATATTACTCAGCAATGAAAAATAAGGAAATCATGAAATTTGCAGGTAAATGGTGGGATCTGGAAAGGATCATCCTGAGTGAGTTGTCCCAGAAGCAAAAAGACACACATGGTATATACTCACTCATATAGACATACAACATAGGACAAACCCACTAAAACCTGTGCATCTAAAGAAACTAAGCAAGAGAGAGGACCCTAACTAAAATGTCCAATCCCCATCCGGAAAGGCAAAGAGGATGGACATCAGAAGAAGAAGAAAACAGGAAACAACCTAGGAACCTACCACAGAGGGCCTCTGAAAGCCTCTGCCCTACAGACTATCAAAGCAGATGCTGAGCCTGATGGGCAACTGTTGGGCAGAGTGAATGGAATTTTAGGTAAGAACTGGGAAATAGTAAGAGCTGGAGAGGACAGGGTCTCCACAAGGAGAGCAACAGAACAAGAAAATTTGAACACAGGGAACTTCCCAGAGACTCATACTCCAACCAAGGACTATTCATAGAGATAACCCAGAACCCCTGCACAGATGTAGCCCAGGGCAGTTCAGAGTCCAATTGGGTTACATAGCGATTGGAAGAGGGACTGCCTCTGACATAATCTGATTGGCCTGCTCTTTGATCACCTCCCCCTGAGGGGGGAGCAGCCATACCAGGCCACAGAAGAGGACAAAGCAGCCACTTTTGATGTGAACTGATAGACTAAGATCAGAAAGGAGAGGAGAACCTCCCCTATCAGTGGACTTGGGGAGTGGCATGCATGCAGAGGGAGGAGGGAGGGTGGGATCGGGAGGGGAGGAGGGAGGGGCTTATGGGGAGATGCAGAATGAATAAAGTGTAATTGATGAAAAATTAAAAAAAATAAAAGAAAAAAAAGAAAAAAAAAGAGGTTAGTAGCTGGATGCTGCGGCATACCACTAAAACTCCAGTTTTTGAGGGGCTGAAGCAAGAGGATCACAAGTTCAAACTCAGCCTGGACTACAGAGCAAGACCTTGTCTCAAAAAAAACAAGCATCAAAGAAAATTTAAAAAAAGTAAGTAAAGTTCTTGCTACTAAACTTGAGCCAACAGGCAAAAGTTATGGTGGGGTTTATGTTAAGTCCAATTCTGTGCAGAGTAGCTAATCCAGCTTATCACAACTGATATCTTGCTTCCTACGTACCTCCTTTACCTTCTTATTTTCACAAGTTGATTTTACTACACCACCAGAAAGGGTCTCATAGGCACAAGACAAAGTCCTTCTGTGTGTGTTTTGGTTTGGGGGTATCAGCTTCATCTGGTAGTCAAGGTCTGGAGTGTGAGAACACATCAAGCGTTCATTGTTTATGTTCCCTGCTATCTCATTGCTCCAAACAGGAGTCTCTCTCTCTCTCTCTCTCTCTCTCTCTCTCTCTCTCTCTCTTTGTTTTGGTGGCTAACCAAAGGGTTCAACCCACCAGGAGGTGGAAAAAGCATTGCTCTATGAGACGCAAGAGTTATGACTCTTTTATCCAAATTGTCCAATATGATAACAAAGGTTCATGCTAGAAAGACCGCTTCTACGAGCCTCCAAATCTTAGTCTCTTCTTCTGTGTATATGTATAGGGTACATCCGTTTTATGTGTGTGAAAGTACAAGTAGCACATATTTGCAGCCATCTATTTTACATTATCTGTTACAGATGCATTTTGTTAATGTTATTAATATATATCTCACAGTTCACTGGCAGATCTGTCACAAAGCAGCGAGGCAGATACTTTTTGGGGAAGGCTAAAAGATTTTAAAAATACATATAGTCACATGTCACATGGTTCCCAAGATTTAACTTTCTGGCTCAAATTCACTTAAATTATTCTAACAAACTATGAACTGGCTAACGTGGAAGCTTGTTATTTGAAAACTTTATGTAATTTTCCTACAAGCCACAAACTGATGGCAAGTCTCTGTTGCTGAACACAACACATATACAACTCATTAAACATGGAAAAGTCAAGCTGGCATCTATGTAGACCCTTCAGCCCTGCGTGCTAACATCCTTGATCAGGTACCTGTTGCTCTGCACTCTACCGAGGGAGAAATGTAAATGCTAACTCAGATGCAAACACTTTGGCGACAATGGTGTCCTGCTTGTAAGATATGTCAGAGCAATGGTGGCACAAAGCTTGTGGCAGTGACCAACCAGTGTCTGTTTTGACTTAAGGCCCACTCCATGAGATGGAACCCACACCCCAAACTTCTTGAGTAACCAAGAACAAGATAGATGCACAAAGAGTAAAACACCTTGGAACACTCAGCCCTAAAAATAGTCGTCTCAACCAAATCTCTCCCCTCAGGGCTTAGGGAACCCTGCTGAGGAGGAGGCAGAAAGAGTGTTAGAGGGGACAGAGGACACCAAGAATCAAGGTCTTCTAAATCAAACAGGATGGACCCAACAGAGACTGAGGCAGCATTCACAGGGCCCGCAGTGGTCTGTACCCGCTGGGGTCCTAGAGCTGACAGTAGACATGTTTCCCGCCCATCCCCCCTCCCCACCCCGAATCCAGAAGCTATCTCCAACCGATAACCACCTTCCAATGAAAACTTAGTTTTCTTCAAAGGAGTCTCACTGGGGAAACAAAGCGTGCTGAAGTGTAGGCAGCCCAGAAGTAGATGCCAAGAGAAAATGAGCTCAACGGCATCTCTGGAGAGTCCTTGTCTCATGAGGTCATTCTCTCTCCATGCCCTCTGGGCCCTCTATGTGTATGTTATGGCTTCAGGTTGAGTCTTTTGATGGGATTCCTGAGTGTGCAAAACAAGCGGGTCTCTGCATCTAGATCTATTTCTTGTGCTTTTTCTTTGGCTCTCTTCCTTGTGTTTGTTCTGTCTTAATCCGATGTGTTAATTTTTATTTACTTTATTATTATTCCTTAGAAGCCCATTTTATAAGAGAGAGAAAGGATTTGGATCTGGATGGAGGGAATGTGGGGAGCGATGTTAGGGATGAGACACAAGGCCTCTCACGGGCAGAGCAAGTTCTGAGGCAAAGTTTCCATCCAAGGAAGTTACATATTTGGAGCATTAGAAGCACTGGGGAGCTCTGGAAAGGAGGGAAGGGTCTGGGATCTCTTAGCTCATTCTAATATGATGAGGGCGCCTCTACTCCCAGCCCATTGCTGCCTCCTCCTGGCCGTAAAGATGATTCCTTCGATTTGTGACGAGTAGGACATTTTACATAGCAACTACCAGTGACGAACAACAGAAGTAAGAAGACTATCTCCATAATTTGTTATCTTTTCTACATGATTCAAAAGACAAACAAAACAAAACAAAACACACATTCACGAGAAGACATCAGAAACAGTTTGAAAGGGAACTTGTCACAGGATCGATGCTCTGGACAACGAATAACATGGATCTCTGTGTGTACCTGTGTATGCAAGTGTATATATACACACTCATATTTTCATATATTTTTCACATAGAGATATGTACATAATATATATTTACTCATTTATAGCTTACATTTCTTTCGTGAGTTCACTTGAGGAATTATCTCCATATGATATTGTGCTAAAACATAAAAGCAGACACAGTCAGGCAAAGGGTGTAATTATTTGGAATGTTGTATGACATTTTCTGTAGAAATGATGCTTTTCATACTTATAATGAGTATCTTAAAAAAAGTAACTCAAGACTGAAGTATGGTTTCATTTTTACTGTTAAACCTGACATAATAGCTGGAAGCCAGCCTGGTCTATAGAGCGAGTTCCAGGAGAGTCAAGGCTACACAGAGAAACTGTCTCAAAAAACCAAACTAAAACCAATCAGCCAAACAAACAAAAAACCCTGACATAATATTAGTTACTACTATTAGCCTTTTTGGCACCACTTACTTGAAATTTCACTTGATTTTGTAGGCACTCATATCTTTAATCCCACTGAATGTCCTACCTCCCAAGTCCCTGTGATCTCCTCATTTTCACCCACCTTTGCTGAATTATCTGACCATGAGCTATGATTGGGTAGCTGAGACCAAAGGCAATGTTTCCCTCCCCTACAATGATGGCCTGAGGTTTGGAGCACTAGTCCCAAATGCTGGCAGAGGTCTGGAGAGCAAGGGACACATTCAACTTCTACGAGCTCCATTTTCTTCATACGGAGAGCTACAGTGGGCCTGTCCACTGCTAATCTCTTCTTGTTGTGAAGAAGGTCCTTCCGCTCTTGCTCCACTCAAAATATCAACCCCTCTTTCTTTTTTAATATTTCTGTGACTACATGTGTTTGCTGCACGTGTGTTTTCTTTATCAATTTACAATGCACACATTGTCTTGGTGATTCCATCACAGATAAATAATATCAGGTCATGATGTGAGAGTTGAAAGTAAATTACACGGAATGAAAAACTATATCAATTCATAGACCCTTTCAAATTCACGGGATCTGTGATTCAATCAAACCATATATAAATTGGCCGAACTCTGTACTTCCCCTCCCATCCAGACCCGAATAAGCATTCCGATCATGGTCTAGTCTCTTTTCAAGCAATTTGATCAAAAAGACAAAGTTATCCACAGACATGCTTAGATACGTGCCAAGTATACTGTGTATTGTCAAGGATACTATGCAGCATAAATTTTGCAAAAATTAAACCTTCCCTTCTTTTCATGGTTCCACACTTTTTGTGTATCATTCTCACGTGTGTACATGTTCATGGAAGCATGTGTCCTTAGGTGAGTGTTTACATATAGGTGTGTGTGTGTGCTGTCTTAAGTTAAACTTGTGACTTGGCATTCATAGTTCATTTGTGTGTGATCTAAAGTAATCAAAAGTAAAGTCAGAGACCAGGTATCAATATAAATACTTTCTGGAATCAAAATAACTATATTAATTCTATGCATTCTGAGTCATGAACTAAATGAGTTTCAAATATTTATGTATACAGCTAATTCAAATCTGTTATTTTTTTTATGTTGGAAAAGATGCTAGCTGTATGTGGTGGTAATGAATTTCCCAGGATTGTGAAAATGGTAATTCAGCAATAGTTAAACAACTATTATCTTTTTTTTTCCCCCAAGGCAGTTTTTTTGGTGTAGTCTTAGCTGTCCTAAACTCGATTTGTAGACCAGGCTGGCCTCAACTCACAGAGATCTGCCTGCCTCTGCCTTCCAGAGTGCTGGGATTACAGGGGTATGCCATGGCACCTGGTTGCAACTATTATCTTAATTCCAACATATAACAGGACTTTTAATGGGATTTATTTCAAATTCAGCTAGTTTATAGACACTTGTTCTTCCTACTAGTTTTAAGTCCTCCTTAGTTTTATTTATTGTGAAAATGAAGTAACTGTGGATCTGAGAAAGGAGTGCCGTCCGGTGTGGTGATGGGTGAGGCTTAGGACGCCGGCCTCAAGCAATGGCAGTGCTCTGGGGGGTGGGGATGGGCTTTTCCACGGCATGACCCCTGCCTTCTGCCATTCCCTCTTTGCCTTCTTTTCTGTTCATCCAGCCCAGCCCATCCACACACAAGCTTACTGAGATGTTCCTTAGGATTTAGCCAGTCATTGCTCAGACTTTCAACCAGATTAAGAGGCGACAGGAAGGACCCAGTGACCAAAGCTGTCCTTCTCTGGGGATTTGTGAGTATGTCTACTCTCCCTCCATGCATCAGTTTAGATCCACTCATCCATGTCTCTCCATGTATCTTTACTGGCTTATTGAGGTCTTATATTTCATTAATAGTGTCTCTCCACGTAACACTTCACATAGAAAAGTGATACAGGATTTAAGATCGCCACCATGTGACTTCCTAGACTTCACATTCTCCTTTAAATTACCTTGACTAACACAGATTCAGTCATTCTGAAACTTGAATCACCTTTCCACCAAAATAAAATTTATTTATTTGCAATAGACATATCTTGTCTGGTAAAAAAAAAAGTTCAATAATATTGTTGTCTAGTGTTAGTTGAGTGTTGATTTTCTGTTTTCTTTCTTTTTTCTTTTTTTCAAATTGCAACTGCAAATGCAGTTTCTAGGTACAAATTCCTTCTACCCTGGTTCAATGATCTGGGCATTTAGGTCTTACTATTATAGTGGCTTTCTCTGCTCTTGTGTAAGTTCAAGCACAGGCCTGTGATGGGGCTTTCTGATGGCAGGTTTCTGTTTGGGGTACCTGTCTCAACATGGTGGCAGAGTTCTAATGGCTGGTGAATTCTTCCACGAGTACTGGAACTTCTATTTCCTTCTACTGTTCCTTCTTCCTGGTTCCAACTCGTCTCTCTTACCTTCACCCAATGTACAATACATAAAAAGCCTGAGTGTCTTAAACATTTGACTGCTACAAATGCAGAATGATGACACATTAATAAGGAGAATCAACCTTCTGTGAGCTTGTCTCTTTTGTTCAGCATGAACTAAATTAAAAAAATCCTTCCCTACAAATGCACAAGGAAGAATGTTTAGAAACAGTTACTATTAAGACACACATGTTATATCCTCACTTATAAGTGGATATTAGACATATAATATAGGATAATCATATTAAAATCTTTACACCTAAAGAAGCTAAGCAGGAAGGAGGACCCTAGGTAAGATGCTCAATCCTCATTCACAAAGGCAAGTGGGAAAGACCTTAGAAGAAGGAGAAAACAGGGAACAGGACAGGAGCCTACCCACAGAGGGCCTCTGAAAGACTCTATTCAGCAGGGTATTAAAGCAGATGCTGAGACTCATACTCAAACTTTGGACAGAGTGAAGGGAATCTTATGAAAGAAGGGGGAGATAAAAAGACCTGAAGGGGACAGGAGCTCTACAAGGAGAGCAACAGAACCAAAAAATCTTGGCAAAGAGCTCTTTTCTGAGACTGACACTCCAACCAAGGACCATTCATGGAGACAACCTAGAACCCCTGCACAGATGTAGCCCATGGCAGCTCAGTATCCAAGTGGGTTCCCTAGTAATGGGAACAGGGGCTGTCTCTGACATGAACTCAATGGCTGGCTCTTTGATCACCATTCCCTGAGTGGGGTGGGGGGCAGCCTTACCAGGCCACAAAGGAAGACAATGCAGATAGTCCTGATGAGACCTGATAGGCTAGGGTCAGATGGAAGGGGAGGAGGACCTCCCTTATTAGTGGACTGGGGAAGGGGGCATAGGAGGAGAAGAGAGAGGGAGGGTAGAATTGGGAAGGGAGGAGGGAGAGGGCTACAACTGGGGTACAAAGTGAATAAATTGTAATAAATAAAAAATAAAAGTCAAAAAAGGAAGTTATTAAATCTAAATAAGACAAAAATCTTATTGAACAAAATGGGGTACAGAGCCAAACAAAATTCTCAATTGAGGAATATCGAATTTCAGAGAAACACTAAAAGAAATGCTCAGTGTCCTTAGTCATCAGGGAAATGCAAATCAAAACAACCCTGAGATTTTACCTTATACCCATCAGAATGGCTAAGATCAAAAACTCAAGTGACAACACATGCTGGAGAGGCTGTGGAGAAAGGGGAATCCTCTTCCATTGCTGGTGGGAATGTAAACTTGTACAACCACTTTGGAAATCAACCTGGCACTTTCTCAGACAATTAGGAATAGAGCTTCCTCAAGATCTAGCTATGCCACTCCTAAGAACAAATCCAAAAGATGCTCAAGTACACAACAAGGACATTGGCTCAACTATGCTCATAGCAGCTTTATTAGTAATAGCCAGAACCTGATGTCCCTCAATGGAAGAATGGATACAGAAATTGTGGTACATTAGCACATTGGAATACTACTCAGCAATTAAAAACAAGAAAATTGAGGGGAGGAGGGAGGGGCTTATGGGGGATACAAAATGAATAAAGTGTATTAATAAAAGTTAAATAAAAAATTAAAAAAACAAGGAAATCATGAAATTTGAAGACAAATGGTGGGATCTAGAAAAGATCATCCTGAGTGAGGTATCCCAGAAGCAGAAAGACACAGAGGGTATATACTCACTTATAAGTGGATATTAGACATATAATATAGGATAAACATACTAAAATCTGTGCATCTAAAGAAGCTAATCAAGAAGGAGGACCCTGGGTAAGATGATCAATCCTCACTCAGAAAGCCAAACAGGATGGACATTGGAAGAAGGAGAAAACAGGAAACAGGACAGGAGCCTACCACAGTGGGCCTCTGAAAGACTCTAAAAGCAGATGCTGAGACTCAGAACCAAACTCTGGGCTGCAAATAGTGATACTTTGACTTCTTCCTTTCAGATTTAGTCCAGCTTGTTACTTTAATCTCAAAGTGTGGTAGCTTTTTCTAGTTGTAGCTTTTTCCCATTTTTTAATTGGATTACTTGATCTGTTGCTTTTTAACTTGAGTTTTTTATATATTCTGGACATTAGCCCTCTCTCCATCCTTTACCTCTATCTATGCTCCTGCTGTTTCTTTTTTCCAGGTTGGATTCTCTCCTCTCCTGGCTTACATTAGCCTATACCCTTACAGAAACTCTGAATGCTTCCTAAGCGATTGGCTACTACTTAAAGTGACAGGTTCACTGGCTCCTCTCTCTGACAGTATGGTTTAAAATAAATGCAGTCAATGACAAGTCCTACCATGAGACGAGTTAGATACAGTTTAAAAGTCATTCCAATGTCAAAGATATTCTTGAGGTAGCTTTGCCAAGTCTCAACCTCTTTCCCACGGTTCTTATGGGGTTTGTGTGTATTTTTCAGGTATATATACATTACATACATATGAAAAAATATCTAGATAAAGCACATATATCTTAATAGAAGCTTGTAGATGTGTATATAAATATATCATATGTGTGTGTAAGTGTATATGTAGGTGTATGTTTTTAATACAGTTTACTTACCTGTCACTCATAGCTGCATGGTGAGCGTATAATGTCGACACATCGGTATATGATCTAAATTATTGAAAAGTATGTAGTCATAAAAAGTGCATACATATAAAATACAATTACTTTTATGGGGCTCAAACAACTACATTACTGTACTTATTACATGGTAGTTGAGTTTTGAATATTCATATGAAAATCATTAATTTCTATCTTGTAGGCGACTGAGGAAAGCTGGGAGGAGGAGGAGGGGTCCTTCCCAGGGGAGGAGCACACCAAGTGGTCAGGCCTGAAAACATACATACAAGTTATGTTATATGGACTGAGCAGGTTATATTTAGGAATATATATATGCATATACATACATATATATCTGCATGCTTTAATAATGAACAAAAAAAGAGGCCATGAATGTGAAAAAGAGTGGGAAGGGCAGGCACAAGGGAGGGCTTGGAGGAGAGAAAGGGAAGAAGGGAGAGTGTAATTATAATATAATATACAATATAATATAATAATACAATACAGTATAATAATATAATATAGTATAATATAATAAAAAAAAAACACAATGTAATGCATTCCAATTAACTATTACCTCCATAGCACAACAGATTTTGGTGCCCTTATTTCTAAGTCAGCCGCAGTTTAAGGGTTCATGGCTTTCTTACCGCTTCTGAGTTCCTGATTTACAACTCTCTTCTACCTTCCTACTTTCACTTTCACCCCCAGTGGTTCTCCTCCCCATGAGATAGGATGATGTAGCCGCAGATGGTAAGCAATGGCTCCATCTAACTTACCCTGCCCCCCCAAGCATCTCTCTGTGAGATGTTTATAGAGACACAGCAACCAAGTACTCAGTTTTTGCCATAGGTGCACCTGAGGGTAGATCCTTATAGACCTCGGCTTCCTCTCTTTTTTAAAATTAACTTTATTCTTTAATTAGGCTGTGTATGTTTAGAATGCATTCTGGCCACTCTCCCCTTTTCTCTCTTATCCCTTTTTTTCCACCCCCTCCCAGTCTGCCTGCACCACTTTCCTGTCTTTCTGTTTCTGTCCTGTGACACACTGAATTTAATCAGGTCCATCCACGTGGGCCTGGGTACGCTCTTTCCCCTGTGGCTACACCACTGAAGAGGATGACTCCCACCTCTCTAGCAGCCATCAACAGCCAATAGTTTCTGGAGAGAAAGAAGCAGGACCTCAGAGCCCTTCCTTCACCCATGAATGAATGTTCCCAGGCCCAGTCTCATGAGACTCAGTGCTGACAATGGCAGCTGCTGTGAGACCATGCCACACCCTGAAGATAAGCTTTCCCAGCACAAGTGCCCATCACAGTCTTTCTACCCACTCTTATTCAGTGTTCCTTACACGATAGGGGGTGAGAAACCTATGTCCCATGTAGGGCTAGGTATTCAATTGTCAGTAGAAGTCGACTTCTTCTGTCCTTTATTGTTCAATGTCTCTGTAGGTGTACGTTTGCATGGCATTATAGAAATGTGTAAATGCATATACATATTTACAAATTTGTGCATGTATGTATATATATATATATATATTTTTTTTTTTTTAACTCACGTGGCACTGATGGGCTTCAGATAAGTTAACGATGAAAAGACATCTTGATACACACTAAGGGATTATAAAAGTAATATGTCACACACACACATTCACTGGCTTTTTAGTAAAATAAAAACCATAGTTACCGTAAACATTAACCGGCTAATCTTTAAATCTCCATATACAGATCATTATTTGAACTTGGTATGGCATTTTGATTAGGAATAGGATTTTATATGTTAATAGTGTCTTGCCAGGTATGATAGCTCAAGCCTATAATCTAAGCAATAAGGAGGCTGAGGCAGGAAGACCAGCCTACATAGTAAGCAGAGGCTAGCCCTACATAGTGACTACAGGCTAGCTCTGACTACAGAGTAAGACTGTCAAAAACAAAACAAAAGTGACCAAAAAAAAATCTTAGGCCTGTGAAAATAGTAATGTCCGTGTATTTAATGATTACCTTAGAACCAGTATGTAAGAGTCTTTTGCTTCCGTTTGTGGGTATACCTCACCATGAGCTCACTTGATCCTGATTCTGAACTCTCTTCATCACCTCCTATCTCCACAGACCATGTGTGTCTTTTCTGCCCATCGGATAGGGTTTGATAGCTCACTCCGAAAGGACAATGACTTTATGTTGGAGGCCCGCCCACCTGCAGGGTTTTTTGAGGACTAGGGATAATTTGGGTAGCTCTGTGTTTCATCTTTTCTGTTGGTGATCCACAGCCCCATGTTTGACGTTGTCTTTATTCCAAGTAGGGTTTCTCCTCATTTTAATGTTATCCTCCAGATTAAGTTGTTGACGTTGACTGTCATTTTCTGGGGTCAAGCATTGCGAGCATAAACAGACATGAGATGCTATTGCACTAATAAATTCAGTCTCAATCCAATATGAGTGTATCCTTAGAGAGATGAAAAGTTTTGAATAAGGGGTACATGGGAAGAATCTTAAGTACAAATTGAGGCAGAGACAAAGAGGGTGACTCCATATGCCATCGAATGCCAAAGATTTCCCACAGCCAGTAGTGGGATGAAAGAGGCATGCAACTTATTCTTCACAGCCCTTGAAAAGAGCAAGCCTTGCCGGCACGTTGTGTCAGACTTCTACCAGTGAAGGTCATGAGATAAATCGCTATTGTTCAAGCTACCCAGTTTGGAATGCTCTATTACTAAAGCCAGAGCAAATTAATACAACAACTTCTGGTCTGGTCTTACCCACAGGCAGTTTCTCCTGATCTGTTTCTCATTTATTCGCCTAGATCCAACCCAAGAAGTAGGGTGATTTATAAGATCTGGCATCCCAGTACTTTAGAAATACTATCCAAAATACTCTATGCTTAGTTCCCAGGGATCTTAACTGACCTTCCACTGTAGCCTCCATCATTGGTTGGTGTTGACTGTTCATTTTTGTCATGGCTAAAGAATTAAAAATTGTACATAATCAAATACCATTTAAACCACATAATTACTTTTCACTAAATTTGTCTACAACTTACAAATTGGTTTAACCAAAAAATTTTGACATGATAGGGGAGGAAAGGAGGTTTTCATACTAAGGCTGTATGAAAACCCTAAAGGAAACCCACTACTTTGTAAGCCAATATTTAAAAAATGGAGGTACCCTAAATGAGTGGACAATGCTGCTTCCAGAACACATGGTTTATGAGACAAAACTCTCCACACAGGGAGTGGATGGGATGCTTCAGAAGGTCCCCAAACACCCAAAGCAACACAAGCAGAGTCTTTGCTTTGGGATGCCCACCAGATCTATACAATACGACTCTAGAGCAGACACTACACACCCCGGTAATAGGACATGGAAAAATCAATCTAGAACTGACTGGGAAACTTCCTCCCTTTGCGTTAGTTTTCATAGTTAAAGACGGTCCTGTGCAGGTTACATGTGGAAGAAAATGCACCGTGGTCTTAATTAGCGCCAGATTCTGCATATTACAGTGCTGACCTGAAGGCAAGATATACATATTTCGGGAATAGCGGTGTGTTAGGGGGGTAACCGATTGCTTTCTGGCTGGATTTGAGACCAGTTCAACAGCAGAGAATTCCTGCTGTAAACTGGTCAAAAGCCCATGACTGTAGAGGCCACAGGGCCTAGGAGGGGACCTATTGTTTTTATTTTGCTAAATGGTCATGTTGTTAAACTGCCCTGTAGATTTTTATATCCTTATACCCAATGGATTTGTGCTAGTCTCACCCTTGCTCAGAGAAGCTTCCTTTTGCAGTCAGTAAGCTGTGGTTAATGAAGGGACATAACTGGTCAAAGTGATGATATACAGTCACTATGAATGCTCAATCCCTAAATGGGACATCTCTAGAACTCCCTGACCTCAAGGTTCAGGGAACATCCTGGAAGAAGGGGCAGGAAGAATGTAAGAGCTGGAGGATACAAGTGCTATGAAGTGCTGTCTTTTAGATCTGACACGGCCAGTGTGTAACTCGCAACAACTGTGGTCACTGCAGTCCTGACCATCTGACGCACCACTTCCTTCTGACCCAGGTCCCTAGGATCCATTCACCACTCCAGATGCTGTGCATCTGTGAGTGAGTCTCAGTGAATTCCACCCTGCACAACACTAGATCCATCTGCCTTTGTATCGAGGGTCACAGGCCCGCGGGGCCAGGCCTCATATCCCACGAGTGCCATGCTTCCAAACAAATATATTGATCTTTTGTGGTGTTTCTCTATAGAATGTCATCAGACCAGAGCAACAGAAAATGGTCCAGGAGGGGCTATGCAGGAAGAAACCAAAATTAGTAAAAACCCTAAGATTATGAAGAGGCCTTTAGTGAACAAAAACATCTTTTGCTGTCAGCCCTATGTGTTCATAAATAAAATCTACAAACTAGTCATCAGAAAATGAGAGTACAATTAAGTAGCATTTGCATCTCTCTCTTGTTAGAAAGGATTTGTTCATTTCTGAGAGTATTTTCACACCTTCAAAATAGGGAAACAAATGTAACAGCAACGATGTAAGAGTAAATTGTTGGTTTTTTCCCCAAACAGTGCTTGTCTGAAATTCAGTCACAGTCACTGCTATGTCCCCTTCTGTTATTCATCCTTTAATTTTTTTTAATATTTACTTAGTTTTGTGGATGTGAGTGCTTGCCTACATGTGTATGTGTGTATCCGGTGCATGTCTGGTGGCTGTGGAGGTCACAAGAGGGCATTAAATCCCCTGGAACTGGAGTTAGAGATGATTGGGGACCACCACGTGAGTGCTGGGAACTCAACTCAGGTCCATTGCAAGAGCCACAAGTGCTCTGAAGCACTCAGGCATCTCTGCAACCCCCAGGGTTTCATTCTATATCATTCCATAGTTTTATTTTTGGCCTCACCAAAACTCTGGGGTTTTTAAAAATTAACAACAACAACAACAACAAAAACCCAAAAAACAAAAAAAGAAAGAAAAGAAATTCACCAATGGTTCTCTTTCTTCAGAAATAACCTTACCCCCCCTCACATGAAGTGAGACAGTCAATGTCTTAATTACCATGAGAAAGTGTTACGCTTAATTTTAAACACCAACAAATACAAAACATATAGCTAGAGAGGCCACACAGAACTATGATGTGAACAATATATTTGAACAACAAAATTATTTGATTCTACACAGCTATTAGTTATTCGATACCAAGTGGTCAGCCCTGAAAACATACATATGTGTAACTTTGGACATACTGAACAGGTTATAGCCAGGACTGTAAATGTATATACATATATGCATCTAACAATGCATTTTTAAAAGCCATACATTTGAAAGAGAACAAGGAGGGAAGGTTTGAAGGAAGGAAAGGGAAGGAAGAAATGATGTAATTATAACCTCCAAAACAGAAGTGAAAAAATCCTCTGAAGTATGCAATTTATATGACTTTTCTCAGTGGAAAACCTAGATTTTCAGAAAGAATGATAAGATCGGCATTCATAAAACTGCTTTTTTCATGAATGCTTTCAAGACAGATTTCACACACCTCCCTCTTCCGCTATCCCCAACGAATTTAAGACATCAGCGTGCGCTAGCATTGTCACGGACTGTAAATTCAGTTCCCTGAGATCCCGCCAAAGGACTGGAACGTTCTTTGCATGAAACTATGTAATAGTGTAACTTCTCTTAGCTTGAAGTGAATTGTTATATTCCACAAATTACTCATTTGATTCATTGACTGATTTACTGCTATTTAAAAAACCCCAACATTTATCCTTTTGAAAAGTCTGGTGAGTCAAAATGTTAATACAGATTTAGAGCTGGGGCTCAGCTCAGTGATCAAGTGTTTCCTTAGCATATGCAAAGCCCTGGGTTTAAGTCTCAGCGTTGAGAAAAACAAATACATAAGTAAATACATGAACAAATAACTTCTTTCTCTTTCTTACTGAACCTAAAATTATATGTAATATGTGAACTCAGGTTTGCAACAAGTTCAAGTTCAGTCTCCAGCAATCACGATAATTCATTTTCTGGTTTTCAAGTTGTGTTCCACATCCTACCCTTTTTGTATCTTAAAAATCACGGATCTCCTTCCTGCCCTGACGCTGTGTAAAATTAGTGCAAAACTGACGCAAGAACTCTGTTCATTCAATGATGGTTACTGTCTCGGGTGCCAGCTTGCCAGGTGGCAGCAGCCAGCAGGTGAGAACACGTGCAAGGCTAGTTTTCGTGGTCTCCTCTGTCCCAGGTTCACCGCTCTCTCCTCCCGGCTCCACGGGGCATTCTCTCCTCCGCTGTCCAGCTCCAGCAGAGGCTCACACACAGCAACACGTTAGAAGAAACCCCAAGAGCAGGAAGACTCCTTCTGCGGCTTCTTACCTCCTTCCTACTTTCAGCTAAAAGACTAAGTGTGTTCTGTGTAGAGCCATCTCGTGAGAGGACATTAGAAGCCGCACCGAGGAAATTCTGTGCTCACCTGGACGTCCCTGCTGTGAACATCTCACATCTCAACTTGTATGTGCATGCATGAGTGCATGTGTGTATATACGTGTGCATATGTGTGTGTGTATATATGTGTATATATATATATATATATATATATATATATATGTAGTTACTCGTTTACATCTTACACATCATTAGTATTCCAGTATTCCACCTGAGAGCATTGTTTTGCAATCAGCTGAGACAGTGCTAAGTGACTGAAAGATATACAATACACACAATTGCTTCCTACATTCACGGTTTCATAAAAAACTCAGGTTAGTTACAATTAATCTTCTGCCTATAAACATATTGATTCTTAAAACATCACATGTAAAGCAGTCATGTGAAATTTAATGTCATGTTCCCTGCAAATGATGCTTTATAAGATTGTGATAATTCATATTAGAGTCCCATGAAAATACAGTGACTCGAGATCCAGAACGGTCATTTACCACTGAACAAGACACAACAGGAAACAGCCGCAGCTTCAGTCTGTGTGCACCCCTCTAGACCCACCTAATGTCTTGCTCCTTAGTCCTTTCATCCCTCCCCACCCCCTTACTTGTACCCACCATGTCTGTCTTTCCTGTCCCTCAAGTAAGGGATAGTAGCTACAGGCCTGAGCTTGGGTTCAGCCCAATTTGATGTTTTGAGTCTGGGGTATCCCGATTCACCCTAGTGGCAGAACCCTGGAAGCTGAGGCACACTTCCAGAGCCTGCTCTGCCCCCCTGCCCTCTCTGCTGGGGGTGCTTCTTCTAACCGCCCCTCCCATCTCTTCCAGGCCCCTAGAAGGGCTCTCCCCTCTCTCCAGGCTGCCTTCACTAAGGGCCATGTGCAGGGATTCAGAGAGCATTCTAACAATTCTGACCGATGTTTATGAAGAGTTATAAACAAATTATGACACATTTCTCCCTGGTGACCAGCATTTTTCTTTCTTTCTTCTTTTTTTTTTTCTTTTTACTTTTCTCCTTTAAAAAAGTAAGCTCATAAGACACTTCTCGTTTCTGAGTTACTGTTATTTATGCTCACCATACGCGTTATAACTCGGCTCAGTAGAGTCAACTCACCGGTTTTCACCGCTTTCGTAAGACGCAGAATATAGTGTGACTGTATCCACAACTCTGCCAAAAGGTAAAGAATGCAGATGAAAATCAAGTCAAATATTCGACAAGGAAATTACATTTTTCTCCTCTAGGAGTTTGGGAAACAGAGAGTAAAAGTCACAAGGAAGTATGAGAACTGGAGGAAGAGATTCAGAACTCAGCACGAGGGACCCAGCAGCCATCTTTGTGTGACATGTGCATGTGCGCATCACTGATAAGAGAGCGGAGAATCTTAACAATAGCAGTCATGGTTTCCCTTTTTGTAGATCAGCTCCGTGAAGGCAAGATAGACCTTCGAGGATAGCAATAAGGAGGCATACCCACCTCAATGCTGATGAAGGGAAATAGAAAAAGAAAACACCAGAACACAAACCTCAGAACATTGAGGGTTTGTTCCTGGTCACCTTTTCAGAAAAAAAAAAAAAAAAAATAGATGGCTTAAAGATGTTCTAAATTACACTTAAAGGCTTTTGCCAGGGCGGAAGGTGTGGCTCCCTGGTGGGCCGTACAGCCAAGACTTCCCACTGGTGGTTTAATCTCTTTCCAGAAATAATCTCCACTTGTAGATTATGACACACCTAGAACAGTACTTTCAGTGGTCAAAGTAATAAAATCATGCTGATTGTTCATCATTTCACAAGTACAATTGAGTTTTAGACACTTTGCTTCCAGTAAGTGTGCTGGCACATACCTGTAATCCTAGTTCTTGGGAGACTGAGTCAGGAGGACCCTGAGTTAAAAGCCATTCTGGGCTACTGACAGTGTTCCCTAGGTTCTGCAATTCTCTGCCCCAGGCCCCTTGACCTCTCCTCGTGCTAAACCACATTAAAGAAAGGCATGTCTTCAGTCTTGGCTTTCAACAAGGGTGAACTTGTAACTCCTCAGCTAAACCAAGAAATTTTCATACGACGCTGAGACCACAGCTGCAGGCTGAGAGGATCTCAGGAAGGCCTTCAGCTCTTCCTCGATACAGGTCACCAAACAGATGAGCCAACAGTGCAGGGGAAAATGAACTTACAAGTCAACATAGCTAGGTGCTTGAAAAATATAACTGCTGGGAAAAAAAAATACAGTACTTGGAACAACATATGAAGGAACAAATCAAGGTTTCTAAAGTAAATATGAAGAATATGCTTCCATATAAGAAAACGGAAAGGTGACGAGGAACAGCAGATGGCTTCGTGGGTACAGGCACATGCCCCGTAAGCATGGCAACCTAAGTTCGATCATCAGAATTCACGCAAGGTAGAAAATAAAAACTGACTCTACCACACTGTCTTCTGACCTTCAGACATTCTGTGACATAGCGTGACATATGCGCTTTCACTACTGCATGTGTGTGCAGCACACACAGTTATCTATGAAAGACGTAGCTGTGAACCCTGAGAGCTAGGATGACAACGAGATGGCGGGATATGCCTGTGAGTACAATACTGGCATAAATGCTTTGGAGGTAACCAACTGATTTCTGATTGGATTCAGGGTCTGCTCCACAGGAGGAAATTGTGGAACTGTAATTCTGAACAAGAACCCATGGCCTGGAGCTCATAGACCCTAGAAGTAAACTGGTTGTCATAATTTTGCCAAATGGACATAATGTCAAGCTGCCTTCTCAGTATGCTTCTCTGTGTCGTGGATTATAGCAACACGGAGGCCTCATAAGTGGAACTTCTATGTGCACTGGATGGTAGTTAATAGAGACTCATAGCTGGTCAAAGTTCAAATCAGATTTTTAGGTTGCAAATCTATTAATGTGCATCTTCACCAATAATAGCAGCAGCACTCTGAAAGCGAGTGCAGTCTTTTCAAGTTTGTGCTTTGGTTGTGTTTCAAGCGTCGTGACGACAACTAAGAACATGAGTACTGATATTTTGAAGCAAACAGACATTTTAATGTCCTAACAGTTCTTATTCACCCCACACTTCAAGGGTATGTAAAAGTAGGCTTCAGACATTCTGTCTGGTCTCCCTGTATTAAATGAAATATTCGGTTTCTGTTCTCTATTATTTTCACATCTGTCCTTTCAACGAAGCTTTTTTTTTTTTTTAAATAAGTTTTTCTTCACTTCACCTTCTAGATACCACACATGGCAGGGAATTTCAAGTTTTCTCTGACAAATAGTTCAACTGGCAAGAACATTTTCTCCCAGACATGCTAAGCAAAAATCCTCAGTTTTACACACCAATTCCAGACTGATCAATAGATAGCTCAAAAGTCTAAGCAAAGACGTTGTTTAATGTTGTCATTTTTTTCACCCTGTTTGTGAAGAAAGTCTAGAATTTGACCTAGATTTAGGATCCACATAAGTTACTTTTCATTTTCTAAGGAGATGCTACATTGTCATGAAAGCACTGCTCAGGTCCCTTCAAACCTTAAGATTTACAATGCCTTTACAAAAACAAAAGTTATTTGTAAGCTCTTGCTGGTTTTCAGTAGGAAACCCAACAGGACTACCTGTGCAGAATGCATTGACAAGTTGTAACAGGAGACCACCCAAAGGCTATATGTAAGTCTCTTTCCTAGGAAGCCTTCTTGGGTGATCATTGGATTTCCTACATGGCTTCAGTTGAGGAGGATACTGGCAGATACACAGTGACTCTTTAGTTTGAGAGGACTGAGGTGCCAGGCCAGAAAAGCTGGCAAGTTCTTTGAGGCATCAATCTGCATGTGTCCTGAGACATTCATAAATGGTACCTAAAGGAAGTTCAGGTACAGCAAAGTATGCAGCCTACAGTAATGCCTTGACAAGTTGCTGGGAGGAGCACATATCTGATCTTCCCCATAGGACACGAATGAATAGTATGCAGTCCAGTTGCCTCCTACAAAAGGTAAGACTTGTAAGACCTAGCTAAGGCTGTCCTAAATTAATTTGTCTGTGATCAACTCTCACAATTCATTTTGGCAAGTAGGAGTAACCAAAGCACAGATTTGAAGCAGGTGAAAGACATCTGGGCCTTTTATAATCATGTTACTAGGCTCTATGAGAGCATGTCACAGAACAAATCTGCAACATGGATAAATACCCATCGAGCGAAACATTTGGTAGCTGAGAAGAACAAACAGTCCTCCTAAGCTCGGTATTTAAACATCACCTTATGGGGAAGACGTGCTTCAACAGATTGCCAGGATTACAGAGGCCAAACTCCTTATGAGCTAATGGCTGAAGACAAGATCATGTAGGAACCAAGTCTCATGTGTGATGCCCAAGGTTATACAAGAGGCCTCTCTGGCAAATTGTGTTCTCACATGGGTGAAATTGCTTAAAGTATTATAGTTTTTCATATAATTTCAACATTCTTTAATCTTAGTAATGAAAACCCACTTTTGACCTTCACAAGGATGACAAACATTGTTCCAGGACTTGAGTTAGGTCAGCTGAGGTGCTAGTGGTGGCTGTTCCTGTGGAATGGCTTCCTGAGTCACGTACTAGCTTACCAAACCTACGCGGGGTAGCCACCAAGATGTCAAACAGCTCTCCCTATAGGTGAAGCTTAAAGTGATTGGAATATGCTTGTCCCACTGCCCAGATTTTCGAGGAAAATTATGAGAATAGATTTATTTAGACTGTGAATTTGTCAAACGCTGCTTGTATTCGACTTACATCCCTTAAAGTGTACCTACGTCCCTGACTTCATTAACCCAGAGTGAAAGCTGTGCCCGACACACATTTGGGTTGTATCACTCACCTTTTATATCCATAGTGTTCCATCCAGAGATACAAAGGGGTTTTCTTGAATCTCTGCATGGTGTCGTCTGGTGATTAAAGTTAGCTCACAATTAATCTAAAAAAAAAAAATGGCACTTATGAGTTTTATATTCAATGCATTAAAGGTACATTTTGTATTATTGAAATCAGGATGAAACTTATACGTAGAATTTCTAAAGTCTTGCATCTTTAATATTCTTAAATCAGCAATATGTACAAATTTGTCATATCTATGAAACAAGTTCTGTTTACCTTTGATATTTCTGTTCCAGAAATACTGGAGCAGACTTGACTAGTGTTCAACAGTTTTAAGTTTAGTTTAAATACAAGACACTTTAGAGATTATACATTTGCTACAAGGAACAAAAAGTCCAATAAAAGCTTTTATTTTTCTTTGTTATTTCTGTTGTGTTTTTGACAAGGTATTTTGTAGCCAAAGCTGGCCTGGAATTCCAGATCTTCCTGCCTCACCCTCCTGACTGTTAAGTTTGTGGCAGCGTGCCTGGCTTCAAACCACTTTCAGATCAGCATGGTAATTTACAATATTTCTATCCTGAAATAGTCTAGTCAAAGAATGTTCAAGGTCAAAGAAAGAGGAGAATGTAGGCCTGCTCAAGAGCCTACGAGATTTATTTATGTTATGTGAGAAGATTGCAAGTCATTAGAGAATAGATAATGCCAAGCAATTGGCCAAGTTAATAATATCACAGTGTCTGCAGAGGCAGACAAAAAAAATTTTGAAACCTAAAAACAAATAGACCAATGTAGACAAAGATGCTGGGTTTTGATTTGGGGACTGCAATACTGCCATCTGTAAATCCTGTGTTTTCCAGCAGTGGCAGCTCTGCACAGTGGAAGAAAAATCTACCCACTGCTCAGGCACTGCCTGGGGCTGCACAGATGTGAACTGGGGCAAGCCAGGCAGAGTTCTGGGGGGTCCCACCCCAGCAAGTCCTGAACCCCATTACCTGTAGGAACTGCTTTTTCTGGGCTGCTGGGGCTCGGGAGGAGCTAGAGCTGCAGTGGGGCCCTGCAGCAGGGCTGGGCAGAGGGACCCACAAGGCCTGGGGTCTTACAGCTTGACCAAGGAGGGAGCTGACTTCACTCTGGTTCCTGACGCCAGTCTTCCCTCCTGCTGCCCTTCAGCTTTTCTTTTTTTT
The DNA here is from genome assembly GCF_030254825.1 of Meriones unguiculatus. Taxonomy (NCBI): domain Eukaryota; kingdom Metazoa; phylum Chordata; class Mammalia; order Rodentia; family Muridae; genus Meriones; species Meriones unguiculatus. The sequence goes on along the minus strand of NC_083352.1, from coordinate 14,566,483 downwards.
TCATTCTTTTTCCTTATATATTTTTTCCCCAAATTAAGCTTGGTAACCAGAAGTTCTGTTTACCTTTGATATTTCTGTTCCAGAAATACAGGAGCAGACTTGACTAGTGTTCAACAGTTTTAAGTTTAGTTTAAATACAAGACACTTTAGAGATTATACATTTGCTACAAGGTTTTTTTTGCTAAAAATCTGGTTTTTTAGCAAAACTGGTTGGTTTTCAACACAACCAGTCAATTCATGGCCAGGAACAAGGCTAGTACTAGATCTGCCAACCTAAAAGTTCAGGATCGAGGCTCTGGGCATTCCTCAAGGAAGAAAGAAGCGTGTCTGTTTTCTCCTCGTCTGAGCACAAGATAAATCTTTTTGTTTAAGTGCCCCTAACAACCCCCGGTAACTATTCTCTGCTCCCCAATCCCACCCACCAGGCCTCCCCCCTTAAAACGTTCACTTTTAAAATTCTCCTAGTGAGAATGAGATAACAATACAAGCCAGCACAGATCTAGAGGGCGGAATGGAATACCCTTACTCAGACCCTCACCTGATAAAGGTCTTTATCTGTTGCTAAGAAACAAGCCGATATGTAAAAAGAACTCCATGCCATGGCAACCATAAGCCAAAGATTCCAGTAGTCTTGAGATTGCTGTGAACTGGGAAACAAAATGAGCTTGATTCCATATGGCAGGAAATTAGAAACAGATGCTTTTCCTCTTAAAGAGTGCAGGCAAAGGGGTTAAAAATTTACTGAGATCAAAGATCACAGGATAGTATTTCAGAGCAGCAGTTGTATGGCTTCTATTTTTTTCCTTTTGAATCTAAGAGAGAGGATGTTTCTGCTTGTGAAAGACGATGGTTCCCCATAGACTCCTAAACTTGAATACTTGGTCTCTATTGGTGGAACTGTTTGAGAAGGATTAAGAAGTGTGGCCTCATTGCAGAGGGCGTGTCACTGGCGGTGGGCTTTGAGGCTTCAAAATACTCACATCATTTCCAGTGAGCTCTCTCCACCTTGTGATTGTGGATGAAGATGTAAGATCTCAGCTGTTCCTACCACCTTACCTTTGCTCTATCACCATGGACTCAAAGCCCCTGAAACCAAAAGACCCATATTAAAAGCTTTTATACGTTGCCCTGATCATGGTGTCTTGATACAGTGAAAAGTAACAAAGACACTATTTAATAAGGACTTTGAATCCAACATATCTCTGAAATAAAAATTTATCAAGCAGTTGCAGATGCTGCGCAAAAATTGCAAGCACTGGTCTGGACACAAACTCACCCATAGTAAGAAATATACCCACCAGATTGAGCTAAAGAACCATAAGGATGGCAATATGGCACAGCAGATAAAGGTGCTTGCCATCAAGCATGAAAACCTGAGTTCAATCCCGAGGACCTACATGGAAAAAAGGAGAGAACCAACTCTCCTAAGTTGTCCTCTGACCTCCACATACACACCATGACATGTACACACACACACACACACACACACACACACACACACACACACACACACAGTTTTAAAATGTAAAGCCAATGTATTTTTCTTTACATCTTATGTGAGAATTTCATGCTTGGGCAGTGTGTTTATATCAGTTTCCCTCTCCCCTTCCTCACCCCCCCCCCCCGCTCCATCTCCCCTACTAGTTTCTTGTACAGAATGTGCATCTTTTGTCAAACCCATTTGACACATTTTCTCAGCTATAGAATAAAGAGGGTAACCACCAGGCCCAAATGTCTCCACGTGTCAGGCTGGAACAGGTACGGGACTGAATGTCTTGAGCCCTGAGGGCCTCACATCCTGACCACGACCCATGCATGCACGCATGTATATGAAAGCACACTGCTAAGTCCATTAAGTGTCGCTCACATGTATATGTGTTTAGAGCTGGCCACTTGGGATTGAATACTTTTTCAAAGAACTCTTCCTTAGAGAAATACTGATTTTCCCTCTCATAGGAGCCATCAATCCTTCGCTGGTCCACAATGTCATGTCAATTTGTGTTGCCATTGTGTGGGTCTCGTTTAGGGGATGGTGTGGTTAAAATTTCGTGGTGTCTCTCTCTGTCAGATATAGAAGACAGTATCTTGCAGCTGACAACTTGGACTTCTGCCTTTACGATCTGTCCAAACCTTCTTCCCTGGTGTTGTGTGGGGGTGTAACTGGACATGAGAATCCCATAGTCAGTTGTTCTTTGCATTTTGACCAGCTGTGGGCAGTCTCCACTGCAAACAGGAGCTTCTTTTATGAGGGGGGAGATCTTCACTTATCTGTGGGCATAAGGATGTGTTTGTAGAATACAGTTGGGGATTATAATGCTGAGTTAGATAAGTTTTAGTAATGGATTCCCCTCTAGGGTCCATGTTCTCTAGCCATGGCTAGCTAGCTATCTTTAATGGCACCAGGCATGAATTCCCTCTTGTTGAGCAGGCCTTGGCTGTGGTTTTCCCCAGGATATAAGTGCCGCTATTGCAAGCCAGTGGGCATATCTTGCCTTGCGGTCACTCTGGTTCACAGGCATGGCTGGGTAGGACTACTGATGGCTCTTCTCCCTCGGCAGCTTGCATTGCACCTGCAGATACTCCGATGGCTAGAGCTCAGGGAGGAAGCTTCCCCATCAGGTTCCAGCTTGATTCTTCCTAATTTCCATGTCCAACATGCATGGCGTCTTCATCAATGGGCCTTACCTTCAAGTTCTGAAAGCCAATCAAGGGCAATAGCAGCACCCTATATTGTTCTGTTCTTCAAATCTTGAACTCCAGTAACAAGTCAACAAAGGTACTGGGGTTTGTTAGGTTGTCTATGGCATTTCAGGGGAGCATTATCACAATTTCACTTAAACTATTTACATGTCCATATACATTGTATATAATGTATATGTATGTTGTTTTAAGTAATTGTAAAATAGTGCTCCCCTATGGCTTTTCCAATCATCCTTAGTGTTATTTATCCCTCCTGCCTCTCTCCTGCCCTGCCCTCATCCCCATTTAAATTCTATCCCCTCATTTTTCCTATTTCCCTATAGCACCTGTGTCACACTGGCCTCCCCTCTGGAGCTTCATCTAACCATTGTTTCTTTTACTTTTCTGGTTTTTGATAATTACCCCCAGTTATATGTACACACCTAAATATTTCAAACTTGGATCCACAAATCACAGAGAACATGAGATGTTTGTCTTTCTGAGTCTGGGTCACCTCATTCAGTGGAATATTTTCTAGTTCCACCATCTTACCTGCAAATCTCTTTTTTAAATCTATTTATTTTTATTAACTACAGTTTATTCACTTTGTATCCCAGCTGTAGCCCCCTCTCTCATCCCCTCCCAATCCCACCCTCCTTCCCTCATCTCTTCCCATGCCCCTCCCCAAGTCCACGGATAGGGGAGGTACTCCTCCCCTTCCATCTGACCTTAGCCTATCAGGTCTCATTAGGACTATCTGTATTGTCTTCCTCTGTGGCCTAGTAAGGCTGCTCCCCCATCAGGGGGAGGTGATCAAAGAGCCAGCCACTGAGTTTATGTCAGCGACAGCCCCTGTTCCCATTACTAGGGAACCCGCTTGGATACTGAGCTGCCATGGGCTACATCTGTGTAGGGGTTCTAGGCTATCTCCATGCATAGTCCTTGGTTGGAGTATCAGTCTCAGAAAAGACCTCTGGGCCCAGATTTTTTGGTTGTTTTGGTTTCCTTGTAGAGCTCCTATCCCCTCCAGGTCTTTCTATCTCACCCTTCTTTCATAAGATTCCCTGCACTCTGCCCAAAGTATGGGTATGAGTCTCAGCATCTGCTTTAATACCCTGCTGGGTAGAGTCTTTCAGAGGCCCTCTGTGGGTAGGCTCCTGTCTTACTCCTTGTTTTCACCCTCTTCCAATGTCTGTCCTGTTTGCCTTTCTGAATGAGGATTGATTATCTTACCCAGGGTCCTCCTTCTTCCTTAGTTTCTTTAGCTGTATAGATTTTAGTATGTTTATCCTATATTATGTGTCTAATATCCACTTATAAGTGAGTATAATATCCACTTATAAGTGAGTTGACGTTTTTGTGGATGGGCTGGTCTTCTCCTCCCTCCACCAGGAAACTTGTCTAGTTAGAGAATGTCCTCTCAGTCTCTATGGCCTCTGCTACTAGGAGTCTCTGCTTGAGTCCCCCTCGTGTTTTCCCAGGAGCCTACCCTGACTTAGGTGTCCAGCTTGTCACTAGATGTCGCCACCCTCAGTTTCTCTTTTCTCTACAGTCCTTCTGTCCTCTCTCTCTCATTCTTTCCAGGTCTGATCTCCACCCTCTTAACTCTCCGTGTCCCCTCCTCTACCCTGCTCCCTCTCTTTGGCCACTACCTCTAGCTAGTCTATCTCCCCTTCCGAGTGAGATTTACGCATCCTCCCTTGGGTCCTCCTTATTACTTTTCTTCTTTGCGTCTGTGCCTCGTGGTATGCTTATCCTGCACCATATGGCTAAAATCTGTTTATAAGTGCATCTTTCTGGGTCAGGGTTACCTCACTCAGGTTGATTTTTTTTCTAGCTCCATCCATTTGCCTGCAAATTTCATGATTGCTTTGTTTTTAATAGCTGAGCAGTATTCCGTTGTGTAGATGTGCCACATTTTCTTTATCCATTCTTCAGTTGAGGGACATCTAGGTTGCTTCCAGATTCTGGCTATTATGAATAAGGCTGCTATGAACATAGTTGAGCAAGTGTCCTTTTTGTACGGCAGAGCTTCTTTTGGGTATATGCCCAGGAGAGGTAGAGCTGGGTCTTGAGGTAAAGTTATTCTCAATTTTCTAAGAAAGCAGCAGATTAATTTCCAAAGCGGTTGTACAAGTTTACACTCCCACCACAATGAAGGAGTGTTTCCTTGCTAGCATTTGTTGTTGCTTGAGATTCTGACCTTAGCCATTCTGACTGGTGTGAGATGGAATCTCAGAGTCCTTTTGATCTGCATTTCCCTCATGACTAAGGATGTTGGAAATTTTCTTAAGTGCTTCTGGGCCATTCGATATTCCTCTGTTGCGAACTCTCTGTTTTGGTCTGGGCTCCATTTTTACTTGGTTTATTTTGTTTATCGGTGTTTGGTTTCTTGAGTTCATTATATATTTTGGATTTTAGCCCTTTGTTGGATGTAGGATTGGTTAAGACCTTTTCCCAATCTGTAGACTGCCTATCTGTAGACTCTTGACAGTGTCCTTTGCCTTACAGAAGCTTTTCAGGTTCAAGAGGTCCCATTTACCTGCAAATTCCACTAGTTCAGTTTCCTTTACAGCTGAATAGAAATCTGTAGTGTATATGTGCCTTTTCACCACCAGTTCATCAGTTGAGGGACACTTGGGTTGTTTCCATTTCCTAGCTAGTGTGCAGAGAGCAGCACTGAACATGGCTAAGCGCATATCTGTGGAGTGTGGGGGAGAAACCTTATGCCTAAAAGTGGTATAGCTGGGTCATATGGTAGACCTACATTTATCTTTTTAAAGAATTCTCCACTGTTATTTCCATGTTGGCTACACCAGTTTGCAGTCCCACCAACAGTGAAAGAGAGCTTACCCTTCCCTCTAGGATTTGTTGTCAGCTGTTTTCTTGATCAGAGCCACTCCATCAAAGTAGTTAGAATTTGCATTCCCCTAATTGCTAAACACACTCTTGAAGGTATTTCTTAGCCATTTTTATTTCTTCTTTTGAGAACTCCATTCCGTTCCATAGCCCATTTTTTTTTAAAAAAAACTTCTGCCTCTTGTTTCTCGACTAATTTTTCATTTTGCTTATTTTATGTTACATGTATGAGTGTTCTGCTTGCACGTATGTATGTGTACCCTGTGAGTGCCTGGTACCCATGGCAATAAGAAGAGGGCGTCAGATCTCCTGGAACTGGAGATACAGATGGTTGTGGAGCACCATGTGTGGCTGAGAATTGAACCCAGTTCCTCTAAAAGAAGCAGCAACTGATGATTCTCTCCAGAACACTCTCCCATTTTGGCAGGTTCCTTGGTTAGAAAGATTGTTTCTTTTGCTGTACAGCCTTTTTTTTTTTTCTTCTTGTTTTATGAGGTCACACTTGTCAATTGTTGGCCCTAATTTCTGAGCTGATAGAGTCCTATTCAAAAGTCCTTTCCACACCTATATCTTGTAGGGAACTGCCAATGTTTTCTTCTAGTAGTTTCAGCATTTTTGTACTTCACATCAACATCTTTCATCCATGCAGAGTTGACTTTTTGCAGGGAAATAGAAATGGGCTTAATTTCTTTCTTCTATGGGTAGATTTCCAGTTTTCCCAGAATCATTTGTTGGAGACTCATTTGTCCTTCCTCTGGTGTATTTTTTGCTTCTTTGTCAAATATCAAATGATTGTGGCTATGTGTACTGTGTTTCTAGTATTTGGCTTTTCTATTTTGTTCCATTAATCTACACGTGTGTTTTGTGCGAATACCATGGTACTTTTATTACTACAGCTCTGTGATGTAGCTTGACATGATAATCCCTCAAGCATTGTTCTTTCTGTTCAGGGTTGCTCTAACTATACTAATGCCATAGTAATTTTAGGATTTTTAAATATTTCTGTCAAGAATGACATGCAGATTTTGATTATAATTGCATCAGGTTTGTATGTGTTGGGTAGGATTATCAATTTCACAGTATCATTTCTACAAATCCGTGAGCATGGGCAGTGTTTCCATCTCCTACTGTCATCTTCAATTTCTTTCTTCAGGGATTTAAAGGCTTCGTTGTAAATGTCTTTTATCTTCGTGGTTAGGTTTATTCCTAGATTTTTTTTTTTCTTTTTAGGGCTGTTGTGAATGGGAGTCTTTCAATGACCTTTCTCAGCATATTTGTTATTAGTATATTAAAAAGCTTCTCATTTTGTAAGTTGGATTTGTATTCTGCTACTCCGCTGAAAGTACTGATCATTTCTAGTTTTCTAGTGAATTTTTTATCACCTCTTTTGCATACAGTATTATCTGAAAATAAGGATAACTTGACTTCTTCTTTTACTGTTTGTATCTTTAATTTCCCTCTCTTGTTTTACTGATCTAGCGAGGGCTTCAAGCTCTGTGTGCAAAGAGAGTGGGGACAGTGAGCAGCCCGGCCTCTGCTGGCTTTTGTATGACTGTTTTGAGTTTTCTCCATCTTGGGTGAGGTTAGAAGTGGGTTTGTCATACACATCATCTGTTATGTTATGATGTCTTATTCTCTCCAGGATGTTTATTATGAAGGAATGATGGATTTTGTCAAAGACCTTTTCTGCATCTATTGGGGTGAGCATCAGATTTTTATCTTTAAGCCCACATATATAACTTATTACATTTATCGGCTTACATATGTTAAACCATCTCTGCATCTCCAGGATAAAGCCAACGAGATCATGGCAGATGATCTTTGATATAACCCAGCATTTGGTTTATAGGTATTTTATTAAAGACTGTTGCATAAGTATTTATCAGTGATTTGACCTTACTTTTGTTATTGTTATTTGGTGGGATGTGTTTTTAGAGCAACACTGACTTTGTGAAAGTAATTTGAAGGTGTTCTGTTTTTATTTTTTGAATAATTTAAGAAGGATTTTTTTTAGAACTTCTTTGAAAGTCTGATATAATTCTGCTGTGACTGCATCTGTAGTTGGTCTTCTTTTAGACAGAAGGACTTTTTAATCACAGTTTTGATTCCTTAAATGTTATTGGTCCATTTCACCTGTTAATCTCTCCGTAGTTTAACTTTGGTAGTGGATTAACCTAGTAATTCATCCATTTCTTTTAGGTTCTCTAACTTAAAGACACAGGTTTTAAAAACACTCCCTTATAATATTCTGTATTTTTCTTTTGGTCTCTGCTTTTCTTTATTATTATTAGTTTATTTATATAATCACTTACAGCTTGATTGCAGCCCTCTCCCCCCTCTCCTCCTGGCCACACCCTCGCACCCCTCCCCTCATTCCTCTCTTCCCCTTCTCTGAGAAGGGAAGGTCCCCCCATGAGTACCAACCCTCCCTGGCACATCAAATCACAGCAGGACTAAGAGCATCCTCTCCCACTGAGGCCGGACAATGCAGCCCAGCTACAGGAAAGGGATCCAAAGGCAGGCAACAGTTAGAGACAGCCCTACTCCAATTGTTAGGTGATACCAATGTGTAGAGGGTCTCTAGTGTTGATCTCTGTTTTGCTCATTTGAGTCCTCTCTTTTTCTTTGGGTTTTTGGGCCAAAGAGCTGTTGATCATATTTCTCTTCTCAAAGAAGCAGCTCTTAGGAATCATTGAGTCTTTATGTTGTTTTCTTCTTTCTATTTCACCAATTTCTGCTCTGATTTTCATTATTTCATGTCACTTACTGGATTTAGGTTTGGTTTGTGTTTGTTTTTCCAAATTCTTTTAAAGAGGAAAAACAGTTTCATGATTTCCAGTGATTTTGTAAGCAAAGAAACTCCTAACTACTGAACAAATACTTCATAGTTAAAATTGTATGAATGTTGAAAATTAATAACAGAATGATGCAAAGTACAAGGAAATTAGCTTGTTTCTCAATACACATAGTAGATCTCAAAAACAAAGGCAATAAAAATATCAAATCAAAACCCAAAACATGAACATAAAAATGTTCTTCAAAAAAATAACTTTTTTGCCTTTCTAGGCCAGTGCTTCCAATGTGATAGGCGTGATACCTTCCCATTCCAAGAGGTGATTTCTATACACAGCAGTTCAATCTAACTGGCTAGATTTGCTGAGAAACAGTTGGTGTTCTGAGTTCTATCAAGTAAGATCCAATAGCCTTTTTGTTTGTATTTACCAAAATACTTTGTACAGGATTCTGAACCAAATGCATTGTGCTTTTTCAGTCAAAAGGATTTTTATTACTCTTGCCAGGCGTCCTCAGCAGAGTGACATCATCTTTAAACCCTGCGTGGTAATCCCTGACACACCTCCTTGATGCCCAGGGAAGACAGGGCCACCTGGATGTCCAACTACTTCCTTAAGCTCATCCAACTTTTGGATGATTACCTAAAAGGCTTCATCGTGGGAGCAGACAGTGTGGGCACCAAGGAGATGCAGCAGATCAGCATGTCCTTCCTCGGGAAGGCCGTGGTGCTGATGGGCAAGAACACCAGGATGCGCAAGGCCATCAGTGGCCACCTGGAGAGCAACCCAGCTCTGGAGAAACTGCTGCCTCATGGGGGAATGTGGGCTTTGTGCTCCCCAAGGAGGACCTCACTGAAATTAGGGACATGCTGCTGCCCATCAAGGGGCCAGCTGCTGCTCTAGCTGGTGCCATTGCCCCGTGTGTGGTCACTGTGCCGGCTCAGGACACTGGTCTGGGACCTGAGAAGACCTCATTCTTCCAGGCTCTGGGCATCACCACCAAAATCTCCGGAGGCACCACTAAAATTCTGAGCGATGTGCAGCTGATCAAAACTGGAGACAAAGTGGGAGCCAGTGAGACCACACTGCTGAACGTGCTGAGCCTCTCCCCCCTTCTCCTTCCGACTGATCGTCCAGCAGGTGTTTGACAATGGCGGCATCTATAACCCAGAAGTGCCTAACAGCACAGAGCAGACTCTGCACACTCGCTTCTTAGAGGGTGTCCGATATGTTGCCAGCATTTGTCTGCAAATTGGTTACCTGTCTGTTGCCTCAGTGCCACACTCTATCATCAACACAAGCAGGCCCTGGCTTTGTCTGTGGAGACTGACTAGACCTTCCCAACTTGCTGAGAAGAAGGTCAAGGCCTTCTTGGCTGATCCATCTGCATTTGTGGCTGCTGCACCTGTGGCCGTGGCCACCACCGCTGCTGCTGCTGCTGCTGCTGCTGCGGCCCCAGCCAAGGCTGAAGCCAAGGAAGAGTCAGAGGAATCAGATGCATATATGGGATTTGGTCTCTTTGACTAATCACCTTCCAAAGCAACCAGTTCAGCTAGCTTATTTTGGAAAACATGGAAATAAAGGTTTACTTATCTTAAAAAAAAAAAAAAAGATTTTTATTATTACTGTTTCATTTTCCTCATTTGTTATGGTGCTGTTTAGGTTGTTGATCTTTTCTTGGTTTAGCTTTGGTTATGTGGATGAATCAAGAAATTCATACATTTCTTTTAGGTACTCCATCATAACGGAGTACAGGGTTTTATTCCTTCATAGTATTCAGTATTTCTTTGATTCCTGTTGCAATGTTTCCCTGATCCCATTAATTTTGGTCATCTCTTTCTTTTGTTTAGTTGGGCCCAAAGTCTGTCAGTCTTGTTTATCTTCTCAAAGAACCAGCCAGATTTGGGGGGGGTGTTATTTTAATTTGTTTCTATTTAATTAATCTCTCCTTTGACTTTCATAACTTCTTGTTGTATGGTTGGTTGAAGTTTTGTTCTTGATCTTCCCAATCCTGTGTTGCATCATTAAGTCGTTTATTTGTGCTCTTTCTGATTTTTTTTTTTTTTAATGCAGGCACTTAGGGCTATAGAACTGCTTTTAATGTGTCCCAGAGGTTTTGTTGTAGTGTGCTTTCATTTTTATTTAGTCCCAGGATTTTGGGGTTTTGTTTGTTTTTCAGGACAGGATTTCTCTGTGTAGACCTGGCTGTCTTGCACTCCCTTTGTAGACCAGGCTGGCCTTGAACCCACAGTGATATGTCTGCCTCTGCCTCCTAGAGTGCTGGGATTACAGGCCTGGGCCACCACTCCTGGCTCCAGGAATATTTTTATTTCTTTCTTGACTTCTTCTTTGACCCATGCATGGCAGTAATGAATTGGCTAATCTACATCAGTTTATAAACTTACTAGAGTTTGTTTGCTGTCAAGTTTATGCATCATTGCATAATGGCTGGATGAGATACATGGAATTTCAATTTTCTGTATTTGAAAAATTTCAATGTTTTTTTTTTTTTAATTTCAATTTTTCCGTATTTGTTGAGGGTTGCTTTGTGTCTCTAGATGAAGTCTTCTTCAAAGTAGTCTCTATGCTTTGCTCAGTAGAGTATCTTTGGTATTCAGTGAGATATCATATAAATTATCTCTGAGGCCCATTTGATGATGTAAGATGTCATTTAATTTTGAGGCTCCCCTGTTTATTTTTTTGGCTAGATGACTTATCTATTGGAGAGACTGGGGTGATAAAATTACCTACAATGGGTGCCCCAGAGTGGTGCATGTATGTTTAGTATTGTTATGTTTTCCTGATTAATTAATCGCTTGATTTTAATGAAGTGTCCTTTGTCTCTTCTATTTAGTTTTAGTTTGAAGTCTATTCTGATATTAAGATGGCAATGCCTGCTTGCTTCTTGATCTCCTTTGATTGGAATACTTTTTCTTTCCTTTTACTTTAAGTGCTACCTATCATTAAAGCTGAGTTTCTTGTAGATAATAGATAGAAAGATTTTATTTCTTAATCCATTCAGTCTGTGTCATTGGATTGTAGAATCAGTCCATTAATATTTAGAGTTATTAAAAGATATGTGTGTGTTGCAGTCATTTTGAGGGTTTTTTGACATCTCAACAGAGACAGGGAAAGTTCATGGGGCCTCTACTCCTAAATGAAGAACTACAAACAATTAACATCTTCTCTTAATTAGCAATTAAGAGAAGAAGACTTAGTCTTCCCCAGGGAGAGGCCCCTGATTGTTTCTCCAATGCCAATTGTTTGCTCAGATATGTACAGTCAACACAGAACGAACTCAGCATAATACATTTATTATATTCTTTTATAGGTATATGTAACAATGATGATTTAAACAGAAGAGGCTGTAAATTGGTGGACAGACATGGGAGGTGTGTGAGAGAAGACAGGGGATAAACTAAGTAATTATATTTTAATTAAACTTAAAAAACTAATGTCAAAAACTTACATTAAATTTTTCTGTAACACTGACTTTCAATTCTGAAGCTACTTAAATACATTCTGTGATAGTGCTTATATAATCGTCAGTTTATTGCTGAAAACTTTGATAATCGTATCTTTATCAAAGTTATATAACAGTATTTATGCCTATTCTTCTAAAACTATTCCTATTTTATGCAACTACTTTGTAAGAAGAGACACTAAGAAATACATACATAGTTCCATTGCTGCCTACCTCACATGACAGTTACATGCTATTTATTTATTTTTCTATTTATCTATTTATTTATTTATGTTTATTACAACTCATTCACTTTGTATCCCAGCTGCAGCCCCCTCCCTTGTCTCCTCCCAGTCTCACCCTCCCTCCCTCTTCTCCACTCATGTCCCTCCCCAAGTCCACTGATAGGGAAGGTCCTCCTCCCCTTCCATCTGACTCTAGCCTATTAGGTCTCATCAGGATTGGCTGCATTGTCTTCCTCTGTGGCCTGGTAAGGCTGACCACCCCCAGAAGGAGGTGATCAAAGAACTAGTCACTGAGTTCATGTCAGAGACAGTCTTTGTTCCCCTTACTAGGGTACCCACTTGGACACTGAGCTGCCATGGGCTACATCTGTGCAGGGGTTCTAGTTTATCTCCATGCATGGTCCTTGGTTGGAGTATTAGTCTCAGAAAAGACCCCGGGGCCCAGAGTTTTTTATTCTGTTGCTCCCCTTGTGGAGCTCCTATCCCCTTCAGGTCTTTCTATCTCCCCCTTCTTTCATAAGATTCCCTCCACTCTGCCCAAAGTTTGGCTATGAGTCTCAGCATCTGTTTCGATACCCTGCTGAGGACATTTGTTCAACCATGTTTGTAGCAGTTTTATTTGTAATAGCCAGAATCTGGAAACAATCCGGATGTCCTTCAACTGAAGAACAGATACAAAAATTGTGGTATACTTACACAATGGAATACTACTCAGCAATTAAAAACAAGGAAATTGTGAAATTTGAAGACAAATGGTGAGAACTAGAAAAGATCATCCTGAGTGAGGTAACCCAGAAGCAGAAAGACACACGGTATATATTCACTTATAAGCGGATATTAGCCACATAACACAGGATAAACATACTAAAATCTGTATACCAAAATAAGTTAAGCAAGAAGGAGGATGTTCAATCCTCATTCAGAAAGGCAAACAGGACAGACATCAGAAGTGGAAGAAAACAGGGTACAGGACAGGAGCCTACCACAGAGGGCCTCTGAAAGTTACATTTTTTTAAGTTACATTCTTTTTTAAATTTAAAATATTATAATTTTTTTTATTTTATGCGTACGGATGTCTTGCCTGTATGTATGTCTGTGTACTAAGTGTGTACCTGGTGCCAGTGGAGGCTGGAAGAGGGGTTGGATTCCTGGAACTGGAGTTGTCGACAGTTGTCAGCTGCCATATGGGTGCTGGGAATCAAACGCAGGTCCTCTGGAAGAGCTCTTAACCATTGAGCCATTTCTCCAGTTCACTACATTTTTTTTTCAAGACAGAGTTTCTCTGTGTAGCCTTGGCTACCCTGGACTCATTTTGTAAAGCAGGTTGGCCTTGAACTCGCAGAGTCCACATGCTCCTGTCTCCCCAAGTGCTGGGATTACAGGCATGTGCCACCATACCCAGCTACCCTCTTTTTTTATGTGTTACTTTACAGGTAAGTTCTTAGCTTTAACTCAGTGGTTCTCAACCTGTGAGTTGAATATCGGAGCCTAGGTCCAAAAAACAAAAATGGAGAGAAAGTCCTATGAATTTAATATCCCTGACAGACTGGAAAAGACAGGATTCATAATACTAGGAGACTCTGAAACAAATCAAGAGAGCCAACGACATGGGGGAAAGATACTAAGGGAGAGACTCATCCATTCAATAAGGTCTCTAGCTTAACAGTATTGTGTCCACATGGACAAACGGGCTGTGGCTGTGCAGTTAGTGCTGGCAGGAGCCATGTGACGGTGGACACAGAGGCTCTGCTGGTCTTACAAATATAGTGATGCTTACAGTTAAAATTTTAATGCTAAGGCCCTGAGTTAAGTTTAAGGTCTAGTATTTTTAAACTCCATGATTTTTAGGGTCCTGTTGGGATGGATGCTCCTTCAACTCCACTTGTGAACCAAAGAATGACTTTTTTTAATCATTCATTAATTAATTTCCTTTACATCATGATTGAAGCTTCCTCTCCCATCTCTCTTCCCAGTCCCTCCCTCTCACTTCCCCTAACCCTCATCCCCTCTCTTTTTCTCCTCAGAGAAGGGGAGACCTCCCATGGATATCAACCAGTCTTGGCTTTCTTACCCAGAGTTTGTCCTACTTTGTTCCAACAAAGCAAACAAACATAGATGAGCAGTTGTTGAAAGGGGGAATCTTGGCAAAAATCATGAAATTATATTTGAGGTAACTCATCTCCATTGCGCCCTCTTCCAAATGGCAGAGGCCTGAAGAACTGCTCCCAGCTGGAAGGAGCCAGAGCCTCTTTCAAAGCTTTCCGGCCAAAAGGAGATTTACTCTGCCAAAGAGCATTTCCAGAAAAGAAATTTTTGTTTTGTTTTGAGAAATATGAAATAAAAATTGTTGCAGAACATAAAAATACAAAACTACCCATTAAAGAGAAGTAGAATTTGTTAGAGTGGGATTGACAGAAGCAATGTGGAAATGAAACCAAGACAGGCATCTCCAGAAGAATTGTTCCTCACTCAGGACAGTGGAAGCCGCAGACTCTCCCGTGAGAGCCACATGGTGTGGGCTCTTAGGGTTTTATAGGATGGAAAAGGAGGAGTTTGGGGATGGAAGAGTCCACCTGCAGCTCAGGCCTCTGCAGTCTGGAAGTGTGGACTCCCGCGGGGCTGGTATGTGGGTCTTCTCACCAGAAGCTTCCCAGGGTGTCATCAGTCAAGTCAGCTTTCTGGTCCAGGGTGTCTCAGCCCACCTGGGGCTTCTGGCTCACTAACCCCTTCCCTAGGGTTATCAAAGTATTTTGAGAATTACACATATAAATTTGTTATTTGCCATTTAAATTTAACTTTGTGGTTTAAGTTAAGTTGAAATCTGTAACTTTAAATACATCTGTTTGTACTTGTAGTATTGTTGAAACTTAGATTGCCTCTCTAGTCCCAGCAAGCAGAGAGAATATCCCAGGAATGCTTTTGGCAGTCACAAAACCAAATCTGCTTGGCAGCGATCGTTTCCCTGGACGCCCTCCCACACCTACATACTCATCTCTCCCGAGTAGGTCTGGCATTCCAGGCTTCCTTCAACAGTTTTTGCTCCCTCCTTATTTCCCAGGGGCTCCCTTATCCCTGCATCTAATTCAAGCAACACTCTGAAGTGAAGGACACAGCCTCACAGGAGGAGGACTCCCTCCTCTCCACTATTCTCTACGTTCAGCAAGGTTGTCTTTTGCAAGGTCCTCTTTCCCTCTCCTCCAGAGCTTAGGTCATGAAGAGCCTCCTTCAACACAAGAACTAAGTTCATTCAATTGGTAGCATTTCTAAGAGTGTGTTCTTTTGTTTGGCTTGGTTTGGTTGGTTTCAAGGCCCACTGGAAAGTTTCTACACTCACATCTCTGTAGAGTGGAAATCATCTAGAAAACTCCCTGGGATGCCGTTTAAATGCTGTGCTTGCAGAGGGTCTAGCAAGATTATTTTAATGGCTTAAATTTGGGGTGTGCTCAGAGTCAGAAGATTAGGGAGACTGTCCTATCTGGATTGATTTAACTATCTGAAGTTTTATCCCTTTGAGCACTAAAACAAAAATATTATTTAAGTTGTTCTTTTTGGAGTGGTCATTTATATATGCTGCCTTGCCTTTAAAGCAGGCTAGACTTTATTCTGGATGAAACCTATTCCATAACAGGATGTGCCTCAAGGAGGGAAACACATATCAACCTGATTGTATCTGTTATCCCGAGCTCAGACTCTTCAGAATTCTTATGTCATGCTCTGGTGTCCCCTTTTCCTCCCTACTGTCACAACATGCAGCCACACAGTTGTGCATACACCTCTCCGTGTGTGTTGCATTCTGCCATCTTCTAACCTGATATAATTTTGGAATGAGATGTGGAACCATGTATAAAATAAAAGTCTTTAGACCTAGAGTGCAGAGTGTGTGACAGTACTCACATGAACCTATGAAAGGTTTGAGTATGACCCAAAAGAAGTGAGAAAGAAAATAACATGACTCACTAGAGATGATTATTTTAAGAGTCTCTTTTGAGTAACCAGGTTACAAAAATAGAAGATTATACTACTCTTTGAGATATACTTCATAAATTATAAGTTTTGCTGATTACAAATACAATGTAGTTGACAATAAAGATTAGTCATTACAGGATGTTATTTATAAAAGCCCTTAGGGATATTAAAGAATAAATCATTTTGTGGATACATACTTTATTTCTCATGGCTAAGTACATAAGTGTGGAATTTTTAAATGGATTTAATCCTATTACCAGTTTTTATATGACTTTCACACAAAATCATTTCTTCAACTGTGTTTATTGTTTTTTAATTTTTAGAATTTGCCTATAATCAAAGCAAGTGAAATGCAGCTACTGTTTTAAGAAAGAACAAAAAGTGGAGAAAATAGCATGATGGGTAGAAGAAGAAAAGGCCCCACGGAGGAAAAGATATGACCATTTGAGGACCCAAAGGAAGTCCATCTGTTAAGAGTTTGCTCTCTGAAGGGACATGTGCTAGGAGATGAGGATGTCTGGAGTCAGACTAGGAAGGGCCTTTTAGGACACACTCAGCACGCCATATTTCATGTTAACTTAATGGTCTTTGGGAATAGAATAATATGGCTTGGGGGAGGGTAGACGTGTAAAGGGGAAGCAGACAAAGCCCCCTGTCATGCTGAGAGACCAAAGACTTAAAACCCAGTGGGTGTTGTTTTAAAGGTTAGCCTTAATGCCTTGAGGGGAAGAACTAGCCTTACTGCATTCTTTCCTACCCACGAATTATACAGTTGCTGGGACCAGGCCAGACTGTTTGTAGTCTTGGTGCCTAACCTGGACCAAATCATTTCAATTTCCCTTACCCAATCATGTAATGTCAAAGCATGTAAGTCTCTCCTTGCCTTTTTTCCCTTTAAAAACTTTGTACCCCTAGACCTTGGGGCCACATTCCTTTCCTGTTTCCACAGGAAGTTTGTGTCCCGTATTTAAACACGTACACAATTTTAAAAACCTCATGGATTTACAGCAGATTCTATTCCTGGTCTTTTGGGGTTCATGAACTGGGCATAATAATACTATTGAAATCTCAATTTTTTTTTGAGGGGAGGGTCTCTTAAGTCAGTGTTCTTTTGCTGCCATGACCAAGGCAGCTCTTATAAAAGAAAGCTTTTCACTAAGCTTGCTTAGTTTCAGAGGTTTCATCCATTATCACCATGGCAGGGGGCCTGGTAGCACACAGGCAGACATGGTGCTGGAGAATCTGAGAGTTCTAAATCCAGATCCACAGGCAGCAGGAGGAGAGAGCTATTTTTGAAAACCTCAAGCCCCACCCCCAGTGAAACCCTTCTAATCCTTTCAAATGGTGCCACTTCCTAGTGACCAATCATTCAAATCTATGTCCTCTTGGGGGCATTCTCATTTAAACCACCATTAAGGGCTAGGCTTAATGTTTCCCTATGAGTTTTTGAACTGTAAACTCTAAAAGAAATGAGGTTAAAAAACAAAGTAACTTTACAAAATGAAGAATTAGAAGTGAGATTGCTTGTTCAATTTCAAGTACCAAGGAGTTGCTTTAGAGAAATGATTTGACAATTAATAGTGTGTCTGAATACAGCCATTTTGTCAAGTTCCTTATTTGAGGAATGGGCACAGAAACCAAGTTCTCCACTTGGCTTCAAATATGCCTCTTAGGAAATAGAGAAATATATAAAAATCAGTAGTAGCCTTCCTATACTACAAGTTTATTTTTTTAAGCTCATGTGCATGGGATTGTTTCTCTGACTTCTTTCTCAGTATATTTGTTGTTGGTATCTAGTAAGGATACTTATTTTTATATGTCTATTTTGTATCTTTTTACTTTGCTGAATGTGTTTATCAACTTTAAGAATTTTCTGATGGATTCTTTGATGTGAGGGTCTCTGCAAACACCACAACCATCAGTGAATATCTCCTTGTCTTTTTGCTCTAGCTAAGAGTTCAAGTGCAATATTGAACAAGAATGGAGAAAACAGACAGATTTGTCTTTTTTTTTCTTTTTGTCTGATTTTAGGAAAAATGCTTTGACTTTCTCTTCATTTAGTTAGATATTGCCTGTGGGTTTGTTGTATGTTGTCTTCCTTATGTGGACATATGTCTCCTGTATCTCTAGGTTTTTCAGTACTTTTAACATGAAGTGATGTTAGACTTTGTAAAAGGCTTTTTCTGCATCTAATGAGATGATGCTGTAGTCTCTACCTTTGGGCATATTTACATAGTAGGTACATTTATTCATTTCTGTAAGGTGAATCATCCCTGCATCTCTGGAATGGTGCCGGCTTAGTTATGGTAGGTGATCTTTTTTTGTGTTTATAAATTTGGTTTGCAAGGTTTTAATTAATTCTTTTACTTTTGAGATTGTGGTATATCATTTCTTCCTTTCCTTTTCCATCCAAATCCTTCCAATAACCCCCCTTTTTGCCCTCTCTTTCAAATTCATGCTCTCTTTTCCCATCAAATGTTTTACTGGGAATTTTTGCATGTATATTCATCAGAAAAATTGGCCTATAACTTTTTGTTGAGTCTTTATACAGTTTTGTTATCAGTATAATATTGGCCTCATAAAAAGAATTTGGAACTGATCCTTGTCTATTTTATGGAATACTTGGGGGAATGTTGGTTTTTCTACGAAGGTCTGGTAGAATTCTGAGCTGAATTTGTATGGCCCTAGTAGGCATTTTTTAGGTTAGAAATTTTTAAATTACTGCTTCTATCTCATTGTATATTATGGGTCTGTTTAAGTTATTTGCCTCATCTTGATTTAACTTTAGTGTGTCATATGTTTCTAGAATTCATCCATTTCTTGATTTTTTTTTTCAGTTTGGTGAACTATAGATTTTTAAAGTATGTTATTGTGATGCTCTGAATTTCCTCAGTGTCTGTTGTGATGTCTCTTTTTTCATGTCTCATATTATTAGTTTGGATCTTCTTTTTTTTTCTTGGTTAAATTGTTAATCTTGTTACCAACTCTTTGTCTCATTGATTCTTTATATATTTTTTCTACATCATTAATTTTGGCTCTGATTTTGATTTTCTTTTGCCACCTTCATTTGGGGGGGTATTGTTTATTCTTTTTTTTTTTTCTTTGTCTTTTAATATTAGTGATAGTTCACTGAGTATAATAGTTTGGGTTAACAGCTCTGGTATTTCAGAACTTGCCTTTCCATCCCTTCTGGCTCTAAATGCTATTGTCTAAAAGTTAATCAGGTGTTATTTTGGTGGGCCTGTCTTTGAAAATGACTTGACCTTTCTTCCTTGCTGATTTTAATACCCTTTCTTTATTCTTTGATTTTAATGTTTTAACTATAATATGTTATGGGGAATTTCTTTTCTGGTCCTGTTTGTTTGGTGATGCATAAACCTCTTTTACCTGGAGAAGCCTCTCTTTTCATAATTTCAGAAGCTTTCTTTTATGATTTTGTTGAAAATATTCTGTATTCCCTCTGTCTCTAGTTCTACTTTGTCTTTGTCATCTTCTCCCTCCCTTCCTCCTTCTCCCTTTCCTTTAGGTAGAATTCAAAGGTTAATTCCTTTCATGTTGTCTCAATGCTCTCTTGTGTTCTGTTCTTCTTTATTTTTTTTTAAATTCTCATTGACTTTTACTGAGTGATTCAATATTCTACTTGATCTTCTACAAACTCACTGTTTTCCATATGATTAATTCCACTGATGAAGACATTCACTTAGGGTTTTTTGGTTTGGTTTGGTTTGGTTTTGGCTCGTTGAGTTTTCACTACTACCATTGATTTAGTTTGGCTTTCCTTCACCAATCCTATCTCTTTATTGAATAAATTTTTCATATCTTGGATTGACTTTCTTATTCCTTGGAACTCTTTGTTTTTTGTTTTCTTTGAGTTGTTTGGTTACAGTTATGACCACTCTTTGGAAGATCTGAAGATTTGGACTGTTTTCATTGGGGTTCACTAGGTTTGTGTGTGTGTGTGTGTGTTGTCTCACACATCTCAACTAGTTTTTTAGTTACATATTTCTTTTTGCTCAAATTACCTTTCCTCTTTAGTGTAGGTGTGTACAAAGGTTAAGTGCTAAGAAAGTTGAGACCTTTTTTTTTGTGGACTTTGAATTGGGACTACAGGTTTTAGCCTTAGTGTTTGAGATTCCTTTAATGTCTGCCTGTACAATATACTCTGGCCACCCCTCTCCTATGCTGCCTTCTGGTGTGGCTTTCTGAGCCCAGTTGCTCTCCTTCAGTACACTCTGGTCAGCTAAGGCTTGGGACAGCAGACCTTGGGAAGCTGAGCAGTCAGCATATCTGTGAGAAGTACATGACCCCATATTGTCCTCAGGTAGTCTTGCTGCAGTCTGACAGGTGGGCATATAGAAAATAGTCAATCTGAATAATGATTAAGGTACATGTGGGAACAATGTGCTTACTATGATATTACAACAGTTGAGCACAGTGGTGCGTGCCTCTAATCCCAGCACTTGGAAAGCAGAGGCAAGTGGATCTCTGTGATTTTTAGGCCAGCCTGGCCTATATAAAGAGTTCTAGGACATTCTGGGCTACACAAAGAGACGATGTCTCAAAACAAACAACAAAAACCAAATTGCAACATCAGTAGGCAATAGGATTTTCATTTCTATGCTAATCTCTAGGACACAATGTTTACTGTGTTACCTACGACTATTCACTGATGATCTTTTTAATCACCTAATGTTTGAAAATGGTTATTAATATATTCAGGATCCATTGGCTTTTAAAATGTCCTCTCAAAAATTCTTGTCATGTTATTTATTTTAATTTTCAGTTTTTAGAGGGTTTTTGTTGTTGTTGTTGTTGTTGTAGTTTAGTTTGTTTGTTGTTTCTCCTGTGTCTCAGGCTATCCTTGAATTAAATATGTAACCAAAAGTCATATGATCCTCCTGCCTCCACCTCCCAAGTGCTGGAATTCTAGGCATGTGCCACCATATCCATTTTTTTAAACAATTTTTAATTTTTATTTATTACAATTTATTCACTTTGCATCTCAGTTGTAGGCCTCTCCTTCATCCCCTCCCAACCCCATCCTCCTTCCCTCTTCTGCTATGTCCATCCCCCAGTCCACTGATAGGGGAGGTCCTGCTCCCCTTCCATCTGACCCTAGCCTATCAGGTCTCATCAGGACTGTCTGCATTGTCTTCCTCTGTGGCCTGGTAAGGCTGCACCTCCCCACCTCCCAGGGAAAGGTTATCAAAGAGCCAGCCACTGAGTTTATGTCAGAGACAGCCCCTACCATGTCCAGTTTTATAATATTATTTATACAAGTATGATCAGGGAAATGAAAATTCTTGCTTCTAATATTTTATAATTATTTTTTTCTGTGGTACATCAAATTTGATTATTTTTTCCCATGAGAAACATAAATCAAAATTTAATTTAATGAAAGAGGTACTCAGTTGTTATGTCATCAAACATAACAAAAAAGGGCTACTGAGGAGACACCTCACTTGGTAAAGCATTTGCTGCCCAAACACGAGGACCTAGGATTAGCCCTAGCACCCAGTAAAATCCAGGCACCTTAGCACATGCCTATAATCTCAGCACTGTAATCCCTGGAGCTTGCTGGTCAGCCAGTTTGGCCAATCATCAAATTCCAGGTTCAGCGCACCTCCCTCTGGGGGTGAGCAGCCTTACCAGGCCACAGAGGAAGACAATGCAGACAGTCCTGATGAGACCTGATAGACTAGGGTCAGATGGAAGGGGAGGAGGACCTCCCCTATCTGTGGACTTGGGGAAAGGCATGGGAGGAGAAGAGGGAGGGAGGGTGGGATTGGAAGAGAACGAGAGAGGGAGGCCACAGCCGGGATACAAATTGAATAAATTGTAATAAATGATAATAATAAAAAAGTACTTACCTACATAAGAATATAGTGCTCAGAGCAGGGAGACACAGTTTTCTGTAAACAAGCTCATTTTCCTAAAAACTACAGAGACTGTTTTCTTAGATACGTTTTTAGTATTCTTTTCCCTTTTAAAAGGGAATATTGAACTGTTTCCAATTAAATCAAAATGTGGCATAAAAAGAAAACCCAATAAATCATTAAATGAAAATTCTAAGAAAAAAAAAGGAGAAACTCTCAAAAAATAAGATAAAGGGTCTGGAGACATGGCCCAATGGTTAAGAGTTCATACTGCTCTTGAAGGGACCCCAGGTTCTGTTCCCGGCACCCATGTTAGGCACCTACACCCTCTGCATCATCTGTGCACAGCAGTACTCATTTTTACACGCCCATACATACACACACACACACACAAACACACACACACACACACAAACACGCACACAAACACACACACACACACACAAACACACATATACACACACACAAACACACACACACATACACACACACATGCATACAATTAAAAATAAAAAATAAATCTTCATAGTACAGAGTTGTGGAGCCTAGTTCCAACATCTACAAAACACTCCCAAATCTAAGACTCTGGGAATATTGCAGAAGATGGAGCAAAAACATTGTAAGATCCAGATCAGAGAGTTTGCTGTGAGATTGTATCTCCTAGTGAAGTTAGAGGCCACAGCCATAAAGTCTCACCAGTATGACAGCCAAGACAGGAACTGAAGAAGGATGACTCCAATGGACATGCCATGGTGGGCAGGGAAAGCCCAGGAGGCCTCAGCCCTACACAAAGAATTCTGGGACACAGGTGGTCTTCTCCAGGGAAGTACGCACCAATTAGCTGTCCGGTGCCAAATGTTCAGCGCTGAAAATACAAATATGGGTATCTTTGTATGGAGTAAATGGGTTTTATTTAGGAATATATATGTCTATGCATATATGTGTACAATAGCAATTAGTGAAAAAAGAGGCTATGAATTTGAAGGAGTGTATGAGATGGCTTTAAGGGAAGAAAGGAAAGGGAGAAATACTGTGATTACATTCTAATCTTTAAAAAAATAAAACTTAACAAAAAAATAAGCAAAAGCAATTCTAAAATAAATAAATAAATAAATCTTTAAAAAAATACAACGAACAGCGATATCCACCCAATACCAACCTCTACTTTCCATGTGTCCAGGCACTCATGCCTACCTGCCTGCATGAGTACAAACACACACATTTTTCAACATCATTTCCCTGCAAGTCTTTTAATAATGAATGGCTCAAAACAGTCAAAATCTAGCCCGATTAAGACCTTATTGTGATTTGGTTGAACAAAAAGTTCTACCCGGAAAATATTCCCTGAGAGCATGAGACCCTGCCCAGCAGGACAGGTTAGAAACACACAGTCTTGAAGCGCTGCGGCTCTCTCCCTGGGAGATGTATTTCCACCGTCACGTCCTTGTTTTTCTAGCACACAAAGCCCCTCTCCATCTAACCAGCTTTCAAAATATTCTTACACTTCCAGACCTTTCTCCCCCAAACCATACATTTGTGCCATGGGATGATATAATGGCAAAATATGGACTTTAAAAATATTGATTTTTTAACCATAACCATTTCCTTACCTTTTAGATACAGGCCAATGTTTAATTTACTGTTTTCTCACAGAACTAAAGGAAAATAGCAACAAGACGGTTTATATATAATATGTGACCTTTGGAGCTTAATTGACTGGTCTCAAATCCTGACTTCTCCCAAACAGGTAATTTAACTTTACTTTTTTCATCTACAAAATGAGCATTTTATCTTATAGAGTTGATGTGAGAGTTCAGTCAATTTGATACATGTAAGAGTTTGAGATGTCAACACAGTAGCATTTTACTTTAGTGTAGTCTTAGAGCAGATCAGGATTGCTTAAGACTATGAAATTATTATCCCACTTTTCAGAGCCAAGCTCACCAGGAAGTCATGTGTTGCATCATGATCCAATGTCAGAGAGCTGGGAGAAGCATGAGCTCACTCTTGCGTAGTGACTGTTGGATACTCTTGAGAATTCCTTACTCTGCATTTCCCACGGTTGTGCAAATGCCTGGGTGACATACACCTAAGTGCCATGAAGCTGGTCCATAAAATCCACATTATTAATGCTTCCTAGTAGTTGGAAGAAATATACAGTTCTATTTCTGGAAGAGACTTCATAATGAGCCTTCCGTCTTTTCATCTGTCACAGACTGTAGCAAAAAAAAAAAAAAAAAGCCCTTATGACCGGGCTAGTGATGCAGATCAGCTGGTAGAGTGCCTGAGGAGGGTGCAGAAGCCTTGGCTTTGATGCCCAGCACCACATAAGCACAGTGCAGTGGCCCATGCCTGAAATCCCAGCACTCAGGAGGACAGAGGCAGAAGGTCAGAAAGTCAAAGTTGCTCTTGATTCTCTCTCTTAAACACACAAACACACACACACACACACACACACACACACACACGATATCCATCATTTCAGCAATCTCGGTTAAGCCAGTTTTCAAGACTAAATCCTACCTCTAGGCCACTTTGGCATCCACAAGTCTCTCCTTCCAGTTTTTGCTTCCTTTAAGCTTTGGGAGGGTGGAAAGCTGTGCTAATGAGAGGAGTAAGATAATAGAGTCTTATTTGACCTTTGGAAAGTTGGCTCTCGTAGCCTCATCATAAAAAGGATTCCAAGCCACAATTTTTTTTGTTGTTGTTATTCAGAATGAATGTGTAGGCTGGCGTCTGTTCTCGGGCCGGAAGTCAGCTTTTGTTTTCTCCTAGCTGAGTGTGCTAAGGGAAGTTCACCTTAAATGGTAGTCGCTCTGCTTTATTTGCTGCTTTATGCTAAGCCTTTCTTACTAAATTCTTAGACGTTTATTCAAGATTGCCATCTCCACCGATCTGCATCCAGCAGCTCTGCTGCCACCACATACACCTGGCAGCTGGCCACTGTGGCAACGTTGAGATTACCTCCTCCCAGGAACTCATTAAAGCCGCATTGGATGGCGTCAGTTGGAGTCATTCCACCTTCACCCAGCAGGTATTTATAGAGCAACTCCTCTGAGCGTGATGAGGAATCACAAAGGCAGCTAAGGCATGATTTCCCGTTTTTCCATCTACTGAAATAAAATTTTTAGTTATTTATCTTCTATGAATGAGTGTTTGCCTGCACGCATGGATGTGTCCTACATACATGCCTGGCACTTCCAGAGTAAGAAAAGGGCAGCTAGTACCAGGACACTGGAGTCACACGTGGCTGTGAGCTGGCTATGTTGGTGCTGGGAACTGAACTCCGGAGTTGCGCAAGAGTGGCAAGTAAGCTTAACTGCTGAGCCATCTCTCCAGTCCTTCATCCCCAGGCCTGTTAAAAGGACTTAAATGTAGCAAGTCCAGGCATCAGTTTCCTTTCCTGTTGTTATGCTAAGAACTGGATCCAGGTCCTCACACATGCTAGGCAAATGTTCCACCACCGAGCCAAATCCCCAGCTCTTCAGTTTTCTCCCTTGATCCTCTGGAGAGACTGGCTCCTAATATTTGCCAGAAGTAAGACATTCTTTCCTTGTTATTTATAACTAAGACCATAGCTCATCTGCTTCTAATATTCTAATCTTGCTCTTGCCTGTGGGCTTTGTTTTACTTCTGGTGGGAGTGGCTGCATGGAAGGAGCCCAGGGCCGGGCGGACTAACAGAAGTTTTCACTGCTGAATTGCACCTGTTATACCTGCCTGGCGGTAGAGCTCTCACAGTTGGATTTTAACACCACTTGAAAACAAAACCAAACCTCGTGATAAATGTGAGGTGATGATGTCCAATTCAATAAAAAGGAGTGAAAATTCTGTTCTAGCTGCGTATTCTAAGTGTGGAGATAAAAACAGTAAGACTGCATTTTATTCCCTCCTTGTGCTCAAAGGCTCTCAGAAAGGCGGACCTGGGCAAAGCAGTTGTCCCTGGTGGATGACATCAGAAAGGACATGAATGCTCACCAGATGGACGGCACATAGAAGGGGTCCTGTGCATTAGGAGCATCCTGTATGGAGCCTGCAGGATGAAGAAGTATGTTAACAGTCTGTGAAGAATCAGAGTTGTGTCAAGTGGCTATGCCTGGTCTTGAGAGACCTAGGTCAAGAAGTTTGGGTGAGTTCTACCACTGGGAGTCAAATGAAGAGGATTCATTAAGGTGAGTGGAACAATCAATTGGAATTTTATAAAGAATATTCTGGCTGCCATGATTGCAATGAATTAGATGAGAGCAAACTAGAACAAGGACATTTTGGAAATTTGAAAGGACCATACGGGGCCAAAAATGGCTTGACAGGCCATAGGCCCTAGAGGAGAAGCTAGTACTATTATTCTAAGTAGCCATAGTAGTAAACCAATTCCTCATGCCCTGTTATTATACCTACAGATTAAGGCAACTCTCAGCTCTTATCAGAGAAGCATCTGTTTGCAATAAACAAGCAACACAGAAACCTGCAACTTGCCAAGGTATGAGGAGAAGAGACTGCAGAATTTTCAGCACTGAAGAGAGTAAGCTCCCTCACAGTCCTCCTTCCAAGTCTTAGGGATCATTGCAGAAGAGGGGCTGAAGAGACCTTAAGACTCAGAGGTGTGGATGCCTCCAAGGAGACTGTCTCCTGGACACAGCACGGCAGTTACACAAATGCACTCAAAGTAATTGTGACAGTACGCACAGCATCCGTCAAGCCCATGCCAGAGGAAATCCCAGCATGAAGAAGAGCTGGGCATGAAGTTCCACTAAGAGCTGAGGAGCGACTGTTAACAACTGCTAGCTGGAAAGCAATGGTCCGTTTTCTCTGAATGCAGAGCCCATGATGGGTCCATCAAACTCCCGTGGGAGTCCACATATTAAAGGGTATTTAGGCAGCTGGCCTTGATGGGGGAAAAAAACCCACAAAACTACGTAGGAAGGGAAGGGGGGATGGATCTGGGGAGAGATGGAACAGAAAGGATGAATAGGATCTAAACTCATTGTACAAAATTCTCAAATGACATTTAACTGTGCAGCAGGAACAGAGAGACAACATCAGCAGAGGCTGAGGATTGTGAAGACACTGCAGAGATGTGGTGAGACCAAGTTCAGGGTGACTCAGGTCTCCACCTTTGGTGGTCAGCTCTGTGTTGGTGTTACACCCAAACACAGAACTGTCAATAGAGGATAAAAAGATGTTCAGGACTCTACAGTTGGATGGCCAGTCCAAAGATTTCCAGAGGGGTCATAGTCAAAGAGCTGGCAATCATGGCCTCGAGGATTGTTATCTGTGGATGATG
Organism: Meriones unguiculatus; assembly: GCF_030254825.1. Classification (NCBI taxonomy): domain Eukaryota; kingdom Metazoa; phylum Chordata; class Mammalia; order Rodentia; family Muridae; genus Meriones; species Meriones unguiculatus. The sequence continues at coordinate 14,539,320 of NC_083352.1, read as the reverse complement.
GCTAGAGTCCTAAATAGAGGTGTCCTGAGTGAGGAGAGATAAGTGACAAAAACAATGACAAGATGTGCCCACGAAACTGCAACCATACGGCCCGTACAAACAAGGCCCATACAATGACAACACTAGTCAACACGCCACCATGATGGTGGAACGTCACAGGGCTCCAGCCCTAGATGGAGAATTATAGGCAATCACTAGCTGCTGGGAGAGGGGGAACTGTTCTCCAGGGACATGCCCCCTGACAGGCTTCAATGAAATCTTAGGTGGCCAGTCACCAAACACACACACACACACACACACACACACACACACACTTATAAATATGAGAGAGAGTAGGGAGGGAAGAAGAGGGGGTGCAAATGGTGTGAAAAATACAGTGTTGTGTAAAGTTCTAAAATTCTAATATGCAAATTTTAGATAAAAAATGATGTTTAAAAAAGAACATTTCTTCTCAGCAAAGTGGGCACAGACGCACTACAGGGAGTCATGACTGGCTGGAACACAGACAGTAAATATATAAATGTGGAAAGCTTCCTCAGATCGCTGAAGCTGCATACAGTAACATAATATGAAATGCAGAATTAGCACAGTGCTGGCCAAGCCTCACTCATTGTTCAGAGGATGGTTGGAAACACACAAAGTAGCAACATCATTAATAATAATAAGAAGAAGAAGAATTTCCATTTGTGAGACCTCTGTAAACTGAAATCTCATAATGTCTCATGAACACGTTCCCTTTATAATGATTTACAATGAAAAGTATTATTAAAAAATTCATTCTAATCCAACCACAAATGGTTTTGAGGCATTTCACTAGCTGGCCACTTATTCTATCTTTTTAGTGAGCCCCTATTCTACAGCAGCTACCGGGGCTAGTACATGAAGACAGAGTGGTAAGAAACAGAAAATCTGACCTCGGAAATATACAGCTTACACATTAAAGACTGTGATGAAGCATTTTTTTTCTCTCAGGGGCAGGACTTCACTGTTAATGAAGACACCAGAAAAGCGGGCATCGCTTCACAGAAAACCTGTCAGCTCGTAGTGTTTCTTGTGAATCTGTTTCTCCAAAGCTGTTTTGGTCTCACTCTGACACTGCTGCGTAGTTCACTGGGAAATCTGGAACGAGCAAGCACGCGCCCTCTGTGTCAAAGGTCGGCACACAGGCCTGCGAACCTGGATAAAGAATAAAGCTTTCTGGTCCGATAAATAAAGAAGCTGGAGAGCAACAAGCCTGGCTCTTCCTCCGTCCACGCACAGCAGCTGTCAGACAGCTCCGGACAGACTACCCCTCCTGTTCCTGAAAAGCGATAGTCATCACTAACAACACTTCCAAAGGAAGCACATTTTAATTAAAACAAAAAACAAAATAATAAAAAAAAAAACCCAACAAAGTCATGAGTGACACTTCAACAAATATTAACTTTTGAAACGACCATGTTTACATTTGTAATTTCCCCCTATCTGAAGCCTTCCCTGCTGACATCCTGATAAACGCTAAAAGAAGGAAAACAATCTAAAGGCAGGATGGGTGTGGCCACGTGGAGGTCACCGTGGATAAAAAGAAACGCGGCTATTTATGTGTACGCTAGGCAGTCATTAGGCTGCTGGGCTGAAAGGTGTTATGCCGCTTGGTCCCTTGGTAACAAACTTCAAAAGAAGCAGCCCCATTTTTAGGCTCTTACGTTTAGTTGTTACTTCACAAGAAAGCAGGTAATTCTGCACACACGTCAAGCAGCCAGAAGCTCCTCCCCTTTGGGGAAACCCCCCAGATTCCTAAGTGCAGTGTTCAAAACGCGCATTTGCCTTATTTAAATTTTATTAGTAGTAATAAGCCAATAGAACTGGGATAACAAAAAAGACAAGTTCAGGATAAATAACTTCTTCCTAACTAATTAAAAACACGTGCATACACACCCATCCTCTGAGTGAGCTAATTCCCACGGCTACACAATACAGTTTTCAGAAAACGTGTGAGCAGTGGCTCTTGCCGGCTGGGCAAGGGCCCCTGGACGAGCCCTGCCGCTTCTCAGCCTAGATCACTAACTTCTCCACGCTAAGCGTACTTGTGGTTTCATCCTCTTCGTTGGAGCCGAAGTAGCCCGGGAGGTCCAGCATCCTCTGCTCAGCCTCAGTGAGGCGGAAGGAGCTGTTGTCGTAGAAGGCGAACTCCGGATGGACCGGGAAGCTCTGGCATTTGTCCTTTCTGCAGTGAGAGGGGCTGAGCTGACTGACCTTCTGGTAGCTGTCTTTGAGGAAAACAGGGGAAGGCTGCTTGCGTGAGCCGCTCCTGTGAGCCGGGGACGGGCCCCTGTGGGCGCGGTGGGGTTCCATTTTCTCAGCCCCGGCCACCAACCCTGCCTGGCGACCCCCGGGCTCCGGCTTCCTCCTAGGATGCCCCACGGTGTAGGATTTAGAGACGGGGCCCAACGGACTGCTGGCCCGCGCCGCCCCTGGGAAGTGTTCTGGTCTCTCCGGAAGCAGGTGGGCACTCCGGCTGGGAGGCCTGCCCCTGTCCTCCGTCTGGTCCCAGGTTCGCATCCTGCCACTGTAGGCGGGGGCCTGGCGGGGCGTCAGGGCTGACAGGCTCCTCTCCCGGAAAGGGCGGGACTGCTTGGCCTCGTGGAAACTGGCAGTCCTCCTGAAGAGGGCACCTCTGGAGTGGCACCGCTCAGACGAGCCGTCCCTCCCCGCCGCCGACCTCATCTGCGACCTGCGGAGCAGGGTCTGGCTGGGACTGACCGCGCAGCTGGGCGGAGGCGGGACGCCGTCCAGCCTGGAGGGGGGCCTTTCCCCGGCACCCGCCGCAGGCTGGTCCAGAAACGGAGACTTGATTCGGAATTTGCTCGCTGCTGCTGCTGCTACTGCTGCTGCCGCCGCCGCCTCTTCGGGGCACTCCAGGTCTAAGGGAGGGCTGGCAGCGGCGTCCACCACGGTGTCTGTCAGGGGATTCTGAGACACGTGGTACACTTTGGTGGTCTCCGTCAGCCCTTTCTTCTTCATCTCCTTCAACTGCTGCTGGGCGAGGCGGTAGCTAAACAGGGGCGGGATGATCTTCTGCGCGTTGGACTGGAAGCTCTCGCTGCCCGAGGCCTCGTCGTCAGGAGGCGCTGGGGCGCTGCACCTGTAAGTCAGCGGGATGCCCGTGTCCCCGGGGCTTCCTCTGGGTCCGTCACCCGCGTCCGAGAAGCTTCCCCGGGGCTCACTGAGCTCGCAGATGTTCTCCTCGTCCGAGTTTTTCCGGAAGCCAGGAGAATGGATGGAGTTGTGTCGAGCCGGGGTGCTGCACTTGGGGGCCCGGCCGAACCTCCTCCAGAGGGTGATGAGCACCGTGGTGAGGATGATAAACAAGCAGAGGGATATCCCGGTGACGGTCACCACGTTGTTGGACTTCACCGGATCCTGGGGTGGACTAGGCGACGGGCCTGGTGGCCGGAAAACTTGAAGAAGAAGGAGGAAAAAAAAAAAGTTAAACCAAACATATTCTCCTATGTTTATTTCTCTGCGTGATTTTAGGGCCTAACTAGTTGCCCCAGTTGTCAGAGCAATTAAAGAGGAAGGAAAGAACGAAGACTTGGATTCCTGCTGAGAGCTGTAGGCAATAATAATAATAATAATAATAAATGACCAGTAAAGAGAAAACCCTGCAAAAAAAATAGGGACCACAGAAAGGGGGCTGCCAGTGACTCCACAAGCCACAACCGAGCTGGAAGCTGTTACACATGATATGTCTTTGTATTTTTTTTAAGATCAGGGTCTTTTTTAATTTGTGTGTGTGTTTGAGCAATCACACACACACATATAAGAGATGGTGCCCTCAGAGGCCAGGAGAGGGTTTAGATTCCCCTGAGTTACAGGAAGCAGAACTTCAGATCTCTGCAAGATGGACTGTAAACTTGACAGCCTTGGGAGGCTGGAGCCTCGGCTGAAGAACCTCCTCTGTCGCGGTATCCTTTGGGCACACCCAGGGGCCTTTTTCTTGGTTACTGATCAGTGTAGGAGAACACAGCCCACAGTGAGCTATAATACCATCCGTGGGCGATTGGGCTGGTCTGTGTAAGAAAGGCAGCTAAGAGCGAGTCTGGGAGCAGGCCAGCGAGCAAAGCTTCCTCCATGTTTCCTGCCCCCAGATTTCTGCCTTGGCTCCCCTCCATGGTGGACAGTAACGAAAGTGTGAGATAAAAGAGACGTTTTTCTCACCCAGTCTGAAGGGGGAGTCCACCCTAAATGACTTAGGCATGTGAATTCCCAGGTGCTGGACCCAGGGCCTGAGTAAAGACAGGAAGAAAACTCATAGCTGCGCAGACCTGTGCCTCTGCGCTTCCACAGTGTCCAACTTCAGATTCCCACAGAGATCCTCTGCGGGTGTCCCCACTTCCAGGAACACTGCAGCTGCTGCACCTCTGTTGGCCCCTTTCTCACACCAGCAAGGGATGAGTGTGCTCCTAGGAAATGTGGGTGCACCCAACAAAGCTCTCTACGCCTTCCCTCCCCAATGGATCACCCCTCTGCCCAATCAGCTCAGTGCAGCTTTTTCTTGGCACAGAAACATGCACGCACTCTTGCTACCTTAAAATGACCATTCTCCAGCCCCACTCTGGCACATCCACTCATAGCCCTTATCTTCCCTGCTCTGCTCAGCACAAGTTACTGACATACTGATTCTCTATCACCAACTTAGCTTTCTGTAGTACACTTCTGCCTATAATCATGAGTGACCTCCTAACAGTTCAAGCCTCCAGTGCTACCTGCCATTTTGTGGCTCTTTTAACTCCCCGTTTTGGTGATCAGAATGCATTCTCTTAGGAAAGCATGAGCAGAACCATCTTTACTTAACATCCCTGTAGAGGATGAATCCAGAGCCTCAGACACCTAAGGGTTCTTATCCCTGAGCTACACTTCTACCATTTCTCCCCCTCCCCCAAGAACCTGCGCCTTTCCCTGACACACCCAATTTTAAGGAAATATAGTTTTATAGGCCATTAGATAGAGTCCTGGCTTTCATCCTTCGTGCCTGTCTCTTGCCACATCCAGGACTTTTGCAACTCCCCTCTCCCTGAATCCCAACTGCCACCACTCAAGTTTTCACATCCGGTACTGGAAAATCCTTAACAGGCACACTTTTCCACACCTACCCCTTTTTATTTGTATCCGTGTTACAGCAAAGATGTATCTACAGCACAGGTTCAAACCCTTGAGGCCCTTCAGGATGCTTTATTCTTCCCTCCCTCCCAGCACACCAAGTGGCCACTGAGGTCAGTGTGTAGCAGCATCCCCATCACACACCACAAAGTGCTCTCCTTGCTCTATTCCCTTCTGACTCTGCCTGGCAGCTTCGGAGCAAACACAGCTGGAAAAGAGCCACTGGCCTGGCCCATCCCTGTCTTATCTAACCCTTCCTGGGTCTCCTGAAGTGAAGGAGATGCCCTTGAACATCTCTGAGAAATGACAGACAGAATGAATGGGGAGAAGCAAATGCGTGGAAAGATCTTTTTATCCAACAAAGCATTCATCTCAGGCCCTCGGTGGACAAGGAAGGGTGTGTTTAGCTCTTAGCTAGAGTTCAGAACATGAAATATAATCACGTCCCCTCCTCCCCAAACAACTGATAATTCCACTTATGATGCCTCCTCCAGAAAGCCACACTGGCCTGAATATAAAGGCCAAGTATTTAAGACAGGCAGCTTACTATGGAGTTGGTACTAGTCTCCTTGGTCCCTCACTTTGTGACTCAGGGCAGGGCACCTCCAAGTGGCCAGAGCCTTCCTCTGGGATCTGGAGACATGGGTGTTGAGGCATCACTTAGTACCTGAGGATTTTCTCCTGGGTGCTTGGGGACATCGGAGTCTGCAGGGATATTTGCATAAAATTCACAGACATTCTCTCTCTCTCTTAAAGACATTTTTAGGTCACCTAGAATGCTCAGTACAGTGTATACATTTTTAGGTCACCTAGAATGCTCAGTACAGTGTATACAGTTATATAGCTAGTTGTTATACTATATTGCTTACAGAAGAATGACAAGAAAAATGCCCGGGACTAGCAAGATGGCACTTGCTGCAGACACTGACAATCTGAGTTTGACTCCCAGGACCCACACAGTAGAAAGAACAAATGCCTACATGTTATTCTATGAGCTCTACAAAAGCGCCATGGCACATGCATGCACTCAAAAGCTCGTGTGCATGTGTCCATGCAAGATTTCAAATGTTACAAAAAGAGGGGGGAGATGTCTTTACATGTTCAGATACAATTTCTTTTATAGGGTTCAGGACTTACTGAAGAAGATGGGGTGACCGAAGGTGGAAAGAAGAGCCTGGGCTAGGGTTGCAAGAAGATATAATAGAGAATTACATTCTTCAGATGTTAAAACGAAGGAAACCAGGCCTACGGTCCTGGCTGGAAGGACAAAGTAGCAAGAAGGACCTTCTAAGACCAAAGGTGAGGCCACTGGGAAAGGCTGCTGGGTGCCTATGCTTTTGGCTAGAAGCTTCTTTGAAGTTCAGACAGAGGAAAGCATCTAACTCTTCCTGAAAGATGAGAACTAAGGATGCCTTTGAATATGTAACAGAGAGTATACAGGAAGGTGGGCCTCAGCAGAGGGATGTATCTAAGTCAGGGTCACAGCAGTTCTGGCCAACTAACCAAGCTGCTTCTCAGGAAGTGGCCAGTGTAAGAACAAGACCCTTCATCACTGTAACTGATTAAGTGCCATTCAGCTCCACAGAGGGAGCAAGCCTGGCTCAGTGATCATCACCTCCATGGACCACTCTCATCAAACACTCTTGGAGTGCCTATCAGGGTGAACCTTGATGATGCTTAGAAAATGCAGGAAAGTCCAGTTTCTGAGGATGGCAAGAAAGACAACAAAACAAACAAATAAACAAACAAAAACCAACCCTACCTCCTTCCAGGCAGAACTGGTAACAAATAAACTTAGGCTACTGAAAAGGAAAATACAGGGCACCGTGCCTGCTTCGTTTTAACAACTGATGGTCTGTGTGCTCCCTTCCCACCCTACACCCCATTTGCACAATCTCTGAGATGATGGGGGCAAAGTTAAAGAAAGATATTTTTTCCCACGGGATTTCTTCTCTCACTTTGTTTTGTTTTAAGGTAGGAGAGAAGCAGGGGAGAAATAACAACCAGCTGAGCATGGTGGTAAGCCTGCAATCTTAGCATCTCAGGGGCTGAGACAAGATAAAAAGTCAAGACTATCCTGAGCTACAGAGTGAGATCCTGTCCCCCAAATGGCTCAGTTGGTAGTGCACCTGCTGCCGAGCCTGAGAACCTGGGTTCCGTCCCTGGAATCCACATGGGTAGGAAAGAAACAGATTCCTTCAATGTTCCGCACCAACCATTTCTGTATTTTAAAAGTATTTAACATGTCTGAATCTCTAGGCATATTCCTGTGTCACTTCCCTCACTTCCAAATGTCAAACCCTGTCATCTCACTGGCAAGTTACTGTTCCCAACTACTCTAAGTCTTAGACACTGGTAAGTACAAAGCCAGAACAATCAATGGCGGTCACAGCAGCATGCCTGCACTGAACAGACAGGCCTGGTTGACAGAGGCTCCTGGGAAGCAAGGACACCTACCAGCACACTCCTCCAGGGAACATGGAGAGGTCTCGGAGGACATTCCAGAGCAGCTGGGTCTGGAGGGGAAAGAAGAGAGACACGCACGGCGGCGCCCTCGGACAGCATCCCCACACGTGGTACTACACGGGCTCCACGGCTGCCACGGTCCCCAAGTTTCTGCAAGGGTACAAGTCACGCTTTTAGTGCTGATTCACTGGAGAGTCGGGATTTCACTGCACCCGAATGAAGCACCGGAAGTCAAAGCTCTGGTCTTAAAAGGCAAGAAGTTAAAAAAAAAATCTCATAAATGGAAAAATCTGTTAGTCTTAATATCGCAAAACAAAGAAAAGCCGCATAGACTATAAACTCTTAGCTAGTCTCAGTGTTCCTACAACCCGCCAGAGAGCTGAGGTCACAAGGAAGCAGACCTGCCTGCAGTGAAAGGAAAGTCAAGCCCCTCCAAGAAGAGATGGGGTTGCAATGCTTGTTTTGCTGGGACAGGGTCCAGGATGCGCCCACACGGGCTCCTCAGATAGATACATCTAAAACATTGTGAATTACTGAAAGAGTGGGATGAGAACGCAAAGCCCCTGGGGAAAAGGGGCTTTTCTCTTCTCTAGGGATCCTCCTAGAAAGACTGAGGTCAAATGTTGGACTAGACAAAGCCTCCTCATGGTGTCTGAAGAGGGACTAGGTCACAGTAACAAAGCAACATCAAACCTTACCAATCCTTCCTTCCATCTCCTCTAGGGAACGACAGCCTCAGCCACTGAGAAAAACATAGCTAACTGTTGTGCTGAGAGCATTCACTGAGGCCAGCTGCTGTGACAGACTAGAGAGAGGAAGGTCCTTCACTCTTGGGGAGGAGCTGAAGATGTCCTGGGCCCACACCATCCGAGGTCTTCCACTGCTACAGATCAGAGAGGCCTGCCTCATCCCCGAGCTTCCGATACACAGCACTTGTTTCAGATGAGAGAGGAGCACCCCGAGATGGTAAATTAAGTACCAAGTAGTTTAATATCAGCAGTTAGTAAAACCTCCAGGTTCGTAATTTAGGTGCCAAGTACCAAATTTCAACACCTTGGTGCCTGTGTAAGGCAAGAGCTAGAGGCATTATGGCTCAACAGGTTCAGGTGCTACCAAGCCTGAAGATCTGAGTTCAGCCTCTGGAATCCACATAGAAAGCCTATGGATGCTCACTGATGTCCACCTGGGGGCCAAGACTGACAGGGAAAGTAGAACAGAAAGACAAAGATCCCATCTGCAGCACAATAGTTGCCTGAAACACGAAGTAACACTGCCAGAGAGTGAAATCCTGGATTCAGCAGGAGCTGTCAGACCAACGTGAACAACCCAAACATGGCCCAATCCCTTACACATTAACCCAAAACCCACAAAAATAGCCTATTGAAAGAAGTCAAACTATTTCTGGGACTAAATTAGATTTGCCTCGGTGTCTACAATTTTAGACAATCCTGAGATGCATTAAAAAAAAAAGCAAGACTGCATCACACTGTTGTGAGACTCTAATCTTGCATATATACCACAGGCAAACCAAGGAGACCAGCACCAGAAGGCCTGCTAACGCTCCCATGCCCGCCCATTCCTTCAGATGATTCATGGCTGCAGCAATCCATGATGATAATCCTGTGGCTAGTCCTGCGTCCACTCTGGTAGAATTTACTGTGACAATGGCCACTCTCAGCTGCTCCATCGCAGTATCGAATTCTCCAGTCCAATTACCTAAAATATAGCTAGACAATTGTTTAGACAGATTTGCAGCACAGGAAAAATTCTCATGTTGTATGCTAGTGACTCAAAGTCCAGCATATTTTCATTGACAGCCAAGTTGAGCGATTTGCCATAGGGCATGATCATTCAGGCCTTTACAGCCATTGAAGCAGGACATTCGCCCCAAGAATGGTTGGATACCATAAAAAGCTAAAATGTTACGCTCAGGATGCGAGGCTAAGCACTGCACTCAGGGTCAGCCGATTTGGACCCAGAGAAGAGCATGTCTGATTGCATGCGGGTTGATACCCCAGGTCCCGCCTCTGAGAAAAAGGTATCAGACGGGTCTGATGCTCTTTGGGTGGATGACACCTAAATGAACATCGGTACAAAGTCCCAATTTATTTCTAATATCAGAGATCAGACCTCTACTCTTGCCTGATGCATCTAAAACAAAAAGGGGGAACTGTAGAGAGCTGCGGAATTCTGTGCCTTAAAGATGGAGCTGGTTTCCGCCTTCCACCTTCCCGATGGTGAGTGCTCTCTGTCACGAACAATTCCACATTTGGCTAAGGCTGAGGATCTGGCTTGCTTCCATGTATGTGGACCTATCTGCATTGCCCACGTGGCACGCCTGGGTTGGCTACCCAGAGGCTATTTAAGCTGTGGGCTGGCTTTCCCCAGGGTCAGATGATTGTTCAAGGTTCCTGAATAAACTGCATTGAAAAAAAAAAAAAAGAAACTTAACCTTGAAAAAAATAAAAATAAAAAATAAATAAAAAAAAATTAAAAAAAAAGCAAGAAAAAAAAAGTAATCAATAAAACCAGATTAGACATGACACAAATATTAGGTGTATTAGAAACAAAATTAAAAAATACCCATGACTAGTGTGTTAAATTAATTAAACATTAGTGGAAAAGTCAAACAAGATATGTACACACATGAAAATGTACCACTAATGGAGGCTGAAAAGACTAACAGAAATGCTAAGGCCACAAAAATACAGTGGTGAAGACGAAAAATGCCTTCCACCAGCTCCCGGTATAGTTGACACACTTGAAGAAAGTAAATATGAATATAGGTAATTAGAAACAACCCAAATGGAAACCTAAAGCTATGTCTGAGGAGAGAAGACCATACAAAGCACGGGTTGGAGTTTGACACACACCCCAACCACACCCTGTGAGGCAGCATTGGGAGGTTAGACCTAATGGAAAGGATTTAGGCCCTAAGGGCTCTGCCATGATGCTAAGTGATCTCATCCCAAAGGATTCTGCCTTTCTGTCTCTCTGTCTCTGTCACTTTCTCCTTTTCTGTTATTACCCTGACGACATAACAGAAAGAGAGAATTACTTGAAAAGATATGTCTTAAAATTGCCCCAAATAATTGAAGATACTAGAGGACAAATTCAAGATGCTCAGAAAACATCAAGTAGGAAATCATGCAAAAGAAAATAAAAATAGAGAAAGATGACTTGATGGATAAAGGCGCTAGTCATGTAACCTGGAAGCCTGGACTCCATCCCCCAAACGGGCAAAGGTAGGAGAGAACAGACACAAAGTTGTCCTCTGGCCTCTTCACCTGCGGGACGATACACATGTGTCCTGGCTCCCAGGCAAAAATTATTAATATCTTAAAATTTTAAGCGCTGCTGGATGTGGTGGCGCACACCTGTAACCCCAGCACTCAGGTGGGCAGATCTCTGCGAGCTCGAGGCCAGCCTGTTCTACAAAGCCAGTTCAGGACTACCAAGGCTACACAGAGAAACCCTGTCTCAAAAAAAAAAAAAAAACAAAAAAAAGGGGGGGGGGCGGGGCTGGTGAGATGGCTCTGCTGGGGAGTCACCTACTGTCACCTTGGACCAACATGGTGAAAGGAAAGCACCAACTCCCACAAGATGTTCTCTCATCTCGACCTGGGTGCTCCAGCATGATCACACACACACACGTCTGTTGTGTAAGAATATTGAACCCTGCAGGGCTTCTCTTACCCAGCTACCTCCCAAATAATCGAGACAGAGACCTCTTGGGTTTATAACAGCTTTAAAGCACAGGAACTGGGCAGTATCAACCGTCTAAGCTCCTTTTCTATTTCCCATCTACACATCCCATGCTAGTTACCTTAATGGTTCCTGTCTGGGCTGCTTCTGTTCTATCAGGCCAGCCCCCATGACCATACTGCCCCCATGGTGACTTCCTATATCTTCTCTTCCTCACTCCTCTCTTTTCCTCCCAGGCCCCAAGCCCAGGTACCTCAGCCCCACCTATTTCTCTTCTGTCCAGTCACAGGCTCCAGCAACTTTATTAACCAATCAACTTTAAATTGGATAGAACAAGGCTTTCAGGACAAAGACAGGTGTACATGGGGATGTGCTCATCTGGGCATCAACCAGATCTTGGAGGCCAGTAATTATCATTAGAATACATAGCACCAGACCAACCCACAACACATGTCATACATGCAATGAAACTTTTTTCATTTTTTAAAATAAAAATTTTGAAAAATATCAAAATCTGGAGCAGTGGCTCAGCAGTTGCATACTGTTCATGCAGAGCACCTATGTTCTGCTCCCAGCACCCACACAGAGGAGATCCCAACTGCCTGTCTCTCTAGCTCCAGAGGGACCTGCAACCTCTGGCCCATTGGCTGCTCAGTTTCCAACTAGGTTCCCTAGTAAGGGGAACAGAGGCTGTCTCTGACATAAACTCAGTGGCCGGCATTTTGGTTACCTCCCCCTGGGAGGTAAAGCCTTGCCAGGCCATAGAGGAAGATGATGCAGCCAGCCTTGATGAGACCTGATAGGCTAGGGTCAGATGGAAGGAGAGGAGGTCCTCCTCTATCAGTGGACTGGGGGAGGGGCATAGGGGGAGAAGAGGGAGGGAGGGTGGGACTGGGAGGAGAGAGGGAAAGGGCTGCAGAGGGGATACAAAGTGAATAAACTGTAATAAATAAATATATAAATAAAATTAAAATAAAAAAATCTTCAATCTATTTACAAAAAACAAAAGAGAAAAACAAAACAAAGATCTAATGGAAGAAATTTAAGCCCAGAAAAACAGACTTTAATCCAAACATATAATAATAATACTAAACATAAATTATATAAACATACCAATTTAAAAAACTGAGATTGTTAGATTGGATTCAAATTTTGACATGACCTGTGGTGTGTGTGTGTGTGTGTGTGTGTGTGTGTGTGTGCTATTTGAAATCAAGAATCTATTTACATAAACACATATAAATATGTATAATACATAAAAAAATGTATAGGTTAAAAAGTAAGAGGGTAGAAGAAAATATACCTTGTGAATATTAAAAGAAAATGGAGTGCCTATATTAACCCAAGTCAAAGTTGATTGTAGAACCAAGAATATTTCCTGGACACAGAGGAACGACACTGGACAAATGGGTCAGTTTACTCTTAGCGGTCCTAACGCAGACCCACCTATACACAGAACCTCAGAGTATGCGCCAACTCCCCCCAAAACAGTTTTCTCCCTGCCCTTCCAGTCCCTGTGATGGAACCCAGAGCCTCTGGTACACCAGACAACTCTACCTCTGAGCTACAGCCTCCAGACAAGAAGCTGTTGATGAACTCAAACTTCTCCTCGAAGCAGATATGACATCACCGCCACACATAATAACTTATTTCGTATTGAAGATGAATCCAAATCCTTCTCCATCCATATCCACCCAACCCCAGGATCTGTCAGCTCTCGCCAGCACTAGGAATCCTCTGTGTAACAACGTCTCTTCATCACCACGGACCAAAACATCTGACCCGGCTACACGTACACAAAGCTCTGCAAAACCGTAAGGAACATTTGTAGGGCAGGTGTGTTCTCGGGGGAGCCGAGTGGTGCAATCTCTGGAATGAGTCATGGAATATGAGTTCGTTAAGGTAATTAAGGCTCTGAGGATTTTCACAAGAGTATGGGCATTAGAAATGAGAATCATGGACCGACGTCAGCTGAGGTGCGGTAATGATATTCCATACCGAGGTCCAACTGAGCACAATATTGGCTCTGTGCCTCCGGGAGCACACAATGGCTCATCCCAGGGAAGAACAATGAGCTGGCTTTGTCTGCAAGGCTCCTGAGCAGCTCAGTCAGTGAGCGGCCCCGTGCCTGTAAAGCTCTGGGAATCTCCTCTGAAAGCCTCTCTGTGTTCACCTGATGTGAGTTAGTTCCTAAAACTCTACCAGGTGTTCTGTGACTGTAAGATCTAAGTAGAAAACTAGCGCAACAGCCAGTTGATTTATCCTTTTCTTGTGCTCCTGTTTAATACCTCGAAATGGAGAGTTAACAAAGACAATGATCCTCTTGTTTCTTTAAACATACCAACTAAAAGCCCAAGATTGTTAAATTGGATTTAAAAAAACATGACCCAGCTATATGCCGTTTAAAAAATACTTTTGACTTTTTTTTGTAAATGTAAGTGTAATTTACTTAAATACATAAAGTCATGTGTGAACTAAAACTGACAATTCCCATAGTGGGGACCAGAAAAGAGAAAATCAGTTTTGATAAAAACATGAATCTTGATATAAAGAGAAAAAAAAATCTCATTTAAAAATAATGTGTTCGGGGCATAGGAGATGGCTTATTGGGTGAGAACGTTTGTTGTGAGAGCAAGTGAGCCTGAATCCAAATCCATCCTTGGCCACTTGTGCCTGAAGTTCTAACTCTGACACTAGTGGATGAAGGAAAACCCCGGGACCTGGTTAGCCAGCCCAGCTGAATCAGAGTTTCAGCTCAGGAAGAGACCCTAGTTCAAAAATAGCAAGAGAAAGAAGGTGGAGAGCATTAGAGGAAGATGCTGGAAGCAGGCGCCTTCTCATCAAAAAAGCCGGCGCTCACACATACACACACATGCACATCCGCTGTGTAGATGCTGTGCTGTTCCCCCTTGGAAGTAAAACCATGGCCCAAAGAACAACAAAAAGTAACCATTTAAATGATTTTTTTTTTTAAATCAAAATAACTAAATGGGAATTACCTCAGCTGGATTAAAGCAATGACTGAATTTACATGGGAAAAATATTTAAATGCCATAAGCTTCAGAGCCCTTAAGATAATAAACAAATTTGAAGAAAATACTCTAAAGTAGGAATTCATTAGACATCTATGGTCCCATACATCACACATGAAGAGCAAAATGACCACTATTGCAAATAGTTGTTCTTCATGGATGAAAGGTTATTTTATTTGGTCCTCTTTAGCTGTCCATAGATATAAGCACACTTTAAAAGGAGCTTCTTCGGCCCAGGTAAAATGCCCTTCCAGCCACCACAAGAGATGGCAATTCTGAGTGAACAGAACTTGTCTGGAGGGTGAGAAGAAAAACTGTTTCTGTCTCTGAGACGATTTGAAGGACACAGCTAAGGAAACACTGACTTTTATAAGACACTGTGCTCCAGAGACCAAGGATACTAAACAAAACGCGCTGAGAAGAAATCTCCCAGGCGAGAGTGAGAGTCCTGGACACCTGGGAAAGCAGCTGGATTTTCTTTGCGCAGAGCAAGGCTATTGAACAAATCATGAGCCTCCCTGGCTGCTGGACAGATAAACAGCTACAGTTCTTTCGAAGAGGCTGTATAGTACAGGATAACTGTGGGGGAAAAAATAGGATCTTTCCCAAGAGAAGGGCATTTTATTGTCTTACGCAGGAATCGACAGTACGGAAGGTGGCCATAGAGTAGTGGTAAAAGCTACTGTCAAGTGGGTCTGCTTAACCTCCGGGTTTCGCTTGTTCTGTGGTGCTGAGGATAGAGCCCAGGGCAAATGCACTGCTGCTGAGAGATAGCCTCAGTTTGGCTATCTCTCACTCAGTTTGGCTAACCTCACTTGGCTGTGAGCTCTGACGCCTCACTCACATAGCCAGAGGGAAATGCTTTGCTTTTCCGTGCCTTCACTTCCTCATCTCCAAAGCTCGCAACACAGCGGGCCTAAGCTCCAGGATTATAAAGCCCAAACAGGTTAATAGTCACAAAAAGCATTTAGAACAGTACCAGGGACAAAGAACGCAAGTCCCTCGGGGACAAATTAATCGTGTCAAGACCATAAGTCCTTTTTTCACAACATCCAAAATGTATCCTAGGGTCCTAAGACATATTTAGAAGAGGAGGTGGACATTAACACACTATTCCTTTAAAAAAAAAAAAAAAAGGACTAACAAGAGATTTAGTGACTAACAGAAGAGTTGCAGTGAGGAGGCCAGGGAGAATTATGGGTAAAGGGTGGCTACAGGAGGACCTGTCCCCAGCATCCATGTGAAAACCTGGGAGTCATTTCTCAGGAGCCACCAGCTTGTTTTTGTCTGAGACATGATTTCTCACCAGGTCCTGGGACCTCTCCATGAGCCTAGACTGGTTGGCCAGCAAGCCCCAGAGCTCCCTGTGCTTACACCTCCCCAGGTCTCCACCCCTGTAGACTAGTTCATGGTGCTGGAAGGTACCCTGCACATTACCAAAGGAGAAAGGTAAACATCAACACAGCTACAAAAGCTTCGATCTGCCACGGTGATCCGACTGCAAGATACTCTAGTGTGACAGCGGCACAAAGCTCCTGGGAGCGACCAAGTCTTCTTTGACTTAAGGCCCACCCCATGAGATGGAAGCCACACCTTAGACTGTGTGGGTAAGGAAGAACCTGAGACTAGACAGTCCAGGGGCCTAGGAGGAAAGAAGGATTGTAGCAATAAAACGAGTACAGCATTCCGCTATACTCACGGCTTGCACAGCTATCATCAGAGAAGCTTTCTCCTGCAGCAGATGGGAACAAACACAGAGACCCACAACCAGACAATAGGCAGAGAGTGAGAGACCTTGGAACACTCAGCCCCAAATGGGATGTCCCCATCAAACCCCTCCCCACAAAGCTATGGAGTTTGCAGAAGATAAGATGGAAGGACTGTAAGAGCCAGAGGGGATCAAGGAACACAGTAGGACAGGTGCCCATAAGAACCCACAGAGACTGAAGCAGCACACGCACAGGGCCTGCATGGATCTACACCAGATGGGGGTCCGAGAGCTCAAAGGAGACGCGGTCACATGCTCCGCCCTAACCCAGAAGCTCTCTCCAACTGATAACCACTTGCAAATGAAGAATTCAGTTTTCTCCAAGGGTGTCTCACTGGGGAAACAAACCGCTCTTCAGGGAAGGCCCCATGGCCAGCAGTAGATGGCCAATACAAAATGAACTCAAAAGCATCCTTGGAGGTTCTTTGCCTCATAATGTTAAGTCGAGCAAGAGAGGGGCTCATGAGCCTCCATCACCAGCTGAAGAGCTACTGATGGTTAATAGTTTTTGAGGGAAAGAGAAATGGAGAGGTTATGTGAATCTGATTACCAGGCTGGTTGTATGGTGCCACAGCCTCCGAACAGTGCCACACCCCATAAGCCACACCCATACTCAACTGACTGTGGACAGAAAGCATTCAAGAAAAATACTGCATCTGTCCTGAACTCGCCCAGACTCTGTTCTTGCCACTGTCCCAGAAGCAATGTGGAATACCAACTACTTACCCAGGATGACACTGTAATGCTTTACAAGTAACCTAGAGATGCCTTGGGGCATACAGGAAGCGGCCTGTAGGTTTTGTATGAACAGTATGCAATGTTGAAAATCAATAGCCAATCTCCCACAGAAACTGAAGGATGAATACGCTCTTCATTTTTCAAAGAAAGACAACAACGCTAATTGGTACCGCCTGGAGAATGAGCAAATCACAAACACCATGGTTCACCTAGATCCTATCGATGTTACTACATGAAGGCACTGACTTGATTTTTTTTAAGTGCTGAGAAATCTCAATACCAACCTATATTTCTCTGAATTAGCATGCACTCCTTTGCAGAAAAACGGCCTTTCCTCAAAATTCCAAAGTTAAAGCAGTATTTGTTCTTCCCCACATCAAACAAGGTGCAGTTAAACACTGTTCTCCTCTCTCCCAGGGGCAGGCTGTTCTCAGCCAGCTGCAAAGTCCTCTCCTCCGGGCGTCTGGGGGCTTCTTTGTAAACGGCAAGCACTCCCTGGACAAAGACGCAAGGAGGTGGCAGAACCATCACCTCCACCACAGACTCACACATGACTTCCGGCGCCATCATCAATTTGTATCCGAATTTTTTAGCCAGGTCAATTGGTCCCGTGGAAGCAACGACCGCGTCTTGGCCCAGCAGCTTCAGCACCACCGTGACATAGGCTTCCACCCCGATGGGTGCACAGCCAAACTCAACCCACTGGGCGGGAGTGAGTTTAGTCCTTTTGCTGGCTCTGATCTCCAGAGGCTGTTCCAAACTCGTCTTCGCCTCAGGAAGACGGTCGGTGAAAATAACATCCACCAGCATGTCCGGCTTGTCCGCAGGAAACGGGCAGAGCGGCTGCGTGGTAAAAAGGCCCACCTGGAAGGTGCCTTCTCCTGCCTTGGCTGTCCTGTTCAAATCGATGTGAAAGACGGGCCACTCTACCTTCAGAAAGGCACTTCTGTCCCAGCGGGGAACTTGCGTGCCATTGTCTGTCGCTTCTGGGATCAGGACAAACCAGTAGTCACCAGCCTCCTTGAAGTAGAAGCATTCAAACTGGAGTGTTCCCTGGGACTGGTTGGTCAGGAGGTACTTAGTGGTAACAGTCCGGTTGGTGCTGGCTTCCCACAACATGACAGACACGTTCCTCGGTGCCCTGCCAACGTCACCAAGATAGTGAAATCCCACTGACACTGTTCGGTCGCTCAGGGCGACGTGGACCGGCTCTGTCAAGACGAGGTAGTCAGCTTCTCCGAGGACTGAAAAGAAATGGTCAGAATTGGGTTTAAGAGGGTGCATTTGAGTAGAACTGTTGGTGATGCAAAGAAAACAGCTTCTTAGACACTAGAGAGCGGGGAACCAAGCCAAGGATGTCATAGAATGTAGAGATAGAATAAATAACTGATAATTGGCGGGGGGGGGGGGGGAGCTTAAAATTCAGTGCTGCTCATTTCTTAGTTTAATCATTTTCTGGTGTTTAATTATTTGAGGGAAATAGATAGAAAACAGTTAGAGAATGTTTGACTTAAGTGGCACAATACAAACTTATTTAAAATGTAAGATACTGAACTTCTCTTCAAAGTAACTGCTGTCCAATATTCAAGATAGGCATTTAGAAATCTTTACCAGTAAAAGAACCAGTGTTCTCCCTGTGGGTGAGGAGGGAATTTTCAGGTGGATGAGAGCTGTTATGTATTTATTCTTCGTTGGTCACCCATAAGACCATGGACATTTCTGAAATAACTAGGCATGTCCTTGGCAACTTTAATGACATTACAGCAACTGGCACTGGCATCGATGGAAGGGATGACTACTGATTTCCCAAGTACCATTCAGTTATGATCAACCATATCTTTTAAAAAGAGACCCAGCCGAGCAGCTGAAATGGTACAAAGAATGCAGGCACATAAGAATCTTTGTTTCTTTTCTGAACTGGATCCAAATACATATCAAAGCAGGCAGAATTTGGCAAGGCAACAATCAGCGGGCCCATGGCTGGGTAAGGCATTCTTCTATAATGAAAGAACCTACAGGACCACTTTCTGCTCTGGAAAAAAATGTTGCATGACTAAAAATTTATTATTCTTACTGCATATACCCATCCACATGTAGTATATACATACCATATTGCGCATGCCTAGAGGGGTTCATGCATTTTTGTTCACACTTACCATCTCTCAACTTCCATTATCTCTATTTAATCAATGTGAATTGAGGGAGGCATGCACTAGTGGCCAATGAGATGCCTTCAATTATCACAGGCTAAACAAGGAATTAAAAGACAAAAGTAAATTAAAAGATTAAAAAAAAAAAACTTGGGGGATTATGGCCAACTGTTGGGCAGAGTGCATGGAATCTTATGTAAGAAGTGGGAAATAGTAAGATCTGGAGAGGACATGAACTCCACAAGGAGAGCAACAGAACCAGAAAATTTGAACACAGTCTTTCAAGTGACTCATACTCCAATCAAGTACCATTCATGGAGATAACCTAGAACCCCTGCACAGATGTAGCCCATGGCAGTTTAGTGTCCAAGTGGGTTCCATAGTAATGGGAAAAGGGACTGCCTCTGACATAATCTGATTGGCCTGCTCTTTGATCACCTCCCCCTGAGGTGGGTGCAGCCTTACCAGGCTACAGAAGATGACAATGCAGCCACTCGTGATGTGACCTGATAGAGTAAGATCAGAAGGAAGGAGAAGAGGACCTCCCTTATCAGTGGACTTGGGGAAGGAGGGTAGGATTGGGAGGGGAGGAGGGAGGGACTTATGGGGGGATACAAAGTGAATAAAGTGTAATTAATAAAATAAAATAAAATTTTAAAAAAAGAAATAAAACTTGGGGGAGGGTGACTAGGCTTCTCTGTGTAGCCTTGGCTGTCCTAGGCTCACTTTGTAGACCAGTCTGGCCTCAAACTCACAGAGATTTGCCTGCCTCTGCCTCCCTGAGTGCTGGGATTAAAGATACGCACCACTGCACATGGCTCAAAAATTTTTAAGTGTGTGTGTGTATGTGTGTGTGTGTGTGTGTGTGTGTGTGTGTGTGAGAGAGAGAGAGAGAGAGAGAATGTATGCATGTACACACAGACGCCACAAAGGCCAGGCACACTGGATTCCCCTGGAGCCGCAGTTACAGGTGCTGCACAGAGCCTAACATGGACGCTGGTAATGTGACTGGAGTCTTCTTACTTGCTATTCACTGCTGGACCATCTCTCCAGCCCCACTAAAGTCATTTTAATTTAAATTTGAAAGGGACAGGGTGGTTCTCTAGTGCATCTTAAGATAAAGGGGCACATGTCACTTTGTTAATGTCCTAGTTAGAGTTTCTATTGCTGTCATAAAACACCATGACCAAACCAACTTGGGGAGGAAACAGTTTACTTCAGCTTATAACTAAAAAACTTATTCTGGTGTTTAGATATTTGGGGTGGATAGATATACAACAGTTTGAGAACATTTGATTTAAATGGCATAATACAAACTGCTCTAGATTATTTAAAATGTTAGATGCTTAACTTCTCTTCAAAGTTATTATTGTCTGATATTCAAGATGAGTACTTAGGAAGTTTTACCAGTAAAAGAACCAGTGTTCTCTGCTGGGGTGAGAAGGAAATGATGTTTTATTTTATCCACCACGGGTGGATGGGAGATGTTATTTGCTTATTCTTCATCAGTCATCCGTAATAGCATGAACATTTCTTAAGTAACAGGAATGTCATGCTCTATCACTGAGTGAAGTCAGGGCAGGGACCTGGAGGCAGGAACTGAAGCAGAGGCCAGAGAGGGTTGCTGCTTACTGGTTTGCTCCTCATGGCTTGCTCAGCCTGCTTTCTCATATAACTCAGGACCACCTGTCCAGGGCTGGCACCACCCACAGTGGGCTGGACCCTCCCACATTTGTCATTAATCAAGAAAAATGATCTACAGACTTGCCTATAGGCCAGTCTTACGGAGGCATTTTCTCAATTCGGAGTCCCTCCTCCCAAATGACTCAAGCTTGTGTCATCACGATGACACAAACCTAACCAACGCAGTTAACTAATAAGAGTGGGCTGTTTTGTTTGTTTTGTTTTGAGCTAGGGTTTCTTGTAGCAATCCTCCTGCCTCTCTATCCATGCACAATGCATGCATCGTGCCCAGTGATCCAGAGTCTATTTTAAATGACAGAGATTGTCAATGAGGCTGATCAGATTCAGATTCAATGGGAGCCAATTTATGAAAGCAACATACACATCCAGAGAAGCAATGGGCGGGTCCCGGTGGGAGCAGATGCAGAAGCAGTTAAGGAAGAACTTTGCTATTATACCCCAGAATTCCTGTTCGTAGGGCTGAGGAGACACTCTCATTCTAAAAACTACAGTCTGGTCCTTCCACATCCTAATACTACTCAAGTGTTCTGTTTTGTTCGTTTCTTCTGTTCTTTCATTTTCTTCTCTCCCACTTATCACAGAATTTAAAGCAACTGGTATATTCGTAAAAGCATGTGTATATACACACAGGTGGGTAACCTGTTGTGATAGGATTTCATCTATCAAAACAAACAAACAAACCCTTAAGAAATTAGCTTTTTTTGAGAGGCCTGGTGGCATGCAGCTTTAACCCAGTGACCTGGAACCACAGACGACACATTGATTAAGACTCTGTCTCAGAAGAAAGAAGGGAGGTAAAGCAACGTGTAATATGCTTGTTTTTATTTGTTTAATAGTAGTGAGGGTTTTTTTTAATTTTTTTTTTTTCTTATCAGTTACATTTTATTAACTCTGTATCCCAGCCGTGTCCCGATCCCTCATTCCCTCCCAGTCCCTCCCTCCTGTAGTGAGGGTTTTTTAAGAGTTAAAAATACATTTAAATAGAAATTGGAATCAACCGGGCAAAATCCCCCAGAGTACAGTACTTCCAGAGAGGCCAGGGTGCCAAGGCTATGGCTTCAGGGGAGTTCAGATGGGCCCCTCTGCCTCTCCCACGCAGGATCACCAACGCCACTGCATGTGTCTGCCATTGATACCAACAGCTCGATGCATGCTCAACACACTCACCATAGTCACAGAGCACCACCAGCAAGAGATTTGAGAAGTCTTTCAGCATTGGTTTCATTCTGATCAGTAAAATCCCAGGCCTTTAGTCTCCTCATGTCCTTTCTCACATCAAAATTGTTGGCTCTTTTTCTTTTTTTCCAAAAGCACCTGAAATTAGAAACTCAAAATTGAAGACTCTATTTAACATGATTAATAGAACCATAAAAACCACAAATGGCATTTGTTCACAAAACAACAAAGCCAGGGACTGGATAGATGGCTATGGTTGACAACATCCATAAATGATAATGATGACGATGATGATGATGATTTTTTTTAATGGAAAACTCATTCTTCTAAGAAGTCAAACTTTCTAGGCAGCATTAAAGGAAAGGCAGAGAAGGCACTAACTTTCCCTGGAGCAAAAGCCTATAATTACCTAGTCTAGAACATTCAGGCATACTCCATGCCAAGATTATCCTACAAAACATCTTACACCTTTGTAGCATATCCTTTAGTGGAGAGGGTATGTTATTTGTTTAATTGTCACAAAGCCAATAGCTAATCTGGATAACATACTTTTACACTGCTTATACATTTGGTATTTCACACTGATCAATTTAATAAAAGTCTCCAATTTTTCATTTAATACTGTACTATGTATACACAAATCCTCTGAACATGGCTCTCACAAATGGATTATTAATATTTGATTGCAAGTTGGTATGTTTATCTGGTTGCTTTCTTTGATTCTTAGGAGCTATGCCCAAATGATGAGTCCCTCTGAAAAGATACTCAGTCCACAAGGAGAGCAGCAGAACCAAGAAATCTGAGCCCAGGGGTCTTTTCTGAGACCGACTATCAGTCTAATTTACACGCAGTTTAATTTTAAACAAACAAAGAAAAGATAGTTGTTGTAGCTGACTATTAATTTTTACTATTGGTTTATCTTTTATTAAAGCTGCTGTTAATCCTAAACAGCTGTATAACCAAATCACCACACAGAGACTGGGATTTATTTAATTAACCTAGAACACAATGCTGGGCAACAGTTACTCCATCCTAAACCTCCAAGCCCTCATAGTTCCTAACATTTATATTTCCCATATTATATTTGCTTTTAGTGATATATTAGGTCCAGTCCATCTCTCCATGTTGTTCCACGATCTCTCCTCCTGCCTCTGTTCTCCCAGCCCTCCTCCGCCTCCCACCTTCCTGTCCTCTGGCTCCTACCTCTCTTCCTGCTTCCTTTCTATTGCTCAACATTGTGGCTGGTTGTTTATTTTGGCATGTTTACACAAAGTTGAGAGAGGTGATGCTTAGAATAAGTATCACAATGCAATGTCTGGATTGAAACCAGAGAGTGGGGGAGAGAAACCAGCATTTGAATGAACAAGGGTAAAGTGTATACATTCCAAAAGAATATTATACCAACGGACACTCAAGACAGTCGTCTGGGATCCAAGTGGCCTATGATCTGCTTTTTCCATACAGAGTGCTCTTAGGCCTGTCACTACATACCAGCCGGGGCCCCACCTCCCAGCCTGTTCCATGCCCGTGGGATTCAGCCTCCTGCTGTACACCCCTGACTCTTTCCTGCCACTCCTTTCATCCATTCCTCCAAGCCCATCTCTCTCCTTTAGAAGCTGGGACCCATACCTGCCACACTTGGTGGGACTCAGGGACCCCACAACTAGATGAGGTCACACTAGATGAGGACACAGATTGGTGCAACTGCAACCGAAGAGTGGAACATCATCCCAAAGGGCAAGATCAGATATCTACAACGGGAAGCATGTAAGCAGCCAAGACAACAGCACCCCCAGATGCCAGGAACCCCACTACAGTAGGCCCTGAGAAAAGAAATTTGGCTGAGGAAGACAAGGACTTCAAAATAGCAATTATGAGCATGTTCAAGTGTCATAAGAAGATATAAGTAAATGCCTTAATGAAAACACAAACAGTTGAATGAAAAATTTAACAAAGAAATAGAATACCCAAAATGAAATAAAAGTTAAAGTATACTCAAGAAAGCAAACAAAAAGCTCAACGTTAAACCTCACTAACAGATCAAAAGTCAAAGAAAGGAAAATTTAGAGCTTGAAGACAAGGTAGAAGAAATGGATAGCTCAGTAAAAAAAAAAAAAAAAAAAGTTAAATCTAAAAAACTCTAGGCACAAAATGTCCATGAAATGTAGGATACTATGAATAGGACAAATCTACAAATAATAAGTACAGAAAAACAACAAGAAACCCAGATGAAAAGCACAGAAAAATCTATATATTTTTTACAAAATCACAGAATATCTCCAGTCCAAACAGACTGAAAGACAAAAACCACGTGGGCATGTCATTTGATGCAGAAAAGGCCTCTGACAAAATCCAACATCCCTTCATGATAAATGTTCTGGATAATCTAGGGATACAAGACATACCTCAGCATAACAAAGGCAAAGTATCATAACCCCATAGCTACCATCTAACTAAATGGAAAAAAACACAAAACATTTCCACAAAATCAGAAGGAAAAAAAAGACAAAGCTGTCCACTCTTTCCATTCCTGTTTAATATTGTACTTGAAGTCTTAGCTGGAGCAATAAGATCTCAAGAGAATACAAATAGGAAAGGAAGAAATCAAAGTATCTTTATTTTGTTTGGTTCTGTAAGTAAAAAATCCAAAAGATTCCACCAGAAAATTCTACAGCTGCTAAACACATTCAGAACAATAATAGGACACAAAATTTACTTACAAGCCGGCCGAGGTGGCACACACCTGTAATTCCAGCACTTAGGGAAGAAGGGTTAGACAGATCTCTTTGAGTTTGAGGCCAGCCTGGTTTACAAAGCGATTCCATGACAGCCAAGGCCACACAGAGAAACCCTGTTTTGAAAAACCACGCCATGATCAAAAGAAAGCTGGGGAGGAAGGGCTTTATTTGCCTTACATTTCGACATCACAGCTCATCAGCAAAGGAAGGCAGGGCTCTTGGGGCAGGACTCAAAGAGCAGGAACCTGGAGGCAGAAGCTGATGGAGGCCATGGAGGAGTCCTGCTTACTGGCTTGCTCCTCACCATTGTTCAACTAGGAGCCCAGGGATGGCCTCACTCATAATTGGATGGGCCCTCTTCCATCAATCACTAGTTTAGAAAATGCTCTATAGCTGGATCTTATGGAGGCATTATTCTCAGTTGATGCTCCTTCCTTTAGGGTAACTCTAGCTTGTATAGAGTTAACATAAAAGTAGCCAGCCCATATAGACTACATCTATTTATCTATCTATGGGAAACAATACATTTCACAGTAGCTCCCCTCTCTTAAATAAAATATTCTGGGATAACGCTAACCAAGCAAGTGAAAGACTTACATAAGAAAAACTTTAAGACAATGAAGGAATAAACTGAAGATATCAGAAGATGAAAAGCTTTTCCATGCTCATGGTAGTGTTAGTATAGTGAAAATGGCCATCTTACCAAAAGCAACCTACAGATTCAATGCAAACCTCATCAAAACTCCAACATAATTCTTCACAAAAATTGAAAACAACAACAACAATTTAAACCTTACGTGGAAACACACACACCAGGATAGCTAAACAACCTTAAATAGTAAGAACTGCTGAAAATATAGCCATTCCTGACCCAAGTTCTATTAATAAGCCATAGCAATAATAATCAGCATGTTATTTGCATAGAAATAGACATGTTGGTCAACGAATTAACTAGAAGACCCGGACATAAGCCCACACACCTATGGACACCCGAGTTTTGATAAAGAAGCTAGAAGTACATACACTGGAAAAAAAAAATAGCATCTTCACCAAGTGGTGCTGGTCACGGGGACAGCTGCATGTAGACCCATATCTATTACTTTAACAAAAATTCAAGTCAAAATGGATCAAGGACCTTAATATAAGTTCATATATCTGAATCTGACAGAAGCAGAGTTGGGGAATAGTCTTGAACTCACTGGCAAAGAAAGGACTGTCTGAACAGGACCAACATTTTTTTTCTCTTACGTTTTTTTTTCATACAATATTCTGATCAAGTTTTTACTCCCCCAACTCCTCCCAGATCCTCCTTGCCCACTCATCATTGTTCTTTTTCTTTTTCTCTTTCAAAAACAAAACAAAAAACAAAACAAACACACAAGAGACCAATAAGACAAAAAAAAAATAACAAAACAAAAGGAAAGTCCACAAAAATGCCATTGGGTTTATTTTGTGTTGGCCAACAAGATTTTTTTTTTAAGTTTATTTTTTATGTATGCAGGGTTCTGCCCGCATGCATGCCTACAGGCCAGAAGAGGGCACCAGATCTCATTAAAGATGGTTCTGAGCCACCATGTGGTTGCATGGGTATTGAACTCAGGACCTCTAGGAAGAGCAGACAGTGCTCTCAACCACTGAGCCAGCTCTCTAGCCTGGCCAGCAACTTTTAACCCACTCCTGGTGCTTGAGGTTTTACTTTGTGGCATGAGCTGTCTATTTGGGGCATGGTCTCCTCCCATCATTTGGTGCCTCCTTTTAGATTCCTCTTAGATATGAATATATTTGGGGAAGCTTCTACGGTATTAGGTTTCCATATCATTTTTTCAGGTGATTTACTCTTAGCTGTCCCTCCACATATTTCCTCTTTTACCTTCCCTGCCCACCCCACTCCAAATTTAATCTTCTTATTCTAGTTTTCCCCTTATTTCTCTAGAAATATCTTCTACTTTCTCTTTCTGAGGAGGTCGTCTCTTCCCTCCTCGTCTCTTACAAGGTACCTAACCTCTGAAGTGAATTATATTATTGAACACATTTTAAAGGCTTACAAGCAAGTATCTCCATATAAAATAACACATATAATATTTGTCTTTTTAGGTCTGGATTGCCTCACTCAGGATGATTTTTTCTAGGTCCATACATTTACCTTTGAATGTCATCATTACACATTTTAACAGATCAATACTATTCCATTGTTTAAATGTTCCACATTTTTATCATGTAATCATCAGTGGATGGAGATCTAGAACTGTTTCCAATTCCTGGCTCTTATGCATAGAGCAGCAACGAACATGGATGAGCAAGTGGTCTTGAGAAAGACCAACCTGATGGCGAAGGATGCTGACCATTTAAAAAAACTATTTCTCAGTCACTGTGTTTCATCTTTTGAGAAGTCTGGGTTGGTTCTATACCTCATTTTTTTACACTTGGTTGTTTATCTCATTCTAGATGTTAATCCTCTTTAGATGTAAGGATTTTTTTCTCCTCCTGTAGGCTGCTGCTCTGCTCAAATGATGGTGTCCTTTACCATACTGAAGCTTTCCAGGTTCTGACGTCTCATTTATTAATTGTTGGTCTTAGTGCCTGTGCTACCATCGTCCTGTCCAGAAGTTCCTTCCTGTGTCAACGAGTTCAAGACCATTCCCTGCTTTAGTTTCTTTCAGACCCAGGATTTCGGGCCTTATGTTGAGATCTTTGATCCATTTGAAGCTGAGCTTTGTGTAAGATGATAGATGTGGGTGTGTTTGCATTCTTTAGCATGCAAACCATCTAGTTTAACCAGCACCGTTTGTGGAAGATTCTGTCTTTTTTTATTTCCAGTGTGTATTTTTGGCTTTGTTGTCAACATCAGAGACCAACAATTAATAAGTGATCAAAAAGGTCCTATACAGCATCGATTGAGCCAAGCAGTGGACTACAGAAAGTGGAGAAATCTTTACAAATTATACTTCTTACAGATGGTTAGCATCTAGAATAGTCAAAGGACTCAAAGACTGAACATGAAGAAAACAAAGAATACAATTAAAAATGAGGCATAGGACTAAACAAAAAGTTCTCTAAAGGTGAAACACAAATGGCTCAAAAATGCTTCTTAAAATGTTCAACATCCTTAGCCACCAAGGAATGCAAATTAAAACTACTTTGAGATTGCATCTCACCCCAGTCAGAGTAGCCAAGATTAATAAAACAAATGACAGCAAATGCTGGCAAGCATTCAGGGAAAGGGGAACACACACTCATTGCTGGTGGGAGTGCAAACTGGTACAGTCACTATTGAAATCAGTGTGAAGGATCCTCAAAAAGCTAAAAATTGATCAACACAAGATCCAGCTATCCCACTCTTGGGCATATACCCAAAGGACTTGTGCTGGCTAGTTTTATGTCAACTTGATACAAGCTAGAGTCATCTTGAAGGAGGGAATCTCGATAGGAAAAAAAATATCTCTATAAAATCCAGCCTTAGGGCATTAGTGACTGATGGGGGAGGGCCCAACCCATTGTGAGTTGTGCCATCCCTGACCTGGTGGTTCTGGGTTCTGTAAGAAAGCAGGCTGAGCAAGCCATGATAAGCAATCCAGTAAGCAGCACTCCTGGATGGCCTCTGCATCAGCTCCTGCCTCCATGTCCCTGCTCTGTTTGAGTTCCTGCCCTGACTTCCTTCAGCGATGGACTGTGATATGGAAACATAACTCATATAAACCCTTTCTTTCCCAACTTGCTTTTGATCATGCTGTTTAATCACAGCAACGGTAACCCAAACCAAGTCAGGGCCCTGCATCTTACTACCAAGCTACTTGCTCATCCACACTCACTGCTGCTTTATTCCTAACAGCCAGAAACTAGAAACAGTCTAGATATCCACCAACCAATGCACAGATCAGTTTTCAGGTAAAATGAAATTTTCAGGTAAATGGATGGAGCTAGAAATGATCATCCGGAGTGAGATAGCAAAGACCCCAAAAGACAAGTAGTCCATGTTTTCTCTTATATATGCATGTTAGTTTTTAAGCTTTAGGGATATGTGTTTCAATTAGAGTAACTACAAGCTTATGTAGGTAATGAGGGTCTAAGGAAGAGGAGGTGATCATCCAAGAAATGGGAAGTAGAATATAGAATTATAAAGAGATAAAGATTAAACTAGGAGGTTTAAATGTAGGGGGTGAGACAATGCCCAGCTAGACACGTCACCAAGTAAAACCTCCAATGCCAAGCATGGGTTACCTTTTGCTGAGCTGTTGGCCACAGGAGTCCTGTGGAGTCCCTCAAACACCACAGGCTATTATCAAGGATATTGGTTGCTTCTCCATAACCTGACGGTAAAGCCCTATTGCTGAAGACACAACTTCCATAGGTCATCGGGCATGGAGAATTGAAGTCGGTGCCTAGCTAGAAGCTTCATCCCTACTGACTAGAGTGTCCGGTGTTGGGAGGGACTGTGCCCCTCTATGACATGAAACCCGCACGAGGCACTGCTAAAGTGACCAAGAACCTAAGACTAGAGAGATCATGAGTCCTCGGGAAAACCTATTATTCTGTTAAAGGAACCTCGCAATAAAATGACCCCTAATGAAACATTGCTATATTCACAGAGCAGGACCTCTCTCACTCCCATCAGAGAATTAAAACAGAGACTCACAACTGGACAGTGTGCAAAAACCGAAAGACCTTGAAGAACTCAGCCTTAAATGGGATGCCTCCATCAAATCCCTCTCCTCAGGCCTCAGGGAACTGAGAAAGATAAGATAGCAAGACTATAAAGCCAGAGGGGATGGGGTCATCAAGGAATCAAGGCCTTCTGGACACAACAGGGCTGGTGCCCGCATGAACTCACAGAGACTGAGGCAGCACGCACAGGGCTTACACAGGACTGCATCAAAGGGGTCCTAGAGCTGAATGGGGAAGTGGACACACGCCCCATCCTTAACCCAGAAACGCTCTTCAATTGCTAGCCACTTACAAATGAAAAATTAGTTTTCTCCAAGGGAGTCTCACTGGGGAAACAACTCACTCTTTAGGTCCCTATGCCTAGTAGTAGATAACCAGCAGAAAGGAACTCAGCTGGAGAGATGTCTCAGAGGTTAAGAGCACTGGCTGCTCTTCCAGAGGTCCTGAGTTCAGTTCCCAGCAACCACATGGTG
This sequence comes from Meriones unguiculatus, assembly GCF_030254825.1. Taxonomy (NCBI): domain Eukaryota; kingdom Metazoa; phylum Chordata; class Mammalia; order Rodentia; family Muridae; genus Meriones; species Meriones unguiculatus. The sequence goes on along the minus strand of NC_083352.1, from coordinate 14,509,566 downwards.
GCTCACAACCATCTATAATGAGATCTGGTGCCCTCTTCTGGAGTGCAGGTGTACATGCAGGCAGAACATTGTATACATAATAAATTAAATAAATAAATAAATAAATAAATAACTCTTTAAAAAAAGAAAGGAACTCAATGGCATCTTCAGAAGTTCTTTGTTTCATAATGTTAAGTCAAGGCTTTCTTTTTTTTTTTTAAACTTACAGGTCCTTTACATATATATATATATATATATATATATATATATATATTATGGCTTCTGGTTTTGGGTTTTGATAGGATTCTTGAATATGTGACTGTGTGTGTCTCTTTGTCCATGTGTGCTTCTTGAACATTTTCTTTGGCTCTTTTTGTTGTTGTTGTTGTTTGTTTGGTTGGTTATTTTGTCATATTCTGACTTGTTTATGATTTATCGTGCTGTATTTTATTTTATTACTATTCCCTAGATGCCTATTTTCTAAGGAGAGGAGAAAGGATGTGGACATGGATGGAAGGCTCATTGGGGAGGAACTGAAAGGACTAGGGGGAGGGGAAACTGTAATCAGAATACATTGTATGAAAAAATTATTTTCAATAAAAGAGAAAATGTTTTTGATTTTTAAAAAATGAGAAAGAAAGAAAAAACCCTAGATACTCAGTATAGTACTACTTAACGTGAACTCTGTGTGCCCCTGCTTTCCTTGTGTGGGTAGTCTAGGGAGAAAACAGACAAGTAAAATGACCATCTCCTGTCAGTCTTCCAATACTTGTTGCCGATAGGCATCAGGGGATGGCTGACTCATGCAGCAATCTTCCCAGACCACCTAGTTGGGCAAGGGAAGGTCTTCCTGGCCTGTGGTTCCCAGTGAATTGTAGGAGGGTATACTTAACTTAGATAGACATATTAGACTACTACAGAACAAGCCTGGGTCGCTTAAGACTAGCTTTTTCATACTAGAATCTAGCAAACCGTTCTATTAAACACAGAATATGTTTCCTTAAGTCCCTGACAGTCCCTTGTAGTTCATAGATAACTGATTGTTGTTGTTGTTTGTTCTGTTTTGTTTTTTGAGACAGGGTTTCTCAGTGTAACGTGGGCTATCCTGGACTCACTCTGTAGACCAGGCTTCCTCTGCCTCCCAGAGTGCTGGGATCAAAGGTGTGCGTCACCACACCCTGCTGATAACTGTTTCCTTGTGGCCTCATCCGTGCTAGGATAGCACTGTGTCACTGAGGTGCGTCTCTAGCCCATGCATAAAACTTCTCGAACTCTGTACCTTCTGATGAGAAGACAGAATTGACAGAACCAAAAGGGTTGTTTGGAATAAGGCACCACTCAGTGGGAAGGAAACTGGTGTGTCTCTATTAGCTTTTGTTCAGTCAGAGCTAGCTGAACAAAGGAAACACTGCATTTCCTGAAAGGGAAGCAGGGTTTGCAGTTTAATTATGCAGATGATTGGACGCCTTTCCCTCCCCAACACACCAAGAAGAAAATTCTGTTTCACTGGAGCCAGCTACAGATTTGATCTAGTTTCCTTGGTTTTGGATGGGGGGAGACATGGCTGAAAACTGCGGACTGAGTACTAGGTGAGAGAGTCCTATGATGGCCCCTGGCATCTGTAGTTGCCTCCCTCCCCCCCCCCCCCCCCCCCAGCTAGCAGCAACCTCTGGAAAGATGATCTCAGCTTTCTCGGATGGCTTGCATCTTCAAGATCATACCCTTTTTAAACTCATAACTGATTCTGTGATTGTATTTTCTTGCTCACGAAGATGAACGCTTAAACACAGACTTGTGTGATGATCGGTGTTTCGAGCTGGAGAGAGATGGAATTATAGCTGCACCCAGTCTACCTGTATATCATAGCATGCATTATGATAATAATCATAATGTGTCTCTAATGGGGGGGGCGGGGAGCTAACTGATTTTTTTCTGTCATGTTCCCAATTCCCTCAGTAGTTACCCAGTAGGACGCTTGGTGTGAGAATCTTATTTAAAAAAAAAAATAAGAAGCTGGGTACATTTTCAAGACGTTTGAAATACTTTACAGGCTTTTAGCTCAGTGGTAGAATGCTTGCCTAGCATGTGGGAAGTCCTGGGTTTGAACCTTGGGAGCTAAGAGGCAACACACAAAGGTTTACAGATAAACTGTAAAGGCACCGTTTAAGCAGTCGGAGAGAAGCATGTGTGCGTGTGCGTGTGTGTGTGTGTATCTTCTCAGCGGCTACCAGCATCATCTCCCCTTAAAGCCGTGTTTTTTCAAAAATCAGCTAAGCAAACGTTTCACAGCCGCCAACAAAGGAACATTAATTAACGTCCACAGGACATTACAGAAGAATAAAAGAAGCGAAGTGATCTCACAAGCACGGCTTCTGTATGTCTCTAAGAATAATGTTTGTTCGGGGAAATCTCAACCCCAAAGCTGTGCTTGCGGACCAGCTTTCTCTATCCCGACGGCTGGGAGGTGCTTCCAGGCGAAGCCTGCTCTCCCCAACTACTCACTTTCCAAAGGGGCCGGTCAAGTTCACGCGTCCAAACCCGTGCCGGCGGCGGTCAGCCGGCCCAGAACTTGCTACTGAAGGTGTCGCTTGTTGTTAGTATCCCGTACAGATTTCCCTTCGAAAAGCCACAAACTCGTGTCGCAACGATGAGTTTCCAAAGGTCCCGACCTGAACTCCTCCGCTGCCAAAGTGAGTCCCGTCACTCGGCCACACCGTGCCAGGTGTCCTCCCTGCTCCCCTGGGCTTCGGGGCTCTTACCTGGTCGGGTCTGGCTGGCGAGGCGGAGTGGGGAGCCTCAGCGGCGACCGGCGACTGGCCGAGCGTCTCGCGTCCCGCGGCTGCACGCCCGCCCGGGTGCTGCGCCCCGGCACCCTCCCAGCCGGCCTGGGACCACGCCCCGAGGCGGGCGGGCTCTCGGAGGGCGGGGGTCCGCCCCGCCCCCACTTCTGGGCAGCGCATCTTCCTTTCCTGCCCGCCCCTAGCTTGCCCTCCAGCCACCCCACAGGAAACCTGCAGGAAACCCTGGGCCCAGAAGCCCTGCCAGGAGGTGTGGTCGCAGCCAGCGCAGGGTCGTCCAGCACATAAACTACAGTGACACCCTGGCTTTACGCTTCACAACCATTCACTTCTCTCCCAGGGCCATTTTATTTAGGGGAGGGAGGGTCACAAGAAGAGCCACTGCAGTGGCACTGGTGATCCGTAAACTTGCTTCCCCAAACTTCACTGGACTTTCAAAAGAACGCACATTAGGTAAAGTGCGTTTTCCCTTGTCTTCGTCCGGAAACAAACTTGGTTAATTAAATTAAAAGCAAACATTTAAAAAAAAATCTATTCTGCAAATGTCATCTTCCTAAAACAATTGGAAGATACGTTTCACTTGGTTTAACAGCTGTGCTTGTCATCCAGGGAAGAACTTTCTTTTACATGAAAGGGACCACACAAGGGAACAGAAATCAGCACAGTCTTCCAGAGGGCCGGCATCCAGCAAGAGGTACCAGAAAGCTCTGGAGGAGCGAAGCATGTTAGAACCGAACTGCATGAATTTACTGTGCGTGTGCCAAACCCACGAGACTTAAGAGTTGGTTGTGGTGCACAGGCCTGTAATCCCAGCAACTGGGAAAACCGAGGCAGGAGGATTTCAAGTATCTGGTGAGCCTGGGCTACCTAAATGAGACTCTATTTCTGAAACTTTTTGAAAGTTGGTAGCGGGAGAGGCCATACAGATCAGCGGTGGCGTTCTTGCATAGCAAGCGTGACTAGATGAGGGGGAGCAAATGATTTGCTTATAACTTCCACCTCAATGTTTGAAAGTTTTAGATACGCCATTTGCAGAAGGTTGATCTTGAGAGACAGCACAGTCACTCAGATATCATCAAAGTTCACGATTTTCTAAGAATTAGCCAAGTGACCAAAGAAGTTCTTGGGCTGTTGTCCATTCTCACTGCCATCAAGAAGATTTACTCTGATAGTCACTCATCAGCTTAAGTTAGGACTCCTTTCAAATGCAAGCCATATAGTTTTCTGGTACTATTGGTTTTGAAAACGAAAACCAACAGCTCAGTGACAGGGCCTGTGGAGAGCTCAGCAGGTCGTCTTACAGCCAGGCTTGATGACCCCAGGTATCCCTGGGCTGCTTAATCCCACCTTTTCTCAGCTATAAAAGGTATGTAACAGTTTTATAGGGATTCAGTAAAACATACAAGGCACCTTGCTCTGTATTAACCTTCCCAAGTACACTCTCAACAACAACAACAAAATTATTCTTTGGTTGTAAGATTTAAATATTACACGCATTTTAAAAATAGCTTTATTGAGATATTTCATCATTTTTATATTAATTATAGTTCATGACAAACTGACTCTTCTAGCTAGTTTTATGTCTGAGAGGAAACCTCAATTTAAGAAATGTCTCCATAAAAATCAAGCTATAGGCAAGCCTGTAGCTCATTTTCTCTCTTTTCTTTTCTCTCTGTTTGTTTTGAGACAGGGTTTTCCTGTGTACCCTTGGCTGTTCTGGACTCCTTTTGTAGATCAGGCTGGCCTCAAACTCGCAGCGATCTGCCTGCCTCTGCCTCTCTGAGTGCTGGGTTACTGCCCTCCCCTTCTAGCTCATTTTCTTAATTAGTGGTTGATGGGGGAGAGCCTAGCCCATTGTGGGTGGGACCATCCCTGATCTGCAGGCTAAGCACATGGGGTGGGGGTGGGGGTCTCAATATCAGCAACTGCCTCCAGGTTCCTGCCCTGTCTGAGTTCCTGCCCTGCAGGAACAAACAAACCGCTTTTGCCCCACATTGCTTTTTGTAGTGTTTGTTTTTATCACAGGAATAGAAACACTAATGAAGACACGGTATTGCTGTCTTTATTAGACAAATACAACAAAAATCTTGTCTGAAATACAGGCAACATAAAAGGAAGGAAAAGCTTTCTGAAGGACAGTGGTATGATGCCAGCACTGATCTCAAACTGGCTTTTATCATGCAATGAATTCTGGCTCCAAATGTAGCTCAGTGAACAAGCATTTAACCTAGCATACTCAGGGCCCAGGGTTCTAAGCCTGGCTCACTCAGCTCTTTCTAAGTCAGCAAATATTTTGGTGACCTGTGCAACTGTAAAATGTATACACTCAATAACCACCTGTATACAAATGCTCTGTTTAAATAAGCAATGACCTGGAAATCACAACTCAACAATTTCACAGCAGGACACAAGGAAGAACATAAGTGACCCAGTTTTCACACTGTAACAGCAGCTGGCGAAAGCAAGGTCTTACGTGTGAGCAACCTGACTTTCCAGGAGTGCCTCTTCCACTGTGGATATAGCTCACACCTCAGAACTGGAGTAAGACAGGGCAGATCTCAGACTGGCTGAGCTGTGAAGGAGGCAAGTGTTAGGGCAAAGAGTCACTTAGTGAAGCTAACAATGGGAGATGAACTGTGTACTTTCAGTGGTCTAGGACAGGGAAGCGCCAAAGGAAGTGCTGTGTGACTGTCTGGAGTGGAGGACGCCCCGAATGACTGAAGTCCTGAATGAATGTGTGTTTTGCCATGGGCACAGCCTGTTGACGACTCCAAAGCCAAATGGCCTGTTATAAATCGGCAGAGCTGTTACCTATATAGGTCAGAGGAATGGCAAAGCTTTCCTCAGGAGCCCGAATATGAGCATCTATGAGTAATGATCAGTGCGTACAGACTAGCAGCTGTGGCCTGAGACTTCACCTGCAGAGATGAGATTGGGAACTAGCTAACTCCTCCTCCCAACATGCTGAGGCCATGGGTTGTGATGGCAGCGGTTAGAGGGCTCCACCTGATCCCAGCTTCACTGCATACATATCTGTGGGTGTGTTCTTTTCCTCATTCCCTCTCCACCCCTAGTCCAGGTTCTAGAACTCAAGCTACACAGGCTGTGACAGCTGGCAATTTCTGAACTTAGAGAAACTCTATTTTCTTGTGGCCTCAAAGCAGCAGTTAGAAGAAAAAGATAAAATATAGTTAAATGTATGGGGCAGACAGCAACTTTTACAAACTTTAAAAATATAGCTGTATATACAGGAGACAGGTTTTTCTATGGCAGGTTGGATGGTGCAGGGTATGCTATGATTTAGGTTATTCTGGGTAAGCGGAAATCAGTAAGGAAAGTCTGGACAGACCAAGGCACATGCCAGAAACAAGTTCATGAGAGAGAACAAAAAGATGAGTGGGCAGGGAAAGAAGGGGGTTGGATCTGGGAGGAGAAAAAGGGGGTGCTTATGATCAAAATAGATTGTATGAAACTATCACAGAACTAATAAAAAAAAAGAAAAATACAAAAACATTAAAGATTATTTAAACCAGGCATGATGGTACAGGCCGCAGTTTCTACGTGTTCAGTGACAGCTGCCTCCATGGCTGTTCTCCCAACGAGGCCACATTCTTCTCAGAGTTTCTTACATACCTATGTATTCTAGAAAAAAAGTCTTTTTAACTAAACTGGATGAGAGTTAAAGTGTAGTGTAGTTATCTATCTACATCTATATGTCAGTATCTATATATCTCGAGATTATTTACTCAGTCAATATTTATTGACTGATTACTGTGTGGCAAAAGACTGGGGAATATATCCAAGTCGGAAACATCTGTCTTTATTAGGCTTGCACTCTCGGTCTATCATAAAAGAGAGGATTAACAACAAATTTACATAGATCCAACTCTATCTGCTGGCCAAGAGGGCAGCACACGTTTAAACAGTGTGAGTGTTGCTAAAAGCCCACTGTTGGCACGCACATCACCATGCATCAGACTGTTCAGTGTGTGCATAATAAATGCACACATATACATCATTTTCCAGGGTTCACTTTGTAAGACAATTTAAAAGAGGCTTTTTGAGAGTCATTCTGAACATGCTTGACTTTGACCTTGGGTAGTTTCTAAAGCCTATCACCTAACGAGTTGTGACTCCATTGTACCAAAGTGAAGATGCAGAGGTTGCTGGGCAAAACATACGCGTGAAGTGCTTGCCTGTGAAAATGCCGAACACGTTCTGCTCTGCTTAGTCTAGCAACTAGGACTATATAGTAACAGATCCATTCGAATGCATGTGGTCCACAGTGAGATCTTAGTCAAGAGTTTTTAAAAGCTCATAACTCATTTCACCTTTTTTAAGGATAACTAAATTATAAAATCTCAAAGAAAACCAATAAACAATGCTTGATTATAAAATAGAAAAATTCTCATACTGGTTTAGTAGGACTAAATTTTTATCATTTTCATGTATCTTACAGAGACTTTTAAAAAGAACATCAAGTTAAGAAAATCAGTTTAAAATTTCAGAATAATTTTACTATGTATACACCAATACCAACCATCTAACTGTGAAGAGACTTCAATTATACAAGGTAAATTATTTTCTTGACAGTAACTAAACTATTTCATTATCATAAATGTACATATTCATGCTCCTAAGAACAAAGTTAGGAGGACAAAAATTACAGTGATGAGCACCAAAGCAGAACATTTTTGCACCTAGGGCTTGACCGGTTTGTATTCAAACACAGCCTGGACTACAAGGACCAAAGCAACACACTTGGCCAGAAAAGCCAAAAAGATAAACCAAGGCATGGAAACAGTGATTTTAAAAAACAAATAATAAAAACCAAACAATCATTTTGTTTTTAATCAACGTGACTTTTTCAAAGTATATATACATCACTTTTATTCATCTTTTCTTCATGTTTGACAAACCAGATTGCTCCACTTTTGCTAACCTATTGTCACACCGAATAAACAGATGTGTTACATGTTTGTTGTGATGAATCCAAACCATTAGAGCTAGATCCAGCAGCTCCTACAGCCTAAAACCTTAAACCAATCCAAGTGGTGACACAGATTATCAGGGACCTGTTGACTTTAAGAACCTCAGTCAGGTATGTGTGGTGTGTATGTGTGGTGTGTATGTGTGTGTGTAGGTCTATCAGAGCCATGTGACAGACTATGCAGCCCAGGGAGAGGTGAGACTTACTGATAATCTGACACGATGGTTAACCCAACCCCTAGAAGATTTGGTAGCCAACACGGACTTAATCCTAAAGTAAACCTGAGATAAACAATGAGGTGATTTGGGGAGATGTCACCGAAATCGAGGGGCAGTGACAGATCTGAAAGACAACACTAAGGAGGCAGCTGTGGCCACAGCATTGTCACAACACCGGAGGACAGAAGCAATGGCGGCCACCTTCCAGGAAGGGATGAGGAGTGCGGCCCCCTGGTTTGCAGCTGATGGCATGGCCCTTTTCCACAGGGCATCTGAGTAACCTCCACCTCAGGCAAGAGGTTCCTCGGGCCCCCAGAAAGTGTGCCAGGGCATCTCTCCCTGTGCTTCCAAGGTGACACTATCGCCACCCTCCCACTTCCAGCTCAGCCTCCGAAAGCCTTTGTCCTGTGGGCTCCCTGAGTTTGAGGTAATGTCAACATGCTACACAACTGAAGTCAGGCAACCTACTTAAAAGCTCCAGTGACCTGTGGGTGGTATTAACCAGTTTTATTTAGTTGGGAGCTTTCTCCACACAGTGGCTAACATGCAGGGCATAGGAGAAAGGCAAATGGCTGGACCATGACAGGAATGTTTCCAGTTGAGTGTAGAGACTCCCTGTGAGAAGAGACAGGACATCTGTTAACTCTTCTATTTCCTGTTTCACACCCTGAGCTTCCGGGCAGAACACCACTTCAGGTCCTATGCAGTAAATGCCCTTCCAATTCTCCGACTTGTAATTACAGCTCAGGGAGTGTCTATACCGCTCTTTAATTCCGTTTCAAAATCCACATTTCATAAACAAAATGATACTGCTGCAGTATTTGAAATGCCAGTCATTAAATTATCACTTAAAAACTCTCTCTTTTTCCCCCATTATTTGGGTGAGAGGTCTGAAAGCCTAGGCAAGCACTCTCCAAGTAAGCCGAACAGACCCTGGCCTCTCCTCGCTCAAAGGTATCTTATTTGGTTGGGTAGACATGTCTAAGTCTGCCTCAAGAACCCCCAAGGAAGAGCCTGGTTCGGCATTCTACAGTTTGATTTTTTTCAGTGCCCTCAGTTCTTAAGCTACAGTGCAGCTATTAATTCCTTCATGAATGTCCCAAAGATGGGTGCATCAGATGCAAAGAAAAATAGTTACAATTCGGTGAAGTTTAGTCACAGCAAAATGATTATCTGATCTACCCAAACATGCAGCTTCACCTCTTCTTCCCGAATGGACCTAAATTCAAAGATCAAATTAAAATCAACCACATTTCGAGTTAAATTCCAAGAGTTCTATATAACTACAGCATGACCTTAAAGGAATATCCATATTCATTTTTCTGTATTTTCCTGTATGTACTCTAAGTAAGTTTCTGAGAGCATAATTTTAGGGAAAGGTTAAGAGTTTTATATTTTACTGTGAAGTTCTAACAAATTCTTCGTTTATTTGGGTTTATCTCTTAGCGCGATGTCATATGAGCTTGGTATAATGCAAGCATATTGACAAAACATATTTCAGGTACAAAATTCTTAATTCTGTGTCATAAATAAGTTTGGGTAAAAGCGCAAGCCTTCCACGGAGTCATCTCTGCAAAGGTGGCCCATTTTCTCTGCGAGAAGCAGCCTAGGAACAAAAAGAAAAACCCACAGTGATGAGCTCATTCATTATCACAACACACACACACACACACACACACACACACACACACACACACAGGGGCAAGGGCGCACTTACCTTTCTTTAGCCAGGAGGACAGACATCCCCACAAGCTTGGCAAACTCTTCTGATGTTAATGATCCCCGTTCTGAAACCTAGTGGCAACACACAGCGGAAGACAAAACAAAACAAAGAACAACAACAAAAACAGCTGTGACTATTTTAGTGCACTTAGGGGAACATATAGCCAACATACGCAGGGAATGTTTCACTGGACTATCTACTAAAATCCAAAGTCACTATAAAACGAAATCTTTTTATTTCTAGATTGACTTTTATGTGTATGAATGTCTTGCCTGAATGGGTGCACGCCACATTTGTGCCTGGTGCCTGCAGGGATCAAAAGAGGTGGCCAGATCTCCTAGGACTGGAGTTACGGATGGTTGTGAATTACCACGAAGGTTCTGGGGGCTGATCCTAGGCTCTTTGCAGAAACGAGTGTTCTTCACCTCTCCAGTGGACTCATCTCTCCAGTCACACAGAACTAAATTTAGACTGTTCAATCTATAAAAGCTGATGCACTTGGAAGAGAACTGAGACTACATCCCAACACGAAGCTGTCCATGATGTAAGAAGGCACTTGTATGAAAGTCTAGAAGAAACTACTCAGTTTTCGAAAAGTAGCATAGCAAACTCTGTGTACACACGCTTTGGTAGGGGCCCATAGAGTTACAATCAGGTCCCATGAAGGATGTGACATGAGAGCCTGTTCCCAGTGCTGAGCTTCAACAGGAAAGCAAGCACCTTTGCTGGCTGTCTCCTGGAGACCTTCTATCTGAAGTGAAAAAGGCGGGAGAGTGGGTCTCTGGGAGAAGAGATGTTGGGGGAGCTGGGAGCAGTGGGGTGGGGAGGAAACTGCTGGGGCTATAGTGTATGAGATAATAATCTATTTCAGTAACAGAAAGGATAATACTAAAAAAGGTTTAGAGGGACAAAAACTTAAAAAACTTGTACTATGCTGCTGATTAAATAAACTCATCATTGTCACTCAGAAGCCATTAAGCCTGTGGATGACCTTTCAGCAAAGCTAACTTCCACAGTAAATCCGCTTCTCAAGTTGCTGTGCATTTGGACCTTGGTGGTAAGCCTGAAGGACTGCGGCAAACAGGGTTCACGTACCGTCTCCAGGGCTGCGGCCACCATTTCCTCTTCCTTGTGGGTCTGCAGTTCAATCACCATGACACCACTGTCAAAAACCCGGAGCCTGAAAAACGCAGATGTAAGAACAAAGTGTAGATGGATCTAGGATGCTCAGCCACAGAGAAGCAGATCACGTTTTGCTTTATTTCATGGCTGGGCCTGGGGACAATCAAACAATGTTTAAGCCATAATGACCACTTGCAACCATGACAAAATTAACGAGCTCAAGAATTAATAGAGAATAAAACTATGAACGACAATCTACATGATAAAATTCTTCTGGTTAAGGGGTGCTGTCAGCCTGAGGAGAAGGAACATGGCACTCAGAGCTCAACATGTGCACTGAAGGTTCAGAGGCGAGTCTGAGTCTCCTCTCTGAAATCACAAGGGTCTGAAAATGATCTGTCCCAGGACACGCCCATCCTGATAGGATGAAGGCCAGAGGACGGCAGATGCTTGCGCTCCTGGTGAACTCAGGTCACAGCATAATCTCAACAGGGCATCTTTTTGGCTTGCCATGCACAGCGGTAAGCATAGCTGGACTTCCAGGTCTCATTTGTCCAGAATCGTGGTGGACAGATGGCAAATTCCCCGTGCCCATTGCTTTACCTGACAGGTAATTTCAGTGCTTCTAGCATCTTGCATGCATTCACTAAATCTTCTGGTGAGAGCAACTAATGAGGAAAAGAAATCCAGTTTACACTAAAAAGCAGTAGAGTGGTCCTACACAACGTAATAATCACTAAAACCATAAGAAGTCAATGATGCATGACGAAGTTATTTACTTCTGAGCATGTACCCAGAGAGCTCCACATCCTACACAAGATATTTGTACCCCCTTGTTCACTGTTGCTTTATTCACCCTGTTGTCCATCAACAGATGAGTGAATGATGAAAATTCATTATTATATATATTCACTAAATACACACACACACACACACACACACACAACTTTAAAGAAAAATAAAGTAAAACATTTTGCAGGAAAATGGATGCACTTAGAATGTATAATATTAAGTGAAAAAAACCTATATGTTCTTTCTCATATGTGGAAGCTTATCAAGAGAGAGAGAGTGTGCGTGTGTAGAGATATGTACACATGACTACTGTAGAACAGGCAGGAGAACGAGAAAAGAAAACATAAGGGGATGAGGAAGAAATGAATGCAGGTGATGGACATGAGTTATAAAGGAGGATAAAAACCTAATTACTTTTCTAGTTATGATTCTGCCATGGAACTTTTGGTTTTGATGGTGGATATGTATATAAAATATTGATGCTGTAAGTGTAACATTTAATATGCCAACTCTTAACTATAAAGAAGCTTGTTGGGGTACACAGACTTGGTATGTGATGTTGTTATTTCCAAGTTGTTGTTGTTTTTTTTTTTATAGTAAAGTTTAAAACACTTGTTATAAAGCAAAAGAGTTATCCATCCAGTCTTCATTAGCAAGAAGACTGAACAAAGAAGCCAGAGATATCACTCCAGAAGTACTGTCCAGTAAAAGTTGAGTGCATTTCTAGGGCCTGCTAAAAAGCAAATAAGGAAAAGGGCTGGTGATGTAGTTGAGTAGCAGAACCCCTGCCCAGCAGGTGTAAGGCCCTGGGCTCACGCTCCAGCGCTATATGTAATAAATAATGATAACAAAACCTTCTTGAGAGATTGACATGGATACTGACCCTTGTTTTATTTTATACTTGTATTATAATTCACAACTGTTCATGGAACTATTCATGACTTTTGTTTTGAATCATGCAGCCTTCATAAAACAGTACTGTGGTGGACACAGCGGAGCTCTGAGTCACGTGGGATGGCTCCAGAGCCAGCCAAGCCTACGTATAATAGTAGTCAAATCACTGTCTCCAGGTGACCTCAGCCAAATTATTTACAGCTTAATTTCCCCATTCCCAAGTTATGTTCAACGTGAGGACAGTAAAAGTAGCGAGCTCACTGAGTAACAAGGATAAATGAGGTAACATGCGCTGTGCCCTGATGGACAGTCACGTACCTGACGACAGCATAGATAAAATATATACATCCTGGAGACAGGATGACGCTGCGCTCATAGGACTTGGGTGGGGGTTGGAAGGATATACGTGAGTCATATGGAAGTGACTGCTTGTGCAAGTCTGCACTAGACTGCTGGACACCGCCAGCACCAGAAAAGTCTCAGAGGCCAACGCGCTAGGTGTGGTTGGGGAGAGGGAACTGAAGAACAGCTCCTAGTAATAACACGGCCAAAGGAGTGAGGTGGCTTTGCCTCTGTGCTACTGGGTCCAGCTGAGTTTGTGCCCAAGAGTTAAACACTACACGGGGAGCTTCCAGTCATCAGAGTGCAAATGCAGGGGAGCTGGCAGGCACTGCTCATGTCAAACCTTTACCTTTAAGGTAAGAAAACTGAGCTCTAAGGCAGGGAACTGCAACACGCAGGGCTGCACAGCAGCATTGGCAAAGCCAGGGACAGGATCTGTGTCTTGGCCCCCAGGACAACATTTTTGCTCTCCCCACATTGCTTCTGAAGATAGCTTTGATGTTCACACCCTACCTCAATGTACTCACTACAAGGAGTACAATCTTTAGCTAAAAGAGCATGTAAATGTGGCGTTCTTACTTCCATTCCTCGGGCTCGGTTGACTAAGCAGTACACCTCTGTGAGTGACATTATTCCTCCACGTTCCTGTTGAGATAGGGAGAGAACAGTGAGCATTCAGCGCTTCGTAACAGAGATCCTAATCTAAGTGAAATCACAGACTACAACACCGCTTTCTTTAAAAAAGTGGTATTTATACACAAGAGAGCTTATTCACACATTTCCCTGTATTTCAGAGTCTATAAGTGGACTTTACTATCGCCTAAACAAAAAGAGGGGAACCACACTGTGCTTCAGAAAGCGTGCTTAGTCTTTCTGGCTACAGACATGTGATTGATTCTGGCTGAGAAAGCTCTGAGAACTTAGAGGCCACGTGGGCCACAGCCACACTGGTGAGCACTGGAAGCGCCCAGCAGGCCAGAGGAATGCTGGCAGCGTGTGTCAGCACAGGGTCAGCACAGGGTCAGCATGGACGAGCATCCCGCTGCTTAACTCAGGAAGGGCGGGATGAGGCAACAGCAGAGAAGAGGCCCAGAGCCTCTGCCAAATTCTCAGCCTTGATAAACTGTGGGCATCAGTCAGTGAACAGATGCAGGTAAATGCTTCCCCCCTGGCTGGTAAGTACAAGGAGGCTGGGATGGAATTTCGGAGACCCTCCCTGGGTCTTCAGCAGGAGAGCTGACAAGAAGGCTAAAGGTTTTGGGGGCCATGTGGTCTGACATCTTGAAGCTTCCCAAAGGAAGGGCCATTAAATGCTAACACATTTTAATATGTATTTAATGTTTTAATTCATTTCAGTTAGTAAAAAAAGTATAGAATTAAGTGATACCACAATTTTGCAAGTACTAATGAAATAACATATATATGTAATGACTGTCAATGGCTACCCTCTATCTATATATGTATATATGTATACATACACTTTATATACATATATATATGCATATATATGTAAAATATACTTTTAAATGTACATACTACAAACCTACTGATAAACATGTACAACACCTCCTATAAAATATTCTTGTCATTAAAAAATTTCCATTTACAATAGTTTACAGAGAACACATAGGATGGCAAACATCTTAATGCTACATAGTCAGTCAAACTATACCTTGTAGGATAAACTATTAGTTTCTTCAAAAATAAGTAGGAATTAAAATTTTTAAAAATAAATAAACAGAGGGCCAGGGCAGGCTGCAGCTTATACAAGGTCCTGTGTTTGGCCATCAGCACAAAAAATAAAACCAAACCAAAACAACCGCCACACAAGAAAGAAAGAAAGAAAAGAAAGAAAGAAAGAAAGAAAGAAAGAAAGAAAGAAAGAAAGAGAAATTTGAGAAATGGTGAACCCGTTGTAATGTGTTTGATGTGGGAAAGCAAACTGTAAGAGCAAATGTGAGCACTAAGCAGACATTTGACATCAGAGATTATTAGTGCTTTGAGTGAGAAGTGATGCCACAGCTGTGTTAAAGCATCCTCTATCGCTATAGGTATGAGAATATTCACACATAGGATGACACGGGATTTAAAACAGCTCTCAGCAGAGGATGCTTTATGGAGGAAGCTAGATGACAGGCACACAGGGACTTGCCGCGGTACTTATTTGGGCTTATATTTAAACACATCTTAAAAGTGCTTTAGCAAAGTATACTCCAGAACTGTTAGCAGCACACTATACAGACTAGATATGGGGCCAGGCACTACGGGATGGAGCAAGCCTTTAACCCCAGCACTCAGGAAGTACAGGCAAGCAGGTATCTCCGGGCCAACCTGGTCTACATAGTGAGCTCCATGACAGCCAGGAATACATAGAAGGATTCTGTCTTAAGAGACAGATAAGACTAGATATAGCCAGATATGGTGCTTCATGTCTACAGTCTCAGCCCTTGGAGAGGCAGAGGTAGGAGGATGGTAAGTTCAAGGCCAGCCTAGGCTACAAAATGAGCATGTCTCAAAACCAAAAAAATAACAGATGAGAGAGAAAATTATTCATACAGAGAAAGATCTTTTGAAAACAGAAAAACTTCTCATCAAACAGACTTTTAAAAAGTATAAATATCTGAAGAAACTGAAAGCAATTTTGAAGATTACATTCAAAAGCTAATTAATAAGTGTACTAAACTAATTTAATATTCCTGGAGGAAAAAAAAAAGTCATTTAATGTTAGCCACACCATGAAAAAAACAGGCTCTTGAGATTTCTGATGACCTGAAAATAATCGAGCACGGTTCTGAAAGTATACTGGGGTTTGGGCTTACCTACCTCTAAAGGGGCCTGTAATATTCCAGCCAGCTGTTTGGCCAACTGCATGTGGTACTGCGTGCCTGAGCCATACGTTTCCCTGGTAACTGGGTTGGCTATTCCCATACTCAGCAAGTAGGACTTAAACCTGATGGTCTATAAGAGAGGGGGAAAATGCATCAATAGACTGCAAAATTAGTCTCTCCTCACAACATTGGAAATTCTTCATCATAAACTCAATGTAGCTTAATTGTTTCTCTATATAACCATGTCTTCTACTGTGTTTCCTTGCTGTGAGCTACAAGTCTTAGTTGTTCCTTGAAGAAATCTAGTTATTCTCTTTCTTTCTATCCCAGTCTGTCATACTGTTTATTTTCAAAGTTTTATACGAAAGAAAATTTAGGTAATAATTATGCTACTTTAAATACTAACCAAATGCTAAAACTAAAAACTTACAAAGAAAAAAAATGGATATGACCAGATTATACCCAAACATAATAAAGCAGACATCAAACACAGATATGTATGAAACAGCTACCCTTTAGACATTTCAATAGCTTTAGTTTCTACACTGTAAAAAAGCACTGAAATAATCTTGAACTATCAAAAAAAGAATATGGTCTAATATTTCCTTAGCACTTTCACATGCAAGAAATAAGAACATTCCATTAAGAAAGCAGGACTGGTGAGGCTCAGTGGCAACTGTGTTTGCCACCAAATCTGACCGCCTGAATTCAGTGCCCATGTCCTCCATGGAATGAGAAGCAATTCTTACAGGTTGTCCTCTGACCACCACATGCATAATGTGGCACAGTTTGCCCCAGTAAATAAATGCAAAAAGAACAAACAAAAAAGCAAAACAAAATGAAAAACCTTTGGAAGGCAGCAAGTGTGAGATGCTACAGGCAAAGCTCAGTGGGAGGGAGTGGTTAACCACAAGGCCATCAATCACTGCATTCTACCTAGTGTCTAACACTTTAAAAGAAAAAAGCTTCCTTACCTCATCTTCTGTGACATCACCTTGCTTCTCTTTAATCTTATTAGCGATAGATTTTGATAACTCCACCATTTCCTTAGCCTGAAAAGACAAAGATCCTTGAAAAATATGCTTTCAAGATTATCAAGACTGAGTGTGAGTGGAGCAGGTGACACATACCTTGATCATTAGCTTGCTAAGGTCTTCAAAGGCCTGAAATGAGTAATGAAGTTTGCGTCATAATATTTTCAAAGAATTAAAATGTTTTAAAGTAATGATACAAATAAAAAATTTTCTTACAGATAATCAGTTTATTATTAATTGTATAAGCAACACATCTACCTCATTTTAAGAATCTACTTTAAGAAACTGTAGCACACACCTGTAATCCTGGCACTCTGGGAAGTAGAGGCAGGTGGATCTCTGTGAGTTCGAGGCCAGCCTGGTCTACAGAGTCCAGGACAGCCAAGGCTACACAGAGAAACCCTGTCTCGGAAAATGAAAAAAAGGAACTGTTAACTTCCTCAAACTCCAACCAAAATTTTCATAGATTATTATTTACTGTTCTTGGATACATATAAGAAAATCTGGATCTGGGGTGTTGTTCAGTGACAGAATGCTTTTCTGGCACTTCTAAGGACCTGGGTTCTACCATCACTAACTAATACACACACTCATAAAGACGCAGACACACACAATGTAAAAGAAAAAGCCACTTTTTTTTTCCTGCTAGGAGATAAAAAACCAAAGATTATAAAAAGCTTTCCAGCTTACTTAGCTGCAGGAAAACTTTCTTGGGACATAATTATTTTGGTTGAAATGCAAGTGTGACGTGAGTGAGCCTTAGCCTCCGAATGTCAAACCAAGACACTTACAGTCTTATGTACAGGGCCACTGCACACAAAGCCATTTACAAAGATTAAATCACTTCAGTAAACGTCTACCTCAGTTTGAAGGGGCGTCTTCAAACTGAGTCAGATATGTTTCTAATGAATTATCTCGTGGTATTGAAAGTATAATGCAGAATTTCTCAGCTAAGTGGCGTGCACAATCAAGCATCTTGTCATTAGGTGAAAAATCAATCCACACAGTGCTCTGACATGAGCAATTGCGGCTCTCTTCAGCTATGCCAATCTGCAGGAAAGTACCCCCACCTGCAAATTTTTTTTCCTTCTGCTCAAAGAATAGTGTAAGAATAGTCGTGTAAGACCCTCATAGGCAGCTCTCGAGGCGAACACTGAAAACAAAGGGAACGTGTACACACCTCACAGGAATTTCCTCAGATAAACAAAGGCTTAGACACCGCGTTCTTATCAGTAAGGCCCAGCAGATGCAGGAAGCCCTTCATGGGAGGCTCTGGGCACCAGCTAGGAAATGGAGTCAATTCTACCACTTAAATCACACATCAACCTAGTTTTCAAAACTAGAACAAAGATTTGCCATTTAAACTTGGATTTTTACACTGACCACATAAACTGTTAATAGACTTTTTTATTTGTGTAAGCAAAAACAGGATAAGAAATCACTACTGTATATTTTCACTCAGAAAATACTAAAATACTGAGTGTGTACAAAGTTCATAATATTTTAGGTAATTACCAAGCACAATTATTTCTATTATTATTATATTAACTATTATTTATTTAATAATTATATTAGTATTTATTATTTCTATTATTACTATAAACCGTAGAATCAGTAAGCTATAAAAAAACTGTGGGAAGGCATGTAAAATAAAAACTAAAGACAGAGAGCTGCACGTGTCCATCCTCTTACTACGCCCTCACATTTACGGAACGTTCTGTCTTTACACCACAGTCACGTTTCCACTGCAATTGTGTGGAAAGGGTACTTGTGCTGGTCTATAGTGACCACCAGCCTCCACTCCGGTGAGTCGTTTCAGGAACAACTCACACATCTGACTTCCTGCTTCGGTACTGGTGAGTCTGTGGCTTTGTATGTCGGATCCCTTCTACCCGGACCTCTCCTTTCCCTGTTGGTGTTACCAACACCTACTCATCTTTCTGGCCCTTGATTCCCTCTTCCTGCTGTTAACAGGCCTTCCTTGACCCCAGCAGACATTAAGGAGCCTGGCCCAGGTCCCATCAGGATCCTGCATTTTCTCTTCACCTATGTCACATGTCAGTGACAGCAGAGCGCCTGCCTACCTGGTCCTTGTGAAGGTTCACGGTGTGGAGAACAAGAACTGCTTCCTAAATAAATCAGTGTCTGCACAGTGTCTATGGAGAATTCTTTGAGGTCTGAGAATCCATGAAAATGGAAATAATTTATTTCTTGAAATAGAATAATTTATTTTGAACATCACAACAAACTTCAAGAAAAAAAATACAAGCAACAGAAAACATCTCATTATTCCAAACCCTCTCTGTAAGTATGAATACAAAGAAAAAAAAACAGTATTAAAATATGCCAAGCTGAGGTAGATCTGTTATAGAAAACAGACTACAGAGTTTTAGGAAAACTAAATATATTCCAAATTACAGAATGGAACTAGTCAAGGCTATAAAAGGATGTTTAAGGATTACCTCAGAAATGTTTTTGTCGGTTTCTTTTCTTTTTTCTTCAAGTTTCCTCTCAATGCCTACAATTCCTACAGCTCTTACTCTTCCTGGCTGGGGGGAAAAACAATAGAAAAAGTAAGTAGCTCATAAAATATAGAAAACAGGAAGGAAACAAAACCTTTTGGAAACTACACTGAGTTTTCAAAGGCGGGAAAGAACCCACAAAGAAAATAGCATACAATCACATCTAGCTTCCTTTCAAAACATTTGTCTCTTTCTGGCTAAACATAATGACCTTTATCTATTAAAGGAAAAATGACATACAATCAACAGCATGAGTGATTATCTCTGTATTTTAGGTATAATTAAATTTCTTATTCATTTTTTATTCTTTGGAGATCTATCATATATTAGATATTTAATAATTTATTAACTATATAAAAAATTGTACCTAAAATTCTTGTACTTGAGAAGCTATTAAGCTACTTTCTCATATCTCAATGCCTGTCCATAGTTGAGTGGTTGATTCAGACAAAATTCATTTAAAAAAATTAGAACTCTACTATTTTGTTTTTGACAAGTTTGTGATCACAGAGAGTTCCTCCTCCTCCTTCTTCTCTATGTTTATTGTTTTGTTTTGGTTTTGTTTTTGCTTTTTTTGAGACAAGAGTCTCTATATGTGGGCCTGGCTGTCCTGAAATTCACTATGCAGACCAGACTGGTTTTGAACCCAGAGATACCTTCCTGCCTCTGCTTCCCGAATACTGGGATTAAAAGTCTGCACTACCACAAGCCAGAGTCTTCTTAAGGGGTACCTAAATACAGAGACGAAAGCAGTGTATCAGCTGGGCCCGTGGCCAGCTTGTCATCCCAGTACCTGGAAGGCTCAGGCAGAAGTATTACTTCAAGACTGAGGCCACCGGAGCTACTACATACAAGTTCTAGGCCACCCTGCCTTAACAACGCAAACAAAAAGGAAGATATAACATTTACAGATAGCTTTTAAAAATACCTGGGGTCCTTTATTTGTTTGTAATGACTGAGAAACTGGCACGTTCTCCCATCTTCTCTGTGTCATTTCCTCTGATAAACGCCTGTAAAACTGCAATGTATATGCAAAGCTGTGAGTCAGCCCAGCGGCAGCCATCACAGACACACTGCTAAGACATGTCTTTACTCTAAAGTTCTCTTCAGTCATCAGTAACAGACTAGACTCCTTAGACATCAAAGGAAGCCAAAAGCTGCTTTCTCGGATCAGCTTCAGCAAGCACAAGGAAATAAAACACACACATGGGAAAAAAAGCAGCAGAGAATAAGTTGTCTAGTTAGACTATCAGGTAAAACCAGGGACAACCAGGTGCAGTGGCACATGCCTCAGATCCCGGGAGGAGAATCAGTTCTAGGACACTCTCACCCATAAACCAAATTCAAGGCCACTATGGGCCACACAATACTGTTTCAAAAAACAAACAAACAAACAAACAAACAAACAAAAAAAAAAAACCAAAATCAGGACAAAATGTGGCTAAGCTCACAAAAAGAAAAAAAAAATCAAATACGTTTTCTAACTGCAGTGAAAACAGCTTTGGCAAAGCCAACTCAAGTGTGTGGCTTGGAAACTTCTGTGTGAGGAGCACTAGTCCAGTGCCGTGGAAGACAGTGGCCGGCAAGGACATGACTCCACCTGCGCATGTCTCCAGAACAGGATCTATCTAGCAGCTTCCCAATGAGGTTCTCTGGACCACGACACTGAGGCCCCCTGCTTGGTCATTCCCCGTATGGAGCTAGCCAAGACCAGGTGGCTGCCGGAGAGCTTTCAGAAAGGTCAGCTTAGCACCTTCCCATGACCTGTTCATCGAGTGACCACTGAAAGGTTCCCGAGCAGCGGAGGCCCATCCCGAGGCAGGCTTCCAGCTTCGAATATTTATGTGGCCGTGTAGCCGCACCCTCCTGCTGGTCACTTTTTGATAAGGCTCGAAATACAAACAGGTTCTTTGTTTTTGTGCTTCTATGTGGTTAAAAGCACATGGCATGCTTCATAACACTGTCTTCTGCCATGCTCTTCACCTCCGGCCGTGCTCGCAGGGAAGCTCACCTCAATCTGGCCGTGCTCTTTGAAGGACAGTTTGATGTAGGAGTTCTTACTGCTCTGGAACGGACCCGGCTCTTTGTTAGGAGGAGGTGGGTGCAGATGAACCACGATTTTGGCACTGATGAAACAGCAAATATTTTGACCATCTTAAAACCACTAATTTTGCTTTTGTAACTTCTCATTTACTTATTTATGTACTGTTTTGGTGCATACATCTCACTATGTAGCTCTGGCAATGTAGACCAGGCTAGCCTCCAACACAGAGATCCACCTGCCTTTGCCTCCCACATGCTAAAAGTAAAAATGTGTTCCACTACAACAAGCACTATTTTTAAACTTCTTTTATATTACTAATGAATCTTTTTTTTAAAGATTTATTTATTATATATATAGTATTCTGCTTGCACGTACACCAGCACACAAGAAGAGGGCACCAGATCTCATTATAGATGGTTGTGAGCTACCATGTGGTTGCTGGGAATTGAACTTAGGACCTTTGGAAGAACAGCCAGTGCTCTTAACCTCTGAGCCATCTCCCCAGCCCTCAAATGAATGTTATATTCGTATAAAAACAAAGAATTTCCTAAAAGACAGTCTTTTGTAATTTATCTTCATGATCATTAAAGTCTACAAAAATAAAACTTATAAAATATGAACTAAATGTCATCGGCTGTATAGATGAAATAAAAGTATGGTTTTAGAAATAATTCAAAATAAGTTCTTAACATTTTGAGAGGCTTATGAGTAAGCTTCCCATCCACAGAGCCGTCATCTGAGGTGAGGGAGCTATGACTTCTGCCAAAGCATCCTACCTTACTTACTTACATGTGAGCAGTCACATATAAAACAGACAGTTGATATATATAAAAACCCATCCAAAGCTAACATTCTACAGTGTCATTTGTTGGCCACTCAGGCCACAATGATCTGGAA
This sequence comes from Meriones unguiculatus, assembly GCF_030254825.1. Classification (NCBI taxonomy): domain Eukaryota; kingdom Metazoa; phylum Chordata; class Mammalia; order Rodentia; family Muridae; genus Meriones; species Meriones unguiculatus. Next base: position 14,487,383 of record NC_083352.1, on the reverse strand, counting down.
GACTCAACAGCAAAAACAACTCTCAAAATACTGCTGACCTGGGGAGACCTGGCCATGTTTGTGCGCATTAAATGTTTACTGCCAGACACACCTCATGGTCCAGCCTGGTCCACCTGATCCTCCCCTCCATGCACCCTGCCCCAGTCGCCACATCTAGACAGTAGAAAAAGGAAAGACAACACGTGCTTACAGACTGATAGAATTAACAATGTGAAAGCAACCATCTTACCAAAAGCTATTGACAGATTCAACAAAATCCCAGTCAAAATCCCTATCTCACTCTTACTGAAACAGAAAAACAAAACAAAACAAAAACCAAAAAAACAAACTATCCTAAAATTCATATGGAACCACAAAAGATCCAATAGTCAAAAAAATATTGAGCAAAAGGAACAAGTACACACAAAAACATATATGTAGGCCAATGGAACAAAATTGAAGACCCAAACATCAGTACACAAAACCTCAGCAATTTATTATTTGACAAAGAGGTAAAAAACAAACAAACAAAACATTTTAAGTTGGAGAATAGAAAACATCTTGAGTAAATAGTGTTGGAAAACATGAACGTCCACGTGCAGAAGAATGAAATTAGACCCATATCTGTCACATTCTATGAAGACTATCTCCAAAAGGATCAAAGACCTAAACCTGAAACACCAAAACTCCTAGAAGAAAACATAGTACCCACCATGATATAAGTTAGGAAAAGACTTTCTGAACAGGATTTATTTGCCAGGAATCAAGGCAACAACTGACAACTAAAAAGTTTCTGCACAGCTAAAGAATCAATCAATCATGAGAACAAGAAGCCCACAGTATGGCAGAGAATCTACCCACAAAGTACAAAGAACTCAAAAAACAAAGAATCAAAAGAGACCAACAGAGCAGAAAACAAAAACAGAAACAAATAACCTGGGCTCTAGGGGTCCTACAGAGACTGATACCACAACCAAGGACCATAGATAGAGATAACCTAGAACCCCTGCTTAGATGTAACCCATAGACTCTATCTCCAAGTGGGTGCCCTAGTAAGGGGAACAGCGGCTGTCTTTGGCATCAACTCAGTAGCAGACTCTCTGATCACCTATTCCTGGAGGGGCGAGGAGCCTTACCAGGCCACAGAGAAAGACGGTGTAGCCAGTCCTGATGAGACCTGATAGGCTAAGGTCAGATAGAAGGGGAGGAGGACCTCCCCTATCAGTGGAGTAGGGGAGGGGCATAGGGGGAGAAGAGGGAGGGTGGGATTGGGAGGAGACAAGGGAGGGGGCCACAGCCAGGATACAAAGTGAATAAACTATAATAAATAATAAATAAAAAATTCTTAAAAGAGCCCCCCAAACAAAGAATCAAAATGACAAATGACCTGTTCAAAAACAAACTTGGGATCTGAACACAGAGTTTCAAGAGGAGGAAAAAAAGTTTAAGAAATAGCCCCCAAAATGTTCATTTTCCCCAGCAATTAGGGAATTGCAACCAGAACAACTTGAGATTTCATCTTACTCCAGTCACAACGGCAAAGATCAACAAAACGACTGACAACTAACGCTGGAGAGGATATGGGGAAAAGGGACCGTCATCACTGTTGACAGGATTGCAATATGGTGCAGCCACTCTGGAAATCAGTGTGGAAACCCTCAAAGACAAACCTACCACATGACCCAGCGTCTACCACTGCTTGGCTTATGTCCAAAGGACTGACATCCTATTCCACAGGTTCTTGCTCGGCCACGTCCATCACTGCTCTAGCCACAATAGCTAGAAAATGGAAACTTCAACAAATGAATTGACAATGAAAATGTGGCACGTATACACTGTGGAATATATGTAACCATAAACATAAATTAAGTCACGAACTTTGCAGGTAAGTGGATGGAACTAGAAAAATCTCATATTGCCTGAGGTAACTCAGACCCAGAAAGACAAGCGTCACATGCTCTCTCTCGTCTGAGGCTCCTAACTTCTTCAGTGTAATGACACATCCTGTAGTAACTGCAGAAATCAGGAAAGAACAAGAGAGCAAAGCGGGGGGAGGAGGAATAGAGAAGGTATTTGAGTAGCGGGGTATGATGGACTTGAAGGGGAAAAGGGACAAATGGGGCAGGCGTCTTCAGCTAGAGAGGTGGAGGGACATAATTAAAAAAGGAGGGAGGACGGCAAAAGTAACAGTAAGGATGTCTGAAAAGTCACAAGGAAATTGCATTGTTATCTAGCTACCTAAACTTAGTTAAAATGCATGAATGGGTGTGCGCATGTGCGCGCACACACACACGCACTTTCAATGAAATGTTCTCCTAAGGCTGACAATACTTCCCTCCAGAGCCATACACTAATAAAACCCTCAACACCAGGCATGAGAAGCCCTATTTTGGGGTGTTGGTCAGGGCTGCCTAACAGACTCCCCAAACAGCGTAGGCTATTGCGGTTGCCCTTAGTTGTGTCTCAGCGGTGGGAGGAAAGTCCCTATTGCTGAAGGCACCATGCATGTCAGACACACGATCTGGAGGATCTAAGATGGTTCTGACTTTAAAGCTTTCCTGAGAACTAGAGTTCATGGTACCAGAGTGTTACATACTAAGGAAGCAACCAAAGTCCTACCCAGCTTTGATGCCTAGGAACCACACAATGACCAGCACGGAAAGATAACCCTATGGAACAGGTTTACCAACAGTTGTCAATATCAATAGATTACCAATATCAACAGCTCTTTCCCTCAGATGAGGCCTGCTGGCGTTTGAATGCTGAATAACAAGCACACACAGGAAAGACTGTGTGTGTGATAACACACACAGTAAGTGCAGGGCCACATCATTTATTATGACGCAAGGATACTACAGCAGGCCTTACCACTTTGTTCAGACCTTAAGAATGAACAGAAGATAGAAAAAGAACCTTAAAGAACCTGCTGAGAATAGTATGACAAGAAACGGTTTTTGTGGATAAAGGTCAGACCTCACCTCTTCCCGATTCCAGCCGCCTGCTCCTCAATGAACACAATCTGGGACAGGGGAATGGCCATACAGCACTCCTAAGAGGAAACCAACAGAGAGCTCCATTATACAGGTCAGAAGGTGGAGTCCAGCATCCCTGGAGTGCTTGTCTCCTATGAGGTACTTAAAATCAACAGTGCGGTATTTTGCTCAACTATGTTCATAGCAGCGCTATTCATAATAGCCAGAATCTGGAAACAACCTAGATGTCCCTCGGTGGAGGAATGGATACAGAAAATGTGGTACATTTATACAATGCAATACTACTCAGCAATTAAAAACAAGGAAATTGTGAAAATTGCAGGCAAATGGATGGAACTAGAAAAGATCATCCTAAGTGAGGTAACCCAGAAGCAGAAAGACACAAAGGGTATATATTCACTAATAAGCAGAAATTAGCTGTATGATATAGGATAAACATACTAAAATCTATAGTCCTAAAGAAGCTAAACAACAAGGAGGACCCTGGGAAGAGGCTTAACCCTCATTCAGAAGGAAAGACAGTATAGACAACAGAAATAGGAGAAGAAAGGGAACGGCACAGACGCCTTCCACAGAGGGCCTCTGAAGACTCTACCCAGCAGGGGATCAGAGCAGATGCTGAGACTCGAGACAAACTTTGGGCAGAGTGTAGGGAATCCTGTGGAAGAAGGGAGATATTAAGCCCTGGAGGGGATAGGAGCTCCACAAGGAGAGCAACAGAACTAAGAAATCTGGGCCCAAGGGTTCCTACAGAGACTGATGAATCAACCAAGGACCATGCATGGAGAAAACCCAGACCCCCTGTTCAGATGCAGTCCAAGCTCAGTCTCCTTGGAGGTACTCTAGTAAGGGAAGCAGGAGCAGTCACTGGCATGAACTTGGTTGCCTGTGGCCTTCCTAGGCCACAGAGAAAAAGGATCCAGACAGTCCCGATGAGACCTGATAGGCTAGGGTCAGAGGGAAGGGGAGGAAGACCTCCCCTAGCAGTGGACTAGGGGAGGGGCATGGGGGAAGAGATGGAGAGAGGGTGGAATGGGGAGGAGATGAGAGAGGGGGCCACAGCCGGGATACAAAGTGAATAAATTGTAGACAGCAATAATAATAATAATATTAAAAAAGAAAAAGAGAAGAAACTGCTCCCTCTTGGCCTGGGCGGGAGGGCTGCAGCAGGCACGGGCTCTGCTGGAGCTACCCTTCCAATCGCCATGATAAACTTAAGGAGGATTTAAATAAAAGTCCATGCATTTTGGTGCATCGGAGGAATTTTAAAGGCAAGGCGGCTCAGGACCAGCACTGGGGCTCAGTGGGTAAAGGTGTCCGCCCCAAAGCCTAAACCCAAGTTGAGTCCCCTGGACCCACATTCTCTCTTTCTCTCTCTCTCTCACACACATAAAATGTGACTAAACCAGGTGGCAGTACATCTCTAACCTCAGACCAGCCTGGGCTATACAGCGAGGCCCTGTCTCAAAAAGCAAAAGCAAATGGGGCTGCAGAGATGGCTCAGCAGTTAAGAGCATTTGCTGCTCTTGCAGAAGACCAGAGTTTGGTTCCCAGCACCCTTGCTGAGAAACTTAAAATCACCTGCTACTCTAGTTCCAGGGACTCTGACGCCCTCTTCTGCCCTCCCTAGGCACTTGCAGGCACATAGATACACATGAGAGCACAGACGTGTACACAAATAAACCAATAACAACTCATCTTAAGCAAAATAACAGTTGTAACTATCTTTGTTTTTATAGTTGGTATATTTTTTCAAGTAAGATTTATGAAAATTCTTGAATATCTTTTTTGTAAAATATGATTTATATCCAATGTAAAGCAATTCACCATTTGTAATGTTCAAGCTTCGAATTAAAATGAATTTACATGAAAAAATTTTTGATGTAATATTTCTTATATAAAACAAAACCAAATAAATCAGAAACAGTAATAAGAAATGTATTTGACATGGGTGATTTTTTTCTGCTTCTTTACAGATGTACACACATGTACACATTTTAAGAGGAAATGCTAATATAGCTTTGTTGTTACTAAGTATAAGTTTTAAGGTATTTTATAACAGCATGTGAAGCAGTACATGCCTATGATCCCAGCGATTCGGGAGGGTAAAAAGGACAACTTGAGTTCAGGTTAGGCAAGGCAACACAGGAAAACTTAAAAAAAAAAAATAGTTAAATTAAATTTAAAGCATTATGTATGACTGGCATATAACAGGTCTAAGAATTCAAAACTGGCTTCTTTTTATTAATACGTATTAATTGTACAAGTTAATAGGTTTCCAATTTTTGTAATTTATTTTACTTATGTGTGCACAAGCATGCTGCAGCCCTGTGGGGCACCTATGGAGGTCAAAACTGCAAACGTCAGTTCTCTCGTTCTACCAGGCGTTATCTGGGGAGAGAAGCCAAATCCTTGGTTCTGGAGGCAAGCATCTTTACTGGCTGAGCCATCTCAGTGGTCCCGGTGTTTTCACCTTAGCATTTCCATATGTATATAATCACTAACCATTCATATCTATCTCCCCTGCAAACGTTTCTCCCCTTTCCTGCCTAAATAACCTCTTTGTATGGTAACCGAAGGGTTACACCAAAATCAATTCATCAATACCTAGCCTCAGGATATCTTATCATCTTAAGATTTGTCCTCTGCAGATCATTTTAAAATAATGACAAATGGTTCTTATAGGACAAAAAGTCAGATATTGCAATAGTTAGCACTCTTCTAAAGAATACATTCACAGTTCATCTTAGTACTAAACATTCCTGGTGAGGGATTGGAGAGATGGTTTAGAGGTTAAGAGCACTGACTGCTCTTCCAGAAGACCCAGATTTAAATCCCAGCACCCACATGACAGTTCACAGCCATCTGTAACTCCAGTTTCAGGAGATTGGAGACCTCTTATGACCTCCGTGGGTACTGCATACAAACGGTGCACAGACATACGTAGTTAAAAACCGTAACACATAAAAAATACATATTAAAAAAGTTCCTGGAAACTGGGAGTACAGTGGGAGATGTGAAAACATGTGCTTAATGCTCCCGGCCTGAGGCCTAGTGCTCCCGGCCTGAGGCCTATCTCCAGCATCAGAACTAAGTTGAACTTCACAGCAGCAGGTGGGGAATGATTAAGAAAATAAGCTTCTAGACTGGACAGCTTTTCCTGCTGACCGCTGTAACTTACAAGTTAAAACTCTTTGGAATAAAGATATCGGCATTATACACATACACCCCACTCTACAGAGCAACTATAAAATTAGGGTGAGGAGTTTTTTCCTTAGTGACATGGAGGGAAGGACTTTCTCAGCAGATAGGCAGGCTGATCCTGCTTCCCAGCAACCTGGCAGAACAGGTTGTTCAGAAGAGGGCATACTGTCTTTTTAAGGCTCCCTCACAGCTGAGGTTAAGAAACTGCTCCTTCTCCACCCTGAGGCAGGCTGTAGGAGTGACTCACTGGTATTTGAAATCATAAGGACTAAGCATCACTGCACACAGGAGGCAAGGCAGGTAGATCGCTTTGAATTTAAGGCCAGACTAGTCTACATAGCAAGTTCAAGGTCAGACTAGGCTAACTGGTAAGACCCTGTCTGAAATAAAAACAAACAGGAAAAAGGAAACTTAAATCCCTAAATGGGGGTAGCTGAGGGTGCAATTCAGTGATGAAGCAGGCACTCAGTTCCAAGTCACACCCCCAATGCAAACATAACCACATAAACCCCAGATCAATGCTAAACGTCTCTTACATTGTTTTTCTGGTCTCTCCAAATCAGCCGGTGTGTACTAAGAAGAAGAGTCCCAGCATCAAATTTTATCTAAAACAATAAGATCAATACAAAATATCAATATCATATTATCCAGATTTCCTTACTCAATAAGCATAAACTATGAAATTATTAAACATTTAAAATGAGGTTTACCACAAATTAAAAAGCAATGCTATATAACCCATAAAGATAAGCTATATATATATATATAATGCATATAATTCTGTAATAGATATGTGCATATATATGTGTGTGCATATATATACATATTTATATTATAGCTATTATAGAATTATAGAAAAGTTTGAAATAATCTAGATGTATAATCAGGGGTAGTTAAATAAAATATATCTACAGTAGAATGCACATGCCAAAGTTAAAAGAATGATGAGGTAGAACTACATACATTACCATGGAACACTAAGACAGAGCTGATGGGAAAAAAGGAGTTTGCAGTGTATTACACAGAATGAAATTCTCTAACAGAATGTTCTCTCTATGTGTGTGCATACACATCACTGTATCAGTACCGGGAAAGGGTCTAAAATGAGCCCACAGTTAACAATGAGTATCTCAGGGAAAGGGTGAGGAAGTGGGAGGGAAAGAAGCAAAGGATCCTTTTTAAAGGATTGATTTTAACATATGTGTCTGTGTGCAGCTGTGCACATGACTGCCGGTGTCTGCCGAGGCCGGAAGACAGCACTGAATCTCACACAGCTGGAGTTAGGCAGTTGTGAGCTGTTCGAAGAGCAAACGGATGTTCGGGAAGATCAGCGTGTGCTATCAACTGCTGAGCCATCTCTCCATTAGCCCCCTCCTCCTGTGCTCTATAAAACTGTCCAGGTGATTTTACACTGAGATCAGATTCATATGTCATACTTCTGTAGATTTTAAAAATATCTTTGAAAAAAAAAAAGCCTAGAAATAGCTGTAAACATGTAAGAAGAGACACTGATAGAAACTCAGTTATTGGCACTGACACCCGGGTAATGAAGTGACTTATACTTGACACACTTCACAAAAAATTCTAGATTTAAAGATTTAAGAGAAAAAATGAAAAATTGTTTAAAAAAAGTAGGAAAATTACATATTTTAAAAAAAATCTCAAAAACCAAACCAAAACAAAAACAAACAAACAAAACCTCCAGATAGAAAAGCCATTAAACCCACTGGTATTGAGGAAAAAAAAAAACCTCAGATATTCACCTATAAAGGACTGATGGCAAAAGCTATGAACAACAAACACAAAAGATAAATAGCAGACTAGGAAAAATAACTGCAACTCACATCCAAGACAAAGAGCAGCCTGTGATCAACTGGAAAAATGAGCCAAGTTAACAGAAACTACACGACATGTAGAGCCAGCCGTTAACTGACGCCTAGCCTCACTGATAGTACAAATACAAATACAAGACATTATTTATCTGTAAGATGATGAGTTCATCCACTGATGCCTGTGAAAGCAAATGAGGGGGGAAAAATTTAAACTTCCATCAAGAGGAAACTGGGCCCCCAAATGGTGGACCAGAGACAGAAAAAAAAAAAAAAAAAAAAAGAAAAGAAAAGGAGAGTGTATACTTAACAATATTCTATAGCATTTACTGTGTATTTCGGTGTGTCTGATAGAATGCCACTCACTGTAGCAATCATCCAGAATTTTTTCTTTTCTTCTGAGACAGGGTCTCACTATGTAGTCCTAGCTGTCCTGGAACTTGATACATAGATCAGGCCAACCTCAAACTCATGGAGATCCCCCTGCCTCTGCCTCTCAAGTCAGGGCTCAAAGGTGTGTGTCACTGCCAGTCATCCAGATTTCAGACCAGTGAATGTGTGAAAGGTACATTGACAACCAGCAAAATGTGCTATATTCTCTTGACTGATTTTTTTTAACAAATAAGAAACCTGAAAAGAGTGTGCACAATATATTTCACATTCACATAGATGTGCATACATATGACATATATGAACATATACTGGTTTTGTGTGTCTGTGCTTGTTGCTGAGAACTGAACCCTAAGTCTCCAATATGATGGTATTTTGAGTTACAGCCATTGGGAAGTGATTATGCTCAGATATGGTCATGAGGTGGGGACCACCTAAATAGAAGTTAAAATTAAGTATTCTGTTAGCAACACTGTAAGATATTCATCGTATTTTATTACATTAAAAAATAAAATAAATTTTCCCTTATCATGCTTATAGCAGACTTGTACACTATGCCACTACACACTTCGCTATACAGACCAGGCTGGCCTGGATCTCACAGTGGCCCACCTGCCTCTGCCTCCCAGTGCTGGGGCTAAAGATGCACAGACACAGAGGAAAACAGGACTTGTGAAGTCTTTTCTCTGATTTGGCCAAGTGTTTTGGTAGAATACCGTGCTGGTTAGTTTTCTTGTCAGCTCAACACAGCCAGGGCCACACAGAGAGAGACCCTGTCTCAAAATGGGAAGGAGGGGGGCTGGAGGGATAGCTCAGCAGATAAGAGCACTGGCTTCCTCTTCTAGAAGATGCAGCGCCTACTCAGCAACTCACAACAATCTTTAACTCCAACTCTAGGGAACCTGACACCTCTCGCCTAGGCTGACATGGGCACTTATGTGCACACACCCACATGCAGACACACACATCTGCACACAACTGAAAACAGGAAAAACGTTTAAAATAAAAAGAAGCAGTGCGCAATGTATTTATTATAGTTTGTAATTCTTTGTCTTGGCTAATCTGATTTACACAAAATAAAACAACTGAATTTACATTTTGAGAATCTCTTTTTGTGCTAAGTAGTAAAAATTCCCGTTTCCAAAACAAATGTTTTGTTAACTCCAAAAGCGCGAAACGTTCCCTTCCCTTAGGACAGTTCTGGCTAAGAGGCTTTGCCTTTTATCTTGTTGGAATCCGAATTTAGGATTTACCCGTAACGCTCAAGCCACTGTGTGCATCAGTGAGCATGAAGAAAAGTGAAAGGTTGCTGCTCTAGTGAAGGAACTGTGCGACAGTTCCCTTCCGGGATCTCCCGTGGATTATCTCAACCTGACAGACTAGTCAGGCTGGTTTAGATTTACTACCCAAACCCTGAATAATCTAAGCTACTTAGAAAGTAAATCAAACTTTATTTAAGCAGTTGAGGAAAACAGCTTGTCTCAAAAACAACAGTAGTAGCACAGTGCACAGAAAAATACCCTAAGTCAGGGGGCCTGGGTTAGCTTTAAGCATTGACCAGGAAGAAAGTGTATCAAGTACAGAGGGAGACTTCATTTCCCTAAGAGCGAGGAAGGTGGAGTCCAGTATGTGAAAACTAGAAAGCGCTCGTGGGAACGCAAGCTCCTTTCCCCCTCCTGATACCGGGCTGCACATTTCAGAACAGGATGGTCTGCAGTGTCCAGTACGTACAAAACGCTTCCTTTCGGCATTTCTCTTACAACTTGCAAGCCCACCTCTTAGGATTTAAGCTTGCATTACTGCGAGGCAAGGGCTTACTGCATCACTTCGTAACACGAAGGAAGCCTCAAGCTCGCTTCCTAAAGCAATCACATCGCAAGGGGCTGGACCCCGCTGCCCCCTTCCGAGGCTCGGCCCAGCACGAACCACCAGCCCTCCAGAGGCAGGAGGAGGCTGGGGTCGGCGTTCGCTCCGGGGCGCGCTCCCGACAAGGCGGAGCTGGGCTGTGCCGGGCTCCCGTCCGCCGCGACCCCCGCTCGCCCGCGCCGGGCTCCGCCGTCCACCGTGCAGCCTGCGGGCCCCAGGCCGAGGCCGGGAGCGCAGGGCCGAGGTGGCGCCGGGCCCAGCACGGAGGCCCGCGGGGCGAGCCGGCCTCCGCCCTACCTTCTCCTCGCCGTCGTAGACGCGCACCCCGCGCTGCTGGATCACCAGCGTCTCGTTGATCTCCAGGAGGCCGCTGGTCCACACGAAGCGGTCCATGGCCGCCGCCCGACCGGCCGCCGCCGCTCGCCGGTGCTCCGGGGATGCGAGCGGCGCCCCCTAGTGGCCGGCGGGCGTGGGGCGGCGTGAGGGAGCGCCCCCTAGCGGCGGCCACTCGTGTGCGCACTTGCTCCCCCGTCACTGCCAAGCCCGTTGACCGGCCTGTTAAAGGACAGTTTTTTTCCCCACAAAGTAAATGTTGACAGCAGGAATTGTTTTTAATAAATCTGTAACCAGTGTATTATGTAATTCCCTCTTCTCCTCTCTCCGGTTTTTGTTTTATTCTAATTTTTACAACACTATTTATTTTATGAGTGTTTGTGTGGGTGAGGGCACACTCGAGGCTTGTTCCTTGGACCATGTGAATCTTGGGGATCAAACTCAGGTTAAGAGGCTCGGCAGCAGTCACTCTTATCAGCTGAACCACCTCAACCCACCTACCCACTCACCTTATAAAACAAAACAAAACAAAAAAACAACAGTGCATTTGATCCAGATCAGTGGAGCATAAACCCGTCCCAAGCAGCTTGTCCTTTAGTTAAGGACGATGGAGGGCATCAGTCAGTCCTAGGGACTGGAGACTGCGCACACAGTGCAGGGGCTTCAGCGTCTCAGAGGGATGCAAGGAGGAACTTCCCGGATGACAGAGTCCATGTCATGTGCACGTCAGCTCCTCCAGTCTCAAAGTGATAGATAACCAACTGAGGCTGGCTTTCCATCTCATCACAGGTGTCCTCCATCCTGACAGCCTCCAGCTTTCCTGTGTGCAGTTTCTCCGCCCACCTAAGCGAGGCCTTTAGGTCGTTAACCCTTCAACGTGGATGGCTGTTTTGCCTGCGTGTGTGTCTGTGCCCTGGATCCATGCCTGTTGCTCAGGTAGAGCAAAAGGCTTTAATAACTTTTTTTAAAACACAGATTCAAATCAGGCTTGGTAGTGCACACCTGATATCCTGACACCTGGGGCATGAACATTATGGTTCCCCGTCAGCCCGGGCTGCGTAGTGAGACCCTGAAAACAAACACACAAACAAACAACAAAAACCACTCATGAAAAAGGTGTGTGTGGGGGGGAGCAGGGAAGGAAAGGAAGAAGAGAAATAGGTTTGGTGGTTTTGGTTTCTATTTAAGGAATATTTGGAGCTGGAGAGATGGATCAGCAGTTACAATCACTGACTGCTGTTCCAAAGAACCAAGGTTCAGTACCCAGCACACACATGGCACCTCACAACTGTCTGTAACCCCATTTCCAGGCGATTCAAAGCCCCCTTTCTGGCCTTTGAGGGCACCAAACATTCATTTGATGCAACAGGTATGCATGCAGGCAAAGTACCCATACACATAAAAAATAATTGTTAAAAAGGAAATCTTTGCCAAACACAGCATTTCCCCCGTATTTTGTTCTGTTTCATAGTTTTCTTTATTATATCAGGTATATGTTCCATCTTATGGTTGCCAGTTTTTGTTTTGTATAAAGTTGAGCTGAAGATCAAGTTAGTATTTTGCATGTGGATACACAGTTACCACGACTGTTTATTGAAAAGTTGTTTTTGGAAACTTTAAGCATCCTTTGGCCAGATAGGCTGGGTCATATTTCTGAAATGTATTATATTCTATTGTTTGTCTGATTTTCACACTGTCTCATTTATCATGGTTTTATAAGTCTTGAAAACAGATACGGTTCCTGCTCCAACTTGGTTCTATTTCACAGTTGTCTTGCCTACTCTAGATCCTTTGCATTTCTTGTTAATCTTAAGAATAGCAACATAGGGTCTTCTGATCCAAGAGCACATTGTGTTTATTTAGTGTCTGTAACTTCTGTAACGTTGGGCATTGGTCTTGTGCCCTGTGTGTTATTCAGATGCTCGTTTATATGCCCAGAGATCTGGTTGCAGCCAAGGACGTGGATGCTGTCTTCTCCTGCCTCGATGTTGTGTAAATAATTAATAATAATAATAATAATAATGTTATCCATCGTCTCTGATTGGTTAGATGAAAGCTGGTTCAACCGAAAGCTGGGCAAGAGAGCATGAAGTCAGGACTTCCGATCCCATCAGGGGCCGCAGGTAGGGACAATATGGGGAGAGGAACTCAGTGGATTTTATATAGGCGACATGTTTAAATGATGGGAATGGAAGATTATGGTAGGACACCTAAATATACAAACAGGAAAACTGTCCAACAGCGTTGGATTACCTTAACAGAATTATGTACTGCCTTAGAAGAACAAAGGATTATGCCCTCATGTTTTGTCTTGCATTCTTGTTTATATTTCACAAATGCATATATAAAGGCATGGAAAGGGCTGGGCATACACTTGCGGTCTTAGCGCTCAGGAGGCCAGGAAGATCGTGAGTTCAGGGAGACCAGCCTGTGGTACCTTGGGATACTTTCAATAAAATATCAGCACAAAGGTAGATCTGAAGATTCCGTTTACAAGCTGTGGAAACATGGACACCTAACATCTGAACTCATCACCTCGACTGCGAGATATAATCGCAACCCAGTTCAGTTAAGCAACTCAGAGGAGCATTTGTGACTATGTCCACCTCGGGGCAGCTCGGAGCGGTACCTCAGCGAGAGCATCGGCGTTCGAGCATGTGCAGCCGTTTGCTGTCCTTTGCCCTCCTCGGGGCTGTGTCTGGAGACATGTCCTGACTTGTCAACCCTAGACCTGCTGCATTCCGAGGACTCAACAAGCCCGCTCTGCCCGCCCGCCGTCCGCCCAGCGGGAAGAGCATCGTTTGATTTTGAAACCTCTCCCGGGGCCTGTCAAAGGGACCGACTCCAGGGCGGCCCCGCCCCTCGCCCGGGCCCCGCCCCTCCGCGCTTATTGGTCCATTCAATCCACGCCGGCGCCGCGGCGGGAGCATTAAGAGATGGCAGAGGCCAGAAAACGCTTCTCCGGCCGCGCTGTGAGGAACGCGTTGCCGGTGCCCCGGGACCTGCAGCTGCCCCCGACCAAGCGAGATCAACCCGCCTTCAGAGGTGAGCGGCGGCGCGGGGCCTCGGCCGCTAACCGTCCCCACGCCCTCCTGAGAGGCAGGCCGCGGACCGTGTGCGCGGTGGGGACTGTCGGGGGTCAGCGGTCTGGCGTCGGGGTCGTGGGCGGGGGGCTGGGGGCGGAGGGCCGGGCTGCCCGGACCCCCGACTGCGCCCGCGCGCTGTTTCTCCTAGGTCTACGCGCCGAGGGTGGGGTGGTTGGGGGCTGATGCGTGCTGTCCTGGCCGTTTTGGAAAACTGGAATTGAACGGTCTGCAGCAACAACACGGAGAACATTCTCGTCCAATCTAATACAGTAAGTTGGTCGAAATTTGGCGACGAGTATCTCATCTCTACGGTTTGAAATGGTGTTGCCTGCGATTTTCACACGATTAGGACATTTGATTCTTGTTTGTTTGTTCGGGTGCTACTGAGGATTGAGAGTTCCAGCTCAAGGCTTTGTGTATGTTTGGCAAGTGTTCTGTCATTGAACTATATAGCCTCGGCCCAGAGAATGCGTTCTTACTTGCAGAGCAGTGGTGAGCACCTTTCTGGCTAAGTTTTGGGTTGACAAGCTAGAGCCCTGAGAGGAGGGAACCTAGATTGAGAAAACTGAGCCTGCAAGATCCAGCAGGCTCCAGGCAAGCCTGAAGGGCGTCTTCTTAATTAGTGATTGATTGGGTGGGGGGAGGCCCAGTCCCTTGTGGGCGGTGCCACCCCGAGGCTGTTGGTCCTGGGTCCTATGAGGAAGTAGGCGGAGCAACTCGGGAACCAGCACCAGATTCCTTCTGCTTCGGAGGCACCCTGTTGTATGGAAATCTGAGTAAACTGAACCCTTTCATCCCTAACTTGCTTTGGGTCAGAGTGACTCATCACAGCAATAGTACTCGTGGTCATGTCTGATTAGTGAGATCATTTCTCCAAATTGAGATTTTGTTTCCTATTATATTCTTATAGAAAGAATATATTTTCCCAGGAAGGAGTCACTCCACACCCTTAGTGGTTAAAAAGCTCTTACGTAGTGTAGTGCTTGTCCTGCCCTGGCTAATGCCCAAGAAAGATCTAGCCTTGCATAAAAGATTTCAATAGCTTTCTATGCACTTTAGGTTGGTGCGCCTCCTCCCCTTTCTTCTTGTGTGTATGTGTTTGTTTGGGTTTTTTTCAGGTGTTTTTGAGACAGGGTTTCTCTGTCTGTCTGGAACTAGACTCTGTAGATCAGGACAGGAGCAGCAGGCTGGCGAGTCTTATTTTCCCCTGCATCCTTATTCTGCGATGAGACTAGCGTGCAATTTACTGTGATGGCTGGCGCCTGTGTCCCATTCAAGCCTGCCCAGCAAGTGTCTTGTAAATTTAACCCAATTTACCTGAGCGTTTAATTCTCCAAACTAGTTACTTGGTTTTTCTGATTTTGAGTAATATTTTATATCAAACTTGTTTTGAGGTACCTGCTCAAACTTAACTTTGACAATATATATAAAAGGCTATATGTATAATGGGGTTATAAACTGGTCTCTCCCTCCAGTCTTGTCTCTGTAAATGAATTACATTCGTACTTAGTGTGACTACAAGCACAAATCAGGGCACATAAAGGGCATTTAATCACTTTTTAATTTTATTTTCTTTTGGGACAGGGTCTTTCTACATAGCTGTGGCTGTCCTGAAATTCAGTATGTAGACCAGGCTGGCCACAAACTCTAGGAACTCCACCTGCCTCCCAAGTGCTGGGATTAAAGGTGTGGGCCACCACCCAGCCATTTAATCACTTAAAACTTCTATGTCCAAATTACCTTTAAAAAAAAAAAAACAATTTACAATAAATTAGAAATTCTCACAAGATTAATAGTTTGTAAACTATTAATAGTTTGGAGTCAGAGGCAGAGGCAGGCAGATCGCTGTGAGGACAGCCAAGGCTACACAGAGAAGCCCTGTCACAAAAAAAAGCAAACAAACAAGATTTCTGAACCTAAAAATGACAATTTTTGATTGAAGCTCTTTAAGTACCAAGATAATACACTTATATGATACAGACAAACTGGGAACCTCATTTTCCTGTGTAGTGTAGTTTTACAAAACCTAAGTCAGTTTAACAGGTCTTTAACATTAAGTGGCTTAGTTTATCGAAAGAGTATAATTATAGCAGAGAGCAGGAGGCTTGTTTGTCATAAGGAGACATTTCTAAGAATACAGTTAGTTCTTAACACAGTGTAAGTCAGCTTTTGTTAACATGAATAGACCATTACATCTATAGGCGCATTAACTAATTTTAACCATTAAATTATAATGGTTAAATAATGGTTTTTTTATAAGATTAATTGATGGTGGAAGTGCTAGATTAGCTGGACTTGCTAGGAATCATCAGGTAGCTATTAAGGGAAAGGTTATTTGTGGGCCTCGGGCTAGAGTTATAGTTCGGCTGTGAGTTCGTTCATAGTTTGTATTGGCTAGGCAGAATAGGAGGGATGACGTTAGTCCATGTGCGACTAGTAGTGCCATAGCCCCTATGAAGCTTCAGGGGGTTTGGGTTATGATTGATGCAATTGCCAATGCACTTATTTGTTGGCTTACTGAGAAATACGCGATTAGTGATTTCAAGTCTGTTTGTCGTAAGCAAATTGAGCTGGTTATAATTGTACCTCATTCTCTTTAAGTCTTTTTTTTTTTTTTTTTTGAGACAGGGTTTCTCTGTGTAGCCTTGGTTTTCCTGGACTCACTCTCCAGGAGGTGCTGGGATTACAGGTGTGTGCCACTGTGCCCTGCTGTCTTTAAGTCTTATCCTTCATAAGTCCTATTTGATGTAATCAGACCTGTGACTTCAGCTTCAAACTTCCATGGTTTTGCCCCTGTTTTTATTTACCTAGTTTATCCTATCTAAAACAATTGAACCTTTTTTATTAGAGATATAACTTCAAATTCATATCTTCTGTTGACCTTTATTGTCGCACTGATCCTGAGAGGGTTCACATCTCAGCTGTCTTAGAGATAGCAGTAACCTTGAATGAGAGAGCATTCTGTGCAAACAAGAACAAACAGGGTGGAGTACTCACAGAGCTGAAGTCCTGGGAACATCCAGTTTTCTTAAATATAAGTCGCAGTTTAAAAAAAAGAATCCCAAGCTGGATGTGGTGGTGCCCACCTTTAAATCCCAGCACTTGGGAGGCAGAGGCAGGCAACTGAGTTGAGCCAGCCTGGGCCTACCGAGAGAGTTCCTGGATAGCCATAGCTGCACAGAGAAACGTGATTAAATATCACGAGACATAATGATAACAAATAAGTGTATCACTTGCTGTCAATTTTCCCTAAAAGAGATGTGTGTATCTGTGTGGGTCTAGTTCCCTGGGGTCTCTGTCCCTGTGTATAACAGCTTTCCCATGTCTGCATAGGTGTGTGCTCCCTTCCCCGTAGTTTTCCCAGTCCTTATACCAGATCTCCAGAAACATTGAGGCCTCATGTAGTTAGAGCCTAATTGCAGCTACCTGGGAGCGTGCCTGGATACTCAGGTGAGGGGACACCGGCCTTGACTATGTCCTGGAAGGGATATTAATGTTTAACAAGTCCAGCAACACAGATGATATCAATGGGAAGTTAAAGCTCTACATGCTCTGTAAGTCATAAGTTCTGAAGATGGCAGTTATTTAGCTAGAACACACAATACAACTGCACCTTAATAAAGGAAGGCTGAGTCCAAGTTACACACACAGAGTAATGCAATAACTTAATACTACCTGTGAATGTGCTGTTAAAGCATGTCCGGGTAAACATCACAGAAAACATAAGGCAGCACTTATGACCTACGTAGCATGCAGAGCTTTAACTTCCCATTGATATCATCTGTGTTGCTGGAGTTGCTATTGAGAGATTTTAGACAGCACGCGTCTTATCTTCCCCATGTATATTTTTATTTAGCTCTTTTTATTATAGGCACCTTTATACCATGAGCTAATTAATAATAACAGCCGCTATTAGAAATAGTTGACTTCTTAGTTGTTCTCAGGCACACAGTGACTTGTTTCGGGGTCGTTCTGTTCCTGTCACAGAAGCAGGGGCCAGCCTGAAGCAGGCAGGCCAAAGCTCACCTCCAGAGCCAGACTTTTCCCAATACCCATACCCCCAAAGTCATTTGCTTCTCTATAAGACAGATCCCAGTGATCTCCACACCCGTAAGAAGTTTGTGGGTGCCTCTAGATGGGGCCGACAACGTGAAACCCTGAATAAGTACTCTCGTCCTTATGAAGACAATAAGTTTCAGAACCCGATTATGAGGCAGGGAGACCTTGGCTTCTCTGTGGATCAAACCTCTGATTTATTTTTTCCTTTTGGTTCTTTTAAGTTTGTAGATATGTATAATCTATTAAACCATAAAAACCAGACATGTAAGGAAACATTAACATCATTTTTTTTTTTATTTCCCATAGTTTGTGCCTTTATAATTGAAGAGTGGAAACAAAAACAAGAGTATGCAGGGTTGGTGAGGCGGATGCTAAGGCAGACCATGGGGATAAGGCAAAGGAGTCCCAAGAACAGAAAGGCCGTCTCCCTCAGAGGAAGCCAGCAGGCTTGGAGAGTCAGTGCAAAGAGCAAGCATTTAGACCCAGCCTAGCCTGTCTTCAGTCTCCCTCAGGAGACCATAGCCAAGGCTCTCTCCAGCCCCGAAAAACTGGCTGTGCAACCTGAGGCCTCACTGAGATGGTGTCCCTGGCTGGCCAGAGTTTTAAGAAGGCAGGGGCGGCCAGTAGCCAGCCACTCTGGCCCAGGCAGGGCTCCGTGGAGGAGGCTGTACGGCCCACTGGAGTGACCTGCCAGCTTCACTAGGAAGCTTCCTTGGGGCTTGTTCAGCCCTCTTCTATCCCAGGGGATGGGGCCTGGCTGGGACCTGGGGCCAGTGTGGGCATCTTTATCCTGCAGGTTTCCTGTGGAGTTTTTCCTTGTCTCTGATTGAGTGTGGAGAAGTGATGAGCAGTCTAGAGAGTTTGGAGTGCCCTTAGAGGAAGTGCTGGAAACACACTGGGCGTGCCCTTCCTCTCCCCAGAACTCCTCTCCAGCCACGCGAACCCCTACCAGCAGCACAGGGACTGTGCTCACCAGGGACCTGTACATGTTACAGCAATAGCCTGCCTTCCCGCGAGCAGTCACTCCACATGCTCAGAGACTGAAGGAAGGCCTTTAATAGCATTGTTCAGCTGGTGTCCAAAGCTGGGCTTGGAGAGAAGGTCTCAGCAGCTTCTGTACATGCACCTTAGGCTTGTTCATGCTGTCTCTTTTAGAGCTGCTTCAGGTCTTGGCTGCATGTTACATTTTGATTAACTTAAACAGAGACAGGAGACTATAGCCTGGCCACTTGGGCTGGCTGGAGATGAACACAGTAAAGCACATAAGGGTTTTTGTTTTGTTTGTTGTTTTGGGATAGTTGTTATCAGGGTCATCTTGCCCACCCGCCAGAATTCTGTTTTTACTGAATAGTGCACAGGGGATTTGCTTTTAACTTATTTATTTATACTCTGCTTGCATGTGTGCCTGCACGCCAGAAAGAGGGCACCAGATCTCACTATGGATGGTTGTGAGCCCCTATGTGGTTGCTGGGAACTGAACTCAGGATCTTTGGAAGGACAGCCAGTGGTCTTAACCTCTGAGCCATCTCTCCAGCCCTGAGCACAGCACAGGTGATTTTTATGGCACCAGGACAGAGTGATGGTTGTGATCCTTCTCTGCCCACTCTGAGCAGCCTGTTAGAGGGATTCCTCTGTTGTGTGACTAGCGCCGAAAGGCTGCTCAGTCCTGGTGAATAAGCATTTACATCCCAGCGTCTTCAATCCTGCTCTGACCTTCCTGGTTAGCCTCTACTCACTGGTCGGGTGTTTGGTGCCCAGCGCTGGGTCAGCTAAATTCTTTGTATGATTTAATGTCTCCTAAGCAAATCCATGAGTGAATCCTTATAACATCAAGTCTATTGTTAATTTGAATTTCTTCTACATTAATGTAGAAAATACTATGTCAAAATAAATTTTCCTAGAAAAATAACCTTTTACTCAACCATATTTGACATTTTAGCTGAAGTTGACTTTGTTACTCCTTCCTCTTTAGAACAAAGAAAACAAAAACTCAAAGAATATCTGCTAATACGGAAAACAGGGTTTCCGCCCAAACAGGGGAATCAGACATCCAGGTGAGGTCACGTTTCTTTCACCTCTGAAGAGCTCTAGTAGTTCTGCCCCCTAAGAACCCAGCATGTGCCGCATGTCTACCTTTTACCTCCTACTAACCACATCTAACTTTAAAATGAAACGAGTTTTAACACTTTACACGGTTACGAGCCCAGATAGTATTACTTCATGTGATATTCGAAAGCAGTGAGAGGGCTGGGAATGTGCTTCAGTCGTGGGATGCTCGCTACCACTCAGTACCACAAAAGAAAAGGATGCACCTTAATTATTTTACCCTGTCTTCCGGTATCACGTCTTCAAAAACGTGGTGTACGTTAACAGTCTGACACGTCTCAGTCTGTACAGTGGCTGCTCTTCGTTTTCTACAAACCTTTAAACTCTAAAGTTCACTTGTTCACCCACTTGTGAATGTGCGTCCAAAGTAGCCTTCAGGTGTGTGTGCTCTCTGAGTCAAACTGAGTCAGTCTGGCCTGGTGGCAAGTGCCTGCATCTGCTGAGCCATCTCACAGGTCCAAGAGAAAATAGTTTTCAAGCAGAGGGCATGCACGTGTACTGAAGACTGACTTAGGAGCTGTGCTGTGCTGTAAACATCAGGGCGTGGTTTTCAAAGTCTGCAATCTAAACACCTGGGTCTCAGGCTTGAATTCCTTCTGTCCTCAAGTTCAGGTTGATGGATCATTTCTTGTGTCTTTTAGGCTACGACACTGATTTGTTTGTAAAAAGCAACCTAGATGTTACAAGAAAGGAACCTTAAGGCCGGGTGTGGTGATACATGCCTTTAGTCCCAGCATGCAGCAGAGGCAGCAGCTGGAGAATCTTTGTCAACTGGAGGTCAGCCTGGTCTACCTAGTGAGTTCTAGGACAGCAAGGACTATGTAGAGAGACATTGTCTCAAAAGAGAGAGAGAGAGAGAGACTCTTTTACTTGTGATGAATCAGTGACTTTGAGGACAGTAGGTGGCCCTCTGTGTGGGTGGGCCTTGTCCGGTAGGAAAGCAGAGTGCGGATGTCACCCTTCTTCTAGGTTGATAGAATTAAAGTCTCATTAGCTGTAAAATATCAGATTTTGTCAGTTCTACCATGTTACCCACACTTTTTAGCATACTCTCTGATTTTGTGAATCTGCTTCAGGATTACTGAAGTGTCTAATTAATAATATTTTATTTCCTGTCTTGATTTTACACATATCATTTGCTATGGGGTTGTCAGATATTATGCTAGTTTATAGCTATAAAAAAGTTTGTGCTAAAACTTTTAAAACCATCTTATTTACTCCATTAACCATATTTTGCTTAGAATAAACAACTTAATTCATTGCTTACCTCAATTTAAAGTTCAAAAATGTAGGACCTTGAATGTATATGGAAGCTCTGAAATTAGCTGTTAGTAATTTATGTTAGTAAGTTATGTGTTTAAATGTTGGATTGCTGATTGCTTTTGATCTCAGCTACATGCTTCATAACAGTTGAGAAATACTTATAACTTATCCATTTAAAAATGCATTCTTGGGTTCTTTGGGGTGGGAATGTTTTTTTTTTCCTCTATGTGTGTGAGAGGGCATTGGCTCTCCTGGAAGCGGAGTTAAAGGTGGTTGTGAGCCTCCAGGTGTTGGTGTAAGGAACCAAGTATGGAAAATCCCCAAAACATTGGCCAGCGCAGGTACACAATAGAAGGGGCAAGTCTCGCCCCTTCTCCTGCCCCTGCCCTAAAGTAAATTTCCTTTGTACAGAAAGAATTGATTTTTTTTTTTCTTTCTTTTTTAAACCAACAGCGATCAGAAAGTGATGACGTTGAAGGATCAGGTCCAGGAAGAGAAAAGAGTTCTGGAACTCAAAACAGAAATGGTAAGATACATGTATAGCGCTTAAACCTTTCCTGTACTCTTTATGAAGAAATGATTTCTGAAATACTGATTTCTCTTAACTCTTCTAGGCTGATAAAGAAAATATTGGAAGCACAATTGGAAAAAACTGCATTCCGTTAAAAGCTGAAGTAACCAGTTTAGAAATACATAACTTGAAGGATAATATTCAAGATGTGCAGTTATTATCAAGTAGAGAGGATTGCCAAGGTCAGACTATGACATTAGACCAGGCATGTCACCTTAAAGACAATAAAAAGATGCAGATTACTGCAGAAAAGCCAAAACAAGATGCCAACATGCCTAAAAAACGAGTGCTTGGCTATTACCATGGCCAGATTGTTCAGTCTAAGATTAATTCATTTAGAAAGCTTCCAGATGCCAAAGGTGAGAGTTCTGTGACAGCCAGGAAACTTCCCACTACTGTATCTAAAGCCACAAAGGCTCAGCCTGTGCCTGTAAACGCCGTCCGGGTAAAAGCCTCAAATATGACTGTTACCACCAAACTTGTAAACACTCAGTCTGTGAGTGCCACTTCGAAGAACACACTTGTGCGACCACCTATTAGAAGTCTCCACAATAATGCCCAGGGCCCTGTGAAACAGGACCACGGCAGGAACCTTGCCAATGTTACAATCAGAAATCGGTCACTTGAAAAAGAATTGGTTCGATCAGAACCAGCTGTATCTGTTGTCAAAACCAGTTCTCAGGACACAAAAAGAAAACAGGCACCATCAAAAAGCATAACATCTAAAGGTGTAACCAGGACTAATTCATCTAATACCAGACTGATGGAAAATCCCCAAAACATTGGCCAGCGCAGGTACACAATAGAAGGGGCAAGTCTTCTTAGGTCAGTTCAGCCCGGAGAAACCACAGAAAACAGAAAGTAAGTAGACGAAATTCATTTTGTTTTCTTGGCTATCAATAGAATACCAGTTTGTGAATTTGGCTTGTCGTTTTCTTAAATGTATTAGAATTACTTAATCTATTATTTTCTGCCACACAGGCAGATTTATGTATAGAACAATAAGACCAAAAAGCTATGTTTTTGTTTGTTTGGGTTTTTTGACACAGGGTTTCTCTGTATAGCTTTGGCTGGCCTCAGGCTCACAGAGGCCTGTCTCTGCCTTCCAAGTGCTGGCATCAAAGGCGTGTGCCACCACCGCCCTTCCAAAAGTTATGTGTTTAAATGTGGATTGCTGGTTGCTTTTGATCTCAGCTAAATGCTTCATAACAGTTAAGAAATACTTATAACTTATTTAAAACACATTCTTTGTTTCTTTAGGGTGGGAATTTTTTTTTTTTTTTTTTTTTTTTTTTATGTGTAAGAGGGTATTGGCTCTCCTGGAAGTGGAGTTAAAAGTAGTTGTGAGCTTCCTGGTGTTGGTGTAAGGAAACAAGCCTAATTCCTCTGCATGGGCAGCAAGCACGCTTAATCTCTCTGACATTTCCTAGCTCCGTTCTTGGAGTCCTTGAACATATATGTGATCTTGTTATATTCAGGAGTTCACCTCTGCAAACAAATAAGTTCCACCAGTTTAGAACTATATAGGTTTAAGTTGTTTTGATTTGTATATGGATGTTTTGCATGTATGTGTGGCATTGTACCATGTGTGTTCCTGGTGCCCACAGAGGCCAGAAGAGGGTGTCAGATTCCCTGGATCTAGAGGTACAAATGGTTGTAAACCACCAGGTGGGTGCTGAAAATCCAACCAAGGTCCTCTGGAAGGGTGGCTGCTGGTGCTGAGCTGCCTCTTCAGCCCCAGTTTGAAATCTATTTAACTGTGCTATTTAGCAGGGTGCCATCAGCAAAATCAAAGCAATGTTGATGTTCTGCTTCTGATTGCAGAGCTCAGACTGCCTGGAGAACTGGCAAAGGAAATGGGCTAAAAAGGCTTCCTAATTTAACAGTTACCCATGCTGAGCCAAAGGGACAGAGTGAAAACCCAGTTGGGTCCTTTTGGGCTACCATGGCAGAAGAAGATGAACAGAGGCTATTTACTGAAAAAGTAAACAAAACAATTTCTGAATGCCTGAGCCTGATTAATAAGGTAGGGTCTTTTTTAATGTGTGTGGCTGCTTTGGCTGTTTTGCCTGTATTTATGTCCATGTGTGTGCCTGGTGCCTGCAGAGGCTAAAAATTGGTGACAGATCATCTATGGCTAGAGTTATAGATGGTTGTGAGCCACCATGTGGGTGCTGGGAATTGAACCCAGATCCCCTGGAAGAGGAGCCAGTGCTTGTAAATACTGAGCCATCTCTTTAGCCCTCTAAGGTAGAGTCTATCTTGGTATGTTTGATAGTTTAGAAATGTCTTCTATTGTTATTATTTTATTTATGTACTTGAGTGGGTTTATTTGTCCCACGTGCCTGCAGATGCCCAACTCTGGAGTTTATAGTCAGTTGTGAGCTGTACAGCATTGGTGCTGGGAACCAGCTTGGGTCCTGTGCTGGAGCATCAAGTACTCTTGACTGCTGAGTCATGCATCCCACGTGCTCCATCAGCTTTTTATATTGCGCACTGTTCTTAAAGTCAGATTATTAATCCTTCATAGTTTGTAGCTCACACATTTTTTTTTCTTGGAATTTTAGGGATGTCCAAAAGAAGAAATTTTAGGCATGTTGAATGACCTGATTCATAATATTCCAGATGCCAAAAAACTTGTTAAATATTGGATATGTCTTGTGCGTATTGAACCAATCACAAGTCCCATTGAAAATATTATCTCAATCTATGAGAAGGCCATTCTGGCAGGGGCTCAGGTAAGAAAAATTTATTTCAGTTTTAAAGTGTAAACAATTCCAAGTTATTTTGGAGCACATCATAGTGTAACTTGATACGATTATGATTTTGTATGTAGTACTAAGGGGTATTCAAAGGCCACAAAGGACTTGGGAGTATAGTTCAGTCGCAGAGCATGGAGGCACAGGGTTCAGTTTGTGGCAGCAGAAACAGTGAGGGCTACGAGGATTGTATTAGGCATGTTTCTCAACATTTTTGTACCAAGGGTTATAAGACTTTTGAATCTAGATACTAGCTGAAATATAAATTTAATGAAACAGAATATTTTAACACAAAATATCCTCCTGTGCATTTCCTATAATGGACCAGAAGTGACATTACATAAAGTAGGTTATGGGGCTGGCACAGTGATATAAAAGTGAAAGCCAAGGCTTTAGATTGAAATTGTAGTGTAAAGACAAAGAAATGACACTGAAGTAGAAATTGGGAAACAAGAATCAAAATTGGCCGAGGAATTGAAAACAGAATCGGTTCTTCTGGAACTGAATTCTGAAGCTAGGACCATGAGCCAGGGCTTCCGTTATATAAATATCCTTGTAATCGCAGGCATGGTGGCTCTAAGGAACATAGCAAGAGCTTTTAATATCTATCAGATCATACAGTTTGAACAAGTGAAATATGTTGGGTTGATCAACCTTAAGATATACAGAGATGAATTTAATAGTGTGAGATACAAAATACAAGTAGTACTTAAAACATTTTTAGAACCTTTTAGACAATATGATCAGCTTTTGAATAGATGATAACTTTCCATCTATTAATTAATTTTGCTTATATCACGCATTATTAGCTATCAAAGGCCTAAAAATTATGGGATTTTTTTTTATGAAACTCTGTCCTTTAAGTTCATTTTTCTTATTAAGATGAAAAATAACCATTTCTAATCTTAAAAGCAATTGTTTATTTTAAAATAAGGAAATTTTTCAATATATCTAATATTTTTTATTTACATAACCTAATTTTTGATCATGTAAACTTCTTTGTTAAAAACATTTTTTAATCTAAGCCTATTGAAGAGATGCGACATATAATCATAGATATTCTGACAACGAAGAGTCAAGAAAAAGTTAATTTGGGTAAGTGTTCCTTCAGGTGAATTGTGTTTTTACTAAAATCTGGTTACATTTCCCTTTTGTCTTATTTAGCTTTCTTTTTTTCTTTTTTTTTTATACTTTTCTTTATATATTTTTTTAGTTTTTACAATTTATTCATTATATATCTGGATTGAAGCCCCCTCCCTCAACTCCTCCCAGTTCCATCCTCCTACCTCTTCCTGCCTCTGTCCCTTTCCCCATGTACACTGAAAGGGGGTGTTTTCCTCCTCTGCCATCTGCCCATAGCTTATCAAGTCTCATGAGGACTGCCTGGATCCTCTTCCTCTGTGCCCTGATAAGGCCAAATCGCCAGGGGCAAGTGATCAAAGACCTGCCTCTGAAATGCAGTACATGTCTGTATCATGTAGAATTTTTAAGCCAGATAGTGTAGCTCACACTTGTAATCCTAGCAAGTTGGGGGCTAAGGTAGGGGTTTGGGCTGGCCTTGGACATAGAGTGAGACCCTGTCATGAAAGAAAAGAATTGACATTGGGGCACGAAACTAAATAACTATATTTCTGGGCATGAGGATCATGGGTTTGGGCCAGCCTAGGTTATGTAGAATGAGACCCTGTCTCAAAAAAAAAAAAAAAAAAAGGAAAGAAAATTTAATGAAGGAATCTAGTTCAAAATCCAAGTCTACTGCTGTGCTGCATATGAAAAGTTTTTTTTCTGGGCCTTAGAGTTCTGTCTTAGAAATGGGTGCTTTAGAGCTGGTGGTACTATATCCTTACCACCAGCACAGCCCCCCCCCTTTTTTTTTTAAATGAGTCTATTTGATAAGATAATCTCCCACCTATTAAGTTCTATGATCTGTTCTGTACTCTAGAAAGTTTATGTATTGATAAGTTTTCAAAGTTGTAAAAGAAATCAATACACATACTCAAAAAAAGAAAGTTCATTTAGAATGCTGGTGGTAGGCCTAATGGTAAATTCCTGTAATCCCAGGGTTGTGGGAGGCTGAGGCTGGGGGATTACACATTTGAAGTTCCATTATATAATAGGACCCTCAAACAGCTTTAATTTAACATCCAGAGATCTAAGTCAAGATCAAAACTTGGAACAGAAGCAGAGATTATACTGAACTCTTAAGTGTGTTGTGTAAGTTTCTGATTATATGCCAGATTCAAAAAGTCCTGTTCCTTGGGGTTAACGTCGTGCTGCGTCGTGTGTCAGTTTGACCAGCAGTCCTACTTTTATTGGAATGATTTATTCAGCTTCAATTGGGGGGCCCTGTTCATATGTCCAGGGGAACATATGGAACACGTATGTAATCCAATGTTATAAATCAAATTTAATGGTGACGCTTATGAAAGAATTAGAGAGAGGAAACCCAGAGAAGACTAGTCTGTCAGAAGCAAAAGAAATCGAAAAGTCAAGACCACCCTTATGCCGTCTCTAGCAGGGCAGGAGCTGTTCCAGAGACCGTGGAGGAGTGTTGCTTGTGGCTTGGTTGCTTAAGGCCTGCTTAGCCTGCTTTCTCGTATCATCCAGGACCGCCCACCCAGGGTGGCGCCGCTCCTTATGGGACGGGCCCAGCCACCAATCATTGAGGAAATGTCGCCACAAGCTTGCCCACAGATCAGTCTGATGGGGTGCTTTCTCAGTTTACATCCCCTCTTCCCAAATGACCCTAGCCTGCGTCAAGTAGACAAAATGCTGGCTAGTACATTCGTTTTAATAGGTTCCAACAACCCTTTGTTCTTCCTTCACTTTGTTTGACCTCATTTCATAGTTGTTTTTTGACTTTGTCTTTCTTGGCACATAGACTTAAGAACTGGGATGGTTCCATTCTTAAATCTATATCTCTGCACAGGGGATATTAAATATTTGTTAAACTGTTGGCAGCGGTGTGTACATAGGAAAAGTAAAGATTAGGAGATGCAGTTTGGTTCTGTCATTTTGAAGTTCTGACCATAAGTTCAAATCTTCAAATTTTTCTATAGAAGATGTTGAGGAGGCTCATGCAGACAAGGAACATGTCCAGGAAATAGAAATGGAAGCTGCAAGTGTTAATCTAGCATCAGAGAAGCCAGAAGAGAATGGAGTGTGTGGAAAGGAAGATAGCACAACAAAAGACCCAACCAATAATTTGAAGACCCCTGACTCAAAAACTGAAGCAGGCTGCCTAATTAGATATAATGTATCCTCTACACCACGCTTGGAAAAGTAAGTGCTTAAAATGTAATATGATCTGTTTTCATGCTCTAGTGATAATTCTGTTCAAATCTTAATGCTAAGTAAGGGTCACACCCAGAGCCCTAAACATGATGGCTCATGGGTAATTGCAACCCACTGGGGAGACTAAGGCAAGTTCTGCTTAAAAGAGAGGCGTCCAGGCCTGGCTGTTTTCACTTGTCACGAGCTCTGAAAAGGCCCAAGAGGGGTCTGGACCCCAAAACCAGGCAGGAAAATGTTCAAGTCGTTTGAACTTCCAGACATTTTTTTTAATGTAACTGTTTTGAAATCTATTTCTATGTGTGTGGCTGCTGCATCTGTGTGAGTGCAGGACCCGCAGAAGCCAGAAGAGCATGTAGAAGGGGCTGGAGTAAACAGGCAGTTTGAGCTGCCATGTGGACCTGGGATTCAAACCTGGGTCCTTCCCCCCAGGCATTTTCAAAATTAAGACACTTTTGGTTTACATTTATTACTGTATGGTTAATAGCTATAGGGCTTGGAATTGAGAAATCAGGCTTTTCTACAGCTGTTCAAGTGTCCACATAACACAGATTGTTTCAACAAATAGAAGTGTTAGGCTGCTCGCTTCTGGGAACTTGCAGTACCTCTCCCTTTCTATAAGACAGTCTGTCACACAGCAAAAGTGTAAGATAGATCTTGAACATGCTTTTGAAATTTGGAATTAATTTTATGGGTTTTCTTTTTGTTGTTGTTGTTGTTTGTTTTGTTTTGTTTTTTCAGTGTGAAAAAGAAGATGCAGCATGAAAATAGCACATTTAAAGAGCTGAAGTTCCTGACACCGGTGCGACGGTCACGCCGTATTCAAGACAAGACCTCACAACTGCCAAATATGTTAAGAGACCACGAGCCTTCTGTGTCCTCGCTGGAACAGTTGTCTGAGCTGGGAGTGGATGCTTTTGTTTGCCGCCCCAATGCAGCCCTGTGCCCTCTGCTTTCTGAGACTGACGCAGGGGAGAAGTAGTGCTGCGAGTGGGGGTGGCTGTAGTGTCCTGTGGTGTTTGTTTCCTGCAACTTTATAACAGGTCTGAACTCGTCCGTAGGCCTAAGTATAATACAGGTAAACCTCGTTAGCATGTTTATTGTGTTTTCAAAATGTTAGCTTCTTCACTTCACTAATTACTTACAGAAATTGTAGTCTATATAAATTATATTTTTACCTTAACTTTGTTCCTAATATGTTTATAATAAATATATGTATGATGTTCCAATCACGTTTCATTAATTGATTGAGTTATTTGTTGATGGAACTGACGTTAGGACCCTCCTACGGGGCTACAGTCAACTACCAGAAGGTGTTTATTTCAGCAAACATGTTATGGGGTCTCAGGGTGTGCTTCCAGAAGAGCACTTGCCTAATGTGCAACCCTAGATCCAGTCCTTTGCACCGCACAAATCCTTTGTGACATACCACCTAATCACAGTAACCCAATTTAGCTTTTGAAATACATTGCCAAATTTGTGTTTGTATAACTTACTTTTTTAAATTGTGATAAAATACCTGACAGAAACAAACGGGAGTTTATCTGGTGGTAGTTTCAGAGGACGGTCCACCATATTGAGGAAGGCATGGTGGGGGAACGGAGAGGGGGCGCTGCCCACACGGGGTGAACCCAGGGCAGGTCTAACTCACAGTATAACTCGTGAGTGGCATGCTTCTGCCAGCCTTCAACAGCGCCTCAGTCTGAACCACAGGCATTCTAAACACAAGCTTTAGGGACGATTCAGATTCAAACTGTACGCTGTGGTGATGCCCCAGGATTGAAAGCCTCATGTGTGCTGAGCATGCTCAGCCCTGTCCTCATGCTTTGGTGTTACAGCTAGACCTGGTTCTCCACCACAGGCAATCTGTACCCCTCCCACCTTTCCTCGGTATTTTCTTTTTCTTTTCTTATTACACTTTTGAGATTTATTTTTATGTGCATGTATTATCTATGCACCACATGAGTACAGTACCCACAGAAGCCAGAAGAGGGTGCGAGAGCCCCTGGGACTGGAGAAACAGACAGTTGTGAGCTGCCGTGTGGGAGATGGGAACTGAACCTGGGTCTGCTCTGCCCTCCAGGCATTTTCAGAACAATACACTGTTGGATGTCAAGCCAGTGATTGACACATTCAATCCCAGCAGAGGCAGCAGACCTGTGAGTTCCAGGCTGGTCTGGTCTTCACAGTGAAACCCTGTTTCCAAAACTAAAAAGACGGGGAGATAGCATGGTGAGCACTGCCGACAACTGTGGATGGAGGCAGAGACGCTGTCCGCAGCCATGGCGCAGAAATGTCCCAAGCGTCCACAGCGCTGAAGCTGAGGAAGCCTGAGCTAGAGTCCTCTCTCCTTAACACTAACTGACTTGCCAGCCCCGCTCGCTCAGCCTGCTAAACTGCCTCTTATTTCAGCAGTTGACTTCTAGGCCACACCATGGTTGTCACACATTTAGTCCCAGCAGACAATGACAAGAATGTGTCTTGAGAAACCGGACGGTCTCATGGCTCTTCACTGTCCCTTGCACTGGCAGTATTTGCTCTTTGACTTCGCTTACAGTTCCTCAGACACACACACACACCCCGTTGTGGCCTTCCAGAGCAGCATTCGAAACAAAGAGGTTGCCAGGTAGGTAATAAAAAGTACTCTGGGGGCTGTGATTTTGAAGCATGAGAAATTAAAAGAAGTAATTTGTGTAATATATTTCACTTAACATGTATAAAATACTGTAGCATCCACTCAGTGTAGAAATTATTAAATAGTTTGACATATTTTGTGTTGTTGCTGTCTTTGAAGTCTTACAGTATTTATACCGTTCACCTTTAAGAGTGCCCCCACTGGGCCGGAGGGATGGCGTAGTGGCTAAGTATGCGGCTAAGTATGCTTGCCAGTTTTGACAGCTTCACATGGAAGGGGAGAACCAGCTCCCACAATTTGTCTCCTGACTCCGTACACACGTTGTGGTACCTGTGTGCATGCACAAAAATTATTTTTTAAAAAGAACTGTAAGTGCTTCTCGTACTTTGGAGGCCTACGCAAGTGGATTCTTACAAGTTCAAGACCGTCCTGGGCTATCCAGTGAATTCTAGGATAACAGTCTGCACTACAGAGCAAGAACTTCTCACAGTTAAAATAGATAAAATGCCAGCACTCAAGGACTAGGGTGTGGTACATTGCTTGCCTACTATTTGTGAGGCTCTGGGTTCTGTCCCCAGCACCATGAAAGTGAGAAGTCATGGTGACGGGTTAGCTACTTTGGAGTCTGGGACAGTATAACCACAAGTTTGATACCACCTCCGTATATAGCTAACATAGACATTGTGTCAAACTGGAAAAGAAAGTTGATAGCCCACAGCTACATACAGATGGTGTTGGAATAATCTTTTTGTACACTATGTAAAGGCTGTCTTTGTATTATTCAAATGCTGATTTCTGTGCCTGGCAGAGGGCTGAGTACAGGCTGGACTCTGGTATTGTTATTTTTATTGGACCATCACCTGCCTTAACATTTTGTAAACATAGGAACTCTGGGGAAGAATTGATTGGTGAGGGGTTCGCCAGCATGGCACAGAAGTTGGACTTACTGGGACTGAATGAGAGGTATCGGACCACATGGCCAATGTGGACGAGAATAAAATTCGCGTTAAGTTATATGACCTAGTTGGGAAATAATCTAAGCTATAATGCCTAAGCTTTCATAAAAAGTCTCTGTGTCATTATTTGGGAGCTGGTGGGTCTAGACTGATAAGACATAAAATGGTATGGACCCAGTTTCCTTTCTTTCCCAGGAGTTTCCAACCTAGACATCAAGATGTGCTACTTCAGGCATTGCCTCAGCACCCTCAATTCAAGTTTTGTTTACTTGCATGTGTGAGTGTGTGTTTTGCTTCCATGCATGTGTATCTGTTACCTGTGTGCCTGGGGCCACACACCCTCAGAAGAGGGTGTCAGATTCTCAGGAGCTGGAGTTACTGACGGTTGTGGTTGTGAGCCATCATGTGGATACTGGGAACCCACGTCCACTGCAAGAGCAGCCACTGCTCTCCTGAGCCATCTCTCCAAAGCTCATCTGGGAAACAAATGAGTTCACTGGGCTTCCTTACAGAACATAGGAGTTATTGGGGGTGTGGGTACTTCTCCCCCAATCAGCTAGCTCTGGGAGGCCTTGCCCAGCTGGATTGGAGACTTAACCATAGCCACAGAGATGGAGCCCCTGCTCTGCAGTCTGTATCACTGACCCCTCCCCAGGCTGAGTGCGAGTTGCCAGGTGGCAGGGAGCATGCAGCTCAGTGCTCAGACAATCTGGAATCGCCTGTCTCTATGCCCTTCTATGGAAGGGGCGGCATCAGCAAGCTCAGCTGGGATGATCTTTCTCAAGCAGACCCTGACTCAGCACAGTTAACTCGAGCCAGCCTCTGTAGGTGAGATCATAGGGTGTCTCCAGAGGTGTGTCAGGTAGGACTGTAATCTAGTAAAGTAAAACCATGAGTTACATACAGGGGTTAAGACAAATCTTGTACTATAAATGGAGGTTCTGGTGAGGGTCCTAGGAAATTGCAGGGAAAGGAGAAGGGCCATACCAGACGGTTGTCTTAGGGTTACTGTTGCTGTAATGAAACACCATAATCAAAGCACTCAAGGGAAGGGAAGGGGTTATTTGGCTTTCATATCACTGTCCATCACCAAAGGAAGTCAGGAGAGAAACTCGGGGCAGGAACCTGGCGGCAGGAGCTGATGCAAAGGCCAATAAGGAGTGTTACTTCCTGGCTTGCTCCTCATGGCTTCCTCAACCTGCTTTCTTATAGAACCCAGGACCACCAGCCCATGGATGATCCCACTCACAACGGGCTGAGGCCTCTGCCATCAATCACTAAGAAAATGCCCTACATTTGGATCTTACGGAGGCATTTCCTCAACTGTGGTTCCTTCCTTTCAGATGACTCTAGCTTGTGTCATGTTGACATTAGACCCAGCATGATTTATTGCTATTTTAACATGTTTATTTGAAATGCCCCTATATAAAGAAGATATTCTATGTTGGCAATCTTGATGGCAAATGTGCTAAAAATTCCTTTTTTTTTTTTTAAATATTTTTAGCTTTAAAAATTTTTTTATTACAGTTTATATACTTTGTATCCCAGTGGTAGCCCCCTCCCTCATCCCCTCCCAACCCCACCCTCCTTTCCACATCTCCTCCCATACCCCTCCCCAAGTCCACTGATAGGGAAGGTCCTCCTCAAAAGTTCATTTTTTCACGTTAGCCCTTGGCTGGCCTGGAACTCACTTTGTAAACCAGGCTGGCTTGAACTCACAGACATTCAGAGTGCTGGGATTAAAGGGGTCCACCCCCAAGCCCAGCCTGTACTGGAAACTTTGACTGTCAGCCGGTGAGAGACTTCGGTGAGAGACTTCGACCAGACTCTTTAAGGAGGGGCTCCTTTCTTCCCATGCTCTCTTACTGTTCCCTTTCTGTCCTGCCTCACTTCTATGCAGGGTCAAATTCCCTGCTTCCCTGCTGTGTGTTTTACTGTAGCCTGACTGGTCCCCTCTGTCTGACATTTTGGAGGTGCCTGGGTCTGGTGTCTTGTGATTTTAATTTCTCCCACAATCATCAGTTCCATCTGGGATCTGTAGGGAAGGGGAGAAGAGGAGGGCGAGGTCTTGCTAACAGAATGCTCTGGCTGCAGAGAACCAGACGTTTTCCTGAGACTATCTTGGTATCATTGCTCAGCTGTTACCAGTCAGCCACATCTGTGTCTTGGGGAGAAAACTGTTTCTTTAGACAGTTCTCAAGAGAGCCTGCTTTGCTGGGCCAAGCAGTTCCA
This sequence comes from Meriones unguiculatus, assembly GCF_030254825.1. Taxonomy (NCBI): domain Eukaryota; kingdom Metazoa; phylum Chordata; class Mammalia; order Rodentia; family Muridae; genus Meriones; species Meriones unguiculatus. The sequence continues at coordinate 14,453,831 of NC_083352.1, read as the reverse complement.
AAAGAAAGTAGTAAATTTCTCAAGAAGGTCTCAATCTACGTGTAACCTCTGAAGCTGCATCAATTTCCTCACACCAAAGCTCCTTGCCTACACCCATAAGACCCCCTGACCGGCTCCCTCAGCACAACTCCAATCCCCAGTGGTTATTAACCACAGTCTCCTCCTTTGAGGTCACCTTTTGGCCTCTCTCCTGCCTTTTGTTCCTTTATTCTGTACCCCTAAATCTAATATTTGCGACACATAACCTTTCCTTGCCTACTGGAACTTCCATATATAGCTAGAACAGGTTTCCCTCCAATCCTATATCTTCCTGCCTCAGCCTTCTGAGGGCTGGGATTACAGGCGCGTACCACCAAGTCTTAATAACTTTTTATTATTATAAGGGAAGAAATACACAGATTTCAGAATGGGATGTGGATTTCTTGGGGTGGCGGCATTATTTTGTTTTTCGCTTTTTTCAAGCCCATACAGTAAATGCTAGCAGTGTTGTCCCCGTGAAATTCACGTTTTTTTGAGCTGTCCGCCTTATCTGGAGGAAATAACTCGAATTATTGGGGCCACCGGCTCAAAATGTTAGCAGCGTTCTACCGCAAGGTGGCAAAACTGCTCCAGCGGGCCCAGCTACTTACAGAACTGCGCCTCGGGCCAGACCTATACAGTTTCCTCCGCCCACAGCTATAAGCCCGCCCTACCCACCCTAAGCTCCGCCCACCCACCCAAGCTCCGCCCACCCACCCAGCCCCACCCAGCCCCGCCCAGCGTCGCCGCCCGCGCCTTGGGAAGGAGCCGATGCGCACCGCTGGGAGGTGGGTGAGGAGGGCAGTACCGGCCAGCAGCTTCCGAGAAGGGAGTGGACAGGGCCTCTCCGCTACCCTAAGCCACTGGTCCGCGCCCGCCCGCTACGGGTGACCCGGAAACTCGCGCTCAGCCGCGGTAGGCTGTGCGCCTGGGTCGCGGACCTCGGGGCGCGCATGCGCACCGTGGGCCTGCTCGTGCAGCTAGGCTGAGCAGCAGCTGGAGAATATATTCTTGGAGGAAAGAGTGGGTGTCTAGGACTTGTACCACCCTGGGATCGCTGCCTAAACCTTCTGGTCCGGACCCCGCCTCTGAGCACTTGCAAATCATTTTAGGCTCTAATATTTTTAATTTATTTTTTTTTACTAGGCTCGTAATAATTGTTTATAAATAACGAGAAGGAACCGATCTTCTCTCGCCTCACCCAGTGTATTGAGGCCTGAATATCAGGCACCTGGAGAGTAAAAGTACAATGTGATTTTCAGTCCAGGAAAGCCTGGTTGCTCATCAGATATTTTCAATAGCATGGGTTAAAGTCCTTAAGCACCAGAACTGGGAAGATGTCTTTTGAAACCAGAGGCCACTTAAGACTGTGGTGAAGGACTTGGTTGTTTGCTTGTGGGGTTTTGGTTTTGTTTTCTCTTTTTGGCGCGGGGGAGGTTAGGGCAGGGTCCTCATTTGTAGCCTTGGCCGGCCTGGAACTCGCCACTGTGTGGACAGATTGACCTCCGACTCAGCAGGCTCCTGGCTATGGTTCACCAACTTCCGCCTCCTTAGTGTTGTAGGTCTGTGACTTGTGCCTGGGTGTGTTCACATACCTCACGTCTGGTTACGTGCTTTGGTTATCCGGAGGATTTATTGCTGAAATCCCCTGGTAGACTGGAAAGCAAACTGGAAAACTGCGTATATTTGCTTGGTTAGTTTTTGATATTGTCTCGCCATGTACCCCTGGCTGGCCTGGAACCCCTGGGGACCATCTTGCCTCTGCCCCCCAAGTGCTAATATTACAGGTGTTAACACACACACACCCTCGCCCCAGGCTACAGCCCGGAGGTTTTACAGGCCCCTGTAGGATTTGATCCATGGTATTTGCACTACCCTTTGTGCTTTGTATTTTACAACTTGTGTGTGGTTTAAACAAACGAATTTCGTTTTGGGAAGAAGCGAGTAAGTTCATGCCAGTGTTTTTCCCTGTGATGAAAAAAGTTTTATCACCTCTCAGTGTGATCCTCTCCCCAGCTTACCTCATCTAGCCCAGGGAGCTGCCACTAGTCCTCCAATTGCTTCTTGTGTAGCTATGTGTCCGCAAAAGTGTGTTAAAAGGCCTGCTGCTTTTGAATGGAGACAAAACTGAAGTCAGCATGTGTTTAAATAGCCCCTTTGAGCCCTAAGTAACTCCAGCTCAGTTCATCTGGAAGGGAACATATCTTCTCTGTTTCACCGTACCCAGCCGAATTCCATGCCAGAAAAGGATTTTAAGATTCCTTAACTTTCTCTCTGACAATTAAGTATTACCATTATTCAGTTCTCACCAGAACCCTGTCTCTTCCCTGTTTGTTCCCCATAAATCTGTTATTAAAGATAGGTTAATTGTTCTTCTGTTCTGTTTTCCCCATGGCCATCACCCCATTGCATTTTATTATTTTTTCACCTCTTTCACTGCTGAGTCTCATTGTTGAGCTGGTCCTCTGTGTCTTTTCATCCAGTCCATTAAGGCTGTGACCTGGAGCTACACAGAGAAACCCTGTCTATAAAAAATAATAATAATAATAATAAAGTGATTTTTTTTCTGCTATGCAGATATACGATGTTGTTCTCTAAAGCCATTCAGAGACAGATCATTTATTATCCTGCAGATAAAAATCCAGGAGCAAAATCTGGCTTTCCCTACCAACCTGTTCAGCCTCATTTCAACTACTTATCTGAGTGTCTTTATCTTTTAAAACACATGATTCCTCTACCTTGATCATTCTTGCTCTCCTCATTGTCCAACCCACTTAAAGCCATCCTTTCAGCCTTCCCGATTCCCCTGAGTAGTTCTATTGAAAGCCAGCATAGTCCCTTCTATAGCTTTGCCTTTCTCTTTGTGGCCTTGGCTGTCCTGAATGCTTTGTAGACCAGGCTGTCCTGGGACTCACAGCAATCTACCTGCCTTTGCCTCTCTGAGTGCTGGGATTAAAAGTGTGTGCTGCCATGCCCATCTTGGCAAATTAAAAAATAATTTCTAAAAAATTATTTTTATTTCATGCACGCTGATGTTTTACCTGCATGTGTATCTGTGTGAGAGTGTCAGATCCCCTAGAACTGGAGTTACAGACAGTTGTGAGCTGCCATGTGGGTGCTGCAAATTGAACCCAGGTCCTCTGGAAGGACAGCCAGTGTTCCTAATAACCAAACCATCTCTTCAGCCTGGCAAATTAAATCTTAAACATAGTTTTCAACAGGATTTAAAAAGCAACTACAGCTACTTTGAATTAACTTTACATTTACATTTGAAAAGTATATTCCTAAATGATTTTGTCTTTTTAATATAGTGTGGGGGAGCCATCTTTGACTGCAGGAGTGAAGCCCAGCCGTGGATGTCCAGCATGGACGACTACAGAATCCTGAGAGTGATTGGCCAGGGCTCCTTCGGCAGGGCTCTTTTGGTTCTGCAAGAAAGCACTAATCAGACATTCGCCATGAAAGAAATAAGACTTTTCAAGGTAACGGCTCACCGGAAACAGCTCACATTGAAAGTGAGCGTGCGACTTATAGAGAGGTTTCTTGGTCTTTACCCTTCCCCCAAACATGTAATCAGTTTATTTGTGAGCTTTACAAAGGTTCTTGGGCTAGTAAAATTAACAGAGAAGTAGTCAAAATGGACTTATTAATCTCAGTGATAACAATTTCCAATTTTGTACACCAGCAGTGTGAAAAACCTGCTGAAAGTGGTCAGGTACAAGGTGAATGGTGACAGAACATAAAATGCAATGAAGACCAGGGCTTAAAAAAAAAATTATGGACCTCAGGCTCCATAGTACTTTCTTGATATTAAGTCATTTAAAATTTCATGCTTGTAGAATAAGTTTTGAGGTAATAGTTTGGGAAATTTAGTTTGCATTCGTCTTTGTCCATCTTTGCATATTGCTCATCTGTGCTGAGGGACTAGTTAAAGAATGCTTGTAGCCCTATTGGCACAAAAGCTTTGGTTTTCTTTGAGGGGATAGTGTTTTCAGTAGAATACTGGCTATTCTAGACAGCTGCTGTTCAGGAGGCTTGTTCTTCTGTTTGGTGGTGGTGGAGGTCAAACTCCAGGCCGTGAGCATTGCTGAGCCACATCACCATCACAAGCACATATGAAAATTAGTTTGCATTCTATATGTGTAAGGGAAAAGTATGTATGTTCCAATGAAAGGCCAGGCCCAGCATGCAAAATAGCCATAATCAGAAAGTCACCACGTTGTTTTAGAGTGTGACAGCTGGGGCAGAAGTAGATTCACAAGCTCGCATGTGGCATTGAAGTCTCAGTTAAATCTATACTAAATCTTAGTGTGAAGCTATATTGAATTTATAATTATTTAAGGTTTTTTTTCCCCAGTCTTTCTCTGATACACAGAATTCTAGGAAAGAGGCAGTTCTGCTGGCTAAGATGAAACACCCCAATATTGTTGCCTTTAAGGAGTCATTTGAAGGTAAATATGAATCCTCCCAAGTATACCTGAGTTTAATTTGTAGCAGCTGTGACTTTCCTAAGGCTTCTCCTGTGTGCTCTAGCTGAAGGGCATCTGTACATAGTGATGGAGTATTGTGACGGAGGGGATCTAATGCAGAGGATTAAACAGCAAAAAGGAACGTTGTTTCCTGAAGATACGGTAAGAAAGTCACTGAATAGTTTCTAAGTTCAGAAGCAAATTTTCTCATAAGATTTGTATAAATTAAGGTTAAAACATGGGCATCTGTAATTTACTCCCCTAGTGAGAGGCAGCTGGTTTCAGAGTCGTTGTTACTGATCGATTTCCTTGACAATGTGTCTTAGTTATAGTTTCTATTGCTGTGATGAAACACTGTGGCAAAAAAAAAAAAAACAACTTGGGGAGGAAACAGTTTATTTGGCTCACTTTTCCACATCACTGTTCATCACTGGAAGAAGTCAGAACAGGAACTCAAGCAGGGCAGGAAGCTGGAGGCAGGAGCTGATGCAGAGCTGATGCCATGGAAGATGGAAGGTGCTGCTTACTGGCTTGCTCCTCAGGGCTCGCTCAGCCTACTTTTTTATAGAACCCAGGACCACCCACCCGGAGGTGGCACCTCCCACAGTGGGATAGGCCTTTCCACTATCAATCGGTAATTAAGAAAATACTCTACAGGCTTGCCGACAGCCCAGTCTTATCTGAGCATTTTCTTAGTTGGGGTTCCCTCCTCTCAGAATAATTAAATATTAAATAAAATAATTAGTCAGCACACTATGGCTTCCTGAAATGGTTGTTTGGTTCTTTGAGATGGTCCCACTCTGCAGTCCAGCCTGGCCTGGTACTCAGTAGGTTATAGGCCAGGCTGGCCTCGAATTCTTGACAATGTCCTGCCTTAGCCCCCAGAGTGTTTGTGAATACCCTCATGCCTGGCTGAGATGTTCTTATGAAGTAAATAGTGGGACAAAAGTGGTCACATATGCCTTTAATCCCAGCACTCAGAAGGTAGGGGCAGGTGAATGGAGGGCAGCCAGTTCCAGGCCAGCTAGTTCCAGGGTGAGAATCTGTCTGAAAAAGAAAAAGAAGAAAATATAAAATTAATAAGAAATACTTAGAGATGGAGATGTAGCTGATTGGTGGTTCATTTACCTAGCATTCACAGAGTCCTGGGTTCCACATCCTTGGCTACATAGCAAGTCTGAGACCAGTCTGCTTCCTCACATCCCACCACAACAAAAAAGAAACTAATATTCAGTTGAAAAAAAAGAAAATATGGGAGACATTTCATTAAAATACACATCTGGATCATACATAAGATGACAAAACAAGGGAATCAGGTTTCTGAACTTCTCAAAGTAAGACTGAATTTTAGTTAAACTGTAATTTTAATGAGTTCAGAATTCACTTTTAAAATCCTGGTAAAATAAAGCCTAGAGATGATTCTTCAGAATGTGGCTTGACATCAGCTAGTTATTGCATCTTTGCAGGTGTTGTATACTTTTTTATTTTAAAATATTTTTATTCATTCTTTTAGAATTTTGTTCAGCATGTTTTAGTCATGTTTACCTGATTCCTCGCCCCTAAATTTTTTGCGTACCATTTTCCTACAGATACTAAGTTGGTTTATACAGATTTGTCTCGGGGTAAATCACATTCACAAGAAACGTGTGTTACACAGAGACATCAAGTCCCAGGTGAGTGTGAGGCATTTTAGGGTCTAGGGGGAGAAAGAAAACCATTTCATTGTCTTTTTTCCTGTTATTAGTTTCTTTTGCAGCGTTCTATTTAGTTTAGTTTAGAAAATGTTTACCAGTCTTAACTTTTTTTTTTTTTATTTACTCTTTTAATTGAAAATATTTAGCCTGGCATGGTGGTACACTCCTTTAATTCTCTATCACTCAGGAGGCAGAGACAGGCAGATTTCTGAGTCTGAGGCTGGCCTGCTCCACAGAGTGAGTTCCAGGACAGCCAGGGCTGCATAGAGAAACCATATCTTGAAAAGCAAAACAACACAACAACAAAAACTCCTCCCCTTATTGGGGCAAATTTTATATATTTATAATATACATGTGTATATATTTATATAGTTATAGTATACAATATGCTTTTTAATACACAAAGTATACATATTGTAACATGACCAAGTCCTGTTCATTGATGTATCTATAGTCTCATTTACTTTTTTAGATTTATTTTTATTATTTTAAGTGTGTGTGTGTGTGTGTGTAATGAGTGTACATATGTTCATGAGGGATTGCAGATACCCAAGAAGGCGTAGGCTTTGCATGCCCTGGAGCCGGAGTTACAGATGGCTGTGAGCCACCTGACAAGTGTGCTGGGAGCTGAGCTCGGGTCCTCTGAAAACAACAAGTGCTCCTAGCCGCTGAGCCGTCTCTCTAGTGCCCTCCCCTTCTTTTGGTTAACCTTAAAGTACTTTCTAACCACTGGAACATTAAACAGCTGCTCTTTGACCAGACTTAGTAGCACCTGCCTGTGAACCCAGTTCCTGGGAGGTCGACTTCTAGTTTGAGGCTAGCACAGACCTCCTAAGTTCACACACATTAAATAAATAAAATCTTTTCTTTCTCAAGAATATTCTATTCTAACTGTGGTCACCATGATGTACAATAGATTTTTTTGTTGTTTATTGGTTTTAAGACCGGGTCTTACTACGTAGTCCTGGCTGTCCTAGAACTCACTCTGTAGACCAGCCTGGCTTCTAACTCCAAAAGATCTACCTATCTCTGCCTCCCTTTAAAGATGTGTGCCATCATGTCAGCTGTATAGTAGATATTAAGGACTTATTCATCCTATGTAAAACTTTATACCTTTTGACCTAGAACTTATACTGTCTAAATAGATTACTATGTGTAAAAAAGGAGTTAAAAATCTCTCTTGAAGTGTATGTGAATGTAGCCTCTTTAATGCCCTCCGAATGAATGCGTGTCTTTTTGGGTGGAAAGCAGCTGACACCACCCGCACCAGCCATTTGAGTCAGCCTGACACAGGCTCCCACTGCTCAGATCTGATACTGCCTGACATTTGCATCTTAGGCCTCAGAGCAGGCATCCGAATCTCCAGGCAGGGGAATGTGTAGCTGTTTTAAGAGGGCTTCTTGCTATTTTATCATTCTCTCTGGGACCCAGCTATCAGATTTCTACCCTTATTTCCACCATCAGCAGGTGTTAAAAAGCTGCTCTAGAGACTGCTGCCTGAGGTGGGGTGATCAGGACTTAGTCTGCCTGGGGCCTCCCTGGTGAGGGGGGGGAGCTGGGGAGTTGGGGATCAGGTGATTGAGGTCCCCAAAGGAGATAAGGGGAGGGAGGAGTGGGTCTGGTGATGATTAGAAGAATCTCGAAGCTCTGGCTGACTAGCAACCAAGTGCTTCTTTATTTATGCAGGTTTCACAGAACAAAGACGGACTAGTGATTATCCAGGAAGTACAGATTATGTGTTGGATTTTTTATTACGTGTCTAGGGTTACAAGTTCAGTCACAATTAGAAAAAACAACAGAACAGAATTTATTTTTTTAATCAGCCCTATAACTCCAATGTAAAGAATCTAAAGAATGTCTTCTCCAAAGCAAACACATTTACTATTTGACAGCCTGCTTTTATGCTAGCAGTGTTTGTAGTTAAGCACCACAGAGCACTGCAAACAGAAAAAATCTGAGCTGTTTTTCTTTTTTATGATTAGCAAATACTATACCTAACTTTTTCTGCTATATGTTTCATCATCTACATTATAAAGTAGGAAAAGTTTATTGTGCTCAACCTGTCTTGTATTCTGAGTTCTATTCCTCCAGGGGTGTACCCTGTGTAACCCCCTATTTTCAGAGAGCTCCAAGCATATGACGAAAACAGGCCTTGAGTCTGTAACCTGTTCTCCTGGCCAGTCAGAGTTTGTCAATTGTCTGTATACCCTGCACCAATTATGCTGCTTGAGTTTGCTCAGGGGCAGACGCCACATGAAGATTCCTGGAGTAATGGCCTCATCTAGCCATGTGCTTATCCGTGCTTAATGATCTCCATGGCATAAGGAAAACTTTTAAATAGTGACCAGATAAAATTAATTTTAGGATTTTCCTAAAAAAGACTCAGACATAATTTTCTCAGGAAAAGACATAAAATGAAGCATAGTGCAGAAAGTCCCCAAGAATGCAACACGCAGAGACCAAAACCCAGAAGTTAGAGATAGAATGACAGCAATTGCAGCATTCGGCTCAGCTTTGCTGAAACTGTGTCCAGCAGCTGTGCCGGCTTCATGACTCTCTCTGTTTCCAGTGGATATGGCAATGCCAATAATCTGTGTTCTTTTCAATGCAGAATGTCTTCCTCACCCAAAATGGAAAAGTGAAATTGGGAGATTTTGGCTCTGCCCGTCTTCTCTCCAGGTATGTATCTTTCCTATGTAGTGACAGAGATCAGAAGAGCCATTTTCAGAAGAGCTTTGGACTCACTTTGCCTGTCTGTGGTTTCAGTCCCATGGCCTTTGCATGCACATACGTGGGAACACCTTATTATGTGCCTCCAGAAATCTGGGAAAACCTGCCTTATAACAATAAAAGGTAAGCTGTATCCTTGTTTGCACACACACACACACACACACACACACACACACACACACACTTTGTTCTCACAATGGATGAGCAGGGCTGAGTAGAAATGGAGGCGGTGGCAGGACATGGAGAGTTGGGGATTTAATTCAGAAGTAGAAGAGTGTGCATTGTCCCAGTTTGCTTCCCCAGTGCTGGAAAGTAAAACAAAACAAAAAAAAAAAAAAAAAAAAAAGAAAGAAAGAAAATAATGAGAGGAAAAGGGAAGAGATGAGGGGGAGAGAGAGAAATCACTTCTTAATTTTTCTTTGCTTTTATCTCTAAAATTTTCATTTATGGGGGCTAGAGCGATAGCTCAGGTGTTAAAAGAACTGTCCTTTGGTCTTCCAAAGGACCAGGGTTCAATTCCCAGCATCCACATGGCAGCTCACAACTGTCTGTAACTCCATTTCCAAGGGATCTGACACCTTCACCCTAATGCACAGAAAAAATTAAATAAGTTTTTGAAAAATTATTTTATGTGTATGGATGTATTGCCTGCATGTCTGTCTGTATACCGCGTGTGTGTGTGGTGCCCACAGAGGCCAGAAAAGAGTGATCTTGTGGAGTTACAGACTGTTGTCAGTCACTTTGTGGGTACTGGGAATCGAATCCCAATCCTCTGGAAGAGCAGCCAGTGGTCTTAGCCACTGAGACATTGTTCCAGACCCTTGGAAATCCCCTGACAACAGAGTTCCAATACTATTTAATTGGGATTTACCAGTTGAGAGATTCCATATATAGTTTCATTTATTGTTTTTTTTTTCACTTACATTGTTTCATATTCATTTCTCTACACAGTAATATATACATATTTCTGTATGTGTGTGTGTGTCTGTGTGTGTCTGTGTGTGTGTATGTGCATGAGCGTGTGTGCGTGTGTGTGTGCATACCTGGACAGGACAAACTTAGGTATCATCCCTCAGGCACTATCTACCTTTTTATAGAGATGGGTGTTAAAGGTTGTTTTAAAATTTAAAATTGCATTGCAGTTTGTCTCTTAACTTGGCCAGCACCCAAATAATTGAGACTGGACTATTACATTTATGTAACAAGCTTTACTGCACAAGAACTGAGCAGCATTAATCTATTTTAATCCTCTAAACTAATCTGCCTTCCTCCCAGCATAAATCCCCAGATCCTTGTACTTTATGGCTTTCTTTGCTTTCACTCTCTCCTGCTGGTTCCTGAACCTTTCCTCCTGTTTAAATTCTCACTTCCTCTTCCTTTCATCTCCTCCCCTGGCTAGCAGGAAGTCCAGCCCTGTTCTCTCTCATGCTCAGTCATTGGCTGTCATGCTCCTATTGACATATCAGGGATCAAGTGGGGGCAAAGTTTAGGGGGTCTCAGAACAAGGATTGCAAGCAGATAAAGAGGAGGTACACAGAAGGCAGCAGCATCTGAGTCTTTATACAGCGCACAGCATCACTAAGCCTACAGACAGGGTTTCTCGTTGCCTTGGAACTCACCAGGAAGTGAGTTTTTCTTTTTAACTTTTTTCTTTTTTTATTATTTCTTTTCTTTTTTTATTATAATTTTTATTTTTTCATATTAGTCACGGGTTATTTATTTTGTCTCCCAGCCGCAGCCCCCTCCCTCATTTCCTCCCAATCCCACCCTTCCTCCCTCATCTCCTCCCTAGGAAATGAGTTTTGAAATTATTTTTTGTATATTTTATTTTTGGCAATAACATAATTACATTATTTCCCCTTCCCTTTCATCCCTCCAAACTCTCCCATATAGGTTTCCTTGCTTCTTTTCATTACATGTTGCATGCATATAAACACTCATATATATGTATGTGTGTATTCTCTATGTTATGAACTCACATCTGAAGATTTGGAGCTAGGAGCCTCCGACGAGAGGCAACTTGTGACATTTGTCTTTCTGGGTCTGGGTTACCAGCATATATCTTTTACATCTTTTCTAGTTTAATCTCTTTATGTGCAACTTCATGATTTCATGTCTCTTTACAGCTGAATACTGTTCTGCAGTGTATAAGTGCTACATTTTCATTGATTGAAATTTGTTCATTGGTTGAAGGACATTTAGGTTGTCTCCATTCCCTAGCTATCGTGAATAGCACAGCAATGAACATAGCTGAGTACGTATCTGGGGAGCAGGATTTCCGGTCCTTGGAACATATACCAAGGAGGAGGATAATAGGTCATATGGCCTATCACCTTGTACCCGAACAAACTGAATGTGAAACCTGCAACACTGAAACTACCAGAAAAAAACAAAACAAAACAAAAAAGAGGCAGTGCCCTACACCATAAAGGTAGAGGTGAGGACTTTCTGAATAGGTCCACTTGTCCAAGAATTAAGGCCAACAATTGACTAGTGGGACTTCATAAAAGTAAAAGCTTCTGTACAGATTAAGAAACAGTCAACCAGGTGAGGAAGCTCACAGAATGGGAGACAGTCTTTCCAAGTTATACAGCTGACAGAGGATTAACATCCAGAATATATACAGAACTCAAAAAACAAAAAAACAAAAACCCACCCTTTCCATAAATGGGCCTGGAAACTGAAGACTGATCACAAGATCAAGTTGATCCTGTGTCCTGCCATATTCCTGAATTTATCTTTCTAGAAGTTTTCAGGTAGAAATATTGAGATCCCTAATGTACAGTATCATGTCAACCGCAACAGGAATAGTTTGGGTATTTCTGGGTGGAGAGGTTGGACCTGGCATGGGAGGGGCTTTTTAGCTGGTGCAGGCAGTGTGTGTCCTGGAGGAAGCTTAGAGGTTTGTTGCTGTGCAGACAGGTGTGGGCCTGGGGCACTGATTGTGAGGCCAGGTTAGACCTGGAGGGTCATCATAGGTTATTGTAAAATGAGAACCAATGAGATGGTCAGGGGGTGGAGTATTTGCCAACAAGCTTGTTGACCTGAGTTCAACCTCCAGGACACACACGGTGGAAGAAGAGAACAGATTCCTGCATGTTGTCCTCTGACCTCCCTATTAACCCTGTGGCCCACGTGTGTGCTCGTATATTTATTTGTATATGTATATACACACATACATATGTATACATACATATGTAAATTGAATGTATTAAAAGAAAAGGAAATGCGTGTTTTGCCGTGATAACCCATAACGTAGCTGTTGCTTATGCTGTCTCTTCATGCTTCTAGTGACATCTGGTCCTTGGGGTGTATTCTGTATGAACTCTGCGCGCTGAAGCATCCAGTAAGTATGGTGCCAGACCAAAAGGCCACTTGTTGTGTCCTGCAAAGGTCTGATGGATGTGCCAGATTCTAACTGAGGGTCACTTCCCCAGGAAGAATTTGTTTTAAGAGTTTCCATTGTTATCTTTGTGTTGAGCCATTCTGTAGTTCTGTGCCAATATAAGTGTTTATTAGATACTGTGATTCTGTATGTAGCTGCTCCTCCTCCTCTTCTTTGAAAAAAAAAATAACACAATATTTGCCATTCAAACTTTTTAAGTTCATAATTCAGTGGAATGAATAATTACCCATGATATTCATTAATTACATTTATGACATTCATTGATTATATTAATGGTATTCATTCATTAACTAAATTATGGTACTCATTAATTACAATAATCACACTCATGATGTTATGTCCTACATTACTGTTCATTTGCAGGGCTTTTCATCACACAAACCGGAAACTCTTTACTTAGAAAAATCACTGCTCTACATCCCTTTGTCCCCTAGCTTATGATAACTTCCGATCATTCTGTCTCTGTGAATTTGTACATTCTATATGTTTCATGTAATACAATTCTATAGTACTTGTCATTATATTTTTTAAGATTCATTTATTGTATGTATATGACTGTTTTGCTTGTGTGTATGTGGGCCACATGCGTGCCTGGTGCCCAGGGAAGTCAGAAGAGGGTGTTAGATATATCGCCTAGAACTGGAATTATGGATGGTTGAGAACCACCATATGGGCGCTGGGAATTAAACCTGGGTCCTCTGCAAGAACAAGTGCTCTTAGCCTCTGAGACATCTCTCCAGCCCCAATTTGTCCTTTTTGCTTGGTTCTCTTGACTTTCTATATTGTAGCATGTGTCAGAATCCTATTTCTTTTTACAACTGAGTAATAGTCCATTGTATATACGCACTGCTTTGCTTACGGACTTGTTCATGGTATTTGGGTTGTTTCTGTGTTCTTTCTATTGTAAATAATGTTGCTGTGAACATAAGCAAATGTCCTTAAAGACATCTTTTGAAGGAAAGGAACCCGACAGCAGGTTCCTCTCCAAAAAGGAAATAACTTATGAAAATATGAATTTATGCCAGTGGCTGACAGTTCCTGTTTTATTTCCTTCCTGTGTATCTGATTTTAAAGTGTCATTTTTTTAACCTTTCAGTTTCAGGCAAATAGTTGGAAGAACCTCATCCTGAAGATATGTCAGGGGCCCATCCACCCTCTGCCAGCCCTGTATTCCTATAAGCTTCAGTGTCTTGTCAAGCAGATGTTGAAGAGGAACCCCTCGCATCGTCCCTCTGCCACGACCCTGCTCTGCAGAGGCAGTCTGGCCCCACTGGTCCTGAAGTGCCTTCCCCCTCAGGTGGGACAAGAGTGCCTTTCATGGGCTCTAGCATGGTAACATGTCTTTACACTTATCTGGAGGTGGGCATGGGCATCCCACGGTGGACATGGAGATGTCAGGACAGCTTAGCTCTCCTCCCATCCTTCATCGGGTCTAGGGATGAAACTCAGGTTAGCAAGCTTGGCGGTGGCAACTGCTTTTAGCCATCAAGTCATCTCTCCGGCCCTGAAGTGGTTAATCTTTCAAGTGTAATTTACTTATTACCCACACTTATAGATGCTCATATAATTCAGAAGTGTACTTAAAATGGCTACACTTCCTTTTCCTCTTCTTCCTCCTGCTGCTGTCCCCTAGGAACTGTCACACTTTTCATACTAGGGTTGAGCCTAGAGCTTCAGGTGTGGTGGGCAGAGCCTAGCGCTCACCACTGCTTCAGTCTGCTGCTCCCTCCAGATCTGTTTCTAGGCAAACAACTATCCACGTTTCTCTCACTGTTTAAGTTGTAATGTTATTTGACTTCTTTTTTTTGCTGAGGCTGTGGATTTTGGGTTGACACTGGCCTCAGGTTGGCAGGCCTCCACATAGCTAGGATTACACTTGTCTCCTTACATTTACTCTCACATGGCATTTCTGTTTTTCAGCTTTAAGTGATCTTGTGTGGAAGAGCATTGATAATTACATGACACTATGCCGGTGTCAAAGGGAGAGTGTCTTTCTTTAGCGGGGTCTGGCTGTGCTGGCTAGTAATTCCCACTGTGTTGGCTGAGGCAGGGTGATCATAAGTTCTGGGCCTGCTTGGGGTATAAAAAAGGTTTTTCACATTTTTAAATTTTCAACTTCAAATTTCAGGTCATCAGAGAATACGGAGAACAGGTATTAGATGAAATCAAAGTATCTGAGCCTAAGAAAACGAAAAAAAGGGGTAAGTAGTTTGGGAGCTTATGGTTTTTGTTGTTGTTGTTGTTGTTTTTGTTTTTTTTTTTTTTTTTCAAGTGTCTTTTAAAAAGTCTCTGTTGGACTTGTCACCTCAAGCTTTTTCAAAGCATTTTTAAAATTTTCTTTTGAATCAATGACTTCCTTCTGAAGAAGTCCAACAGAGATAATAGATATGAGAAGAATAGCAAATCTAGATCATTCCCAGCCGGGGCACTGTGCATAACCGACCGTGTGTGGGTCTCGTGTCATTGAACTGTCCTCATAGATAATTTATGGAAGCAGTTTGTTTACTTTTCTGGGACAGGTTGAAGGGCAGCGGTGATGAGCCAGGAACTATGGACAAAACTCAAAACATGTGTGTCCAGTGTTACACACTGTTAGGATATAGCCTAAGTTTACAGTTCAGCATCTTCACTGTCACTCAAGAGGCGGCCACTTACTTTGCTTTACAAGTTTGATTTCATGACAGTTTTGTCTCTGGTGCTATTTTGTAGCTTTTGTTAACTTACCAGGGTAGTAGGAAATGGAGCAAAGAAAGCACTAGGACAAGTTTCAACATAGTTTGGAAAAACGTAGCTTTATAATTTCACATATATGTGTAGATCTAGACCTAGACCTAGATCATACAGAGAGTTACAGAAGTTATCATCAGAGCCTCTCCCAGGTGGCCCTAACAAGCTTGGTTCAGCCACCTGTCCTCAGTGAGCCAATTAAAGACAGCAGTTAAAAGCCAAGGGGGTCTGTTCAGTGTGTCCACCTCGGGAAGATATCAGAGCAGACTCGTGACACCCACTGTGGGATCGATGCTCCAATGCCAGGGAAAGAGGAGTGTTCCCCAAAGCCAGCAACTTAAAGAGAAGGCAGCTATAGGCAGACAGCTATAGGACTCACTTCATTCACTGGTACACGGGCCACAGAGATGTCAGATGCTTGCAGGCACCCATGGAACGTGCACAGGTGGACACATGTGTCAGCTCACACAGGCTGACAAGGTGAGGGCTCTTTGCCTCTGACATCAAGGCCATGTTTGTACAGAATCACAAGAGAGTGGCATTCTGCCGAGTGTAATTATAAATTGCAACTTTTGCGATTGTAATTATAAACTTGTCACTTTTGGGTTCCCCGAACATCTGGTATCGGGCGCTTATTTCTGACTCATAGCCCCCAGATGTCCAGTTTTAGCCATCTTGGTCTGTGACAGATCTCCATCTCAGTACCATGTTGTCTAAATGTAAAGTGGCTTGTATGGCCTTCTGTTCCCTTCATGCACACATGCCCCTGCCCTCCTTCCAGGGTCCTGACGTGAGGTTCATGTTACAGCTTGCGAGGGATATATGTATGCATGACTGAGTGTCCTGGTCCTATCATTGCCTTTGCTTCAGTCTCTCTGTTGTTGGAACCACGTGGAATCACTTTCCAGGAGACAAGCTCCCCTACAGCTGCTCCAGGCTTCAGTCTTTCCCCTCTTCTGAGACTGAGGAAATGCCAGTTCCTACAGGATGCCTGTGGTTTGGTAGCCAAAGATAGGAACATAAATATGTCTTTGAAGTGTCTTCATTGACAAGAATAGAGGAGTTAGTGAAATGCCACCAGATGGGACCATTTAGTCTCTAGATAGTGAGATCAGAACAGGGAAATCAGCACGAAGACAGTGATTGTCTGTGATGTGCTTACTCTAGTGTTTTCATTGCCTGTCCTTACAGGCATTCAGTAGCAATTTTTAGGATATTGAACAAAGCTGGGCAGGATGGCATTTGCCTTTAATCCTAGCACTTTGGAGTGAGGCAGGAGGATCACTCTTAAGTGTCAGGCCCTCCTAATCTACATAATGAGTTCTTTGCTACACAGTGAAACCCTGCTTCATAAAACAAAACAGACAACAAAAACACAAATCAATAAAATATGGGATACAGTTGTGGGAGTGAGGACTTCTCTTATCTTCTCAGGTAAACATGAATTTATGTAAGATCTTAACATTATGAATAAAACAACATAGGTTGTTCTTTTAATATCTGGAGAATATTGCCAAACGTTGAAAGCTTGATACCTCTTCAGGTTAATGCTGTAGCCAGCTATCTTTAAAATCCTTATTTGTCAGCCACCAGAAATGCCAATGTTTGGGAGGCCAAGGAAGGAGGATCAGAGTTGAAAGGTAGCCTGGGCTACATAGTGCGGTCCTTCTCAAAACACAACATGAGGGTGGGGAAACCCTGTTAGGGTTTAATAAGCTGAGCCTTCCTGTGTTTCCCCCCACCATCTCTTTCTAAGCAGACCCCAGCAGAGGCAGGATAGCCCTGGGAGATGAAGCAAACACCCTGGTAAGTGCTTTAACTGAGTTTGTGAAGCATGCATCTGGAGAGCATCAGGTGTGCTGATGTGTGGCCTCACCCTCCAGCTAAGTGGCCCTTCACCTCGTGGCTCCTGAAGCATCAAGGAGCTGTGCCCTGCACTGCCTGATAAGCTCCTAAGGGCTTCATTTATTCATTGTTCCCATTTGTAATTACCAACGCCAGTGGCATCAATACAGATAAGACAGAACCCAGTCCGAGCTTGGCTTTTTTTGTTTTGTTTTGCTTTCATTGTGGTAAAATAGGCATATCCAAACAGTTCGCCATTTTAGCAACTTCTTTGTTTTGAGACGGTTTGGTACCTTTCTCCTTGCTGTGACAAAGCACCTGACAAAGGCAACCAAAGGAAGGAGGGGCTGGCTGTGGCTCGTTTGAGGGTGCCGACCATGCCAGCAGGGAACACGTGTGGTGGACACAGGACAGCAGGGGTGTGAGGTGCAGGAGGCAGAGAACCGGGCCTGCTTTCTCCTTTTAGTCATTTTTCACATCAGCCCAAGGGATGGCACCACCCACAGTGGGCTAGGCCCTCCCCCCAAATTACTGATTAAGAGAATGTCCCACAGCAGGATCTCACGAAGGCATTTTTCTCGGTCGAGGCTCCCAGTGCACTCCGATGACTCTAGCCTATGTCAAGTTGACATAAACTAGCCGTCACAGGACTCATGCAGGGCTTTGTGCCTGAGTTGTCTTATTACATTAGCTTTCCAGGGTTCATCCATGTTGGAGCACGTACCAGAAATTTTATCCCTATTTTACTCAAGTAACACTTAGATCACTGTTTGACCTTGACATTTTTCTGTTCAAAAGTTTGTGGTCCCTCTTAAGCTATCCTGTGAGTCACCCCAAAGGCAAATATAACTATCCGGGCCTGTTAGAGGTAAGCAAGGTACTTGCTGGGATGTAAATATTTGTTCACCAGGATTGGCCAGCCATTAGCCCATCACCAAAGAACGTGCCTCTGACGGGCAGCTCAAGGGGGCAGCATGGGGTCACAGCCAGTGTTAAGTCCTGGCCTGCCTGAAGAAAAGTGTAATTCTGCCAGGAGGACAAGATGAACTGGGATAACAATTATTTGAAAAGAACAACCCTGTGCACTTAAGAATTAATCCTGTCACTGTCTCTGCTGTGTCAGTCTCCGGCTGCCCAAGTGGCCAGACATGAAATCTCCTGTCTGTTTAAACTGTTAAAGTGTAACCTGGGGCTGGGGCCTGAAGGAGACTTAAGAAGGACAGCAATGTAAAATAGACAAGCCTGAGGTGTATATAAGCCATTGAGATTTTCAATTCAAGGACAGCTCTTCCCTGGGCATTAGCCAGAAGCCAGGCAAAAGCTATTAGAGAGATTTTCCTTCATCAGTCTCTAACTGGGCAGGGTGATTCCTCACTGGGAAGGCAGGTTATTTCTATAACTACAGGTAGCATTACCAGGACAGACTACAAAACCAACAATCGCTGTGATGTAAGACCCAGACAGTTTTGTTTGGTGATAAACTTTCTGCCCTTGCAACTTTTGTTCGCAGGTAAAACCAGTAGCATGCGGGGGGGGGGGGGGGGGGGCTGCAGTAAAGAGCAGGGTCCTTGACTGTAATTCAGTATGATTGTTGGGGTTAAAATCATAGCTCATTCTTTCTCCAGTTGTTACACATACAGAAACCATAACTAAGCTTCATTTTTCCTTAAGAATTTACGTTCATTTACAGTTGGCATTCTCTCAGTGTTTGTATTTGTTTAGGGTTATCTTTCTGCTGCTTCTTTTTTTTTCTTTTTTGTTTTTTTTAGTTTTGTTTCTTTGAGATAAGGTCTCATGTAGCCAAGACTGGCTTCAAAATCTCTATGTAGCCAAGGACAACCTTAGACGTCTGATTCTTTCCCTCCCAAGTGCCGAGATGTATAGGGATACATCACCACATCTCTTGATTATAATTTCATACATAAATTTTTTTTATGGCCAGGTGTGGTGATGTACCTTTTAAGAGGTAGAGGCAGGTAGATCTCTGAATTCTTGGCTAACCTGCTCTACATAATGGGTTCCAGGCCAGCCAGGGCTACATAATGAAACCCTGTGTCAACCAAACAACAAAAAGCCCAAAATGCATATGAGGAATTGCTTTCACTTTAAGACTTCTATTTATTTATTTATTTTGCAGTAACGCTCTTAGGAGATGTTATGGGAACAAGGAGGGAAATAAAATCCTTCAGCCTTTTTTGTTTGGTGCCCTACTATGATTTTTTACTGTTTATATACTGGCCAGCCAGGAGTTTAGCTAACAAAGAATTAAAGTACACTGGTGATCTGTATTTGGTGCTGGGAGAGATGGCCTTAAGGAGCGCTTTGAACAAGTTTAACCATGCGTTTTCTCTGCAGTGTTTGTGTTTGCACTGTTAAAATGCATGCTAGCAAAGTAGGTGGCTTGTCAAAGGAGCTTCCAAGACCAGCATGTTCCACATAGCCTGGGCCCAGCCAGGAGCTGCTAGAGCACCCCGTCTCTGCATATGTACATAGTTAGTGAAGACCACCCTTTGTGTTTCTATACTGCAGGAAATAAACGGCTCAGACAATTTGTAGATGTACTGATTTAATCAACTTTCTGTGACAGAGTTTTATGTGATGGGGTGGGAGCCTTCGGAATGAACACTCAAAGAGCCGGTGTGAATGACCCATTTTAAAAATCTTTTATTACATTCATTTAATTACCCGCAGTGGGGCCGCATGTGCCGCGGTTGGTCACATGTGCTGCGGTATTGGTATGGTGGTGAAAGGACAATTTCCTGGAGTTGGTTCTCTCAGCTGCCCGTGTTCTTAACTGCTGAGACATCTCCCTCTCTCTAATCATCATAGGGTATTCAATAGCATTTACATCCATACACATTAATGTCTGACTACTTTTAAAGATGTAGCTGCCAGCCGGGCACAGTGGCACACATCTGTAATCCCAGCACCCTGGGAGTGAGAGGCAGGCGGATCTCATGAGTTCAAGGCCAGCCTGGTCTGACAGCCAGGGTTACTCAGAGAAACCCTGTCTTCAAACAAAACAACAACAACAACAACAACAACAAAATGTAGCTACCAGAATGGCAGGGAGAGAGAGGGAGTGAAGTTAAGTGTATAAGGAGGTGGGGATGATCTGGGAGGCGGTGGGGGAGGGGAAGCCATGATTAGAATATGTTGTATAAAAAAATATTTTCAATTAAAAAAGAAAAAACTCATCAAATATCTCTGCTGTTTGTATATGTGTGTATGTATGTATATATGGCTACTGATACATATGGATATTAATATACATGTATATGAACAAACTTATTCATATACATGTATATATAATACATAGTGTTATTAATCTTTGTATTTGGGTTTCTATAACTTTATGTTTTTAGTGCATTAATTTTTACTTATAACTAAAATAGCTGATTACATATTTATATTTCTCCATAATACAGACATTATTTAATCACAATTTTAAAATCTTTTATAAAGCAAGAGGAAGAACATGGCAGAAAGTGCAGCCAAGCTGAATTGGAAGGCACTCATACAAATTCAGCGGGAAGTGCGCTGAGAGCAGCCAGAGGAGATACAGGTGAATTACTGAATTATAATCATTACTTCTGTAGGGAGTTAGGGACTGTGAATACCAATATTCACGTTACTTGGCTTGGGTATCTATCATTAGCAAGTTGCAGGTAGATAGTTATTTGTTCATTCAGGATTTAATGTTGAGAAATATTTTGGAGCTGGGCATGGTGGTGCCCATTTTTAATCCTAGCACTCAGGAGGCAGAGGCAGTCAGATATCTCTGGGTTTGAGGCCAGCCTGGTCTACAGAGAGAGTTCCAAGGTAGCCAAGTCTACACAAGAGACCCTGTCTCAAAAAACCAAAGGGGGGGATTTTGGTTATTTGCAAAAAAAAAAAAAAAAAAAAGAGACATTAAGGGCTAGAGAGGTGGCTCTGTGCTTAAGGTGGCTGTGTTTCCAGAGGACCTAGATTCAATTCCCAGCACCCACACAGCAGCTCACAACTGTCTCTAACCCCAGTGCCAGGGGATCTGATGTCTTCTTCTGGTCACTGTGGGCATCAAACACTAATGCGGCGCACAGACATATATACAGGCAAAATACCTAATAGCACTTTTTTTTTTTTTTTTTAACAAAAGAGAGATTAAGGGCTGGGGTGTGGTTTGGTAATAGAGTTCATTCTCTCAAACTGACTCTCCAGGTAAAAACCTCAGCCCACAAAACAGTAAGTAAAAGGGAAGCGGGGAAGAGAAGGTATATGTCAGTGAGTCACAGGTGCAGCAAGCGCTGTGTACGTGAGTCCTTGGGAGACTCATTCCTGTCCATCATGCAAAAGGCCAGCCATGCTCATTTCAGTGCGTCCACTTTGACAGCTCATTCCGAATTGGGCCGCCGTTTCGCATGAGCTCACTTAAGATTGTTATTTCCTTGGTTCCTAAGATTGGACGGGACTCTTTTTTTTTTTTTTAAGATTTATTTATTTATTATGTATATAGTATTCTGCCTGAATGTATGCATGTGAGCCAGAAGAGGGCACCAAATCTCATTATAGATGGTTGTAAGCCACCATGTGGTTGCCGGGAATTGAACTCAGGACCTCTGGAAGAGCAACCAGTGCTCTTAACCTCTGAGCCATCTCTCCAGCCCCCTGGACGGGACTCTTGCTTCACCTGAGTTTGAGAGAGACAAGAAATACTTCTGCCTTGTCAGAGTGCGTGTGTAGGTGTGAACAAACAAAGCGCTGCTGTTGACGTTTGATCGCTTTCCCTGAGAATCAGGTAGTTCACCGGAGCACCGGAGGAACCTCAGGCAGCGGTGGGAGAGACACGACCCCAGTTCCGCTCTGGCAGCTCTGGAAAAAGCACCCGTCCTTACCTCCAGTTTTACGGCTGAGGATGACAGAGGTTAGCACCACCATTGTCCCCGGGAATCTGGCTTCAGACTCCAGAGTTCATGCATGCTCAAGTGCCTCATGTGACATCATGCAGCACCCGCCTCCTTCTGTAGACTTTAATCTCTAGACCACTTGTTCATAAGGCAGTGTAAGTGCTGTGTAAGCAGTTGCCACCCTGTACTGTCCGTGTGCATGCAAACGTTCAGTGCGGACTTTTATTTTTTAATTTTAATCTTATCTGTGTCTGGCTGTGTGACCGCTTATACATATGTATATAAGCCAGAAAAAGGGGCCAGACCCCTTGGAGCTGGAGTTACAGGCACGTGTGTGCTGCAGTGTGGGTGCCGGAGCTGAGCTCGGTCCTTGTAACTGAGCATCATGCGCTCTTAACTACTGAGCCATCTCTCCTGCTCCAGACTTAACTTTTAAAAAGTACGTTATATGCAAAGTTTGGAGCTCATGGGCACACGGGGAAGACCATAGTCAGACTTAATATTATTATTTTACCATAGAACGCTCTGTAGAAAAACCGTGCTAGGGTTTTAGTTTATGTCACTCTTCAAGGGACATTTGGCGCTGCTCACTGTGGGTGAGTAAACTAGACTTTCAGTGAGAGTCAGCCGTAGTCATAACTTCCCTGGAAATACGATCTGAAGGTAGATGCTGGAAGTTCTTTGTTTTTAAACCTGGTACTAATGGCCCTCTTTACAACTAGGTGGTTCTGTGATAAAGTATGGTGAAAATAATGCCCGTAGGCAGTGGCTCAGGGAGCCCCCCGAGGCCTTGTTGTCCATGCTGAAGGATGCGGATCTCAGCCTGGCATTTCAGACCTACACAATACATAGACCAGGTAATGTTCGCCTGTGATGTGGTCATACGAATTCTTTGACTTTTACAAACATGGTAAAATATGCCTTACTAACTTTTTCAAGGATTCATTTCTATTTATGTGTCTGTGTCTGTGTGAGTGAATGTCACGGCAGTGCCCAGGGAGGGAGTCAGAGCCCCTCAATCTGCAGCTATGGGCAGTGGCGAGCCACCACGTGGGGCTGAGAAGCAAGCTCAGGTCCTCTGGAAGAACAGCAAGTGTGCCTAACTGCTGAGCTGAGTCTCCACAGGCCTCTCATCATGATAATCTTCAAGGGTTTTACAGGCATGCCCATTCCTGTGTAACCAGCGTCTAGATTCTGTTTCTTTTAGAAGCTGGCACTGCGCGCATTAAGTAACCCATTCTCCCTTCTCCAGATCCCTGCGACTTTCAAGTTATAAAGCTGGGGCGGGAAAGATGCTCGGCAGTTGAGAGCACCCGGAATTTTGGAGAACCAGGGTTCATTTCCCAGCGCCCATGTGGCAAGTTCCGTCTTAGTGGATTCAGGGTACTTCTTTGGTACACAGGCACACGTGTGGTACATACATAAAGTGTGGGTACACACATACACATAAAATGAAAATAAATCTTGAAAATTCCAAAAGTGTACTTTTAGGTGTTCTTGAATTATTTATGGCTTGTCTTAACCTGTTTTTAAATTTTTCCATTATAGATACTTAATTTCTGTTTCCTGATTTTTTTATTTTAATGGTCACTATGTTAGAAAAAGTCAATACGTTTTTACATTGCTAGTGGTGCTGGGGATCAGACCCTCACTACTGTGTGGGACGAGCTGTATCCCGGAACAGCCGTTTTTGACATTTAAATACACAGACGTCTTAGGGATAACCTCAAAATTTCTTTAAATTTTGTTATATTGGATAATTGGATAGAGCTTTAAAATGAAAGACATTTAGGATTTATTTTATTTATTGGATGATTGATTTTTGTTGTTGTTGTTGTTACAGAGTTTCTCTGTGTAGCTCTGTCTCTCCTGGAACTCTCTCTGTAGACCAGGCTGGCCTTAAACTCAGAGATTCCCACCTCTGCCTCCTGACTGCTGGGATTAAAGGTTTACACCACCCCTGCCCATCCAGTATTTAATTTTTAAAATATATTTTCATTAATTTTATTGGACAGAATGACCACTTATAATACTGTTCTTAGGACTTCAGGCCAAAGACTGCATTTAAGGATTGCATGTGTATGCATTAACTTTGATAATTCAAATACCAACTCTCCTTGCTTATTTAAAATATTTTTATTATCTTTTTTGAGACAGAATCTCCCCAAATTTCTCAGACTATAATAAAATACAATATAATACAGATTTCTTATATTTAAAGGTCTTTAGTGTATTTTTTCACCTGTCTTAGAGACGGTGTTGCTGTAAAACTTAGTCCACATTCCAATACTTCCTGGGTCTACTGTCTACCCCACTCATGATGCGTAAACACTGCTTAAATTGCCTGGCTTCTCCAGGCATTCTGGCTCTGGCCTGTAGTCCTAATATTGGGGGATCAAGACCAGCCTGGGCAACATAGTGAGACCCTGTTTGAAAACAAATAGGTAAACTGTCTTACTTTTTGTTGCTAATCCCCTGAAGGTGCAGAAGGATTCTTGAAAGGTCCCCTTTCTGAAGAAACAGCGTCAGACAGTGTTGATGGTGATCATGATTCCGTCATTTTAGATCCAGAGAGATTTGAACCTCGGCTAGATGAAGAAGACACGTACGTTGTAATAAGACTAGATGCTGTAATTGGGGAGTGGACCCTGTATGCATGTGCCTTATGATGCCGTGATAATTTCAGATTGAGGGAGAGCTGTGCCATTTTCCATCCTAAATGAGCACTTGCGTTGGCTGCTGTGTGGTAGGAATTTTACCATGAATTCCTGGCTGGATCCTGCACACAGTGCTTTCCAGCCTGGACTTGTTTCTATTTCTGAGTTTTCAGACATTTCGGCTCCCCCTGTGTCAGCTGTCAAGTTGGGATTATGGGCCGTGCAACTATATCTGGCTTTCATTTTGTAATACTTCAGGGTGAAAAAAAAAATGAGAACTAATCTTTTTTTCTCTCTCTATTCAATTACTCTATAGAATTGAGTTTTTAAATGTTTTAATTAGTGTGTGGTAGAATTCTGCACTGAGCCGTCAACAAGTACAGACCGGGCCCCGAATACAGAGGCTCATCATCAAAATTGTTTGTCCCCAGGGACTTTGAGGATGACGATGAAAACCCTGATTGGCTGACAGAACTAAAGAAACATGTGGAACACCAGGATTTACGTGATGGAAAAGTCCTCTGAGAATGTGCCTGAGCCACGTGGGGGAGATGCTGTCTAGAAAACTGATGGCAGGAAGTGAAAATGAAGACTGAAAAAATGGATCAACACACTTGAAAAGCAGTCCAGAATCCTTGTGAGGTTTTTGAACACAAGGGAGGTCCAGCAGATGCCGTGTGCCTTGCGTTCCGACAGAACGGAGGTGGAGTGCTAGCCTGTTGGTCACTAACTGTGTGTGTGTGTGTGTGCGCGCGTGTCTGTGTGTGTGTGATAATCGGAAACAACTTGACTTCTTTGATCCCTCGTTTCCTTAACTATACTATAACAATGCCTACCTCATAGGAACCCTAACCAAGACAGTTAGAGCAACCCATGTGTAATGATCCACAATTACTGTGTAACACTCTCACTTTCCAAATACATTAAGTTATGACCTAGCCGTGTGTGCTACTTTTTCAATAATATCCAGTTTGGGTATGCTTCAAGATGATTTCCAGTGATATTTACCAACTACCAGCTGCCCTTAAATGTCCCTCATAGGATTTACAAAAGGGACAGAGGTCGGGATCAGCCGTAAGATGAGTGGGTAGGCTCTAGAGCTTGCCAGAAGATCTCAGTTCTGGACACAAGGCAGGAAGACAGCCAAAGAGATGTAACAAATGTCGGAAACCAGAAAGTGTCATGCTGTGAAGGGAGGCACCTGCATGCTGGGTCCCCTCATTTACTGCTATGACCCTTTAGAGAAGGGAGTATCTTTCTCCTGACCCCATGTGTTGAAGAGGGGTAGAAATTATAGAGCAGTTGTTTACCAGGACCTGCTGAAATACAGACTCTAAGTAGCTTTTAACCACTTAACTTTCCTCCCTTTTCTTCAGTGCTTGGGGATCAAACCCAGGACCTTATGAATGAGAGGTAGGTATTCTGCCCCAGCTACACCCCACAGCCCAGCTCTCGCTCGTCCTCACATCTGAAGGCTGCCGTGTAAATCTGCACCCTCCCTGGATAGCGCCCTGTACCCAGTCTTGTAGTCAGCATTAGTCCCCGTTGTTTCTGGTGATCTCTCTGTCTTTCCTTGCCATTTTTGAAGAATGCTGGTTAGGTATTTGGTTTTTATCCCTCATTTGGGTGTGTTCAGTGTTTGTCACAAAGGTAAGTGCTGTCCTCATCGTGTCCTGTCAGTGTTCGTGTGCCACAGTGGATGCTTGCCCTGATCAGTAGTTAAGTTAGTATCTGCCAGACTTCCCACCATCGTGTTCTGACTCCCTTGTCCCCCATCTGTTCACTGTCACTAACTCCGGCTCCACTGCAGCTGGGAGGGTTTCAGTCCTACCTCTTAGCCAGAGGGTGCAGTGTTACCCTAAATCACTGGCTTGGTTGCTTGATTGTTCCCAGTTGGTTTCTGTGCCCTTTTGTGATGTTCGTGTCCTTTTAAATTACTTCAAGATGAAGCAGGATCAACTGTACCTTCTCTGTCACAGCCCCACAATCAGCCTTTCCCCACCCCCCAAGAATCCATGGTTCCTTTCACTGGGTTAGAAGCCAGTCTCCGGGCACTGAGTGTGTTCGCTGCGTGTGCCGGTTGCTCCTGGGATATCTGGGCCCTGTCTACATACCTGTGTTCTGTCTATCCCCCTGTGTATGTATGTTAAGTCAAGAGCAGGCTCACACGAAGTCACTGGCGAGCCCATCCCATTCGGTTAATTCAGGCCTCTCTTCTTCCTCTTTTCTATGTCTGTCTGTCTGCCCTGGCGTCTTGCAGCCATTGCCTGGTCATTCAGACCAGTATACACACAGAGCAGTGTCCAAAATCATTCACCCTAGACGCTGCAAGGGACAAATTAGTAGCTGGAGTGCAGAGCTTGTGTGTGGGTCGGCTTCAGCCTCCCTAGGTCAGCCTTTCGAATGGTAGTGCGACGCTTTTCTGATGATATTTCATGTTCAAGAAGACATAGGTCTACAAGAGTATGTCCACGACACTCAGCGTCCCTGTGGACCATCCTCCATGTCTTGTTATCTGCTCTAATTGCTGGATACAGACAGTACAAGCACACTTGAAATTGTATAATTATATCTCAATGACCAGTGAGAGTGAGTCAGGTTATAAATCCTCTTGAAAAATCAGATGATTTCCACTTTGAACCAAACTTCCATGTGTTTGCTTATTTGAGTGAGCTTTGCTAGTGCTGATAGCTTTTAAAAAGAAAAGACTGGTTGTGGCTCACAGACGTAGTTCTGGCAGGGAGGTAGAGGCAGGCAGCCAGGGATACACACCGAGACCCTGTCTACAGAAGAAAAAAAAAAGCAAGAGAAGGCGAACCTCATCTATTCTTGTTTTGTTCTGTTTTAATTTTTTGTAAGTATTTTTAAAAATATATATTTTTATTCATTGCAATTTATTCACTTGGTATCCCAGCTGTAGCCCCCATCCTCGTCTCCTCCCAACCCCGCCCTTCCTCCCTCCCTCATCTCCTCCCATGCCCCTTCTGAAGTCCACTGATAGGGGAAGACCTCCTCCTCTTCCATCTGACCCTAGCCTACCAGGTCTCATCACGAGTGGCTGCATTGTCTTCGTCTGTGGCCTGGTCGGGCTGCCTCCCCCTTGGGGGAGGTGTTAAAGAGCCAGCCCCTGAGTACATGTCAGAGACAGCCCCTGTTCCCCATTTGGAACTAGGAAGCCCATTGGGAGACTGAGCTGCCACAGGCTACATCTGTGCAGGGGTTCCAGGTTATCTCTATGAATTGTCCTTGGTTGGAGTATCAGTCTCAGAAAAGACCTCTGGGCCTGGATTTTTTGGTTCTGTTTTTCTCCTTGTGGAGCTCCTGTCCTCTCCAGGTCTTTCTATCTGCCCCTTCTTAACATTCCCTGCATCTGCCCAAAGTTTGGCTGAGTCTCAGTATCTGCTTTAATACCCTGCTGGATATACAACAAGGACATTTGCTCAGCCATGTTCATAGCAGCTTTATTTGCAATAGACAGAATCTGGAAACAACCCAGATGTCCCTCAGTTGAGGAATGGATACAAAAAATGAGGTACATTTACGTAATGGAATACTACTCAGCAATTAAAAACAAGCAAATCATGAAATTTGCAGGCAAATGGTGGGAACTAGAAAAGGTCATTCTGGGTGTGGTATCCCAGAAGAAGAAAGACACACATGGTATATACTCACTTATAAGTGGATATTAGACATATAATATAGGATAATCATACTAAAATCTGTACACCTAAAGAAGCTAAGCAAGAAGGAGGACCCTGGGTAAGATGCTCAATCCTCATTCAGAAAGGCAAATGGGATAGACATCAGAAGAAGGTGAACCTCATCTATTCTAAGAATCACATTTGTCCATGTGGAGCCCATTTAATCTGTAAGGAATTCATTTCCAAGATAATTTGATTATTTTAAATTTTATTTCAATCGACGGCGTACTGCTAGTGTTTCAATCCAGAAGAAACAAAAAGCAAAACAAAACACTTCAGGTCCTAAGGTCAGGAAATGCTAATTTCCACTTACTTCCAGAAAACTGGTCATCAATAAGAATGTCAAACATTAGAAAGATTACATTGTTATAAAATTCCGTCCCAGGGAGTAGAGTGTAGATAAAGGAGAAAAGGAAGTAATGTACATTTTAGAGAAATGAGGGTATTTTGGGGGGTGGCGGGGGAGGTGAAGGACAATGGTGGGGTGCGAAATGGTCATAGGTCTTAGATTCCACTGGATATGGCTGTCTTCCTGTGTTAGTATTTACCGTCCTGAAAATTTTTCTATCTTCCCTAGGTAATCTGCTGCACCTGATGTACCAGTAGGAAATGGAGATAGTTGAGAGGAGGTGCATTTGCAGAGGCCTGGGCAGCGCCTGGTTCCCTTCCCTTACACACCTCTCAGGAGCGTCTAAGACCGTGCATGAGAAACGTGCTTCCGACTGGGCGTGTATGCCGTAGTTGAACACCATCCCTCATCCCTCATCGCCCCACCGCCAACAACCGAACCAACACATTTCCTCTCTCAGCATAGCAATAGGAGACCTGTAAAGGTGGCAGACAGCAGAGAATATATGTACCAAATATGCCAAAGAAACTCCCCCACCCCCGTGCCCAAAAAGCCAGCCAGAAAACGGGTCCAAAATCTGCCGCCCCTAGAATTCTGGAAAATGGCCACCGGGCCACATACTCTGGAACCCGAAGGTTGCAACAAGACTATCGGACTCATCTCCCAGCCCAGCGTGCTTTTCCCAAAAGCGGTTTCTCCCCGCTCCCCACCCCCCACTGCAAAAACCTCAGCGCTTCTACCGCCTCTGCTCCCTCTCATACCACGCTACAGGTCGCTGAGGTCTCAGACCAGCGAATTACGCTCGCCCCGCTTTACTTTCCTCCTCTGACCTCTTACACAGCCGAGGAGCGGGAAGGTGTGGTCGTGTTGCTTGTTTTGCATCTGGGTTCCAACCCGGGGCAACTGAAAACGAGCACCCATGAGTCTCCTCTGCCCCGGCGCAGCACTCCGCCCATTCCCCTACCCCAGCGTCTGGGAGGCTCAGCTGCCAAGGGACCAGATCCTCGTGGACACTTTCAGGTTCACTGCTCAAAGCCTGCTGAGCGGGTAAGGCCGAGCCCACCCATTTTGCTCTTCAGGAGCTACCCCAGGCCCCTCGAACCTGCAGGGAGAGAGATGGGAGTCCAGGTGGGTGGAGACATGGCAGAAACCTGCTCCCTGGGCAGCGTCGGTTTCCGTGGCAACGCACAAGCCACAGCGTCCTGGACTCAGGTCCCCCGCCTGCGTGCGTGCAGACCGCTGCCTCCTCTGCCAACCTTAGCAGTATACACCCGACTGGAAATTATTTGGAAACAACCTGCTCTGTAGAGCACCCAGGGCTTTAGGAAAGTCTGCATTGTACCTGAAGCAGGGGGATGGGAAACTCGAGCCATACCAGGAACAACTTGGACCTGTTTCCACAACAGTCTCCCGAAAGAATTAGGTGTAAAGTTCTGTGGTGGAAGGCTTACCTAGCATGGATGCGGTCCTAGGTTCGAGTCCCAGTACAGCAAGATACAAACCTCCACTGTGCCTCCAACTGTGGCATAAAAGGGAGACAGAGGAAAGCAACCTACACCGAAGCGCGTATTTCCACCAGTAAACACCTGTAGCCGGGTGCCAGGACAGTCCTCTGACCACGGTTGTTAGGACTCCGGACCTCCCGACGACTGCACCCCGACAGCCAGCAGGCAGGGTGTTTTCCCAAATGGGGACCCAACTCGAAGGAAAGTCCCCAGAGCCAATTAAGCCTTGATTTAAATTCCTAGGAAATCCGGTATTAGTTGATACCATGGGGAGACGCTTAGGTAGATGTGATCGCTTGGTTCTAGAGGCAGAAACTGCGAATGGGGTTTCCATTTACACAAGTGTATGCAGAGATTTGGTGGGGAGTCCCCTGTGTGGGACCCAGGACCTTTGACTGGCGCAGGCCCTAACTTCTTAAATACCGCGATGCCTCCACAGCGCTAGATTCTGAAACACCGACCCAATAAGTTCCCAGGCTTCCCTGCAGAGGGCGACACCTCCCCACTAAGACGTGGTCTGTGCTGGCCTCGCCCTTGGACTTCCCGCTTTCTAGAGGCACCAAGCACCTGGGGTGGTGGTCTTTCCCTCAAACTCAAGTAATCTTCCATTGCGGAAGCTGGAGTAGGAAGGTTTTTGTGAGTTGCTGACCCGCCTAAAATCGCAAATCTGGGCTACAATCCAGCGTGACCGTGGAATCTACCAACCAAACCCCTTTTCACTGTTGCCCGTGGCCACGAGGAAGTTCTGGACTGTCTGAAAAGCTGGGTAGAAAGAGTTAGGCAACAGTTTCCTTCCTTGCCTTTCATCAGTCTTCTGCTGGCTAGTGGTGAGAAGCGTACAGTAAAGGTTTATTACTTCATTTTAGGAACCTCTGACCCCTAAGACCATGGATAAATTTGACCTGATTAAGATCATTGGGGAAGGCACCTTTGGGAAGGTATACTTGGCTAAAGATAAATCAGAACACAATCATTGCGTCATAAAAGAGATCGATCTTACGAAGGTAAAGTTAATAAGTTCAATTTTTTTTTTTATAATTTTAAGTGATATATCTAGCCTTTTTAAAAAAAGGTTTGTTTATGTATTATGTGTATATATGTGTGCTTGTGTGAATTTATGCACCACGTGTAGGCAAACACCTGCAGGGGTCAGAGGGCATTGGAAGCCCCTGAGCTTGATTTCCAGGCAGTTGTGGGTTACCTGGTTGGGGTGCTAAGAACCTGGGGTGCTTGGCCCCCTGCAGGAGCAGTGAGTGCTGTTGAGCCAACCCTCCACCCCCTCCCGTGTTGTTGATCTGGTATGAAAACAAGTAACTGTTTCACAATTGTGAATGTTAAGGCTCAGTTGGCTCTATCTTCTCGCATCCCCTTAGAGCCCAACCCAGGAGCGTGTGCTGCATTCGTTTTCTTGGTCTCCTCCCACTGAACAAATGACATGTCATCACAACGGACAGATGCTGGAATACCTAAATTCTGGGCCCACCCACCTCTCTGCTTTTTCTCTTTTCTATTTCTTCCTTCCCCTCCTTTCCCCTTTCTCTCACCTTCTTTTCTCTTTCCTTCCTTCCCTCTCTCCCCTCTCCTTCTCCTTCTCACCCTTCAACTCTACCCACTCCCTTCCTCTCTTTCTTTTTTGTTTTTGAGGCAGGGTCTAGATTAGATGTGTAGACGAGCTAGTCTCAGACTTAGAATCATCCTGCCCCTGCCTCCTAGTGCTGGGGATACAGGTGTGCCCTGTCATGCCCAGTTACCATTCTTCTTATTTAAATATATATATATTTATTTAAACTGATCAGAGGCAGAGGCAGGTGGATCTCTATGAGTTCAAGGCCACCCTAGTCTACATAGTTAGCACTAGTACAGCCAGGGCTATGTAAAGAGATGGTGTCTCAATTAAAAAAAAAAAAAAAACTATTGCAGGGTGTGTATTTGTGATTGCACATGTGTGTATGTGCGCGGGCTACTTTTGTTAGAGTATCTGGTCACTTGGGTCCTTAGCAGGCGTTCTCACAAGTCTAGTTCATTTTACTAGTGCCCCAGCCATGGCCCCAAACTTTCCCTATGCCGGTATAAACAAAAAGGGAGTGAGGTTGACTTCATAGAAACAAAAGGCTTCTTGGCCTGTCTGCACAACTTATGGAGACTCTGTCTCAAAAGCAGCAAGCAGGGGCCAAAGAGGTGGCTCAGTGGTCAAGGTGGCTGCTCTTCTTGCGGTCCCGAGTTCAGTTCCCAGCAACCACATGGCGGCTCACAACCACCTATAATGAGATCTGGTGCCCTCTTCTGGTTTACAGGTGTAGATGCAGACAGCACTCATGTGAAAAACACATAAAAAAATAAACCTCTAAACAATGAAAACAAAAAGCAAAAAGAATGCTGGGACTTTTTCACAATGGTAGACAACTTGCTTAGCATGTTCTAGGCCCTAGGCTGAAGCAAGTGCTTCTCCTTCTCCTCCTTCTTTTGGCATACATTTTGATCATATTTCCCCTCTCCAAATCCTCACAGATCCCAGTCTTCTGACCCACCTAACGTCATGTTCTCATTCTCTCTCTCTATGCCTGTCTCCTCCTGCTTCTCTCTTCTTCGTCCATCTCTAACATCCTGGTAGCTACATTTAAAAAAAATATTTTTATTTTAATTTTTATTAATTATACTGTATTCACTTTGTATCCCTCCCCAAAAAAAACCCTCCCTCCTCCCCTCCCAATCTTACCTTCCCTCCCCCTTCTCTACGCATGCCCCTCCCCAAGACCACTGGTAGGGGAGGTCTTCCTCTCCTTCCTTCTGATCCTAGTCTATCAGATCACATCAGGAGTGGCTGCATTGTCTTCCTCTGTGGCCTGGTAAGGCTGCTTCCCCCTCAGGGTGAGGTGATCAAAGAGCAGGCCAATCAGTTCATCTCAGATATAGTCCCTGTTCCCATTACTATGGAACCCACTTGGACACAGAACTGCCCTGGGCTACATCTGTGCAGGGGTTCTAGGTTATCTCCATGCATGGTACTTGGTTGGAGTATGAGTCTCAGGAAAGACCCCTGTGCTCAGATTTTTTGGTTCTGTTGCTCTCCTTGTACATTTTTTTAAAAGTAGTCAAATTTAAAAACCTTTTTAAAATCTGAAATTTATGTTCTGATTATGCCAGTTAAAATACGGCACATGACACTGGATCTTAGATTAGGAGCTGGGATTGAGAATGTTGGTTACAAAAAATTTTGGCTGGGCTCTTTCAGTATTGGAGTGTGTGCTTAACAGCTTAACATGTACAAGCCTGCCCCCCACCACATACACACATAAAGGAGGTGCTAAGGAAGAAGGAAGGTAATCCAGCACTCAGGAGGTTAAGGCAAGAAAACCATCAGTTTCCAGCCAGCCTGAGTTACACACAGAGGCACACCTTGGGGGAGGGAGAGAGAGACAGAGACAGAGGGACAGAGACAGAGAGACAGAGAGCAAAACTGGGGTATTGCAGCATAGGCACCAAAACAATTAAAAAGTATTATTATTGGATGATGATGTTTGTTTGTTTGTTTATTATTATGTATACAGTGTCCTGCCTGCATTTTGCCTGCAGAGGAGGGCACCAGATCTCCTTACAGATGGCTGTGAGCCACCGTGTGGTTGCTGGGACTTGAACTTGGAAGAGCAGCCTCTGAGCCATCTCTCCAGCCCCTCTTATCACGTTAATTTATTTATTTGATGTGTGACACAGCACCCATGTGGTGGTCAGAGGACAGCTTGTGGGCATCAGTTCTCTCCTTCCGCCATGTGGGTTCCAGGGACTGAACTTAGACCACCAGGCTTAGCAGCAAGTGCCTTTCCTGGCTTACCCTCTGGCCAGCCCCAGGAAGCTGGCTTCTGTTTTTGTTTTGAGACAGGAACTCTCTTTGTAGCCCAGGGTGTCCTCAAATTCAGGGTCTTCCTGCCGCAGACTACTGAGTGCTAGTGTAGGTATGGCGTATTTCTTAAAACAAAGCAATGCGGAATACGGAATTTTGTTTTTGTAGCGTATGGGCATTTTCTTCTGAGCTGCTAATCTCCTGGAATGTTACATTTTAGAATTTTCCTATGCTGGAGGATAAAGCAATTCACAGGTGCTTAGACAGTGATTAAAAATCCAGTTACTAAGTTATCTGTAATTTGCATTTACTGTTTGGAACAGGGCCTCACTCTGTTGCCCGGGGTGATCCCAGTCTCTGGGTAGCCTGGAATAAATACAGCCATGCATCAAGCGTAACCAGTTTCCAACTTGCAGCGTGATACTATTTCCCCAGGACTATTTATTTTCTTGACTGTAATTGTCACTGACAAGCCAGTAGTCAGATAGGAGGTATCTCATAGGGGCCCCGGCCTCCAAGAGAGAAGTTTTAAAAGTGACATCAAAGCCAGCGGCCTCTTGTGGGGTTTTGGATGGGAGTGAGCAGATCATGCGCCTCAGTCAGCAAGTTGTGTCTGCAAAACATGCCGTCCCTCAATGTCGCTCTGATGCCCTTCCAGGAAAAAGAAGCTACGGAGAAAGAAGCGATTCTTCTGGCTACGATGAAGCATCCCAACATTGTCACCTTCTTCGGCTCATTTCAAGGTTAGGTTTGTCTGCCATTAAAGTATCCCAGTAATCTGAAGGTCTTTCGAAAAGATGTGTTCCCGAGAGTAGTGTATTTATTAAATTTTGTGTGTTCGTTTTCCTGTCTAGTTAAACTGTCTTCATTTCCTCTCGGGTGAGGCTTGTCTTTCGAGAAAAGGTCTTCTGCAGCACAGCCTGGTCTTGATTCACTGAGTAGTTGAATGTAACCTTGACTTCCAGATCCTCTCCATCGGGCTCCCTGGCGGTGTGAGATTATGGCTCTGTTCCACCATGCTGAGCCCTTCTAGTGACGTTTTTATGGAAGCCTTCTGCTGATAAGGGTTTGCACCTCTCCTTAACTCTTACTCTACCAAACAGGCAGATCTGAAGCGGCAGTAATGCTAAAACCACAGTGAACTACAATAGCACACAGACGTTTCTCGTTCCTGTTGCATGCTGGCATGGCGGAGTGTGAGGTCTGGGGTCCTGGATAAAGGCATGTTCCAGAAGTGGAGCGTGAAAGAGGAAGGCAGAGCACAGCAGACACACTATCACGTTAAACTGGTTGCGTGTTGTGCTTCACCTAGATCTGGTCTCCTGTGTTCTGTGACAGTAGGTGGGGCTGTATAATCCTCTCACGGAGAGTCGGCAACCTGGCAAAGCAGAGCACAGCTTTGAGGACCTTTATCCCAGGGGGTCTTTTTCCAGTCACTTTCTACCTTCCTCACTGAGACGGGGGTCTTTCAGTTGAACTCAAAGCTCACCACTAAAGAGTACATTCGTCAGAGTCCATTCTTCATCCGGTAGATCCCTGAATGACTCATCATTCTAGTTACCAGGGTGAAAGCGAGGAACAAAATGCACAAAAACCCCATCCTGGAAGTTTGCATTACAATGGGAAGAGACAGGCAGTAAACAGGATCCAATACAGTGGGTGTTTACTGAGGCTCTACCAGGGCCATAGAAACCCACAGTTCATGTGGGACGGAGAGATCCCCAACCCAACCGCTAACGCTGGATTGTTGTAATTCGTGGGTGTCGGTACCATGAGGGGAAGGATTAACATAGGTACCTCCAAGCATCGCCGGGCAGGAAGAAAGAAGCAAGTAAATCCATCCATACATCCACTATTTCTCCATTCTTTCATGGTGTGCAGACCCAAATCTCTTTGCTCTTCAGAAATCACCACATTCAAAGAGGTTGTGAGGCCAGGCATGGTCTTACACTCCTGTAAGCCCAGCATTGGAGAACCAGAGGCAGAAGGATTGTTGTGAGTTCAAGGCCACAAAAATCTATCTATCTATCTACCTGTCTGTCTACCTGTCTGTCTGTCTGTCTATCTGTCTGTCTCTATCTATCTATTTCGTTTTTCCCGACAGAGTTTCTCTGTATAACAGCCCTAGCTGTCGTGGACTCACTTTGTACACCAGGCTGACCTCGGACTCACGGAGATCCATTTGCCTCTGCCTCCCAAGAGTTGAGGTTGAAGGCATGAGCCACCACCATCTGGCTTTTGTCCAATTTTTTTCTTCATGCAGGAAACTTAGGGGTTGAGAATGTAGTACAGTTGCAGAACAATTGTGTAGCATGTATAAAGTCCTAGGTTTGATCCCTAGCAATGCACACACACACACACACACACACACACACACACAAACATCAATTTAATGAGTTGAGGGTCATATACACTTTACACTTTGGTCCTTTACATGTGGCAGATGGTAGATGCTCAATGCACAGTTGCTAAATGAATGAATGGACTGAACTGTTTTAATAGGCTGGAATACACATTTATTTCCTGTAAGACGGATTTCTGAAGACACTTTACAGTGGTCACAGTTACACTGTTAAGGCCACTCTCGACATAGACGACTTCCCTTGAACCTGTACATTGCTTGTCAGCTTGTTGGTACTTAAAACACAGGCTGAGCCAAGAGCCTGGTGGCCGTAACTGGGAGAACTCGTAAATACAGGCCTTGCTGGCCCTACAATAGCTTCTCTCTCACTCCAAGGACCGATGTCTGTTTCCACTTTCTTGCTGGCTGTTAACTAGGGCCCACTCCCCATCAGGAGAGGCGAACCCTTGTGCTCAGCCACGTGGCCAGGAAATGAAGCTGCAAATCTATCACTGCTTCAGGCTCTGACCCCCAGACTCAGATCTGCATAAGTCACGTGATCAGGCAAGGACCACCCAGGTGATCCTTTTGATTTGCTCAGAGTTAACTGAGTATGAGAGATGAGGTTTTAAGGATTTGGAGCAGGCTAAGAAAAACAAGGAGAATTTAGGGACGTTTTCCTAAGGCGAGTTGAATATCACCTGTGAATATTAACTCTTAGAAGCTAAGCTGCCCTAGAACCAAGAGTTCCAGATGTTGAGCAAAACAGATTAAAACTCTCCACACCGTAGATCTTCTTTTCCGTTGCTGTGAAACAAATGGCCACATATTTAGAGGCTCCAAACACACGCTCTGTGCTCAGCTCGCCCCTTCTTTTGTATTCAGTTAAGGACTCCACTGCTTGGGAACCCTTCTCACCTTAATTAAGCCAGTTTAGAAACTCTCGCAGAAATGCACAGAGGTTTGTCGTCTAGATGATTCTAGATCTTTGTCTGGCTGACACTTGCTGTTAACTCGCTGGGCTACACAGAAATACCCGTTATCGGAGCTCAACAAGGCACAGCAAACAGAAAATAAATGTATGAGGTGTAGTGGGCTGAGAACCCACTTCATCTTAGTGGCCAGCTCTGCTACCATGCACTGCATTTTTTCCCTCTTGTATTCTTCACACTCTAGATTTTGAAAGGCAAATGACCGATGGCACCTACAAGCTCTCAGCACCAAATGACGTTGTTTTCCCGCAGAGAGCAGCAGGCTGTTTATCGTAATGGAATACTGTGACGGAGGAGATCTCCTGCAAAGGATCCAGAGGCAGCAGGGAGTGCTATTCAGCGAAGATCAGGTAAATCTACTTCTAATGTTCATGGGGTGTTACATTTATCGTGTAGCATAATATAAAGACTAGGCTATGTGGAGCATTTTCTGGTAGGGAGATTTGGATCATAGAATGGTGGGTGAATATTCTTGGTAGTTGGAATTGAAGCGGAATCTCTTCTTGAGAATGATGTTTTCGTGAGGAAATACCTCTTCCCTACGTGTCTCATGTAGGGTGAACTTCAAGTCCAAAGCGACCATGAGGACGGGGCTGGAGAGACGCCTGACGGTCTCTTACAAGCACTTGTTACTCTTGCAGAGGATCTAAGCTGGGTTCTCAGCACACACATGGTGGCTCACAACCTGTAACTTTAGTTCCAGGTAGCCCAATGCCCTCTTATGGCCTCCATAGGTACCAGGTATGAACGTGGTATACATACTTATGTACACACAGACAAAAGATTCATATATGTAAAATAGAATCTAAAGTAAAAACATTAAATATCAGGTGGGGCCAGGAAGATGGCTCAGTGGGTAAAGGCACCTGCCGTCAAGCCTGGCAACCTGAGTTCAGCCCCCAGAACTTAAATGATAGAGGGGAGAGCCAGCTCCTGCAAGTTGTCCTCCGATCTCCATAGCCTCACCTTGGCCTGTGTGCATCACTCTTCTCACAAATGAGTAATGATGTAACTTTAAAATTTTTCAAATTTGGGGGCTGGAGAGATGGCTCAGAGGTTAAGAGCGCTGGCTGCTCCTCCGAAGGCCCTAAGTTCTATTCCCAGCAACCACAGAGTGGCTCATGCAACCATCTACGTTGAGATCTCATGCCCTCTTCTGGCATGCGTGTGGATTGTGTATCCAGAACATCAGTCTCTATGAGCTTATGTGTGTCAGTCCTGCTGTGTTTAGAAGGCCTGTTTCCTTGATGTGCTCCATCTCCTCTGGCTCTTACAATCTGGCTGCCTCCACTTCTGTAGAGTTCCCTGAGCCCAGGAGAGGGCTTTGATAGAGACCTCCCGTTCAGGACTGAGCATTCGAAAGTCTCTCACTCTCTGCACATTGTCTGACCGTGCACCTCTGTATTTGTCCCCACCTACTGCAGAAGGAAGCTTCTCTGATGATGCCTAAGCCAGGCTCTGATCTATGACTTCAGCAGGATGTTGTTGGGAGTCATTTTTACTGCAACCCTTT
The DNA here is from genome assembly GCF_030254825.1 of Meriones unguiculatus. Lineage (NCBI taxonomy): Eukaryota > Metazoa > Chordata > Mammalia > Rodentia > Muridae > Meriones > Meriones unguiculatus. Next base: position 14,415,160 of record NC_083352.1, on the reverse strand, counting down.
ATCAAACAGTAGTATTTGGTTTTCCCCTCGGTCCCAGGCCTAGCTGGTCTCAGGTACTTGGCCACTGAAACAGTGTCAGGGCTGGGTTATATCTCACGGGGTGAGCCTTAAATCAAATCAGTTGTTGATTTGTTGCCACTATTGCATGAGCATATCTTGCAGGCGGGTCACCACTGTATGTAGAAGGGTTTGTAACTGTGGTAACCCAAGAATATCCACACAAACCACCCAGACTCTGGTCTCCGTCAGATATGGATGGTTTATTGAATGCACACCCCAAGGCTAATTGTGATTAGGGACACAGAGAGGACTTGGGAGCCAGACTGTGACATCGACCTATTCTTAGGGCAGTCTTTTTATAGGAAAACTAAGTGCAGAAGATAAGAGGAATGTAATAGTACCTTATAATACATCCTGGCCAACTAGACAAAAGTATTACAAGCTAACCTTTAAGCTGATTTGTCCCAGGTGAGGTGAGTGAGGTGGTGGTAGGGGCTCCCAGAGCACAGCTAGAGTACAGCCAAAGGCGGAGATAACACAGAGTGCAACCAGAGTGTAGCCAAGTGTGGACATAACAGAGCATGAGTTATTACACCATTGAGTCATAGTAAAATATAGGGTTAACATGAACCAGTGGCAGGATCTATTAATGTAGGTTAGCTTGACCCTCTGGCAGGATTTGTCAGTGTCAGCTATGAATACCTACTTCTAGAAAGCAGGGTTGTAAACAAAATGGATACTGAATACAAAATGGCTTCAGCTGTGTTACAAAGAGCAGGCCTCAACAGTAACCTGGTTGGTGTTTACCTTTCTCCTCTGGTGGCATGCAGAGAACCTTCCAGTATTATGAACACTAGTCCATAGGGGTGAAGGCTCTAGGGAGGCATCAATTCAACTTCTCTGTGTACAGTGAGTTGTATAGTTGCTATCTCCTGCACTAGGGTCTTACCATCAGTTTGTGGATGACAACCAATAGCCTTTACCTGGGTTGTTTTGGGATTCCTGTGGGATCCCTTTGGCAAACAACTCAGTTAGATGTACTGGAAGCTTCATTTGGTGATGAGAGAAGTCCAGCTAAGGCTTTCCCACCCTGCCCCCCCACCATTGTTTGATGATTCCATTTAGCTCGCTTTCATATATGTATGTATTTTAGGAAGCCTCTTCTGTGTTAGATTCCTATATGACCCCTCCAATAGTCCTTAGTTTTAGCTGTCCTTCTCTGTAGTTGATCCCTTGACTCCCTTTTCCCTCCCTCTCCCCAATCGATCTTCCCATTCCAGCGACCCCATCTATCTATAACTATTTATTCCATTTTCTTTTCCTAGGGAGATATACCCCTCCCCCTTAGTCCCTTACTCTGTACTTAACCTATGTTATAAGTTATAACATAACTTATAAGGTTATAAGGATTATAAGGATTGGTTATAAGGATTGGAGCTTGCTTATCAATGACTTAACAGTTGATCCACATATAATTGAACTCATACCATAGTTGTCTTTCTGGGTCTAAGGTTACCTCACTGAGAATGATTTTTTTTTTCTAGCTCCATCCTTTTGCCTGTGAATTTCACTTTTTTTAATAGCTGAGTGATATTCCATTATGTAGATGCACCACATTTTCTTTATCTATTCACCCATTGATGGACACCTAGGGTTTTTCTGGCTGTTATGAAAAGAGCAGTAATGAACATGGTTAAGTAAGTGTCTTGGTAGTTGGATGTACAGTTTATAAGCCCCAAATCGGTATAGCAGGATCTTGAGGTAGATCTCGTTTTCTTGTGGAACTGCCACACTGATTTTCACAGTGCCTGTGCAAACTTGCACTCCCCCCAGCGATGAATGAGTGTCCCTCCCTCGTATTCCACCTCCTCACCAGCAGGTGCTGTCATTTGTTCTATTGACCTTGGCCGTTCTGACTAGTCTGAAATGAAGTCTCAAAGCAGTTTTGATTTGCCTTTCTTTGATGAATAAAGATGTTGAACATTTTTTTCAAAGTGCTGCTCAGCCATCTGGGTTTCCTCTTTTGAGAATTCTCTGTTTAAATTACTATCTTTTTGTTTTGTTTTGTTTTTTGTCTTTTGAGACAGGGTTTCTCTGTGTAGCCTTGGCTGTCTTGGACTTATTTTGTAGACCAGGCTGGCCTCCAACTTACAGAGCTCCACCTGCCTCTGCCTCCCCTGGCGCTGGGATTACAGGTGAGCACCACCACCTCATGTTTTAATTGAATTATTTGTTTTCTTGATGTCCTTTTTTTTGAGCTCTTTTTTAAAAAGATATTTATTTTATTATGTATACAATGTTCTGTCTGCATGTACACCTGAACGCCAGAAGAGGACACCAGATTTCATTATAGATGGTTCTAAGCCACCATGTGGTTGCTGGGAATTGAACTCAGGACCTCTGGAAGAGCAAGCAGTGCTCTTAACCTCTGAGCTATTTCTCCAGCCTCTTGAGTTCTTTTTATATTTTGGATATTAGTGTTCTGTTGGATGTGTAATTAGTAAAAATCATTTCCCATTCTGTAGGCTGCCACTTTGTCCAAATGACAGGGTCCTCTGCCATGCGGAAGCTCTTCAGCTTCATGAGGTTCTATTGTTCAATTGTTAATCTTAATGCCTGTGCTACTAGCGTTCTGTTGAAAAAGTCCTTTACTGTGGCAACAAGTGCAAGACTGTTTCCCACTGTCCCTTCTATCAGATGCAGCGTGTCTGGCCCTATGATGAGGTCTTTAATTCATTTGGACTTGAGTTCTCTGCAGGGTGATAAGTATGGATCTACGTGTTTTCTTCTACTGTTAGCCGTACAGCTTGACCAGCATCATTTGTTGAAGAAACTGTCTTTTTTTTTTTTTTTTTTTTCAGTGTGTGCTTCTGGCTTCTTTATAAAAAATAAAGTGTTCATAGGTAGGTAGACTTATGTCTGAGTCTTGAATTCTATTTCATTGATCAACGTGTCTGTTTTTATGGCGATACTGTTCTGTTTTTATTACTGTAATTCTGTAGTACAATTTTAGAGAGCTGTGTGATATCTTCCTAGAGAGAAAGTCGCATATTTTGAATATATAAATGATTAACTTCTATACATTTAATCAAGAATTCTTTCTTTCTTTCTTTCTTTTTTTGTTTTGTTTTGTTTTGTTTTGTTTTGTTTTTTGAGACAGGGTTTCTTTGTGAAGCTCTGGCTGTCCTGAAACTCACTTCATTGACCAGGATGGCCTCGAACTCAGAGATCTGCCTGACTCTGGCATTCTTTCTATTCCCATATTATATATTAAATCTATATTTACAGAAACTTCTCTTTTCTTATCTAGGTATTATTTTGCTATATTTTCTAAAAATGGTTTTTGTAATGAGATTTTGATTACATTTTCTATGATTGGGAAAATTCCAAGACATCAACTGAATCCCAATACCTAGAAGTAAGCCATCTTATATTATTCTTACTATGTAATTTGGCAGATAAGGAACCTGTGGGATTTTAGAGGCCTTTAAATGAATTTCTTTAAGTGTATATAACATGTTTTGCCACACCCACGCCATAGTGTCGCCATAGTAGCATAAGCTACAGGGCGGGGGATATGATTTCCCTGGAAATATGCCCCCTGGAAGGTCCTTGGCAAGCTCATCCCACTTGGAAAAGAGACGTGTTCTGAGATTTCTACGCTTCTTCAGTTGTGGCTCTGGGGCAGAAATAATGAATTCTTTGATCTTTCCCTGTGACACCTGAAACAGCACAACTAACTTTATAAAAAAATTATTAGTAGTAGATTGTTAAAGGCTTTAATAAAAATAAGTTTAAAAAAGTAATGAATTAGATTTAGTATTAATAGGCATTAAGAATAGTGAAATAATAATAGGCTCCTTCTTAAGAAATAATAGCATGAGAGGTGCAGCTGGCGGGAGTTCCCCCTCCCTTCAGTGCCTTGTTCCTAAGGAAGATCATAAATCTTAAGCAGGACATATGGGAGGAGGGTTAACAAAGGTGTAGTTAGATTTTGATATAGAGAGGGACTTTGGCAGGCATCTGACTTAGCTCCTGACTTTCCTCTTCATTGGTTAGCAATAATGAAACTATATTTGAGGTTTCTTTTCCTTTGTTTGCTCTGATCAAAAAGTTTTTAGGCCAAGATTATTCGTGGGTACTGCTTTATGTTTGATTGCATTTTGAGTTAAAATGTAAACTTTGTATTCTTGGTAAAAGTCTGAATGTTCTGGAAAGTATGCCAATTTTAAGGTGCCTTTTGTGAAATCATTATAAAAATACTAGCTTGATTTCAGTAAAGTGGCAGCAGAGTCAAAACCATCAAGGTGTCTCTGTCTGTCAATTCTTCGCCGAAACCGTGTCTTCCTGTCTAAAGCCTTGTTCTCCCGCAGACGACGGGAGCCCGACTGCGCCGGTCCGTGGCAATGTTTTATTAAAGTGATTTCCTGTCCAATGATATAAAATACAACAGAGCTGGACATGGTGGCATAGGCTTGTAGCCCCAGGATCTGGGGGCTGAGGCAGGAAGACTAACATAGGTTTGAGGCCAGCCTGTGCTACATAGTGAATATAAGGCCATCTATGGCTATATCAAATGACCCTGTCTCAGAAAACTAAAGAAATAATGAGTAAGCAAACAGGCAAATAGATAAATAAATAAATATGACTAAGAAATAAACTTGACAACCTCAGAACCACAAAAAGGAAAAACAAAACAAAAAATAATGGGCTGTTTTTTCCTTCCATTTTTCTTTTTTCAGTGCTAGGGTAGAATACAAGGTCTGGTGCATGGAAGGGAGAATTCTACCAGCTCAGCTATCTTCCCAACTCCAACGTGACCTCTAAAAGTTGAATAGTTGGTAAATTTCTACTAGACATATAAATAGACACGATTGTACAATTTATAATAAACCCAGTAGAGTTTGTTATTATTTTCTATTTTTTCCTTTTCGTCTGTCCTAGGTGCCTTCTATCCATTTTAAAGAAAAGCCTAGGGGTGCTAGTGTGAGCAGGGACCACAGGGACAGCAGACATGCATTGTGCTTGTATTGGAAACCCTGTGTTAAACAAGAAAAAAACAAAAACAGACCGAAAACAACTCCCCCCAAACTAAAACCCAAACCAACCAACCAAAATTCCTACAGCTGGCCATAGTGGTAGAGGCAGGTAGATTTCTGTGAGTTAGTGGCCAACCTGATTTACACATGGAATTCCAGGACATTCAGGACTACAAGATAAGACCCTGGAGAGAGAGAGAGAGAGAAAGAGAGAGAGAGAGACCCAGCCATGAATGGCCCCCATCTCTTCCTGGATTTTATCCTCCTCTTTCTACATAAATATTTCACTTTGATAACAGTGATGTCTGAAGCACCGTTCTGAGCTGTAAAGTGGAAATAATGTGCTATATTGTCACCAGCTTCGTTTCTATTTCTCTCTCTCTCTCTCTCTGTGTCATCATGATGCTATGTCAGTGACCAGTAGATTTGTTCTGTTCCCCTCTGCAGATTCTGTGTTGGTTTGTACAGATTTCTCTGGGGCTGAAGCATATTCACGACAGGAAGGTATTACACAGGGACATAAAATCTCAGGTAAGAGCTCGTACAGGTGACCCAAGACACACGAGTCTTATTCTTTTTTTGAATATGATTTTTCTTCACCTTTAGAATATTTTTCTTAGCAAGAATGGAATGGTTGCAAAGCTCGGGGACTTTGGAATAGCAAGAACACTGAATAAGTGAGTACTTGCAAAGTTCTGTATTTCTTTTTATTCTAAATCAATGAAGTGTTCATTTTGAGGCATTATGTATTAGTAGATACATATTTATAGATATCTATTTATAGATAGTAAAAGTTTCATTATCTCCAAAGTCTTAGGTGACTATGAATAGGTCTTAAATCACTTAACTGTCTGCTGCTAAAATTCTGACCCTATGGGATCTGAGAAGTGAATTAGCGTTTAAGAGTACTTGTTCCTCTTGCAGAGAACTTCAGTTTGGTTCCCAGCACCTGCTTCTGGCATCTCACAATCTCCTGTGACTCCAGCTCCTATGCATCTTGTGTTCATTTCTGGCCTCTGTGACCCTTCCAACACACACATGTACATATGTGTGTACACACAAACAAATAATGAAAGGAAAATCCAGAAATATTCTCAAGATAAATTGTGACTAATGAAATGTTTAGTCTAATGGGGATGTTCTAAAACTTAGCAAAACTGCATCCCTGTCTATATTATACTGTGCAGAAAAAAAAACAAAAACAAAAACAAAACACCTCACTTGGTTTTGTGGACTTCTTGGTATCACAAGGAAATATTTCACTATGTGACATAAGCATAGTGGAATTCTAAGTTACAGAAAGAGCATGATGACAGCGCTATAAAACGTGTGGAAGCAGGTGGGAGGAAAATTACTTGAGTTTAACAATAGTTTTTTTTTTTGAATTCTCAGACTCTGGGTGACTTATTTTTTATTTATTATTTTTTTTCTTAAGGCTGTTGGGGTTTAATACCAGGGCATTTCACATAGTAGGCAAGGGATTTACAACTGTGCTATACCCCAACCTAACTTCTTTTTGTATTTTCCAAATTAGAACACACAACTGCATTACACTGATGGTGGAAAAGACAGAAATCTTGCTTTATCTAAGAGATTTATTAATAATAGTCATGTTCCTTGTGGAAAATTTAAGTCATAACACATGACTTAAATAATTACTGCTGCTGCTGCTACTACTGATATTCTTTTGCAGTGCTATGATTCAGGGCAATCACTCTACCACTCATTCACATGCCTAGCTATAGAATGTGTTTAAATTTAAAAAATAGACATACTTGTATATACATATATATATATATTTTAACATACTTTAAATTCTTTCATTATTTTATCTGTGTATTTTGCTTACATGCATGTATTATACTGTGTACATGTCTGGTGCCTGTGAAGGTCGGAAGAGGGCGTCAGATCCTCTGAAACTGGACTTAGAAATGGCTGTGAGCCATTATGTAGGTGCTGAGAACTGAATGTGGGTCCTCTGTAGAAAACAAGTGCTCTTAAACACTGTTCTCACCTGTGTATACTTTCTTGTGTGATAGGGTCTCGTGTAACCAAGGCCATCTTTAACTTGTTACATAGCTGAGGCTAGCCTTGAACTCCTTATCCTCATGCCTCCACTTCTGCAGTACTAGAAGCATAAACTCATGAGCCGCCAAGCCTGTTTTTTTTTTTTTTTTTTTTTTTTGCTCGCTCTGTCTCTGTCTCTCTCTTCATGTATGTATGTGTGTGTTTAATATATATATAAATTTGGGGGTTGGTTTTGTTTTGTGTTTTGAGACAAGAACCTTTCTGTATCCCTGGCTGTCCTGGAACTCATTGTATAGACAGGTGTGGCCTTCCAGCTCACAGAGGTCCACCTGCCTCTGCTTCCCAAGTGTTGGGATTAAAGGTGTGCATTATCACACACAGTTAGAAGTTGAACTGTAAGGTTAAAAACTGGGCTTACAGAGACTCATACATCAACTAAGGAACCTAGGCCCCCTGCACATGTCTGGCCAATGGGTGGCTTGCTCTCCATGGAGGGTGCCTGGTGAGTGGAAGGAGGAGGGGCTGTTTCTAATATGGACTCTATTGCCTGCTTTTAGATCGTTCCTCCTGGCAGGGCTGCCTTGCCTGGCCTCAGGGGATGAGGTTATACTCAGTCCTGATGTGACTTGATATGCTGGGAGGGTTGATGGTGGGGGAGGCTCCCTTTTTCGGGGGGAAAGAAAGAGGGGAAGGGAGAAGTAGGGAAATGGGGGGACTAAGAGGAGAGGAGGGAGGGGGCACCCTTGGGATGTAAAGTAAATAAACTGAAAAAAATTGAAAAACCTTTGTCTTAGTCTGTTGTTCATATGAAATGTCTTGATTTCTTCCAATATGTGTATGAATACAATTTTTTTTCATGTTTACAATTTTCCTTAGAATATCATGTCTTCAGACTTTCTCACTAATGAAACGTTTTTTGTTTACTCTAACTTTCTAGTTCCATGGAGCTTGCTCAGACGTGTGCTGGGACACCTTACTACCTGTCCCCAGAGATCTGCCAGAACAGGCCATACAACAATAAGACGTGAGTGGCTCTTGCTTGGAGAGTGTCAGTCAGATCTGGTAGGAGACACTGAATGGCAGAGACTGACGTTCCAGTCTCTTCTTTGCTGAAATTTGTGCATTTTCCTTTTCTGTGAAACGAGAATCCCAGTGACTAACCGTGAGTAATAATGTTTCCTGAAGCTTTTGGAGTTATTTAAGACAAAACAATTTCTCTTTATTTAAAGATGCAAAAAGATAAAGAGTAGCATCATTGGGGCAGGAGAGATGGCTTCGTGGTTAAGTGCATGCTGCTCTTGCAGAGGAGCCAAGTTCGGTTTGCAGCACGCGTGTCTGTGGCTAACAGCCACCTGTAACTCCAGCTCCTGGGGATCCGACACCTGTGGTCTCTGTTGGTACTTGTGCTCACTTGCACATACCCACACAGACACAGAGACACATCATTAAGATCGTGTCTTCTAGGAATGTCAGAAACCACAGCCATTGAAATCTCACCAATGTGATGGCTGAAACACGATCTGAACAAGGATGACACTGACAGACATTTTAACAAGGGTGGAGGAAAGCTCATGAGGCCTCAGCTCTACACACACACATGCAAAAAATCTACAGGCAACTAAGGAATGCTGAGAGTGGGAGAAACAGTTTCCTGTTGAGAGAGGACAAAGCCTTGTGAGTGTGTTTGTTGACATGAGGGCAAAGACCCTGGAGCAGTCATTCTTAGCTTTCCTAAAGCGGGGACCCTTTAACACAGTTCCCCCTGTTGAGGTGACCCCTCCACCATAAAATTATTTTTATTGCTGCTTCACAATTGTAACTTTGCTGTTGTTATGAATCGAAATGTAAATATGTTTTGGAGACAGACGTTTGTCAAAAGGGTCGTGACCCACAGGTTGAGAACTGCTGCTCCAGAGCCTCAGGCTCATGGAGGAATGCCAAGGCCTTCTCCCTCGGGTGAAGTTGAGAGGCATGGCAAAGCCTTCCCTGGGGACCAAGTTCATGTGCTGACAGTGTGTGCAGGGAAGGCCCACCATAACTTTCCTCCTCTTGCATGCTTACAGCCTGATGGTTGCTCCCCGGCAGAGACGGGAGAAGTTGAGTTAGAGACGTTATGGAGTTCCTTTAGTAGTTAATTATCTTACTTGTTTAGGAAATTCCAGTGCTCATTTGGCTGTTTGAGCTTCAGAAATAGACAACCCCCAAGAGATTTCAAGAAGAATAATAGCCGTGACTTTGAAGAAGATAGTAGGAGGCACCTTCGAGTTTCTGCTTTTGTCTTGGGGTAGTAACCAGGCTTTTGTGCTCTGTTACAGAGCACAACCTGCAGCCAGGCTCTTAAGCGTCAGGCTGGAGCAGTGGCTTAGTGGTTAAGGGAATTCTGGCTGCTCTTCAGTGGACCTAGGTTCTGTTTTTTGAGTAGAATTTATCTTCTTAAATCAACTGTTTTCCATCCTCTGTGTCATATAAATGCATTCTGGAGTTTTGCCTTTTTCCTCTAATGTACCCCCAGTTCCATCATACACACATTTCATTTGGGCACATGAAGTAAATATTTAGCTATTATACTGTAGTAATGTTCGTTTACCTGTTGTCTGACAGGATCCTGACAAACTTGATTACTTTGCTTTTTATCTTAGAATTGACAATGTATCTGAAAGCCCCTGTAAAACCACATCAACCTAATAAAATGAAGTTCTATCCACAGAAAGCAATATAAGAGGTGAAAACTTCTACTAATAATTGTCGCCCTTTCCTGGCCATGTAACCCCTTTTCTTCTCCAGGGATATTTGGTCTCTTGGCTGTGTCTTATATGAGCTCTGCACACTCAAGCATCCTGTAAGTACGGTGATCATCATGTGAATCTTCAATTATATTGAAAGCATATATGTGAAAACAACTTCTCGGAGAAAAAGTTTAATGTTTGAGTCTATTAGATTGTTTGAAATTTATATGTGTGTGTGTGTAAGAGAGAGATGGAGAGATAGAAAGACAGAGACGTACAGAGAAAAAGTATAATACTATAAAGTAGAATGTCCACATCGGAGAATAGCATGTGGAACATAATTCCATTACACATATGTTCTTCAAAAGCAAAGAGTGTGGGGGCAGCATCTGTAGGAAATCAAGCACAGACTTCTAAGATCTTCCAGTTGTCACATGGGATGTGGTGATTTTTCTAGCAACAAGTCTTAGTCTTGTGAGTTCATTAGGTAGCTTATTTCCATGATTTACTGGAAGCTGGCCACATAGGCACCATCTGTCTGCATTCGCAAAACTTCTAAGGCTCCTGGGAGCAAACCACATGTTCAAAGTAAATCATATTATTTGCACAAATGTCTTAGACAAAGAGCAGGACTAGCCACAGGATTATCATCATGGATTGCTGCAGCCATGAATCATCTGAAGGAATGGGCGGGCATGGGAGTGTTAGCAGGCCTTCTGGTGTTGGTCTCCTTGGTTTGCCTGTGGTATATATGCAAGATTAGAGTCTCACAACAGTGTGATGCAGCCATGATCATTCAGGCCTTTACAGCCATTGAAGCAGGACAGTCTCCCCAAGCATGGTTGGATACCATAAAAAGCTAAAATGATACGCTCAGGATGCGAGGCTAAGCACTGCACTCAGGGTCAGCCGCTTTGGACCCAGAGAAGAGCATGTCTGATTGCATGCGGGTTGATACCCCAGGTCCCGCCTCTGAGAAAAAGGTATCGGACGGGTCTGATGCTCTTTGGGTGGATGACACCCAAATGAACATCGGTACAAAGTCCCAATTTATTTCTAATATCAGAGATCAGACCTCTACTCTTGCCTGACGCGTCTAAAACAAAAAGGGGGAACTGTAGAGAGCTGCGGAATGCTGTGCCTTAAAGATGGAGCTGGTTTCCGCCTTCCACCTTCCCGATGGTGAGTGCTCTCTGTCACGAACAATTCCACATTTGGCTAAGGCTGAGGATCTGGCCTGCTTCCATGTATGTGGACCTATCTGCATTGCCCACGTGGCACGCCTGGGTTGGCTACCCAGAGGCTATTTAAGCTGTGGGCTGGCTTTCCCCAGGGTCAGATGATTGTTCAAGGTTCCTGAATAAACTGCATTGAAAAAAAAAAATCTGTACTTCAATAAGTTGGAAAATCTGAAAAAAGAGAGCCACTCTTAACATTTAGGCAGGAGTGGAGTTTCTCTGCAAACGTCGGGTCCCAGAGACTTCAGACAAAGCCAATACTGTAGACCGGACTTTCCATGGCTTGTCAACTCTTGCCCATGCAGCTGTCCTCATTATCACTGTTGCTAATGTCAAAGGCCACCTAGCTCCTGTCTGAACAAAACCTGCACATTACTGCCACACTAGAGCATTCAACATTATCATGAATATTAAGTAAGTGGTACTTTCATATAATAGAAGACTTTATTGTGGGTGAGCTTATGAGTAAATATTTATGTTACAGCATTTGAACAATCAAAAGGTAAAATGTCATATCAGCATGAATATCTCTGTAAGATAAACATTCTTAAAAAGAGTATAAGAAAATATGCCCGTAGGCTGTGAAATTATACATATTTTTCTGTTTATAACTTCCTGTGCCTTCCAGTTCATAGGTAGAACACACACTGTACAAATGCAGGGCCCTGGATTCAAGACCAAGACCAAAACCAAAACCAAAACCAAAATGAAATTATTAAAAGTATAAAAGTAGCTTTAAGTAACACAGAATCTCTTAGAGTAGCTGCCTGAAGCATCTGCTTATGACTGATAGTGATGATAAGATCACTATCACAGCAGACCATAATGCTTCCTACTGCAGCTTAGAAATGCTTATGGGCTGTGGGTGTAGCTCAAGGGTAGAGCATCTGCCTTGCAAGAGCAAGGCCCTGTGCCAATGCCAAGCACAAGGCAGACAGGCAGATAGAAGATGGGTAGATAGAGGATAGGTGGGCCGATAGATGCTAGATAGATGATACATGGATAGATGATATATATATATATATATATATATATGATAGATATACAGATGATAGATACATAGAGAGATGATAGATGCATAGATGATACGTAGATACATAGATGATAGCTAGATGATCAATAGATAGATAGATAGATAGTTGATAAATATAATGGATAGATAGATGATAGTCAGGCAGCTTTTATTTCCTGATGTATTTATTATGTTAACTACCAGTACTTAGCTTGTCTCTGATGTGTTATCATTAACCTTGTCCTTTCAGTTTGAGAGTAACAACTTACACCATCTGGTTCTGAAGATTTGTCAGGCACGTGTCGCTCCCATATCACCCCACTTCTCTCTTGACCTACAGTCTTTGGTACCTCAGCTCTTTAAAGTGTCTCCTCGGGATCGACCATCTATTAATTCCCTTTTGAAAAGGCCCTTTTTAGAAACTCTTGTTGCCCGATACTTATCTCCTGAGGTAGGTTTGGGGGTGACTCTAGATTTTGGTAGAGATTTTGGATGGTAAGTTCTTGACACATATATTTGATTTAGGTCCACTCAAGAAGAATTCAGTCCCATTTTCACATGCAGAACGCTGCTGCTGGCCTCACAGCTTGCTGGGGAGGCAGTCCATGGTAAGAATAATCATGTAACCATGTAACCAAAGAGCATCTAAGGGTTGCTGGGAGTGTAGCTTTAAAACCTGAAATTTAATTCTTAGCAGGGCTTCACCACATGTGTGATTGCAGCAGTTGGGAAGCTGAGGGGAAAAGGTTCACAAGTGATAGGCTTACCTAAGCTCTGTCTGTCCCCCAAAAAGAGAAGCCCAAAGCTAGTTTGTCATATTCTGTCCAAAAAAAAAAAAAGTGGTCAAACTCCTTGGGGTTGCTGGGGTTGCTCAGTGGTGAACAACATGAAGAGGCCCTGGCTCAATCTTTAGCATAGAAGAACCAGAAAGAGAAGCACCATATCATAATTTGATTCATTAAGTGCGACTGGGTTTCCACTGTGTGAGATATGCTTTGCTTCAGCACACTAACTGTGTGCTGTAAAAAAGGAAAGAAAAAAAGCATTTGTCACATGTTTATCACACTGTGAGTTTGGTGATATGAATGTGGATAGTTAGAATATACAAGTGTTTCAACGGGCTAGAAATCAGCTGGTCACGTGGGGACAGATGGGGGTTCTGGCTCAGAAGTGACTGGGGAACTCAGCTCCTTTCTTCTCGTTAGAATGTGACATGCTGGTAGAGATGTTCCAAGTGGCTAAATCAGAGCTTGCTTTTCGCTGATGTGAAGAAGGGACGAGAGCGCCAGGAAAGGATAGAGCAGGACAATAGTCAGAGATCGACCCTGAGTTATTGTACACTCATGGAGTAAAGTTTATTCTGTAATTTTAAAAAAAGGACTAGCCATTAAGACTAAATTCTTTAAAAAAATATTTATTTCAGTTTATTTACTTTATATCCCAAGGATGTCCCCTCCATTTCTCCTCCCAGTTTCTCCCTTCCCTCCTTCCCCCTTCCCCTCTCCTTACTCCCCCGGATCAACCCTCCCTAGTTCATTAGGTCACATTAGGACAGAGCATATCCTCATCCCCTGAGGCCAGGCAAGGCAGCCCTGCCAGGGGGAAGTGATCGAAAGCAGGCAATAGAGTCCAGGTTAGAAAAAGCCCCCACCCCCTCCACTCACCAGGCTCCCCATATGAAGACTAAGCTGCCCATCAGCCACCTATGTGTAGGTGGCCTAGGTCCAGACCATGCATGCTCCTTAGCTGATGTCTCAGTCTCTGTTAGCCCCCATGGGACTCGGGCATTCATCTCTGTAGGTCTTCTTGTGAGGTTCCTGTCCCCTCCAGGTCCTTCCATCCTTTCCCCAACACTTCCATGGGACCCCCGGAGCTCCACCTCATGCTTGGCTGCAAGTCCCCAGCATCTGTCTCCATCCACTGCTGGCTGGAGCCTCCCAGGTGACGATCAAGTTAGGCTCCTGTCTGCAAGCATAGCAGAGCGTCATTATTAGTGTCAGGGCCCGGCTCTTTTCTTTCCTGAAGTTGCATTCTGTTAACTTTGAACCTCAAACTACAGATGAATTATGAATTGTATGACTAAGGTGACAATCCACCCAATCAAACTGGTGCCTGAAATGACTAGTGAAAATGTTTACTCAAGGGCTGGGAATATTGGAGCTGAGCAGTAGAGAATGTGCTAATCCCCAGGGCCATACAAAGAAGGAAGGAAGGAAGGAAGGAAGGAAGGAAGGAAGGAAGGAAGGAAGGAAGGAAGGAAAGAAGGGAGGGAGGGAGGGAGGGAGGGAGGGAGGAAGGAAAGAAAGAAAGAAAGAAAGAAAGAAAGGAAAGAAAGAAAAGAAAGAAAGAAAGAAAGGAAAAAAAGAAAGAAAGGAAAAGGAAAGAAAGAAAGAAAGAAAGAAAGAAAGAAAGAAAGAAAGAAAGAAAGATGGATGATAGAAAAGAGAGAGTGGGAGTGGGGATTATGTTTAAGTGGATTATCTTGTTTTCTCAGGTCTGCTGCATTCCTTCAGAGGAAATTTGAAGCTCAGCAATATAAGTTAAAAGTGGAAAGACAATTGGTGAGTAAGACTCCAGCTACAGGAGTGCTCAGGAGTTCGATGATAGCTTCTCTATTCTCAAACATTTATGGGTCCAAATTCATTCTGCTATAAATTCAAGGCCATCCACCACTTTCTTTACTTTTTATTTATAGACAGAATGTCACTTTTTAGCTCAGGACTGGCCTGGAACTCCTTATGTTTATAGCAAGCTGACCTCAAGCTCTTGCTGATCCTCCTGCCTCAGCCTTCTGGGTGGGGGCTACAGTTCTTAAGTCTCTCTATCACACCCTGGGGATGATAAACCTGTAGCAGAACTTAAACTACAGCTCCAACTGGTCAGCCCAGCCAATGGACACAGATGGTAGCAGAGCATAACCGCTGCTTATGGACAACACCGATGGCTCCATTTTAAAATGCTGTTTTAAGCTTCAGTGTTTCAATTAAGAAATTCTGCTACTCACCGTAAAATCTCCCACGCAGATTGCTTGATGATCTACTTCTTGTCTTTAGTAAATAGCCCAGGTTACGCCAGAATATTCAAGTATGTCTTTTAAATGTTTTCATTTAATAAACAGGGTCTCCGTCCATCTTCTGCTGAGCTACATCCCAGTGAGAGAGAAAAGCTACAAATCCTTGGAAAGGAGACTAAATTCCAGGAACTGCGGTGTAGGAAGAATAAAATGAAGGACCAGGTTTTAAAATGTCCAGTTTTCTCTGCCACTGTGCATATGCCATGCTCCTTCACAGGGCAGCCTTTCTTACCCCATGCCACCATTGCTCCCCGCATCCCTATGGACACAGAGCTGAGCTCACAAGCGTTTGATAAAGTGACTGTCTATCATTAATTCAGGGCGATTTTTATTAATTCTTCTAGGACTGTTGTAATGAAATACAAACTTAAAACAGCAGTAATAGCTCATCCTAATTTTGGAGGCCGACGTGAGCACCAGCGCGGGCAGTCATGCACCCGAGCTTAGAAGCCTGCACACAGTAGGGCTGCTGGTTTCTCGACCTGGCATGCTGTGTTGGTTGTTCATGTGTGCATGTCTGTGCTGGAATCGAGTCGTCTGGAGTTATGATGTTTGAGGTGCTTTTTGGTGTGAATTTCTGCTTTGGTCTTTATTGGGTAGGTGCTCAGTTCCTTGGTTACTGTTTTCCAGTCTGAGTCCTAGGCAAGCATGGTAGCCGGCCGTGGGGGTCTCTGGGAGAGGGCCGTTCTGCATGTCAGTAGGGAGCCACAAAGGAGCAGAGATGGGCTAGAAGAAAAGATTGAGAGAAGCTGTTGGAGAGAACAAGGGAAGAATCCTGGGTTTGCACCAAGAGGCTGAGTTCCAAGTGGGTGGAGATGCTCTGGGGGGAGGGGCTTCTGTGGGCAGTGGCTGCAGGACTCAGGGTGAGTCTGGAGAGACTGATGGAGCATAGGAAGGAGGATGAAGTTTCTGGAGAGGGTCTGTGAGGAGGCAGGGCCACAGAGGACTGGAGATGGTAGAAGGAAGGCTGAAAGCTGTTTCCAAGAAGTAGATGGACCCTGGGTCCATACCAAGCAGCCAAGTCCCCCGTGGATGGGAGTGGACTGTGCTCATTTTCTCCAAAGGAGTCTACTCAGATTGATGGAGGGCTCACTCTACTCCAGGATGACTTCATTTTAGCTAAATACATTTGCAAAGACCCTATGACCAAATAAAGTCATAGGGATGGCCCTGAGGCCCTGTGTGGTTACACTTCAGGGTAGAGTTGCAATGGTGATGATGATGATGAGGAGGAGGAGGAGGAAGATGATGAGTGAGAGTCTACGTGTTACCCAGAATAGTCTTGAACGCAAGTGATTTCCCCGTTTTCCCCTTCCATGTAGTTGAGACCGAAGGTGTGAACCCCAGCTTTGAAATATCTTTTGAGGGGCAACACGTTAAACTACTGCAAAAATGGAGCACGCAGGTAGGGGCATGTGATTTGGAATTGTAGGAAACAAAGATCTCTGCTCCACACCGGTGAGTCCTTCCTGGGGCGCCGCACCGGCATGAACTACCACAGCAGCACGAGCATGTGGGTACACTTAGAAGCTGCCTATTTTGTAATGCTTACTTATGTTTCCAAAACTGTGGGCTACGCAGAAGTTATTTTCAAGTTTTAAATTGGCTCTGCTTTCCAGGAATATTGGAAACAGCTCGAGGAAATTCGCCAACAGTACCACAGCGACATGAAGGAAATTAAAAAGAAGATGGGGAGAGAGCTGAAGGTAAATTCACCTTACTATAGCCAACCTTGTTCTATCAGTTTAGAGGTGACAAAATACCAGATGTTAAAAGCAATGATCTTGATAATAGGAGTTTGTGCTTAGCCTACCCAAGGCCCAGTGTGCAATACAACACACACACACACAGACACACACATGGGCACGGACATGGACACACAGACACATGCACTTCCACATACCCCCCATGTACACACACACACATGGGCACGGACATGGACACACAGACACATGCACTTCCACATACCCCCCATGTACACACACATGCATGTGTTCACACACACATGTATGGACACATGCACACACAAACACACCGAGACACATGCACATTTGCACACAGTCTCCTGACAGGAACAGCATCACTTTCCTTTTTTGGATGATATTATATTAGTAATGGTTTTTAAGTTACCAGAGGACATAATGGGTTTGCTTGTGGCCCTTTTCTGCCCCAGATGGTCTCTCTCCTGCTATAAGTCTCTAGCTACATATGAGGCAAAGTGTGTATATTTGTCTTTCTTCCTCCTCTAAGAATATTTCCATTAGAGACAAACCACATATAAAATGGTGGACTCACAGGACTCTATTGTCTGACGTCGTTGCTGTCTTAGTCTTTATAACTACATGCTGTGGTGCGTACATTTCTCAGGATGTACTTCTTTCATTCTTGGAAAACCCATAATAGTACCACCCTGGAAACACATCCTTCTATCTCTCCAGTTTCTAGACCTGCCGCAGATTGCCTTCTCTTTAGAAGATCAGAGCTAAGCGGCCTGCTCTAAATGAGCCTGTGCTGGATGTCAGGGCTGGGTCTCTCCAGAGCAAAGCTCCATTCGTACTGGAGCACCTTGAGCCACCATCAGCTTTATGTGGTGGTCTGCGGGAAGCCTGCGTCCAGAAAAGCTGAACAAGTGTCCTTCTTCCTTCCTTTCTCCCTGCCTTTCTTTTATTTTTGTGTCCTGGGGATCAAACTCCGGATCTTGTGCTAGCCAGTAATGGGGAGCAGGTGTTTCTAGAGAGTCTGTGAAAGAAGGATTTGGTGAAAACTAAGTCAATCTCAAGGCGAGGGAGGAATGAAGAGGCTTTGAGGTGTCTGTGACCAGCTCTTCATGCTGTCAGAGAGGGGCAGATGGTAAGCAGCCAACCTCACTGTGTGTGATCTGTGTTAAAGAAGCATGCAGACCTCAGTCAGAAAACCTATTTGGTGAAGAGGAGTGACCTGCCCTGCCACCCTGATGCACCGGAGGAAGAAGCCTGCATGCAGGTAGAGATGGCTATGGCTGGAGGTTTGTGAGCTCCGGCTGAGCCGCTCAGTCATGCGGGGAACTTTTCAAAAGCTCGCATGCTCTGTGGTCAATTCCTGTCTTCTGTTTCTCCCAGTCACCCCCCACTACACACCATCCCTAGGCCATCGCTCATGCCCTTTCTGTCACAGTGGGTTACTTTGCATTTTGTAGCTATGAGCATATCATGTAAATGCCATCATCCTTGGTGCTCCCCTTTCAGCGGGCTTCTTCCATGCAGCAGGAAGAAGCGTTGCATTTCACCTGTACTGCTCATATAGTTTATCACCCCTCGTCACTGCGGAGCGTATTCCACTGTATAAATATTTCAGGATTCGTCGTCAACTCAACAATAGATGGCTATTTAGATGGTTTCCAGCTTGCAAACGGCTGGGGCCATCACAGGCAAGTGTGGTCCTCATGTGTGCCAGGGTACTGTCTCCCTTTTTCCTTACTGGGGTCCACAGGGTTACCGGCACACCTAGCCACGCCCAGACTTTTACATGAGTACAGGGAGTTGCAGTGCGGAGCCTCTTGCATAGGCAGCAAGTGATTTTACATGCTGAGCCATCTCCCAGCTGGAAAAATCAAGTCCCAGCCATATTTAATTTTTGAAGAAACTGCTACATTTGTTAGCGGAGTGGGCGTTATGTTCCCAGGAGCCTCGTATGAGCGCTTGTATCAGCTGTCTCCTCACTGGGACTCGATCCTTCAAACTCCAGCAACCTTGGTAACCCCGTGTTCTCAGCCTTGCCTTGTCAACACAGCAGTCTCCCAGCCCAGCAAGCCGCCAGGAGCGTAGGCAAGGCTAGTCCTGGCTTCATTTCACTGGTTCCTGTTCATGTGTCATGCTGGATGTGGCTGTGGCTGTTTTAGGTAGATGAGGGAATATGGCCCGTGGTATTCTCTTTCTCTCGACTGGGAGCTAAAGTCTGGAAGGCCAGTTTTGGTGAGGGACAGGAACAATGCACAGTTCCGTCCTGGACAAGCTCAGTTAGAGACCTGAGGATTACACGGCCATCCTGGTGGGCACTTTGCCCTGCCGGTCCCACTGCATGGAAAAGATTTTTCTTGGATCTTCATATGTTAAGGCCCAATGTCCAACCTCAAAATCAAATGCCAGTATGTATCTAAATTCATACATGTGTGCATGATCTACAGGACATATGTGGGGGTCAGAGGACACCTTTTGGGAGTTGATTATTTCCTTCTGTGGGCCCTAGGTCACCAAGTTTTCAAGGCAAGGGCTTTTATTTGCTGAGCCATCTTGCCAGCTCTTCTATTTTATGTTCTCTATTCATGTAAGGCTTGCTTGAAATCATGTCATAAATTTGTAAACTCATGTGTTACCTAGCCTACTCCAGGATAGTGTAAGCTTTATGCCAGTGGGTCCTTTTTGGAAACATCTGTTGTGTTCTTCATCGTGTAGGGATGTGGATCCCAGAAGGCAGGATGGCTCAGTAAGAATTTGTAGTACTCTAATACCCCAACCAGCCAGATCTGTCACCTTCCCTGGGCCTAGCCTGACCCCCTCCCCTCCACACACCCTCCATAACCCACCAGTTCTAATCCTGGTCCCACATCCAGGGCCACAGTCTAGTCTGGTCACCCCTCTAGGTGGTGACCAACCTCTAGGCTTCCACCAGGACCTACCTTGACATACACACATACACACATCCTGTTGTCAAAATTACTCTCTGAGGCTGAGATGTGGCTTGGTGGTAAAGCCCTCACCTAACATGTATGAATCCCTGGTTTTATCCCTAGTACTGCAAAAGAAAATCATATTCTTTAATTAAATTGGGCTAAACTGCATGGGAGCAATGAGCATTTTGTCACATTATAGAATTTTTGCTCATTAAAATGTTAATGTTAACAGTGTTAAATACATGACTCTTTCAACTTGATGGACACCGTACCTAACTTTTTAGTGAATTAAGCTTTTCTTGGCAAAAGTAAATGTTTTTATTCTAAAATGAATCATCAAATTCCTTGTAGAAATCATTATAGAAATATACGGCCATGTAAATTTAGACATTGTGAATATATAATTGGTACAAGGTGACAGAATAATGTTTTTCTCTAAACTTTCAGAATATTGAGAGAGACTGGAAACAAATGGCTTCAGAGCATGAAAGAGTAAATCCAAAAACAGAGACATAATGTTAAGGTCTCCCACTATCTTATAAAATAGTTCTACTTTCTGGCGCTGTACTAATGGTCTTAAGCATATGTGGTGTCAACATGAATTGACCTCTGGGGTTATAATTTGAAGGTTTTATTAAACTGCTGAGATTTTTTTCTTGCTTATTGTAGAGAGGAATAAAGTTTGAAATTAGCCTAGATATTTCTGAAGAAGACACCATTCAAGAGAACAAGGTATGTTGTTAGGTACATGCTGCCACGATCAGCTATGACAAAGTGAGTCTGTCTTCAGGTTCGTGAAATTGTAGCACAGGCTGTAATGGAAATATCCTGAAATGAGTTATTTTCCAGACAACGTTACCTTTTTTATTATTTCCAGCAACAATAAACATGTCATCAGTTAATATGCTGACTTAAAAAAAATCAGCAACCAGCAAGCAAACTGAATGTGTTTATTTTAGGTCTCAATTAGCTCTAATAACTTTTCAGCTGCCTGTGGGTAAATCTCATGTGCAGAAAAACCCAGATTCCCATTTTATTACTTGATTTTAGCACCTTTTAAAATTTCACCTTTCATCAGAACTTGTGACAAGTATCAGTGTTAATCAATTAATGATTTCTTTTTTCTATTTATATCTCCTCTAAACCCATCGTTTAGACTACTAAAAGTGAAATATGAATAGATATGCCTGGCATTCATTGCGTGTGTTGCTAGAGGTTAGACCATATATGCTCTCATATTCTTATATATATTCTGCCACTGAGCTATTCTCTGAGCTCTCTCATGTTCTCTATCATCCTTTGGTGCTGGTACTGCAGGTCGATGGCCGAGCACGCTAAGATGCAAACACTCAGAGTCCAGTCTCCCAAATTTTAGGCCATTGTTTGTATTTTTATAAACATTTTGCTACACTGTGACCCAGTTACCATGGTGGGAATTAATGTTTACTCAACCATTTGGCCTCTGATATCCCAGACTGGTGGAATCTGAGCAGAATAGGTCTGGGGAGGGGCATATCCCGTGGCTTCCATGATCTGAGGTGCTGGCATGAGAAAAGAGGCGCCAGACAACTTTAGCTGCTGGTGTGTTCCTTCTTTCTTAGTCTATGCTTTTTATGCTTGAAACCAAAGTGACCATCTTAGTATTGGTGATGGAGTATGAGGAGCACCTGTAAAGTTGGGCGTGATTGGCGCCTATGGTGTCAGTTACTGGGAAGGCTGAGCAGGGTGATTGTGGGAGTCCAGGGGTTCTAGAACACTGTGAACAACAGTGAGGCCCCAGCTTAAGAAGAAAAAGAAGGAAGCTGGAGAGGTGGCTCGGTGGTTAAGAACAATGGTTGCTCTTCCAGAGAACCTGGAGAATTAGATTCCCAGTGTACACAGCATCCCACGATCATCTGTGATACCACTTCCAGGGGCTCCATCACCGTCTGCACCAGACACATAAGTGATACACAGACATACATGTAGACGAGGTGCTTATACACATAAAAC
Source organism: Meriones unguiculatus (assembly GCF_030254825.1). Classification (NCBI taxonomy): domain Eukaryota; kingdom Metazoa; phylum Chordata; class Mammalia; order Rodentia; family Muridae; genus Meriones; species Meriones unguiculatus. The sequence continues at coordinate 14,393,404 of NC_083352.1, read as the reverse complement.
AAAAGTAAATACATTCTTAAAAAAGAAGAGGAGGAATATTATGTTGGACACTGAAAGCAGGGCTTGGATAAGAAGCCCCTGAACTGACTAGTGTGATTCTGACGTAGAACGCCTGGGTAAAACTGAAGTCGTCTGTCATCAGTGCTGGCCGCCTTTTGCAAGAAGAAATGAAAACCTCGCTGTTTCTGTCTCAGTCAAAACAGTTTCACCCTTAAAACTATATGGATTTGTATCACACAAACGTATAATATGCATACACACATACATAAAACACTCATCATGTAACTTGAAAATTAAATTTGGGAACACACACAAAATTAATGCACTAAACTTTCAACATGGCTTCTTTTTCCTGAAAACTTGTGAAATTTCTTTAGGCAATGGATTCACTAAAGGATACGTTAAGCTTTGAAGATGGCATGAAGTTTCAGAAGTATGGATGCGGGAAGGAGCATGAAGATTACACAGACAGAGCCTTTGATGAGCTCTGTGGCCCAGAAGCAGGTACCTGTTGCTTGAAAGATGTGGAGGAAGAAGGAGCTTTTTATTTGCCATCCATCCCCAACTCTCTCCACTGGGCTTGTGGCTTCATCCAGTGTTCCCTCATGCTCCACACACAGGGAAGGTCTACCCTGTCAATTTCAGCACCTCTAGGAGTGCCACGCTTAGGGGTCTGCCTCATCACCTGCTGGACAGCTCCTGGGCAGGCGTGACAAGTGCCTTAACCTCAGTGTGTGTCTTCCTCCGTCCCAGAGACCTTTGCTTTAGGTCAAGGCCATTGCCAGGGTGATGGTTCCTCCTCCACACCCAGGCAGTTTCTCCTCAGGGATGCCTCTGAACTTTCCCTTTGCCTCCGTGCCTTCCACCAGGTAGGGCTCTGTCACCCTTGAGCACTGCGTTGACATAGGAAACTTGAAAAACTCAGGGGTCTGGAGCCAGCGGTAGTTTAAATCCTAGCTGGCACTGGGGTTTCTGGTCGTGGAACATTTCTGCTTTTGAAAGTTTCTTTCATATTCTGAAGCTCCTTGACCTCTCTGAGGCATGGGGAATAGTAGCAGCAATAGCCACACAGGGTTGCTGTAGCCACCAGGAAGGATGTATGATATGCACAAAGTACCTGCCTAAATGATAGGTGCTTAATAAATGGTCTTCTCTTAATTAAAGAGAAGGTTGGTTGGCTTTTCTAAGTGTGTGTCTGCACGGGTTTGTCTTCACCACTCACATGAAGGAAGGTGCTGGTGGAGGTCATAGGTGGTAGTTCCAGTCCCCTGGAACTGGAATTGCAGGAGGCTGTGAGCTGTCTGATATGGGTGCTGGCAACTGAACTCTTGTCTGTGAAGGGACTGTAAGCAGCCTGAACTGCCGGGACCTTCCCTTGATTTTTTTTTTCCTTTTTTTTTTTTTTTTTTTTTTTTTTTTTTTTTTTTTTTTTAGTACTAAAGGACTGTAAATAGCAGGTTGGTTTGTTTGATCATACCAAGCAACTCCTCTTTTTATGTTTTTTTATTTTAAGGCAAGATCTCACTATATTGTCTGAGCTGATCCTGAACTTGCTCTACAGACAGCCCAGGCAAACCCTGCCTGTGCCACCAGACATGCTTTTCTTGTTAGTTTGTTTGAGATGGTCTCATTATATAGCAGCTGACTTTGAACTAGAATTATATGTGTACACTACCATGTAATTAATATGCTTTATTCTCTGTAATTGCTTGCATGGTTAGTGGTATTATATTGTTACTCCGCTTGTATCTTTTGATAATTCTGGTGGGTTAAAGTCCGTTCCTCATAGCTTCACTTTGAGCCCTGTATGATCCTGTGATGACTCACCCTTCTCACCTTTGGTCTCTACTGAGATCCACACCACTGCAAGAATACTCGCCTCCCCAGTTAGCTGTGCAAACATTTGCATACGTGGCCTGCCTCAGTTTCCCCTTTTCTACAATAGTCTGCTTGATTTTCACCTGGAAACGTTGCTACTCGATTCACTGAGCATCTTACTTGTGTGTCTCCCGTGCGTGGCCAGTGGTAGAGAGTGCAAAGGCAAAAGAAACCTGATCACAGCCCTGAAGTATCACGATTAAAGAAAAGCAGGGGCAGACATGGACATGTTCTGAGCCCAGTATGCTCATCACAGCTGGGATAAGACCTGGCTGGGAAGATGGGGATGTCCCCATTCCTTCAGGGCTTGGAATGCTCATGAAGCCTGAGCTTTCCTGTGTAGGTAATGGTTTTTGATCAAAGGGCACTAGGTCCTTGAGACAATGGCTCAGGCTATAGAGTGCCTGCTGCCCAAACATAAAGATGGAGTCTTGAGATGCCCAGCACCTACATAAAACGCCAGGCCTGGAAACCTGGCCTGTAACCCCGGTGCCAGTAGGTATGTAGAGACAAGAGGATGCCTGAAAGCTGTTGGCCAGCCCGCCTATTAAAATCTATGAGCTCCAGGTGCAGTGAAAGCCTGCCTCGAAATGTAATTTGAAAGTGATTAAAGGAAGACGCTGACATGGCCTGGTGTGGTAATGCATACCTATCATCCCAGCTCTTAGGCTCTGCGCATAGTGGCTCTTCCTTGCTGTTCTAGCACATGGCAGCAAGATAAGCTTGCCCTGAGGTCCAAGCCAGTCTGGGACAAAGAAAGGGGGCACGTTGGGAGGAGAGAGAGCAGTTAGTTAAAGCTGTCTACAGTTTCATCCTTCCATGTTGGATCTGTTAGAAGCCCAGGTGGTTCCTGTGGCTTAGACATCCTACTCTTGGGTCTCTGTGCTAGCTGGTCTTCTACCAACATGACATAAACTACAGTCATCTGGGGGAGAGGGAGTTTCAATAAAGTAGGGGCCTCTGCCAGGTTGGCCTGTATGCAAGTCAGTGTGGCATTTTCTTGATTGATGTGGGAGAGCCCCTTCATTATGGGCTGTGACATTCCTGGGCAGGTGGTCCTGGGAGGTATAAAAAAGGTAGCTCAATGCGAGCATGCGAGCAGGCCAGTAAGCAGCCCTCTTCCACAGCCTCTGCCTCAGTTCCTGCCTGGAGTGCCTTCCCTGGCTTCCTTCCTGAAGAACTGTGTACTGTAAGATGAAATAGACCCTTTTCTCCAAAAGTTCCTTTTGACCATGGTGTTTGTCACAAGAATAGAAAGCAAACTGGGACAGTTGGTAAGAACTGTTCAGTGCTGTTGTTGTGCTCTGGCTGCTATAGAACTAATGGGTTCTTTTCTTACGCCTAGAGGGCTTGTTTCAGGATATCGTTGCCGTGGAAAGCAGGAGGCAGTGGGATGCCAGAGCACCTCAGACTCTGCTGCAGATAATGGCAACAGCAGATGTCACCTCCACCTGCCCCACCATGCCTGACGGTGAGTCTTTAGTCCATTGTCCACCAGCAGCAAGTGAAGACCAGGGCATGGCATAGCTGTGTGGCCAGCACACACTCTATTGGAACAGTTGCCACTTCTCAGTCTCCAAGCATTTTACAAAGACATTGTTTTGGCATCATGAGCATTGTTGAGACTTGTCTGCTAGTTATCTTAATAGGTGATAACTCTGGTCATACAAGAGTGAAGGAAGAAAATTACAGCTGCCATCTTTCCTTAAGAGAGATGGGGAACAGGAGGGGCATCCACTGGACTTAGTTCCCGACACCAGCTTAATTATGGCCTTGTAATTTCATTGGTGGTTTCCCTCCTCACCAATAAAATTAGTCTTAAGGATAGGTAAGCAGCATTGCTGTCAAGGGCTTACCTAGCATGTGCAAGGTCCTGGGTTCAAGCCCCAGCAAACCCAGATGATCATTCATATGCAACAAGCAGTTTTTACCCACTGAGTCATTTCCCAAGCCCTTGTACTCCCTTTGTCTTCAGCACTCAGCCCCGAGAAAGGGTTAAATTTAAAACTGTGCTGTAAGTTGAGTGGACAGCCAGCCATGTCCTTGGATTCAATTCATCATGAGTGGAAAATAATCAGAAAGAAGCTTTCGTCTATGCTGACCACATACAGACGTTTTCTTGTCATTCCGTAAGCAGCACAGTATAACAGTGAGTTATGTGCCATTTGCATCACGCTGGGCTGCATATGTCATGTAGTGTTGATGGAAAACTTATGGAATAGGCTGGAGAGATGGCTCAGCAGTCAAGAGTATGTACTGCTCTTGTTGTAGAGGCCTCAATTCAGTTCCCAGCACCCAGATATGTTAGCTTATAACCCCATAGAGCTCTACTTATAGGAAACTCAACAACTTCTGGCCTCTTCAAGTAACTACATACACATACCCACTCTATCTCATGCTCTCTCTCTCACACACACACATACAAACATACATAATTACTAAAAATTAAATAAATCTTACAGATTAAGTATAATGTAAACTAGACATGGTGGCACATGCAGTAATGCCAACATTTGGAAGGTAGAGATGGAGACCAGGAAGATCAGGAGTTCAAGACCATCCTCAGCTACCTAGACAGGTCAAAGCCAGCATGAGCTACGTGAGACACTGTTTCATCCCCACCTCAATGAAAAGCACGTGGGAAGATGTGCATAGGTTTATGCAAATAGTGCATATTTCATACAAATGACTTAACGGTACTCAGAATTTTACCATTTTTAGTTATGTATGCTTGAATTTATGTGTGGATGAATACACACTCGAGGAGGCCTCTGGAGGCCATAGGCCTAGAATCTCCCTGAATCTGGGGTTACAAGTCCTTGAGAGCCACCGTGTGGGAACTAAACTTAGATCCTTTGCAAGAGCAGCAAGTGCTTTCAGCTGCTGAGCCATCTCTCCAACCCACATGGACAGGTCTCTATGTCACTGGGTGTCCTGTAACGGCTCTCCCCTGGATGCCAAGGGATGAGTGTGTATCACTGTTAGTGTAGGAGCTGACTTATAACTCAGTAGGACATCTGAGGGCACGCTCGACTTACAGAGTAAGACACGGAAATTCATCACAGCTTACACAGCAAATATGACTCTTCTCATTAACATGCAATAAAAGGCAGTAGAGTTTATATATATATATATATATATTTCTATATGAACAAAACGAGGAAAGTGGTTACATCCACGGCTCTGACCTTCTGTGTGTGTGGTGTTATAAAAACTGAGACAAAGAAGCATCTTTACTTTCACTAATGCAGCAATCTTTTCAGATGGTCAAGTGATTGTGATGGAAGGCAGTCCAGAAAACGGGAAGCCACGGTGGTGGGATGTGCCAGGGACCCTGTGTGCTTTGGCAGCAGATAGTGCCTGCAGTAGCTCATTGTCCACCAGCAAAGAAGAACCTGGTATGTAGTTTATTTTCAACAAAGTTACTGCTGTCTCCAAGGAATTATGTCACTGCTTTACAAATGCAGAGAGGTACGAAACATACCTTTGGCTTGGAGAGAGAACTGAGAACATGTCTGAGGGTCTTGGAAAAATAAGAGCAAAAACAACACTAAGAAAGAGTAGATGGGAAGAGAAAAGAAAAGTCAGGGTTGAAATTAGTAAACAGAACAACAAAGTATACACAAAATCAATTTAAAAAAGAGTTGGTATAGCAGGCCACAGTGGTGTGCACCTGTAATCTCAGCACTTAGGAGGCAGAGGCAGGTAGATTTCTTAAGAGTTTGAGGTTTGAGGCCAGCCTGGTTTATAAAGCCAGTACAGGATAGCCATGGCTACACAGTGGAACCCTGTCTCAGAAAAAAAAAAAAAAAAAAAAAAGAGTGGTGCTTTGGAAAGATTATCAAGATTGACAAATCTTTACCTGAATTAGCCAAAAGAAAGAGAGAGAAGCCCTAAGTTAATAAAAGCAACAATGTCAGAGACATTATAACTGACACTGAGGAAATCCATAGACTCACAATGACATAGTATAAAAATCTATGTTCCACCAAACTGGCAAACATAAAAGAAATAGATGAATTTCTTAATATGCTGACTGAAATGAAATCAAACTGAAGTGAACAATGTAAACAAACTTTTAACAGCCCACAGGACAGAAGCAGTAATTAAAACTCTTCCTGGAAATGTGAACAGCTGAGATGCCCATCTGCTGAAAACGTGTACATGTCACACAATGGGGTATTACCCAGCTGTTGAGGAAAATGAAACTGGGGCTGGAGAGATGGCTCAGCAGTTAAGAGCACTTGCTGTTGTGGAGGACCTAGGTTCAGTGCCCAATAAACACATAGTGACTCTCAACCATCCACTGACTCCAGTCCCAGGGGACCCAATGTCCTGTTCGGACTTTTATGGGCACCGGGCATGCACATTGCGTGAATGTAGATACACACAAAACATCCATACACACAAAATAAATAAATCTAATATAAAAATGTGAAAAGGAAAACAAAACCAAGGAATTTTCAGCTAAGTGGATGAAACTGGAAACAATCATCCTGATTGAGAAAACCTAGACACAAAAAGACAAACATCTAGGTTTCTCAGATTTGAATATTAGCTATGAATCCCCAGCTATGACTGTCTCATTTGAATACTTAACAGAGGCCAGGAATTTGTTAAAGGGTCATTGTAGTTCAAGGAGGGGGCCATACTACATCCAAGCAGGCAAATGACCTTAAGGTTTTGTCACAGCAATAGAAAAGTTACTAAGACACCAGAAGAGATCCTGTATAGCCCAGGCTGGCTTCAAATTCATTTGTCCTCCTGTCTCTGCTTCCCAAGTGCTATGATTCATGGCAGATGTCACCATGCTCAGGGCAAGAATATTTGAGATAACAAGAATATAAGGACGCATGCCAATGATGAAGGTGTGTTTGTACTTCTAGTTTGTGCTTCAGGCCACATCACTTTGTGCACAAAGCACATAAACACACTGGGTTTACAGAAATGTAGAACAAAGATGGTTAAGTTTTGACAAAGCTTGCATTGTGCTACTCATGCTTTTCTTAAAATTTTTGTGTAAGCTCCAAATGGGGTCATTTTTGTCTCTTCTTGCCTGATCTTCCTTGTGACACTTCTTTTTTCATATCTTCTCGTGTTGCCTGATACTTTTAGGCCAGCATTAATCTCTTTTCTCGTCACTGATACTAAATACTCAACAACGAGCAACTGCAGGGACAAAGGAACTCTTCTGGCTCGTGATCTGAGGAGCCACTGTCCATCACAGTCAGGAAGGCATGGCAGAAGATGTCTCTGTGGTGGCAGGGGCACGTGGCAGCTGCTTGCACACGTCTCGGCGCACCAGGAAGCAGAGATGGGACAGGAAGCAGGGCTGGACTACAAACCTCAAGGCTCTTTGCTCAGCAACACACATGCTCCATCTAGGAACCACCTCCCCATGGTTCCAACATGGCACCATTAGCTGCAGCCCAAGCATTCAAACACATGAGCCTGTAGGGGGACATGTCACATCTGAACACAACATACAACTGTTGCTGTCCCTGACAGTACTGTGTTGTGACATCATGAATGGCATTCGCTGTAACATTGTGGATATATATAGATCAGTTTTTTCATTTCTTTCAGTAGCGATAGTAAAACTGCAGCTTCCTAAAGAAGACCAGGGAGAAGCAGACATAGCCTCTGGCATCGTAGTGGATGATGAAGAACTGGATCCAGTATCACATGATGACGATATGTGAGTAGGTCATGACAAGTGAGACAGAAGATGGCTCATAGAGACCTAGCTATGGGGATCGAGTTTTACATTATAAATGGATTTGTTTTGTCTCTGTCCCCTCTCCCCACGTCTCTGTTGTGTGCATGTGTGTGCAGAGATGCATGTGTGTCTATGTGCAGCAGAACTTTTGTTGTTGTTGTTGGGTTGAATCATAAGCTTGTTCCACACCAGGATACATATCTATACTCCCAACACTTGAGAGTTCTAGGCAGCAGTCAGAGATAGATAAATAAATGGAGAGAGAGAGAGGGAGGGAGAGAGAGGGAGAGAGAGAGAGACTAGACTTGGTGTGGACTTTTGAAACTTCAGTGCTCACCCCCAGTGACATACCTCCCCCAACAAGGTCACATCTCCTAATCCTTCCCAAACAGTTCCACCAACTGGGAACCAAACTTTCAAATATGTCAGCCTATGGGGGCTGTTCTCATTCAAACCACACTTGGAGGAAAAATCCCACAAGAAATTTATAAGCACAGACTTCAGTTTGCTCAGATTTGGAACTTAAATCACAATGTGTGGGTGGCCCAGAAACCCCCACACTGAGAAACCCAGCATTACGAGTAATATTAAAGGATGTTATTACTCCTAGGATCTCAGAAGAAGTAAACATAAAACATCCATGAGTTAAAATGGGTCATATTTTCTTAGGAAAATGAAGATGAGTTCACAAATGAAATGTAAAAATAGCATCTAGCCAGGTGAGACCCTCTCTCAGAAGAAAACAAAATACAGCCACTCAGAATCTACTATGAGAGACTGCAAACACAAGAAATATCTGAATTAGGCCATGAAGAAGTTCATATAATTATGTTGTGAAGACTATATTTTAAGTTATTTAATTAAAAAATAATTAGTCAGGAGGGGCAAGGAGTATGCAGCTCAGCTGAAGAATGTTTGAGAACTTGGGTTTGTTTTGTTTTTGTTTTAGAGACAGGGTTTTGCTGTGCATCTCAGGCTCACCTTTAACTTGCAATCTCCTGCCTCAGCCTCTCCAGTGTTGGGATTATAAGCATGAGCCGAGATACCTCCTGGCATTGTAATATGTGGTGTGTGTGTGTGCAAAGGGGGCATGGAGAGAGAGAAATGACTCTTGAAAGTTTGTCCTCTGACTTCCACATGCTTACTACATACATACACATAAAATTCATACACATAATAAAAAAGTAAAAAGGTCTTAATGTTTGGGCTGCCATAACAAAATGCCTTAGAGTAGGTTACTTATAAATAACAGAAATGTACTTTAGTTTTAGAGTCTGATGGATTCAAGATCAAGGCGTTAACAGATTTGATGTCTGGTGAGGACCAAGTCCTGGGTTCAAAGACATTATTTAGCTGTGGCCTCACTGAGTGCAATGGAAAAACACTCCACCTGGCTCCTTTCATAAAAGCTATGTCCTGTTCATGAGCGCTCTGCTCTCATGACCTCATCACTTCCCAAACCCTGTAATTTTACAGGTTTAGAACTTATCTGAGGTGTGTAGGACCAGCGGTGTTTTGGATAAAGGATCCTCATCTGTACCTGCTTCCTCTCAAGCCTCTAAACATGCTCAAACCTCTCCCAGGGCTGGACTCCCTGAGACTGTGCACAAGCTTATTGTCCCTTGGTCCCTTGTCACCTCTATTGTCTCCCATTGCTTTCTCAGTCCATTTTATGAGGGCCCACACTGCCTGGCATTCCTAGGAATGGGGAAACATTTTCTCCAAGTTCATCTGTTACCATGAATTACCAAGGAGGCTTATCATGTCTCTGTCTTCATCTGGCTTCTCCTTTGGTTAATTAGACCACACACTGCTTAATAATAGGACTAGCTCTTGGAAATTCATGGCTAGGTGATTTCATCTCTGTGTGAACCTCGTAGTGTGTCCTTATGTAAACCTACATGGTGTGGGCCAGTCACTCCACATGGCCTCTTTTGTTTTTGTTTTTCTAGACAGGGTTTCTCGGTGTAGCCCTGGCTTTCCTGGAACTTGCTCTGTAGACAGGACTGGTCTTAAACTCGATCTGTCTCAGTCTTCTGAGTGCTGGGATTAGAGGCCTGTGCCACTATGACTGGTTCACACGACCTTGTGCCATAGTCAGGAAATACCACACACAAGTGGGGTGAGGCTGCTCCTAGCTGAACAGTGGTCTTTGTTTTTGCGGCAGGGACTCAGGTATCCCAGACTGGCTTCCAACATGCTATATCGTCAAAGATGATCTTGAACCTCTGAATCTTCTGCCCTCACCTCCTGTGTGTTAGGATTAGCGTGATGGCTGTGTGTCAAACCTAAGACTTCACACATGCTAGATAACATTCTATCAACCGAGCCGCATCTCCAGCCCAGTGGAAAAGTGCTACACAGTAAACATTTTTCTACGTAGGTGTAAGCATGAGGACCTGAGTTGGGAGCCTAGCACCTGCCTAAAACAGACATGACTTTGTGTGTGTAACCAGTGCCGTGATACAGTAGGATTGTTGGTTTAGTTGGAGCCTAGTTCCAAGTTGAATGAGAGATACTGTCTTGAAGGAAGAATGTGGAGTGATACAGCAGGCCACCCTATGTCCTCCTCTGGCCTCTACATGTATATAGACAACTGCCTCTATGCACACTCACTCACACACACCCCTGTCCCCCAGCCAAACTGATAGAATGGTTTGCTATCTGATGAAAATCCAATTTGCATAATACTCAGATAGAAGCAGGCAATGAAAAATGAAAAGTTTTTCTATTAGTGCTTTTATATTGAAACACTCATTTTGACTACTTATTATTTCAGAAAATTTGAAGAATCGGAAGATGAATTGAGAAGTGAAATAATAGAATCCCTGGAAAAACTTGCAACTTCCACAGAAGAAAGGGATGAAGTTCTTTGCTCCTGTAAGAATGCTGAAAAGCCATGAGAGAAAGAAAGGTTAGACTTGCTGGCCAAGAAGTTCCAGTGAAAGTCTGGAAGCTTCCTTGAGCTGTCTAATCTGTATGGCTAAGACCAAGGTTCACCAAACGCTAGTTAAAATGGGCAAGTGTGGAAGATCTAGTTCTTATTGCTGAGAAAAGTCCACCATCTTTTTTATTTTATACACTCTGTCCTGATTATACTCTTGAGGGACAACTCTGACAAATTCTGTTCTTAGCTTTAACGCCTCTATTAAACTGAAACTATCTGTTCATATCTTTCATGTTTGTGTTTAGAATAAAACTTATTAGAAAAAACAGCTTTGGCTGTGTATGGCAGCTATTTCACTGGTCCTTGCTCAGATGGTAGTAAAATTCTATCAACCCTCCACTTCCCTTCTAAGTGCCTTGGAACATTTACATAGAGTCCAAGGAAACAAAGAGCGAGAGAATAGTGGAACTGTTGTTCTCCAAAAGATGGGGTGATCTTAGACTTTGGGGTGAGTGTGAGTTAGAAGAAAAACAATGGGAGAAGTGGGGTAAATTGCAGAGACCAATTTTCTTCTAGAAATTTTCAGAAGTTCCTATCATAGTTACATAACCGAAATAACTTTTCTGTTGTATTCACTGACACAAATGTACTCTCATTCATTCATCTCAAGGCTTTGGAGTCAAGGATACTTTCACATAATTAAACACATATGTGAAAGCACTAATAATAACACTGGTACTTACTATAATTTTGCTTATATGATGGCCCTGCAAAATACTCTGGAAATTATTAAAATAGGGCATATGGGGACTGGTAGCATAGCTCAGAGGTAAGGGATCCACAACAGCAAAATCAAGTATATGAGATAGAGTTATATGTAACCTGCTTAAAAAGTCTATAAAGGGCCAGAAAGATGGTTCAATTGCTAAGGGGATTTGTTTTTCCAGAGGATTCATGACATTCTCCTCTCCTCTAAGAGCCATAGGCTATCTAATAAAATCCCCAGTGCCAGGTATCAAAAACATCCTTTTGAGTTGTTGGTCAGGAGAGATCAAAGGGCTACCCAAACAATACAGACTATTGTTGTTACCCCTGTTGCCTCCCACAAGTTGAAGGTTAAGTCCCTATTAGTCGAGGCATCGTACTTTTAGACACAAGATTTGCAGGATTTGAGCTGATCTGACTGGAAGACGTCCTTCCTGAGCACTAGATTTTATAATATTAGAAGGTGTTTTGCAAGCTGCCTGAGGATAGAAATCAATAGTTCTGCTCAGCTGTCAATCAACAGCATGAGCTGTCCCAAAACGTGCAGCAGTGGCACTTACATATTGGTGTTAACAAATAGCTGCCAAACTGAACCTAAGGCCCACTCAACAGAAGGGAAATCATGCCTGGCCAGTGAGGTCATGAAGAATATGTTATTGCCACTTTTACAAACAAATGTAATTCCTAACTACATTCTAAATATTTATCTATATTATAGTCATAGATAAGTGCAGCTTTTATCTCTGATCAAAGATGCTTCTTTTTGCAGCAGATGAAGACAATTACAGAAAGCTATATATGGTCAAAATGCAGAGATAACTGTCTGTGGGGTGCCCGGTGCCAGTTTATACATCTGCAACACAACCCTTCCACCTCAGCTCAGTGAACATTGCAGAAGAGAGGGGCAGAAGGAGTCTAAGAGCCAGAGGTAGTCTGCTGCAGCATGTGTATCTGCAAATCGTATCTGCTAGATAGTACAGGGAATCTACACCCACAAAACCTCAACCAGAGTCCTCAACAATGACCACACCAGTTGCTGTGTCAACGTGGGTGGGGATTTTTTAAAAAATTTATTTATTACAGTTTATTCACTTTGTAGCTGTAGCCTCCTCCCCCGTCCGCTCCTAATCCCACCCTCATTCCTACTTCTCCACCCATGCCCCTCCCCGAGTCCACTGATAGGGGAGGTCCTCCTCCACTTCCATCTGGTCCTAGTCTATCAGGTCTCATCACGAGCAGCTGCATTGTCTTCCTCTGTGGCCTGGTAAGACTGCACCCACCTCAGGGGGAGGTGATCAAAGAGCAGGCCAATCAGTTCATGTCAGAGGCAGTCCCTGTTCCCATTACTAGGGAACCTATTTGGACACTGAGCTGCCATGGGCTACATCTGTACAGGGGTTCCAGGTTATCTCCATGAATTGTCCTTGGTTGGAGTTCCGTCTCAGAAGACCCCTGGGCCCAGATTTTTTTTTCTCTCTCTCTCCTTTTGGAGCTCCTGTCCCCTCCAGGTCTTTCTATCTCCCCCTTCTTTCCATAAGATTTCCTGCACTCTGCCCAAAGTTTGGCTGAGTCTCATTCTCTGTTTTGATACCCTGCAAGGTAGAGTCTTTCAGAGTATCTCTGTGGTAGGCTCCTGTCCTGTTCTGTTTTCTCCCTCTTCCCATTTGCATTTCTGAATGAGGATTGAGCATCTTACCCAGGCTTCTCTTTCTTGCTTAGCTTCTTTAGGTGTACAGATTTTAGTATGATTATCCTATATTATATGTCTAATATCTACTTATAAGTGAGTATATACCATGTGTGTCTTTCTGCTTCTGGGATACCTCACTCAGGATGATCTTCTCTAGTTCCCACCATTTGCCTGCAAATTTCATGATTTCCTTGTTTTTAATTGCTGGGTAAGGGTAGTATTCCATTGTATAAATGTACCTCAATTTTTGTATCCATTCCTCAACTGAGAGACATCTGGGTTGTTTCCAGCTTCTGGCTATTACAGATAAAGCTGCTATGAACATGGTTGAGCAAATGTCCTTGTATTTTTGAGCATCTTTTAGATATATGCCTAGGAGTGGTACAGCTGGATCTTGAGGAAGTGCTATTCCTAATTGTCTGAGAAAGCACCAAATTGATTTCCAAAGTGGTTGTACAAGTTTACATTCCCACCAGCAATGGAGGAGGGTTCCCCTTTCTCTACATTCTCTCTAGCATGTGTTGTCACTTGAGTTTTTGATCTTAGCCATTCTGATGGGTATAAGGTGAACCCTCAGGGTTGTTTTGATTTGTATTTCCCTAATAGCTAAGGATGTTGAGCATTTCTTTAAGTGTTTCTCTGCCATTTGATATCCCTCTATTGAGAATTCTCTGTTTGGCTCTGTACTCCATTTTTAAATTGGATTACATAAAAGATCTTTTGGAGGTATATCCATCCCTGATCTCAAGCTGTACTACAGAACAACAGTAGTAAAAACTGCATAGTACTGGCAGAGAAACTGGCTGGTAGATCAATAGAATAGAATTGAAGATCTAGAAAAAAAGATCCACACACTTAGGGACACCTGACACTCTTTGACAGAGTCCAAAACCATACAATGGAAAAAAGATAGCATCTTTAACAAATGGTCTAACTGGACATCTACATGTAGAAAAATGCAAATAGATCCATACTTATCATCCTGCACAAAACTAAAGTCCAAGTGGATCAAAGACCTCAACATAAAACCAGACACACTAAACCTGCTAGAAGAAAAAGTTGGGAAAAGCCTTGAACTCATTGGCACAGGAGACAACTTCCTGAAGAGAACACCAAAAACACAGGCTCTAAGATAAACAATCAATATACGGGACCTCATGAAACTGAAAGGCTTCTGTAAAGCAAAGGACACTGCCATCAGAACAAAATAACAGACTGGGAAAGGATCTTCACCAACCCTATATGTGAGGGCTAATATCCAGAATATATAAAGAACTCAAGGATGGGGAAATCTTACATGGCTCAAGCTCTAGATGAACAGCTACAGGGAATTAATGATTGCTAAGAGAATTAGTTCTCCCCAGGATGAGCCCCCTAATTGGTTATCCATACCAAGTGTTTATCCCTAAAAACAAATACACTCAAAAACAAAGCAAAACAACAACAACAAAAAAAACAGAAACATACAAGTAACACCAAACAGACCCAGCAGGGTGCATTTATATATTTATTTGCATACAGATTTAGCAATAATTATTAAAGCAAAAGAGACCATAAATTCCAGAGGTAGGAGGGCAGGAGGGGAGAAAAGTGGAAAAATAATGTGAATATTTTAATTGAACTAAAGAACTCACTGGTCAGATTTAGATACAGTGGATTTTGTATCAGTAGCTCTACATCACAATTAGATATAAAAATATCATATAAAGACTATGTAACATACACTTCACAGCTGCAGTGTCACTGAAAATAGGAATGTGAATTCCCACTGCTGTGGGCTCAAAACACAATGCTTGGACCACTGGGGGAAAAAAAATCACAATTGTAGAGGACTCAGCAGCCACCCAGAATTTTCCTGAAGTTTCCTGGAAACAGTAAGCCTTGACATTGTGCATAATACCTGAAATCTAGTAAAAGAAAAATAAACATCTGTAATACTTTGTTAGGAACACTGGAAAAGAATATACATATAAATAATATTTTATGATTTTGATTCATAAAAATAATTTCAAAAAGCTAGTGTAAAAGTGTTTTTAAGAAATTGAGAATTGTTTCTTTACCATATCCTCTATTTATGTTGTTCATTTCCATTTCTATAATCTTTAGTCCTTTTATATTGTGGATTGGTAGGCCGTATGGGCTATAGCCAAATCTTACCTCAAAGACTGGCCATAAAATAACAGAGTGGGCTGTCAGTCAGAACACCAGGCCATAATCCTGATTCTGTCATTAAATAGCTTTGTAACAATGAAGAAATCTATATAGTTTTTTTAAAAAAAAAAAAATTTTTTTTTTGGTCTGTAAAGTTGAAAATAAAATAGAGAACGTGTAAGGTTCCATCCATCTTCAGCCTCCGCAACGTTTGCAAACTGAATTGTCTCCAACACAAGCTCTGTTGGTGTATCACACCAGGGATTATGTGTTGCTGCTTTCCTAGTGTAGTCAATCAACAACCCAGTGTAACTGGGAATCAAAACAAAACAACCAAAATCAAAACCAAGCAATGAGCTAGAGGAGACAGCAAGGAGTAATGTGCCCTAACACAAATGTCAGACAAACTGTATGGATAATTCAATTAATTAAAAGGAACTATGTCTGTAGAGAATGGCAAATACTATCTTTCCAGTCCTCTGTGTACACACAAAATCACTTGTTGCTCCACTGTGCCTCACACCTATTACAGCCAGCTACAGAGTTACATCCTCAGCCCCCACACTTTCAGAACAGAGGCTGAGTAAAATTTATACTGATTCCCAGCTACTAGCTAAGAAACCAAGAAACTACTTAGTTGTAAACACATCTATGATGTGAGAGTACAGAAAACCTTTACTACTGGTTGTTAGTTTTGTAAAAAAAAAAAAAAAACAAAATCAAAACAAACTTTTGGAAATTATTTCTAGAGTGTTAAATTACTTGGTAAACAGCCAACAGAGGAATACATTCTGACCTTTATATTGTGTTAGAGACCGTACCTGCCTCACTCACAGTAAGATCTCCAGAGGTCTAGGAAAGAGTCCTTGGAAAACGAGTAAGTTAGCATTAGTTTGTAGCCACACTTGAGCTGTATACTTTAGTAAGGGTCTAGACAAAGGTTTACAGGTTGTTGTTAGGAGTTATGCTGCTTTAGTAAAATAGTGGCCATTCACTAGCACTGAGTACTTAGCTAGGTTTCCAGTACCATGCTCTCCTTCTAGTTGAGTGGCTCTTAAGCCCAATTTATGAGCTGTTGGAAAAAATGGGGTGGTGGTGCTGGTTGGAGAGATGGCTCAGTGGTTAAGAGTACTGCCTGCTCTTCCAGAGGTCCTAAGTTCAATTCCCATACTGGGCTCTGATGCCCTCTTCTGGCATGCAGGTGTATATGCAGATAGAGCGCTCAATATGTAAAATAAATAAATATTAATAGGAAAAAAAGCTGTTGTCTACTGTCAAGTGGACATGCCACTACTTTACGGTTATCTTGCCATACTGGTTGTTGGTGTGGCTCGTAGGAAGCATAGCGTAGGACTGTTGGTTGGGCCCTCCTTTGGAAGTTTGTGTGGCACCTTCTCATTGTGTGAAAGTTAGTCCTAAGGGAGCAACAAGTCTGTGTGTGTGTGTGTGCATGATTTCTGGGTCAGTTCTAGCTCCGGGGTCTTTTGGCCTATTTCTAAAGTACATGGTGTCTTCACCAACTGGGACTTACTTTCCACTTCTAGGGGTAGCCAAGGGCAAAAGGGTTGTATGGTTTAGGGGTCACTTGGACAGCCACAGCCAACAACTCAAAAGAGGCCTCTCATGTCCGATGTTAGGATTTTCATCTATAGCTCATAGGAGTATTGTCAGCCCAGATGAGAAAAGTTCATTAAAACTACACATGTACATTTATACACAGATTTACATGTATTATTTTTGTTATTGTTGATTTTTTTGTAAACAGTTAATACAATAATTTCTGTGGCTTTTCAGGTATTATTTTTATTTTACCAACTCCCTCCTTTATTTACTTCCTTCCCTAAAAGTCTCCCCACCCCACACATAACTTTTCCCATTTCCCTACCAGATCATTGTATCTTGGTTGTTACTTCTACCTAAAGCAATGTTTATATTTACATTTACAATTCCAAGGCATGAACAGACTGACTTCAGACGAAACACCCGAGAATCAAAAGAGTTAAGGCACAGTTTTAGTGTTAGCAGGTCAGATATTTGTAACTGTCAGGTGAGGTTCGGCCCAGGATGCTAACCACCCCGGCATTTCCCCCCCGAATTCCACCTCTTGATCCTTCACACTGTGTGGGCGGTATGATGCGACACGGTCTGTTTCAGAAAAGCAACTTAGCTTGATATTCTTTCCAACGAATGGAGGCTGCCTTTCAGCCTTCAGTGAGGTTGGTAAGGGATAAGAAACCCATACAAATGAACTGTGGTGGGCACTAAATAAAATCCAATTTCCACACAAACCAACTTATTAGAAAGACTGTTGCTTGTGTTTTGATTTCAACATATCTGAACACACCCACGAAGAAATCAGTCCATCTCATCTCTTGACGGATGCCTTGGGTATAGGAGTAGAGACGCCTGTTTGAAGCTTCTGTTCCCTTTTAAGAAAATTATTAGCTATATCTAAAAGGGTTATCATGCTGTTGTTTCCCAGGGTTCCTGGGGTTGGGGTGAAGTAGCTTAATGGTTAGAACACTCATGTACCATGAGCATGGCTCAAGATTCAATCTCTAACCTTAAACCTACCTCTCCAACAGAATTTAACCCAAAAACGTAAGAATACATTTTAAAGGGCCAGCTGACTACCTGCTACCTGTTTCTTTCAGCACTTCCCTTTCAGTCTTTGGGTGAGGTTGGTTCTGTGTATTCTGTGGTACTCGGAATTCAAATGTCCCTGCTCTTGCTTAATCTCTGAGGCTCTACATTGTATCTCCAGGATCATAAGACAAATAAAAACCCAGGAAGCTTTCTTCTATGCTTTCTAAACTAAAGTGATTTGAAATGAGGATTTGGGGCTCAGGATATGGCTCAGTTGGTAGAGCGCTTGTCCAGGCTGTGTGAGGCCTTGGGCTCCATCCCCAGCACCGCACACACTGAACTTGTTGGTGCAATCCTACAATCGTAGCATTCTGGAAGGTGGAGGCAGGGGCACTCAAGGATTAAAATACAGAAAGGGGAAGATTAAAAAATTAAGAGATACATGAGTATATAAAAACTGATTGGTAATTTTCTTTGAGATCTATACTATTCAGATTTTGAGACCAAATATTAATGTAAAATCTGTACATTAAGCTACATGAAGCTGGGTGGTGGTGGTGCACGCCTTTAGTCCCAGGACTCGGGAGGCAGAGGCAGGCGGATCTCTATGAGTTCAAGGCTAGGCTAGTCTACAGAGTTCTAGGAAAGCCAGAAGCCAGGGCTACACAGAGAAACCTTGTCTTGAAAAAGTGAAAACAAAACAAAACAAAACAAAACAAAAAAAAACTACGAGATTACTTTTTCCATAGAGATAGTTTAGCCATTTTGTTAAGTACTATCTTGTCTATGTACATATTGCTCAGATTGCCTTTATCAAAATAAAGAATGAATTTAGGAAATATTTACACGTGAAAGTGATTCCAAATGAAGCATTGCCCTTACTTTTTGGTGCTGGAGATAGAACTCGGGTCCTTGCAAACAGCAAGCACATGCTCTTCCACTATCTCCACCTCCAGCTTCATGCTGGGTAACCTATCCGGAATGTTACAGATTTGGCATTATGTAAGTAACATCTCCATAGAAGACAGGAATGCTACTTCAAACTCCTGGTCAGAAAATCTGCTTACAGATGCTCTAGCATTTCTTCTGATTTGAAGTCTCTTTTCTGCAGACAGAGAAAGAATATGAGCCATGGTTTCAGCATAGCCTTCTTCACTTTCAGCCAGGAATCCAGTTATTTGTCCTTCATGAGGAATGACAATGTCAAGCTTTGGGCCTCCTGAATCGTGTGCAAGGATGATTGTGCCAGCAGCCATACACTCGACAACTCCTGTGAAAGAAGAAAATAAAACCCATAGAGACCTTTAAGCTTTTGAAGAACATAGGCCTTCAAAAATTCTGAGACCACGAAACATTTGATTAAGGATTTGTGCATCTGAAAATTTGCTTATTTAACATGACAGAAAATAAAACAGCTTTAAGGGTCTTATGTGTGTGTCTGCCTGTGAATGTGCTTGTGGAAGCCAGAAGCTGACTTCAGTTTCTCTGCTGCTCTCCACTCACTGTGGAGTCACTCTCTGATTTGGAGTCTGGACTGGCTGGCCAGTGAGCTAAAGACCCAGTAGACCGGTCCTTCTCAACCTATGGGCACAACCCCTTTAGTGGTCTAATACCCTTTCACAGGGGTCTCCTAAGACCACCAGAAAACATAGCTTTTTACATTATGATTTATAACATAGCAAAATAACAGTGACAGAGTAGCAACAAAAATAACTTTATGGTTGGGTCACCATAACATGAGGAACTGTATTGAAGGGCTGCAGCTCTGTGCTCCTCTCTCTGACTCCAACTTACAGATCAGGATGTTTTCAGCCACGATGCCTTTGTGCTGCTACTGTGGAATCTATCTCTCCAAAACAATGAGCTCCCAATTTTCTTTTATACATTGCCTTGGTCATGGCATTTGTTAAATCAATAGCAAAGTAATAAAGATAAGGACCTTATGCACATCTTGAGGTATCCAACAACTTATTAAAAAAAAAACAAACCCCAAAACAAAAACTCACCAATCCCAAAATGTTCATTCCACATGGTATGCAGACCAATTGTTGCTTCAGACAAGTAGTTCTTCAATTCATCAAATGAAATGTTTATTTTAAATTCCACAGCTTCTTGAACTCCCAAATTCTCAGACAGTCTTCTCAGCTGGTTCACTCTAAACTCATCATCTTTGTTGCGACACCCTCCAATAAGGACAAGTTTAAGTGAAGGGCGTGACTCAGTTGCCTTTTCATTTAGCAATTTGGCAAAGGCTTTGATCTGCAAAGCATGATTCTTTTCGGGCCTGAACTGGCCAATGGAAATCAGCAAATGTCCCGAGGTCCCCTTATTTTCTTGTAAGGGGATGTCCAGAAATGTCTGCACATCACAAGGTGGATACACAATGTTAGTGCAATGCCCAATTTTCCACAGGGAGAGGATATGGTTTAGTGTCCATGAGGAATTCACCATGACTACATCACTGCAAGAACCAACAAGGCCATAAATGAAAGCAAATAAATAGTAGTAGATGAGCTTTGCCTTGCTGAGAAGAGTGTTTCTGCTAATGAAAGCTGCGTTATTGAACCCCGTGTTTTGATTCTTCACAACAGAGAGCATGTCGGTGCTGATGGTAGGGTAATGAACATAGGTTCCGACGCGGCAACCTCCCACATACTTGAACAGAGGCAGTGTGAAGGCATAGCCCATTGAATCGATGTAGACATCAGGGACAAGCTGGGTCAGAGCTTCCCAGCCAAGAAGAATGGACCCGAGACTTTGGCCCAGCAATGTGAAGTGAGGATATCGAGAATCCTCCACAAGGTAGCGTTTCCTTAAGAAAACAAACTGCACTGGGCGAACTAACTTGATGTTAAATCTTCTGAAAGCACCTTCTAGTATCTGTTGACCACTGACATCAGTGTCGCCAGTATACACAACATAAACTGCTTCAGGATACCTGAAATAAAATGTTATTAACTTAGGTTAAAATTAAGCCCAATGTCACAATTCCCTTATACTTGTAAACAAGCTCATTTTTTATACCAAGTGTTTTCTACCACTCTTCATTTATTGAATTCAAACTATGACTCCATTCTTCCTTGAGGTTTTTACTCTTAATCTTTAAAATGAGACCATGTGCTATATATACTAGGATTTCTTTATTTATTATGTATGTTTTACCTACACATATGCCTGCATGCCAGAATAGGGCACCAGATCTCATTATAGATGGTCATGAGCCACCTTGTGCTGGCTGGGAATTGGACTCAGGACCTCTGGAAAAGCAGCCAGTGCCCTTAACCTCTAAGCTATTTCTCTGGCCCCCAAGTACTGAAGTATTTTGATTGTTACCTGCAAATTTATCGGTTGAAATCTAGTCTCTAGGAGAGTGGCATTAAAAGAAAAGGGACTCATAATGGGATTAATAAGAATTGGGCCTTCTTAAGCTTTCCTCTGTGGTCTCTTGTAAGAGGACTAAAGGAGTCTGCTCGCCCTACCACATGAAGACACAGCAAGCACCAGTTATCTACATATCCCAAGGCATGTCACAGTCTCTGGCTCTTGATTGTGATTTCCCAATCTCCGGAACTAGGAGCGATAAATTTCTCTTGTTTATAAACTATCTAGCCTGAAGTATTTTGTTGTAGTTAGCGAGACAAAACTAGGCTATCATGTCTTCTAAATACATGCCATTCCTTTGACTATGGGTTTTAAAACGAAGAAATAACAACAGAAATTTGACATATTAATGAGAGGTTTTCATTTTTTAGGAAATGTAAAAAATTTTTATTTTAATGAGTTTAGCTGTAGGGCACTTGCCCAGCATACGCAAGTTGCCGAGTTCAACCTTTAGGACCACAGAAAACAAACAAACAGGTTGGACCCTTATTTTACATGGTTCTTTGTATAAAGTGGTAATGAAATATTAATAAAACAAAAACTAAGATTCACTAAAGTCTTGAGGTATGATCATAATTCTTTTTTAAGATTTATTTTTATTCATGTGTATTGTATGTGGTTGTGCGACTAGAGGTCACATGCATAGAGGTACCTCAGGAAGCCAGAAGAAGATGTAAGACCCTTTAGGGCTAGAGTTACAGGCAGTTATAAACCATTACATTTGGGTACTGGGAACTGACCTCAGGTCCTCTGGAAGAGCAGCAAGCACTCTTAACTGCCATGCCACTCTACCAGCCCTGATATATAATTTTAAAGTATTACTCAGTGTTTTTTCCCCCTTATGTGCAATATTGCCCCCATATATAAATCTACATAACGAAGCTTAACTGGCTGTAGACAGTTAGCTAATCACACTTTTAGGAAATTAATTCCTGGTTCTGGAGACATGTCTCAGTGGCTAAGAGTACTCACTGCTCTTACAGAAGACCTGAGTTCAATTCCCAGTGCCACACAGTGGCTCACAAGGATGCCACTCCCTCTTCTGGATCCCGTGGGCAGTGCGTGAATCTGGAGCACTTTCATACATGCAGGTGCTAATACACATAAAATAAAAATTAGTACATAAGATCATTAAAAAATTAATTCCCTTATTTTTGAATACAGTTATACACATATAACTTTTTGAGACCCCAATTTTCAGACAGACTTCCAAGGCTACTTAACTAATTCTACTGTAACAAATTCTTAAGCACAT
The DNA here is from genome assembly GCF_030254825.1 of Meriones unguiculatus. NCBI lineage: Eukaryota > Metazoa > Chordata > Mammalia > Rodentia > Muridae > Meriones > Meriones unguiculatus. Next base: position 14,371,092 of record NC_083352.1, on the reverse strand, counting down.
TATAAGTAACATCACGCACAACAATATCCAATCACTACTATAAATTAAAAGTATAGACTTGGGCCAAGGAGACGGCTCAAGGAGACGGCTCAAGCCGACGGAGAAAGCACATGCCACACCAGTGCCAGGGTTTGCACCCCCTGTGCCCACATAAAGGTGACAGCCACGTGTAATCCAGCACTCTGGAAGGCAGAGACAAGTGGGTCTCTGGGCAAGCCGCCTAGCTAGGTTGGTAGGAATCCTGATGTCCGTCCATGTTCAGCTAGAGATCCTGCCTCAATAAAAAGTGGAAAGCAATTGAGCAAGACACCCTGGGCCTCTACATGCACAAACACATGTGCACGCATGAATGCTCCCCAAACTATATACTTAGCTGTTCTGTTTTTTTTAATAAAGATTATAAATCTTTCTTAATTGAAAAGCAAGCCAACTAAGAAAAAAACAATGGCATTTAAGATAATTTGGGGTTGCTTTTCTAAGGGAATCTGGGAATACATTTTCACCTGATATAAAGATTTTGTGTTTTTATACACTTTAAAAATTTTATATTCAGCTGGGTGATGATGGCCATACACCTGTAATTCCAGCAGCTGGAAGGCAGACACAGGTGGATCCCTCTGAGTTCGAGGCCAGCCTGGTCTACAAAGCAAGTCCAGAACAGCCAACGCTACCCAGAGAGACCCTGTCTCGAAAAACAAAATTATTTTCAGCTGGGCATAGTGGTGCCCACTTTTAATCCCAGCACTTGGGAGGCAGAGGCAGGCAGGTGTCTGTGAGTTTGAAGCCAGCCTGGTCTACAGAGTGAGTTCTAGGATAGCCAGGGCTACGCTGAGATACCCTTCCTCAATAAAACCAAAAAATAAGTTATTTTTCACAATGTTACTGTCTCCACCTCTATCCCTGCCCCTCTCGTATGTATAACATGCAGGTAGCTCACATCCCTTGCTCCCACATCTTATCCTCGTTTCCCCAGCAAATCTTTCTTCTGCCTTCATGTGTAGACTTTTAGTGAGGGTTGCCTGTGTGAGCACAGGTGGAGAGTTATTTATTTAAGCAAGGGCAACTTACTAGTGGTTACAGCACAAAGCACTATGAGCCTTCCCATCCAGCAAGTATTACCTGCTTTTTAAAAGCCAGCTTTTTTTTTTTCCTTTTCCCCCTTTAAGAGGTGGCCCTCATGTTATCCAGGCTGGCTTACAACTCCGACTTTAGCCTCTAGAGAAGGTGGGATGACAGCTGTGCAACACTGCCTGAACCTAAGTCATTCTGCTCTCAGGAAGCAAGCAGCGGCGTAGAGGATTGGCTAAGAAAGATGCATACCTACTTTATCTGCAGGGCTCTCAAAGCACACCACAGAACTCTCTCTCCTCCACCGCCCGCATTGCAGTATGGATGGAAAAATGAAACCACCATTCGATCCTTTCCATTGCTGGCTGAGACTGACTTTTTCTTTCTCTGTAGATGTCGTCTGATTATCCAAAGGCCAATGACCAAACATACACACAGAACTCCACATATCATTAGTCCAGGAAAGAATAGTGAATAAAAAAATCTGAAATAAATAAATGGTAAAAATCAATCCATTGTCTATTTATTAAGTAAGCTACAAACCGAGGTTAACTTTTACATATTTGCTTAATATCTTAGTATCAGAGAGAATTTCTGTAGCTTATAAGTCTGATAGCAAAATATCCAATTATTTTTTTCCCCTAGTAGTGGTGACTGAATTCAGGGTCTCATTCATTCTAGGCAAACACTTTATTCCTAGCCAATATTTCCCCATATTTAAAGAAAATGCTTTAAAGAAAGGTAACTGTAATCCAAAGTTATGGATTCCTCATCAAATCACCATTATAATGCAGAAAGTTACTGTTATAATGAGTACGGTACAGAGCTGGCAGCATTCCATTTAGCAGAAAAAAAATGTGCTACAACAAACTAGCCTATTCATATTTTTAACAATCACCACAGGGCTGGAGAGATGGCTCAGCGGTTAGGAGCACTGTTATGTTCTTCCAGACGTCTTGAGTTCAGTTCCCAGCAACCACATAGTGGCTCAACCATCTATACTGGGATCTGATGCTCTCTTCTGGTCTGCAGGTAGATGCAGATAGAACACTCATATATTAAAGTACAGAAATCAAGATGTAGTACAAACTTTGCCAAGACTGTGTGCATTAGGTAAGTCCAACAGGCATCTTAGGCTTCACGTGGGCCCACTAGTTAGGGAAATGGGGGATATCTCTGACAAGGACTATGTTGCCTGCTTTTTGACCACTTCTTCCTGATGGGACTTCCCTACAAGACCACAGGGGAAGAAGACATGAACTCAGCCCTCATGTGAATAGGTGAGCTGGGTGTCTGGGGAGGGGACCCTATTCTGAGGAATAGGGGAGAGGGATGAGGAAGAGAGGGTGGGACTGGGAGGAGAGGAGGGAGGGTTCTATGACCGAGACGCAAACTTAATTAATAAAACGATAAAAATAAAAAGCCCCAACCAACCAAACATAAAGGAATGCATGCATCTACTATCCTTCAGAACGCTATTACGCTAGCTCTAATTTTCAACCTGAACAAAGACACATAGGTGTTAAAAGAACTTAGGTGGGTCTTCATAAGTTAGGAACATCTTTTGAAATATAGAACTATTACAACAGTAGTAATCACCATGTGGTTAGCATTCCTGTTTATTTCTATTTCCTAATTTTTACGCAAGAAACGATATGTAACTTAAGAACGAAAACGCTACATCCATAATTTAACCATTAACCAGGGAAAAAAAATCACCAGACGGTCAAGAAGCAGAGAATAAACCAAATGGTTTATGAAGCAGAGAAGCAGCAGTAAGCGGTGTAAGGAAACAGCTGCTCAGTCAGCAGTGAGGCATGCGAAACCACTGCGGTAAACGGAGGCATAGCAAAGAAAGCTCTTCTGCAGACATTATCTGGGCTGCCCCAACTACATCATCCACGGAGGAGACGCCCCGTGAACTCAGGCCACCGGCTCCTCACCTCAGCAGCGCGTACGAGCACCAGCTCCCCGCGTACGCCGCCATCTTACTCCCCCACCCCCTCGCAGCCCGGAAGCTCTTGGCTGTTGTTCTATGCTATTGGTTCTTGCGGAGGCGTACGCCTCTAGCCACGCCCCCTCCTGCCCACACGCCTTCCTGCGGGTTGCCAAATAGCCGCTTCCCACAGGCGGGGCGCACACGGGCCCGCCCCCACTCGGGCCGCCCCACTGTGGTGGTGGGCGGGGGGCGTGGCCTGTGATGGACAGCCGCCCCGCCCCTTCCCCCCCCCCCGCAGTCTGGAAGCCCCTTCGCTGCCGCCCGCCCCGCCCCCACCGCGGAGCTCGCAGCCGTTTGGGACCCAATGGGAGGTCCGGGCGGGTGGCGAGCTGATCCTCCGACGCAGAGTCCGCTCTTTGAGAAGTGGCGGCTGCGGGAGCGGGGCGCGGGTTGGACAGGGGTCTGCGCAGGCAGGACCGGGCGCCCCGCGGCTGTGGTCCCGGCTGCATCCCATCCTCAGCTCACCGCGGAGCTCGCTGCACCGAGTCCGCAGCGCCGGGGCTGGAACATCAGAGCCGAGCGTTCCCCGGGAACCACAGATGCTCGTCTTCGCGCCTCCTCTCCCTGGCTTGTAAAGTCGGCTTTTCCCTCCCCCGACCAGGTGACCTTTGGGCTGCGGGATGGATCCCAGGAAGAACTTGGCGTTTGTGGGGACGATGCCTGAACAGGAGAGACAGGTCACAGCCAAAGAGGCCAGTCAGAAAGTAAGTTTCCTAGCCCGGACCGCGGGTTTAGCACCTGCCTGAAGCGCTTTCCTCCTCCGTTCCTCCGGCAGTCGTGACTGAGGACACGTACCCCCCAGAGCCCAGTTCAAGGAGTGGTTTGGGAGCAAAAGCCCTCTAGATCAAGTGTGCCACGGATCCCACTGCTGTTCAACCATTTGTAGCTCAGTACTTTTCGGCTCATATTTAAGGGCTCTGAGCGTGGTGTTTCTGTGTAAAAACTCTAGTTGCTCTGGGAGTGGATTAGTCGCCTGGCTAATGCCTGGCTCCTCATACAGCCTATATCCAAGTCCTGTAGCTTAAAGGCATTTATTTTAATAATGCAACTCGTTAATTAATGCAGTCTCCTAAGGATGCAGACAGAACAGAAATATTCAACACGAAAAGCAGGTCTGTTTTCCAGGTCTTTTCTTTATGTGTGTCTCCAGTCAGCAAATACTTAGTGGAACTTGCAGGACCCAGGCACATGAGGGATTCTTGACGATGTGTGTGTATTTGTGTTTTACAATGTTTTGTCTTACCTCATTCAAATCACGTTTTATATTCTCCGACTTTTTTTTTTTTCCAGTTAGCTATATTTTGGAGATTGTTTCACAAAGTGTCTGTCGTAGGCGTCCCTATAGTCTGTGGATGATTTCCTTGTGGGTGGTCTTGATGGTTGCTTCTTTTCTGTCCCTATTTCAAAGTCGATATTAACCTTTGCACTAGAAGTTTGTGTGTGTTGTAGAGGTCAGGGCTCTCTTGCTGGAGTTCTCTTTTTCCAATATGAGCGTCCTGGGGACTGAACTTGGGTCATCAGGCTTAAAGACAGGTGTCCACCCAGTGCCTTACTGGTACTTGAACTAAAAAAACAAAACAAAAACGCATCATTTATTTATTTTAGGTGTGTATGGGGAAGTGGAGGGGGAGAGGTGTGAGAGGTAAGCCTATAATTTTCAGGAGTTGGTTTTCTCTCCTTCCATCCAAGGTCATCAGGCTTCAAGATGGCACCTCCACCCACCGAGCCAGGCAGCTGGGACTATATTTGATTTTAATATATATATCGGCACATTTCTTCCTGTCTGGATTGCTGGAATGGCGAGTGACTTGCTTCTTGGGTACATGTCTCTGAAGTCAATCCAGGAGTTTTACTGAGCGTCGCTTGTCAGTATTCATGTCGGAAATTCATGTAGACTCAGGTGTCAGAAGGAAAGGAGAGTGTGTTAGTGGAAGGGCGGAGAGAAGTTGGTGAGTAGGTCCTTCTTGCAGTGTGAAGGCTGCATTTGATTGGCTTGATCAGCGGTGTGGAGACAGCAGGCCTGGGTTAGGGGTGGTCAGAGTGGAGGAGTGTGGAGACAGCAGGCATGGGTTAGGGATAGTCAGAGTGGAGGAGGAGATGTAGAGTGTGAAGTCTTTTTATCTAAGCAGATGGAATTCAAGACTGCCCCTGTCGTTGAAGCAGTTGGTTAACTGCCCTGGCCCTCGTTGACCTCACCCTCTTCTGAATGACACTGATAATGGCTTTAGCTGAAGTCCCGAGCCTACCCTGGGCTAGATATTGTTTTATTTTATATTCCTGGGTGTGCACTCTTATTCAGGTCTCACAACCCATGTCCCTTTCTGTCTCTGTATTCTGTTTTTGCAGTACTGAAAATCAAATCGTGGTCTTATGCTCGTGAATCCTTTGATACAGATATCTATTTTAATTTTGTGCTGAGGACCAACTTTGGGCCCCTAGCATTCTACCCACTGTATTCCCAGTTCCAGCCTCGATTACTAGCTTTTCTCATTCTGTTACTTTGTTGTTCAGCAAGTGCTTTTTTGAGTATTGTTTCAGAAATGCTAAGGTCTAAGGATTCAGCTTTGACTTAAGACCTTTCCCTTAGGGAAATTACATTCTCATGGAATGAAGCAGGAAGGTGATTGCAAACCACGGGCGGGGTAGGTGTTGTCATAAAGGTCCTTGGGCTGGCCGATGTGCACTAAGAGAACCAGGAATGTTAATCAAGCACTGGTGTTTCCTTCATGGGGGAGATAAAATCAAATACCTGCATTCCGTCCAGAAAGCTGAGAGAGGATTTTGTTAATGACGGGGGACCATTTTGCTATCAGTGGAAGCAGAACTCACCCACCTCCCAAATTCTTCAGAGTGGTTATCCCAGACTCTTCCCTCCATAGACCATTACTCATCCTTGGGAGATCTCATATGTACTTTATGGCCTGCTGAGCTCTTTGCTATCCATCAGAGTCCACACTAAAGTCTAGGCCTTTTAGCTATTAGAACCCACCCTTATGGTCACATGTACTCTGCAAAAAAAGGTTCTATGTGGTCACACCTTAAGCTTTATTGTGCACCTGGATTGAAATTGTTGCCAGAAAACCTTTTCCCAAACTGTGTTTTAAATGCACTGGCAATGAACTACCTGGCATTAGACTCCCTGAAGTCTGATGCAGGTTGACACAGTCAGTCTGAACCAGGTCTTCATTCTCATTTATTTTTGGGCTCGATTCCCCGCCTGGACACCTGCAGGGTCCCCCTTGGGGATAAGGACAGAGAAGAATCTGCTTTAGTGAATGATCAGACAAGAGTTCTGTTGGAATCGAGATCCAAATGTTGAAGATTCCAGGGACGTGCCCTGAGCTGAAGCCAGACAGTGTCCAAGCAGCACAGCCTTGATAATAGGAAATGCATATTTGATCTTTGTCCTGGGTTCCTGACCAGAGCTAAACCCTTGGGATTTCTCCGGTGAGCCTGAGAGGAGCCTGTTTTACTGTTAACAAGGAGGAACCTTTCAGAGTCACAGAGGTCTGTTAAGAGGCTGACCTTGGTGTGCTTTTAGATGGCTTTGGAGTTGGGTCTGGTCACCACGGAAACCAGCCCTTTGGTTTGGGTGTTAGAATTTTCAGCCCCACCCCCCAGCTTCTGAGGAGGTGAAGGGACTGGATTACCCTTCAATCACAAATGACTCATGCTTTTTATCAACCCTGCCTACCAAGTGGAACCTCCATAAAACCCCTAAGTGGTAACTTTGGGGAGCTTCCAGGAAGTAAACCTTGTGAAGATTCTGGGTGTGAGGGTGTCCTGTCTGCAGAAGGCATGGACCCTCGGGGAACTTACTTCTTTCCCCTTGCTCTATATGTCTCTTCCACTTGGCTCTTCTTGCATTGTGCCCTTGATAATGCATACCTGTGTAACAGCAACTTTGGCTTTTGTTTTTGTTTTTCAAGACAGGGTTTTATTGTGTAGCCTTAGCTCTCCTGGACTTTGTAGACCAGTCTAGTCCCCAACTCACAGAGATCCACCTGCCTCTGCCTCCCAAGTGCTGGGACCAAAGGTGTATGCCACCTTGACCCACTTGTAAAAGTAATTTTTATTCACCTGATTTAATTGTCCTCTCAGAGGCTTACTGCCTGTCTGCTAACCTAGGCCTAATCCTGGAAGCTTCCAGTCTCCGTAAATTCTAATCTAGGCCTAGAATGCTTTCAGCTTCTGAGACTTGACTGCTCTAGCTCTTTCTGAACTCTGGCTAGCTGGTTCAGCTCAGCTGTCTGGCTCAAAACTCCTGACAGAGTCAATCTGGCTCTTCTTAGGCTCTGACTGAATTGCTCTGCTTGGCCTCATACTAACTTTGGCAATATGTTCTAATCTTCTAGCTCCTTCTCATTCTCTGGCTGGTTCTGTCTTCATCTGTGCCTAGCTTGTTTTCTCTTCAACCTCTTCAATCTCTCCCGGTAAAACTGCCCCTCAACTCACTGTCTCAACTGAACAGCCTGAACAGAACTCAAAGATTGGCATGCTTCTATCTCCTGAGTGCTGGGATTATAGGCATGTACCACCACCCTGGACCTAAGCTTTTCTTTACCTGAAACTTGCTCTATACCAGGCTGGCTTCAACTCAGAGAGATGCTTGTTTCTGTCTCCTTGCTTAAAGGTGTGCCTATATTCCAGCCACATCACACAGACTTAGAAGGTCTTTGGATGTGATCTCTTGCCAGAGCAGCCATGTTCTGAATTAAAATTTCCCTGCATGTCTGTGAACCACTGTAGCGTATTATCTAACCCAAAGTTGTGCAAGACCCTGCCTGACAGCCAGTCACTATAGATGTGTGGAAACACTAGAATTAGAGACTCTCACATGACCAGCCCTTGCCCACAGGATCTGTGCTAACTTCAGGCACTGTTAGAACTGCAAAAGGCCTCCAGGCCTTGTTGGTGGGGAAACTGAGTCAGAAGTTAAAGAACTTGCTCAAGGGACATTGTTAGTAAGAGAAAATGAGTAGTATTTGGTCCTAGGTCGGTTTGAAGAGCTTTCTCAAAAAAACACGGTCTTTGCGACTTCACGATACTTGGTCATCCCATCTGATGTTACTAAATTAATAAATTTGTCTTAACTTCGCAACTCTGAGATGCTTAAACATGGGGACCAGACTTAAAACATTTAAAACATATCCTTCTTGGTGTGAATTTCAGTACAGGACTGGCTGTTCAGCCTCTACTCCAGAGTGCAGGGAAGTCCAAATAACAACATGGCTTGTAGTTCTCTCTTCAGTGTCTCGGTTGTATTGAAGGGAGTGAGGAGTACAGTTAATAATTTAGTTCTTTTTCTGGGATGGAGAATCTTGTTATGTAGTGCGGGCTGGCCCACTATTTACTCTGTAGCCCAGGCTGCTCTAAAACTTTCAACAGTCTTCCTACCCAGTGCTGGAGTTACAGGTGTGAGTCACCGCACGGGGCTTCCTTGTTTTCTATGGTTTGTAAAGGCATCCTTCAGTTGTTGAACAATGAATGAATGATAGCATTATTTCACCCATTGTGTTTTTCTTCAGGCGCCTCTGTGGGGCAGTAATCAGCAGGCGATGTCCTTCAGTTCCCAGATTATAGTTGTACACCACAAATCCTGGTTTTTTATTGTTTCCTTTTTTATTTTTTTTAACAGCCTTATTTTATTTTTACGTCTGTGAGTGTTTTTGCCTGCGCATATATCTGCCCCATGTTAGTGCCTGGTGTGCAGAAGAGGGTGTCAGATCCCCTGCAACTGGAGTTACAGTTGTGAGCTGCCCTGTGGTGCTGGGAATCGAACCCGGAAGAGCAACCAGAGCTCTTAACCTTTGAGACATCTCTGCAGCCCCACGGATGGATTTTTAAATGCTTGACTGACAATCATTTCAGTTTGAATCAGAAGGCTGACCTCTGTGGTGACATGGTTGCTGCTCACTGATAATCACAGCACAGCTATCAAGGAAGTTTTCTTGGCCAAGTGACAGTTTACACAAGAAAAGAATGTTGTCAGGTGAAATTCTGAAAAATGCCTGTTAGGGTTGATTGATTGATTGATTGGTTGGTTGATTGATTGTGATGTTGGGGTGTGCCTCCGGCCTATATGTAATCCCTTGTTCTTTGTTTTTTAACCTAAGTTGAAGAAAGTAACAGAGCAAAGGTGGACTCAGAAGAGCAAGGCAGAAGAGATTTATTTTTTTGTGTGTGGCTAGGGGTGTGTCTAGTGCTGTGATAAACAACACCATGACCGAAAGAAACTTGGGGAGGAAAGGGTGTATTTCAGATTACAGTCCCACCTCACAGCCTGTCACTGAGGGAAGTCAGGACAGAAACTAAAACAAGACAGGAACCTGGAAGCCGGAGCTGATGCAGTGAGGCGGCTGTTGGCCTACTGACCATCAGCATGCCGTGGAGGGTGCTGCTTACTGGCTTGCTCATCATGGCCCGCTTAGCCTCCTTTCTTCTCTCACCCGGGACCACCCACCCAAGGCTGGCACCACTCTCTATGGGATGGGCCCAACCGTATCAATCATTAATTAAGAAAATGTCCCATAGGCTTGCCATAATGGGCAATTGAGGTTTCTGTTTCCAGAGTGACTCTAGCCTGTGTCAAGTTGATGTAAAAATTAGCCAGGGCAAGATGGAACCGAAGGCCTGTGCTTGTACATAGAGCTACACCCCTAGCCAAATAATAAGCAGACATTGTGAAATCTGCCCTTTCAGAAGTCAGGCAACTGTGCAGCTGGTTCTGCTAGCAGTTCGTTTCTTATCTCAGTTGTGCCTTTGATTTGTCCTTTATCCATCTGGCTACGATCTTACAGACTGTCACCCTTTGTAGAAGGGACCCTTGCCTCAATCTCTTCTCATCGTACTCATTCTTTAAGGAAATTGGAATCACTGGGTGTGCTTTCTTTAACTTTTCTTCCTGTCTTTACACACTTCCTCCAAACCCCCAGTTTTTATTTAGATTTACAGCTTGCTTTTTTTCCCCTTTCACTTTTCTTTTTCCCTTCAAGGCCAGGTCCCCATACGTAGGTTAGGCTGTCCTTAAACTTATAATTCTTCTGCCTCATCCCCCTACATGTTGTCATGCTGTATAACCTGCTTTTTCTCCTTTTTCTGTAGAATCATTGCACAGATCAGCCTTCTTTTTAAGGTCCTGCCCTTTGCCAATACCTTTGACCCTCCTCTTGACCTGCCTGGAATCTTCAGGGCTCACTCTCCTCCCACCACTCCCTGCCCTTGCAGCCATTCCCTGTGCTTTTCTTCTGAAGTCTTTCCATTGCCTTCTGGCCTCCCTGAGCTATTGTGCTTGTTTCTGTTTATAGAAAGAGGCCTCTGCCTTTCCTTGTTGTCATTCTTTGATCACTTCGCATTTTTCTCATTATTTTGTCAGTTTATTGGGAATGAAAGAAACACACACAGACATCTATATCCAGTTATAAAGTGTAATATAGGTTATGCCTGTGTACCTCACCTGACCTAAGAATGAGAATATTGGGGCTCGAGGAGATGGCTCAATGGGTAAGAGCACATGGACAAGCATGAGGACCATGTAAAAAGCTGGGCATGGCAGTAGTTGCCTGTTAGTTAATGCAGCACTGTGGGAAGTGGGGACAGAGACAAGCAGTACAAAAATCACAATGTGGTTACGTTCTGTTTTCCTTTAAGTGAACAGTTATTATGAGTGTACTTAGAAAAGCATGTTCCCCAATACCCTCACATGATCAAATGTTTTACGTAGTATGTGTGAAAAACCAAATTATTCCCAAGAACCCACACACATTTGTAACTAAGCAACTTGTTATAGATTAACAAAGCGTAAGCATGCAAGGTAATTTTCTCAGCCAGTTACTGACAAGCTACAAAGTTGTAGTTACAAAGAAAGGATCAATTATCTTATTATGTTTCTTAAAATGTAATCTTATAAAAAGTCTTAAAAGAATCACAAATCTAAACTTTTATATAAAACACAGCCAGTCATTTCTACTTTTAATCCGCAGGGTACACATCTACTCATTAACAATTTTTTTACTAAATCATATCAGGAAGCTGAGGGCAAAAATGGATACAAGAAACTAGTCATCACCTTGACCACCCGCAAGAAAGGTATGTCATGTCAGCTAGTTCTAGTTAGTCTGCCATTGTTCTTGTTCCCTGACCTTAAAAAAAAAAACAAACAAAAAAAACCAAAAACAAAAACCAAACAAACCAAAACCCTTGCTCAATTATCAAAAGTGTGCCTTTGTGAACTTTAAATTGTTCCCCATGATTTTCTATATTAAAGCCACTAGCAAAATTATCTTACCTTAACTTTACTAGCAATCTACTTCTCCAAATTCTTTCTAAGGGTGGTGGTTGTTGCTGACAATCTGTATCTTTAAGTTCTTTCTAAGGGTGGTGGTTGAATCGTTATCTTCTCTAGCAGCCATGGTTGAAAAATTCAGTCACTATTATTCTAAGTGCCAATGATACTGCCCAGTGAGGGGCTGGAAGCCCCCTTAGATTGCCACACATTACGAGGATCTCAAGGACAACAAGCAGAGCAAAACACAACACCATGAAGTCCTCAGGACTCAGTCCTCAGGGCTCTGCCTCTTCCAGGCACACCCCTGGAGGCTGTACTAACCACTGGGCTGCATTCCATGAGTTCTAAAGCTGTTTGTTGTTCCTCTTGCATGGGCCACTGAGAAGCAAGTCAGGAAAATATATATACATCACTGTAGTGTGTATTGGCTGACTCGGGGAGAAAAACGAGACAGGGAAGGCTGCTAAGGAGTTGAGAATGTTTGAAATTTCAATGAGTTGTTTTGAGGAAGTGACTTCTGAGGTAATGTGCGCATGAAGGTTCCCTAACTGGTGATGGAATGAGGAGCTTCATATGGGATGCTGGTAGGAGGAGTTTCTAAGACAAGGAAGCAGGTACTTCTAGGTCTTTATTTAAGGAACAGGAAGAGGAGGACGGTCCTCACAGAGGGGACTAGTCTGGAAGTATGAGATCCCAAGAAAAGGGAAAGTGTACTCTTCTTTCTTACAGGTCATTGGAAGGACTTTAGGGTCTGTTCTTGAGTGTGGGGACACCCTGGGATCCTCTCAGGGGACTAATAACTTCCTATTAAAGGGCTTCCGACTTTTGTGTTGAGAAGCCGGAAGTCACTTGGGAATTTTCAGCATTTATGGAGAGACCGGTTAGCTGCCTTTGCTGGTCCAGCTCTTGCCATGTAACTCAGGCTGACTGCTGGGATTACAGGCACCCTTCCAAGGCTTCTTTAGAAGATTTTAAAAGAACACTGCTGGGATGGGCTGGAGGTCTGGCCCCGCTGAGGAGCACTGGCTGCTCTTCCAAGTGAACTGGGCTTGGTTCTCAGCGTAGCACCCACAACCATTCATAGCTCTAGTTTCTGGAGATCTGGCACCCTATTGTGGCTACTGAAGAGATCAAGTGTGCAACAAATAGACATGTAAGCAAACCACTCATGCACATAAGTTTTTTTTTAAGTGCTTGATACTGTTTGTCTTTTGAAGGCTGAACTGACAGGATTTGCTGGACATTTACTCCCGGATATGATAGGAGAGACTCTTTATCAGTAGTGAATTCTGGACCATAGCTAGGACGAATTTCACGCACCAGTGAAAGACTGCAGAAGTGTGTGTGGAGGGAATTGGGAACTCAGTTTTACGAATGCTAAGTTTGTTGTCATTATTAAACATCCAAGGGAGATAGTGACAAAGCATCTGGGTTCCTAAGCATGGAGTTCGGGAGTTGTTGGCTGTTAAGTGGGCCCAGGGAATGAACCTGTGTCTTCTAGATTTCCTTCGTTGGAGTCAGATCTTTGGAAGCAATTAGCTCAAGAGGGTTGACCTAATGGGACTGGTGTCCTTATAACCGAGGCTGGAAAAGGGAAAGGGGAAATGATAAAATTATATCTCATTGCAAAAAATAAAGGAAACTATTAATTTAGAAAGAGGCTCGAAGGAGTGAGTCCTTAGCACTTCTGCCATATGAGGATGCAACTGGGGTACACCTCTTCAAAGTGGGGAGCAGTGCCCAGCAGATCCCAGATCTGCTCACCCCGATCATAGACTCCTGACCTCTAGACTGTGAGAGGTGCATCATCATTCATAAAAGATCCAGCCGGAGTGCTTTCTTATACAGCCTGCTAAAACTAAAGAAAGGTGGTATTTCCACATGATTGGATGAGCTTGCCAGAGAATGTCTACAGTTGAAGAGGCTTATGGGGTAAGCTGGGGGAGGGGCTGGGAGATTCGAGAAGGCTCTGTGGCATTCCAGCACTTTAGCACTGTGGGGCCTATAAGGTTCTAGGGAAGGACTCAAGAGTGGAATGGAATGGGAGAAATCCCAGAAATATGGGTCACTTGGCGGCTGACTGAGGCGGCAAAAGGCAGCCATGAGAAAAAAAAAAAAAACATCAGGTGGAGTCCAAAAAATGCGTTTTTTGGGGGAGGGGGTTGTTTCCATATTTTAGTATATCAGGAAGAGGGGCTGTGGCTAGAAATGGGGCAGGGAATCATGATAACAAGGAAGAGACCAGCGGTGGGAAGTGAGAGGGCTGGGAGGTAGTTGGGCCTCCAGGTGGCACCAGAGACCTCTCAGGTTAGTGGTGGGGCTTGAGCCATAGGCAGGCCTGGAGGGGGCAGTATATCTCATTATCCAGCTCACTCCAAGGTGAGCAGCCATTGGAGGGCAGAGGGGGAGTTCTGTAGGCAGATCCAGGTGCAGAGAGTGGCCAGCGAGGGTCGGACACACAGTGACCTGTGAAATAGCAGGTTGATATTCTAAAGTGTTTCTCGTTTTGTCCTCTTCTGGTCATACCCTTTCTTGCTCACTTTAAATTCATAGCCTCTTTTCATGAATTGTTGTTATATAACATGTGTTCGCGTATATTCCTAAATACATAAATGCACTCTGCTCAGTCTGTATGTTACTTGTATATGTGTTCTCAGGGATGACCATTTGGTGTTGGACAGCCAGTTGGGGCACTCTTCTCTGGGGAGGACTATTACTCCTGTCAGCATTCCTTAGTTGCCTGTGTAAGGGTGAGAACCTCTGTGCTTCCACCAAACCCTCCATCCACTTGAATGTTGTTGTTCTTGTTCAGCTCATGTTTATACAGTCACGTTGTTGAGACTTTATGGGGGTGGCTTCTGATGTTCCTGAGAGACACAGTCTCCCAGCAAACTCACTGGTCCTACTTCTGACAATCTTCTTCTTAACTCATCTGTTCTGGACTTTCGTTTTTTCTAGGCTTTTACTACAATTTCAATTTGTATGTTTAGGTTGTTGACTTCTTGGTTTAACTTTGGCTGAATCTAGAAATTCACATATTTCTTATGTTTTCCAACTCAGTGGAGTACAGGTTTTCAAAGTATTCCTTTATAATCTGAATTTCTTTAGTCTTTTTTTCTAACCTTTAAGAAGGTGGTGCCTATCTCTAAAGCTAAGATGTGTTTCTTGTAGGCCAAAGAAAGATGGATTTTGTTTCTTGATTCCTTTAGTCAGCCTGTGTCATTTGATTGTACAGTTGAGGCCATTGATATTTAAAGTTATTATTTAAATATATGTGTTCATAGTGGACAGGTTATTGTTGGTTAGTTGTTTGTGTTCTCAGTGGTACTTTGCATTTTAATAATATTATGGTGTTGAATTTCTTTCCATAGTCTCTCTGCTATGCTCCTGTCTCTCTTCAGCCCAAAATATTGCATCCTAAGTTTTCTTTAGGTTTGGTTTCTTAAATATTATTTTTTAAGACTGTCTATATCACAGAAAGTTTTTCTTTCTCCTTCAACTATGGCAAATAGTTTTGCTGGGTTTATTAGTCTAGGCTGGCCTTCATGATCTTTTAGAATTTGGAATGCATTGCTCCAGATTCCTGGTTTTCAAAGTTTCCTTTGAGAAATCAGCTGTTATTTTGATGTTTTGTTTTCTTTATATGAGACTTGTGTTTTTTCTCTGCTAGTTTTCAATACTGTTATTTATATCTAGTGTTTATCTGTGATGTGTCGTGGTGATTTACTTGATCTGGTGTATGCCATTGACTTGGGATTCTTTTCCCTCATCTATGCCTAGTAATCCAAAGGTTTGTTTTTTTCCTGGTGTTCTACACCTCATGTATCTTCCCTTCTTTTCTTTCTTTTTTATTTTTTTAACATTTATTTATTTATTTGTATTCCTTCTTTATTTCGTCTAGATCATCTATTTTATCTTAAAGTCCTGATGTTCTCTCTTCCGCTTGACCTATCCTACTTGTAAGGCATTATGTTGAGTTTTCTAGTTGGGCTATTCAGTTTCATCATGTTCTTCAGTATTTCTATGTCTTCATTGAATTTTGTTTTCAAGCCCTCGATTGTCTTCCTCATTTCCATCAGTCTTATGTTTGTGTTTTCCTCTTTCTCTCTCTCTTTCCTTCTTTGTTGTTTGTTTGTTTTGAGACAAGATCTCGGTATTGAGATCTGGCTCCCCTGGAACTCATTATGTAGACCAGGCTGCCCTGCAACTCTGTAGACCAGGCTGGCCTCTGACTCAAAGAGATCTTCCTGCCTCTGCCATCTCCATGGCGGTACCACCGTGGCAGGCTGTTTTTGGTTTGCTGATCATCACTCAGGTATTTTTTTTCTCCTTAAGCTCTTTCTTCATAATATCTTTCATCGAGTTGTTTCTTTGTGTCTGATTTAAACTCCTTGGATTCTTTGATGAGGTTTCTGATTGTTCTTCTAAAGTCTGTGCCTTGGGGCTCATAAAGTTAATTCTCATGGGCAACATTTCTGAAACAGGACTGGTGGATTTTGGATGGGAGATACTGGCTTGATGTTTCATACTGTTTGCATTCTTTTGCTTTGAGATCTGGGCATGTGGACTTGTTTTGTTCTGTGTCTGATATGGACAGAACAAATTGGGGCAGAAGAGAGCATGTGCAAGCGGGTTGGGCCGAGAGGTTGGAAAGGTCTTAGGTGGTATGAATCCAGGTGGACAGATAGAATGTGTGCACCAGTTCCATCCTGGAGTATGGGGTTAGTTGCTGCTGGGTGAAGGTTTTGTGTGGTATGGGATGAACTTGGGAGTTGGCAGGACAGGTCATAAGAGAAACCTAGCAATTGCTTGTGATGCAGGCAGAGGTGGCCAGATTAGGCTGGGACACTGGATGTGGGACCTGGGCTAGATTTGGCAAGATTGGGACAGTGCAGAGAGGAGAGCATCAGTCAGAGTTTTGGGATCTTGTGTCGAGTGTACACCTAACATTTGGCCTCCAGTCTTATTGGCCTGTGTTCTGGCATGAAGGACAGATGAACACTGGGCTCTTAGCTGTGGTGACTGTGCTGTTTGGGAAATGTGCCAGTGTGGGAAACTTGCTGGGCCTCTGTGTCCAGCATGCAGCTTAGGGTCAGATTCTGTCCTGTCCTGTCCTGTCACAGAATCTGAGACTCTTCTTGTGCTTTAGAGGGCTGGCCTGCTCCGCCCCAGGGTCGGTCTTGGAGGCCCTTCCTAGTGAAAGATCTGCTGGGTTGAGCTAGTAATCTTTTTGAGTACTGAAATGTTTTCTTCGCCAGATGTCCCTCCCCCAAAACAGGGCCCTTTTGTCCTAGGGGCTCATGGAAACATGAGCTGCCCATCTGCCTTTGGGGCCCAGGCTTCTCAGCTTGCAAAACAGTTGTTTGGGACAGCAAGGTGTGTGGGGGCTGGTGGCACATATATGTATATACAATTTATGTGTGTGTGTGTGTGTGTATGTGTGTGTGAATTTTGTTTTAGGAAACAGCAAAGATTACATATGGGAATCAAAATACATGTGTGCAAGAAGACACTTCAAAGACCTGTTCTAGAAGGAATGAATAAGAGAATAATGGAGTTTGCCCTCTGGTTTGTGTAAAGGGGACAGAAAAGCCCAATGAAATTCTAGGCATGTTGGTGCATGCCTATAATCCCCCCTGGTCTGTAATGGTAAGTTTAAGGACAGCTGGTAAGACCATGTCAAAAAGAAAAAAAAAAACAAAACAAAACAACAACAACAACAACAACAAAAACAAGAAAGAAAAGAAAAGAAAAAAAAAAGAATCGAAAACCCTAAAGAATTGTAGGTGAGAGCGCTTCCCTGCTTTATACACACAGCTCAACCACTTATTTAAATATGTTTAAGCAGGCTCATGTAATACCTGACATTTGCTCATTAGCACAGATGGAAGATCCTTGTGTTCCAGAGCTTAGTCATTTCTCAGAGTTGAGCACCTATTGGGCAGTGGCCACAAGAGTGGATTATCAGCTTGCAAAGTTGGTGGGCAAAGGGCACTTGGCTCCAAGAATGATGATGAACAGATGATGAGGAAAAAAAATTATATACATACGTACATACATGTATGCAAACATATACATATTATAGGTACACCTAACAAAACCAAATTATCGCACTATGTTATGATAGCTTAATAGAAATCTTTGCCTAGGAACCAGAGGGTTATGTAGATATGAAGGAGTTAAAGTTTTACCGAAGTGTGCTGATTTCTGTCTGCTTGTTAAAGCCCCTACCCCTTTTGCTGGGAAAAATAAACACTGCTTGGGGGAATAATTACCACAGCTATCTTGGCAAAGGTCACACTGCAGATCCTGTTTGCTAAGGAAGGGATCCTTTTACCTGCCAAAGTTTGTAGGCCTTAATTACTACTGATGCTGTAGAACGAAGGGGAATCACAACCTATGCCCTGAGGCAGGTCTGGCCAGCTCCTTTCAATAGGCCAATTAAAAGAGGAAATCAGAAAAAGGAGACTCATTTAATGTGGCTGTGTTGGGAGGTTGCATTGGACCACTTTGTCTTTCTTCCCAGGTTGGCCACATTGAAGTTCAATAACACTGACAAATGTTTCTACACTTGGATTGCTGCTGCAAAACATCGCGGTACAAAAATGCTGGCTCCAGTAAACATTCCTGCGATTCCTTTTGGTGGGCATGGGTCTCAAAGACCACCCCAGTTACCAGACCCATACAAGTTGTGAGAAATGGTGCCGACCTTTACAGAGCGTGTGCTTGGGTCTCAGCTTCTTCGTTAAGAGTTTCTTCTGTCTCTCCGAGTGCAGGTTCTGTTCTTGCTGGTTGGAATTTCTCTGACAGTAAGGGCTGGATACACAGGCAGTTAGTGTAGACTGTAGTGCTGTTGGAATTCCCATAGGCAGCTCGGAGAGAGGCAGGGTGCTTCAGGGTAGTCTGGGAGATGGCATTGGGAGAGAGGACTGAGGTCAGCTGTAAGGGGAAGATGAAAGAGGAATTTGGATTCTGGCTCAAGAAAGTGGCTTTTGCCTGTAAGCTTTGCAATGCCCCCTTTCTCTGTCTTCATTCCCTCCTAATAGAACTACATTTCCATATCATAAATATATTGCAGTTCTGTAAGTCTTCTGCTTAACAGTTTTTCTAGGTTTGCTTGCCCATTGTTCGGGAAGGAGGTCCCAGAATCTACCTCAATATATCACTGAAGCAAGAAACAAAAACAAAAGCCCAAACCCACAGGCACGCATGCATGCCACAGCAGCAACAGAAAGGTGCACTGTCGTCCCCAGGACAAGCTCCAGGCTTTCTGTCCTTCCCAAACTGAAGCTAGCTCACTTTTCTGGTTGTGTTCTAGATCTGGGTGATTATCTAGGAGACACCTGGGACAAGAAAGCATTTACATTTTCTGAAGTTCATGATTTAACAGAATAAAACTATTTAAAAGAATTTAGAACATAAATCCCAGCATACTTCAGCCACCTTTTTGAAAGATCTGGCCCTCAA
The DNA here is from genome assembly GCF_030254825.1 of Meriones unguiculatus. Classification (NCBI taxonomy): domain Eukaryota; kingdom Metazoa; phylum Chordata; class Mammalia; order Rodentia; family Muridae; genus Meriones; species Meriones unguiculatus. The sequence continues at coordinate 14,352,271 of NC_083352.1, read as the reverse complement.
AGATGAGAATCAGTCAGGAGGTACCATGAGACTGAAGGGCAAACAGATGGGTTGGCATGGAGAGCAGTGAATTGTGTTTTACAAAAGGAAGCTTGTGAGTGGCAGCAAAACCAGTGGACTCTAACAGCCTGGGTCAGGAGGCTCAGAGCCCCAGGTACAACACCCTTGTAGCATGTTTCACTCTCCAGGTTTGATCCTCACTCCTGCCTTCCTGCAAACACACAGTACAATCCAAAGTGACTTCATCCATTTATCTGATTGCTCTCAAGCTAGTGTCAAGGATGTCAGGCACATTCCCAGGCCAGGGTCTGATCATGGAGTTCCATACTATTATAATGGTTTTTACTACTTGTGACATGGAGGGAACTATTTTTGGGAAACCAGTCAGGGTAGAACCATAATGGTTATGACTCAAGATGGCTACAGTCAAGTTAGGTTGAATCCAAGTATACATTCCCAGTCACAATGCCGAAGCATTTGTATTTGTAAAGATCTTATATCATCAGGGAAAAGTTAACTGTTTAATAATTCATATTTTAAAAGACCTGATACCCCTGGGAACATTTTTACCTAAATGTCTACAATTTTGTAGTAGCCTAATGGATTAAAGAGATAAGCCTCAGTTATCAACCTGTGTTTCCTCAAGGAAATGCAAGGTTCAGCAAGACTGCAGAAACCTGACATTCTGCTAGCTAAGCAGGCTCTGAGCAGTCTTAGCTGCCGTAGTGTTGGGCTCTGGCTGGAAGGCTTGGGAGCCCAAGCCCTTAGTTATCTTTCCATTGTTAGGCTCTAGCTTGGTCAGTGTTTCTTGGAAATTGAAGCAGGTTCCCTTTGTCCTTGTCTCCTACTTGGGAAGATAAAATAAAATCCATATACGTTTTGGAGGAGTTGACTGAACATGCTTCACAAGTTATAGCGATGTCAGATTCTTAGAGAGGAAAAGAACAGCGAATGCCTTCGGCCAAGTGGACCACTGGTGGGCATGCTTTCCCTCAAAACAAAACAAAACAAAACAAAACAAAACAAAACAAACAGGCTTCTTGTTTGGTGGGTGAGTTGGTTGGTGGGTGGATGGGTTCTTGGGAGGGTTGCTGGGTAGGCTGGTAGGTGGGTTTGTTGGTGGGTAGCTTTATGGATGGGCTGGTTGGTGGGTGGGTTACAATCCTGGAGCTGGAACCCGGGATGGAGCATGCTAAGCAGCTCTTGAGGTCATTTTCAGGTAGAGAGAAGGTGTCATTGTGTGGACCCAGAAGGTCATGGGTTCTAAATGCACATTCTCGTGACCTGAAGGCAGCACACTGAGCTGTGAGGAGTAATGCAGACATGGCTGCTCTGCTCACTGGCTCAGTTCACTCTGCACTGTGTCTTTCACAAGCCAACAGGAGGCGTTGCCAGGATCAGTGTCTGCATGTATGTTCTGCTCATGGAGCTTGAAGACACCTTCCTTTCAGACTCTGAATGGGTCAGGTGGGGGATGGAAATCTGCCTGGATTTCCACAATCTTGTGTGTCTCTGTCTGTTAATCCTCAGGTGGAAAAGCAGGTAGCCTGAGAAGCCTGAATTGTGGATTAGTTCTTGCCACTTGTGCCAATATAAAGGGCGGATGAGCCTTGTTAGCCTGAGTTTTTGCAGTCAGTTCTTACTGAAGTCAAGGGGAAACAAAGCTACAGAAAACATGGAGCTTTCTAACACTTATTTGGGAATGCAAATCATGTTGTTCGGGAAAAACTTCTCTTACCCAGTAGGCTGCCCTGTGCCAGTGCTGGAGCTCTGGGAGAGGCCACTGAAATTATTCCAGGAAAACCCTTACAGCTTGGCACTACAAGGAAGTGCCTGGCCCATCATTTTCATCTCTCGCCAGGTTTCTAGGAGGACAGGTGGCCAGAAGGAAGCTGTGCCTGGCCTTGGGAGACGATTAGGTGCTGAGTTCCTGGATGCAGTGCTTGCTGTTCAGGACTCTGTGGATTGTGCTGGGCCTGCAGTACCCCATACCTGTGCCGGTTAGGTTGGGTGGAGATAAACAAAGCAAACAGGTCCACAGCGGCCCTGGGCTGGCTGCAGACTGAAGACTGCCTCTCCGTGCCTGCAATTTGTCCAGCTGGGAAGGCTGCCTGTCCCTGCTAATGAGCAAGACCCTTTGAAAGCATTTTCCTCAGAGCACCAGAAGTGTGGTGAAGCTGAACTTCGTTAGTGGGAAGGGAAGGAGTGACGATGGACCTGCCAATGGAGAAAGCTCAGGGCAAGGTGCAGCAGCCTCGGGAGCAATCTCTCCTGGCAACTCTGAGTAACCCACAGGTGACATTGCTCTCTGTGAAGAAGAGGTGCTCCTTCAGGAGGAGCTTTGGGCTGGGGGGCTCGGCCAGACCGGAGTCTTCAGAGAATGACTCTCCCCGGCCTGAGGAAGAATTGTCACCGGGTGTTTTAACCAGAACCCTGGAAAGGAGTTCCCAGGTCAGTGCGCTAGAAGACCGGCTGAGAGGCTTGGGGACTGGGACTCAGTTTACACCTGGCTCTGTGTGTGTGTATGTGTGTGTGTGTGTGTGTGTGTGTGTGTGAGTGTGTGGGTGTGTGGGTGTTTGTACAGGGTCATATCGACAGGAGTCAAGTCTATGGGGTTGGGTTAAGGTGCAAGTGTAAAGTTTGGTCTTGTTGCTTTATATTTTCAGGACATTTTGTTAAGCACAAGCTTTCCAAATTACAAGCTAGACAAATGGGTCTTTCTTTCCTTCTATTTGTGATGAGCATACTACACAAATGCTCTCTCCTGTTCATATTCCCAGTTTCTTCCTTTTTCTTGTTTATAAAGTATGTTTATTATTTCGTTGATCTTAGCGTCTGAAATAAACTACTTTAAAAATGTGGCTTCAAAGCAAATAAATGTAACTTTTCTTAGGCCACAGGTCACATGTTCTTGCTGGCGGGGGCGCAGGGGCGGTACAGGATTTGTTAAGAGTGGTGTTTTTAATGACATTTCCTAGTGGGACTGCTTGGTGGTCTATATGGGATTTTTTTTTTCTTGCATAGTCCAGTGTGAGGACTTATCTTTTTATGCTTTTATTTTTGTTGCTTTATTGTGGTTTGTTTTGTTTTTATGCAAGTTCTTACTCTGTGGCCCAGATTGGCCAAAAAACTTACTATATAGTCCTGAACTTTCAGAAATTCTCCTGCTTCAGGGTCCCAAGTGCTCAGGATAACAGCTAGCTATCACCACGCCTGTCCTTGTGCTCACTCATTGAAAATCCCCAAACCAAATTTTGTGAGGGTTTTTATTTTCCTTATTTTTATTGTGTGTGTTTAAGATTGGCGAATGCTGAACACCCATCATACTCTGGTGTTGACTATAGAAATATTTTATTTAAAGATTCTATATTTTGCTCTCATTTCTTTAACCAGAATGCTCAGAGATACTTATGTATTTATTGATCAGAGATGAGGCTTAGCAGTAGATATAGATCTTGGGGCTCCCACACATGCCTCAATTATTATTATTATTATTATTATTATTATTATTATTATTATTAGTTTTTTGAGACAGGGTTTCTCTGTGCAATAGTCCTGATTGTCCTCGAATCACTTTGTGGACCGGGCTGGCCTCAAACTCATGAAGATCCTCTTGCCTCTGCCTCCCAAATGCTGGAATTAAAGGTATATGCCACCACATCTGGCCCATGCCTCAATTTTTAATTGCTTTTCATTTCTGAAGAATTTATAGACATTTCCAAGAGGCTCTTTCCAGGTTTATTCCTGGCCGGGGGTTGAAATCGGCTAGGTTGGATAGCTCTCAGGCAGGCCAGGTGCGGACGCCACTGTGTAGTTCGGTTATGTTGCTTCCCAGAGTCACTGTCCAGGTTTCTTTTTGTAGCTCTTCAAATTAAATTCAGCAGACAGGCAAACTGTTCAATCTTTTAGGACCTCAAAGAACAACAGAGCATTTATCCTACTGCACTGTGTGACTGGCGTCCATGAATCATAGCTGACGTTTACTTCTTTAGCAAGTGCTTAGGACAGAAGGATGGCGAACATTTTCTTGGGGAAAATGCTCAAGCGTTTCTTCAGAATGCCCAGACTTTGTAAACTCAGTCTCTCTGAGGTTTGGGCTGTGATACATCGTAACGGCCAGTGCTCATCTCTGGGCCCAGGGATTCCTCTGAGTCCTGCCAGGGTAGCAGTCCCCCTGAAGGGAAGTTAATAAAGAAGCCTTTGTAGGCACCTTCATTTCACTGTAGGCTGTTGGGCCTGGACAGGTGAGGCTTGGACCCTCGGCATCAGATTGCTCCTTTCAAAGCTGGGAGAGGGACCCTTCCTCATTGTATTGTGAAAGCTCTTTGTGAAGCATTGCAAATAAAAACCCAGGCTTCTATGTAGAATTTACAGTTCTCGTGTATTTAATGGTGTCTGAAAAAGTTTGCGTTATCAACATAATTGTCCGGCAATGTTACAACTCCACTGTGTGTGAGTCTAGAGGGTAAAGGTCAATGTTGGATGTCTTCCTCAGTCATTTTTCCACCTTAGTTTTTGAAGTAAAATCTCACTGAACCTGGAGCTCAGCAGTCAGGCTAGACTAGCTGGCTGCATGGCTCAGGGATCTCTTCTGTCTCCACGCCACTGCTGCAGGGGTTACAGGTGTGTGTGTTGACGTGCTTTTTAAAAATGTGCGTGCCAGGAAATCAGGGTGGTGGTGGCACACACCTGTAATCCCAGCACTCGGGAGGCAGAGGCAGGTGGATCTCTTTGAGTTCGAGGTCAGACAGGTCTACAGAACAAGTGCCAGGACAGCCAAGGCTACACAGAGAGACCCTGCCTCAAAAAACAAAACAAGTGTGTGCTGAGTCAAATTCAGATCTCATGCTTACATGGCAAGTGTTTTGCCAACTGAGGTAAAGCACAGGTTATGAAATTGAGTTAGTTCATTAGAAGAAACAAATTCATGGGAAACTCCCTTCCCAAACACATTTATGATGGAACGAGAAAAATATGGAAAGATAAAGAAGAGAATGGAAGCAATAATTTTCCCCCTACATGTATGCCTAACTGTATGTATATGAATGTGTTTGTGTGCACTCATGTGTATTTTCAGATATGGACCAAAGCTTTGTGCCTCAGCCTCTCAAGCACTGGGATTTTATGTGTGAGCCCAGATACATGCCTGACATTTTTTAACTTAATAGTTTGTGGAACATTCTCTGTTTATATGTAGATACATCTACATTATAGGTTTCTATTCAAGTACCATTTTTAAAATTTAGCATTTTTTTGTAGAAAGAGTTTAATCTTCAAATGGGGAATTTGTAGTAGTTGGTTTATGGTCAGAAGAACCAAACTAGGAACCCATCGTCCTTGACTTGTTCACGGTGAGCAGCATAGTGCATCCAAGCCTGTGCTAGATCAAAGTCTGTGTTCACCGAGCAGTGTGTGTGTCAGTTGCCGCTTACTTCAGTCATAACCTGAAGAGGCGTCCTCATGTGTAACAGCCAAGAAAGCTCAGATTGGTTGGCTAGGTAACAAGTCCCTGAAGGAGTCAGTTCCAGGTCTGATGACAAGCCCCTACTCTCTGTCAACATCGAAATCCTATTTAACATCGTTGATGAGACAGGATTGTCACAGCATGAAGTACTGGAGAGCTTCTGATTCCATGGTGAATGGAAAAGTAGGTTGTAGTTGTCACTTGGTTCACAAAAGACACCAGAAGTTGCTTTGAGGGAAGCATTTAAAATTTGCTTTGGCCCAGTGAGATGGCACTTCCTGCCGAAAATTGTACCAACAACCTTCGTGTAGCCCCCAGATCCTTCTCAGAGAAAGAAGGGAACAAACTCCTGAAAGCTGTCTTTTGACCTGCACATAAGCATGCTATTTACACACACACACACACACACACACACAATCTAATTCAAAAATTTAAATTGCTTTTTAGATTAGTGAATTTGCTTGCTTGAATCTTGTGTTTCTTATTTAACATAGCCTACATTCTATTTTATGACTCTAAGCCAGCTTACTATGATGTGCTTGTGTTATGAACAGAAAGGGGACATTTTCCTTCTCAAAAACATTGGAACAAGCAGCTTTTGTCTGCAGAGGACATTTTCCCCACCACCCTAGGAACTTAGAATGGCTTTCTGCTTCTTTAGATAGAGGTCTAAGCGTAAGAGAGGGACGGAAGAGTGAGCATCTCTCTGTGGCCTTACTCCTTCTTAATGCTTTTTAGAAGTCTTTGTTTTCCTCCTTACCTGGGGAGTGGGAGTAGTTGGGTTCATTGGGAGTTGTTTTAAGTAGGTAGAGAAGTAGAAGAGGGACGTGGAAGAGACTTTTCTACCTACTTAAAACAAACCCCCAGTGAACCCAACTGCTCCCACTCCTTTAACTAGAGTGGGAAGGTAATGGGATTCTGGGAAGAATTGGAGCCCTGGTTGAAAGTCTTAGCTGGAATTAAGGATTCCAGCACTGTTGACATTTGTCCAAGGCCTTTTCCCCTTCTCAGTGAAAACCTTCAGTTTCTAGGATTCTCATCAGAAAGTCCCTGTAGCAGAAAAACATGTCTCAACCCCTTTGGACAACCCTACTTTCTCTTATCAGATTGTAATCCCATCCTGTAATTTGTCAGAAAGAAAAAGATGAAGACTGGGCACTTAGATGGTCCCAGCATCTGTGTGAAAGATAGCGTGCGTGCGAGGGCTGTATAGCATCTGTGATTCCAGTGCTGGGAATCAGAGACTGGGATCCTGTGGCTTTCTGGCCAGCCAGTTTGTCTAAGTCAGTGACCTCCAGGTTCTGGCCTATACACGAAAGGTTTTGTTTTGATTTGTTTTAATTTTAAAAAGAGAAAGAGCAAAGGAATGGTTATTACCTTTTGAGGAAAGTGGTGCATATGCCTAGTGCTAAACCACTTAACCACACTGCTCTCGAGAAGCCCGCGCCTGTGTTTACAGGGGGTACTTTCCATGAGCGCCTTCGAATTTTTAATGCGCGGGAACTCTGCTTCATGTTGGCTTGTATGGGATTCTTTTCTACATCGGGGCCAAGGAGCTAATTTTGCCTCAGCACCTAAGAGATTAAGGGGGTTTCTCAGGCTGCTGCAGGTGACAGCATGGTCTTTGCTCCTGACCCCACTGAGCGTTGCTAATGGAAGTTCTGAGACAGTGGGGAGTGCCACCTGGAGAGGGTACTGCTGTCTTGGTGTTTTTATTCTGTGAATTTGTTTTGCCGATGTTGAAAATAATACATGATATACACGCACAGACAGAGAGAGACACAGACAAGACAATCAGACAGTCACACGCAGAGAAAGTTTGTTGATTTTACTTATTAATTTTACTCACTTGGGCTGGGGAGGTGGCTTAGTGGGTAAAGTTCTTGCTGTGCAACCTTAAGGGTCTAAGCTTGGCTTCTCGGCACCATAAAGCTGGACATACATATGCACTGTGACCCCAGCACTGGAGGTGAAGATAGACAAATCCTGGGGGTGCTCTGGACAGCCAGCTGAATGGCTAGCTCCCAGGTTCAGTGAGAGCAGTAGAGGATGACCCTTGAAGTTCACAAATGACCTCTTTATGCACATACATAGGGAAGCATGCTGTACATAGTACACACACACATGTAACCCTTTTTTAAAAGTAAAATTTTAAGTTTCAAAATATGTATTTAAAAACATTGTTTAGAATACTTAAGGATAACTTAATTGTATGTGCTAATGATGCATGGTGTATATTCCTGTATGCTTGAGACATCAATTCTTCAGAATATTAGATATTGACACCTATCTGTCTGGATGCCTGGGATGAGATCCATTTCTCCTTCCTTCCTTCCTTCCTTCCTTCCTTCCTTCCTTCCTTCCTTCCTTCCTTCCTTCCTTCTTTCCTTCCTTCCTTCCTTCCTTCTTCCCTCTCCCTCCCTCCCTCCCTCCTTCCTTCCTTCCTTTCCCCCCTGAATGCTGAGTACCTGCTCCACCACAGAGCCACACCCCGACTCTGCATGAGGCAATCATTTCCATCTCCCCTCCTCTTGAATCTGAGGTCCAGAGAATTCTGAGGTGAGGCTGAGCAAAGCAGCACCCCTGTCGTGTGCTCAGGGTGGCCCTGGCTCTGGGCTATAGTGCCACCTGTTCCAAACAACAGAGAAATGAATAAACAAGAAAAGATTCTAGTGGATGCTAGCAAACGCTCTTTCTCAGGTTCTCAAGGTACTCTCCCCCGTGAGATGAGTACCTCACAAGCCTTTCCTTGCACACAATTTCCTAGCCTGCTGTCTTACTGCTGGACTGTTGTTCAGACCTTTCAGTGTAAACCTATGCAGATTTAAAGTATGAAACTCAGCAGGAAGGCTCCTTTTTATTCTCTCTGCAAATATTGTGTTAAAGAATGGGCTTAAGAGCACACACACATCGCTTGTCTACACCAGTAGCTATCCAAACAGTGCGTAAAGCTGCCACAGATTGTTCTTGCTATGGGTTGGCTCTGGTAGAATGCTCACGCGGGAGGCCCTAGCTTCATTCAGTGCTGCAACAGAAAAATGAAGGAGATGGTTCTTGGTGGCCAAGTGTTTCATAACTGTCGCTTTGAGAAGCTTTGTCTCATAAATGCCTGTTGTAGAAAACCTGCCTGTCTAGAAGGGATTGAGTGCGGAGTATTGTCTGTCACTGATAAATGGCTTCTAACACTTCCGAAAATCCTTCTGCCAGGAACATGCAGAATCAGCCATGCAGAGACTGAGAGCTGGCACAGTGACCTTGGCTTTGGTATGTTGTAGGCAGAGCTAGGATCAGCTCATGGAGGGTGGTAGAGAAAAAGCTATAGAGCTCTCTTTCTCCAACACACTGGATGGTGGAAGGGTTGTATCTTAGTACAAGGAGGCAGTTTCTACTTTCTGTGATAGTGTATGGAAGTAAATGTTCTTAGATCAGTTTTTAGTTTTTCTTCTGTTCTTGATTCCTTTTCAGCTGAATCGGTGTTTAATCATTGTCAACCACAATCAAGTTGCTGTTCTAGGCCTATGTTACATTCACATTTATTTAATCTAAACCTTTAGATTAGTGAGTGTTTAGAATGGTAATCCATGTGCATTGCATATAAATTATGTAGTGAAAATTACTTCCTTGTACCCCTTGTAGGCTTCCCTTCTCAGCTGCCATCCTCTTCACACAATATTAGTTTCTTAGGCCTCAAGGGTTAAGGTTCAGTAGGAGGTGTGAGACTATTTAGTCCACGTTGCTCCAAAGGATTTTTCTGAGGTGTTGGAGGAGAGGAAGGTGGAGCAGGGGAGGTAAATGTTGAATGGAGGGGGCTGACAATCCCAGGATTTCCAGGGACCTAGCGTCTAAAAGTTTAAAGGTGCTTGGGTTTATGGGCTTACATAGGAGGGAACAGACTTTTAGGGGGACCAGTGGGAGGAATTTGGTTCAGTCTAAACGCAAGTGTGTGGATAGTTTAGTTAGGGAACGTTTTAATGTACAATTCTTGTGCTCCACTTTGCCAGAGGATTGAGATTGGTGTGGAATGGGTAGGTCTTCCTTTGATGTTAAAGAATGTGCTTAGAGATTTGGAGACTATATTTGGGGGCTTCAACTAAGCCTATAAATCTATCTAGTAGGACAAGAAGATAATCTATACCTTCTGGATGGAAGCATTTGAGTTAAGTGTATCCGCCAGCCAGAAGCTGGGAGAGACCAGCCTACCTGACAGGTCTGAAAAAGGAGAGACTTGGGGTTAGTGGTTTGAGAGGCTTTGTAAACAGAGGAGACCTATTGTAACAGTTGTCTGTCCTGTGGGGACAGGTAATCCCCTGTTCCCAGGAACTGAGTGAGGGCCAGAGGCCTGTGTGGAAGAGATTATGTAGAGTTAAAAAAAGTTTTTTGTTTGAGAGCCTTGGGTAAGATCAATAGTTGATTTTGATAGCACCATGACCCATCCCAGTAGCCATCTTGGGAGGTAATTTTGTCTTGCTCTGCTGTAGTAACGGAAGCAGTGTTAGTTTTAGAAGGGTGAATGTGTGGGAACTTGTTTAGCATATTCGATCAGCCAAACTATTACTGGTAGAAGCATTGGGAACCTGGCTGATGTCCCCTGCAGTGATTGAAAGTGGCTAGTTCGGGCTTCCAGGCTGCTTGTAAGAGTTTGTGTAGAAAGGTGCCATTTTGAGTTGACGTGAAGAAGCCTTATTCCCAGCAGATGACTGCATCAGGGTATGCCATATTGCATGCGTATTTGGCGTCTGTGTACAGGTTGATCATGGTATCTTTAAATGGTAGGAGGGCTATGAGTTTAGCATGTTAGGCTGTGGATGAGGTATGAGTGATATGCTATAGCATGTGGCTTTGTATGCTTGGGGCATATGTTGTATAGTAGCATAACAAGCCCTTTTTGCCCCTTAGAGGAGCACGCGTCTGAGAACCAGTTGGGGATATTAGGTATTGTTTGATCTATTGTCTTAGTTAGTGTTGTTTTTCTGTAAAGAGACACCAGGCCAACTCTTGTAAGAGAATTTATTTGGTGCTTAAAATTTCAGAGGTTTAGTCCATTATTATCATGGTGCAAAGCTTAGCAGCATGCAGGCAGCCATGGTGTTGGAGAAGTAGCTGAGAGTTCTACATTTGGATCCACAGGCATCAGGAACAAAGAGACACTGGGACTGGCTTGGGCTTTTGAAACCCCAAAGTCTACCCCAATGGCCACAGTTTATCCAACAAGGCCAAAGCTCCTAAACCCTCTCAAGTACTGTCACTTTCTAATGACCAAGCATTCAAATAGATGAGCCTGTGGAGGCCGTTCTTTTTCAAGCCACCACATTCTATTCCTTGGCTCCCATAGTAAACACACTATTATGCAAAAAATACATTCATTCCAACTTCAAAGTCCCCGTAGTATGTCACAATACCAACCATGTTTAAAAGTCTAAAGTCCAAGTCTCTTCTGAGGCTCATGGCAACCTCTTAACTTCAATACCCTGTAAAATCAAAATCAAAAAGCAGATCATATACTTCTGACATACAATTGCACAGAAGGTACATTACTATTCCAAAAGGGTGGAAAGGGAACATAATGAAAACATACTGGACCAAAGGTCTGAAAAACCAGATGGACGAACTACCAACTCTGCATTTCCATGTCTGATGTCAAAGAGCTCTTATGATCTCCAACTCAGTTTTGTTGACCGCAACGCACTTCTCCCTCTTGGGCTGGATCATACCCAGCCTGCAGCTTTCCTTGGCAAGCGTAGCCTGCCACTCTGCCATCTCCAGCATCTTGTAGTTTCTAAGGCAGGCCTTCAAAGCTTCAAGCAAGGGCCTCTCTGGGTCTCCCTGAAGGTACATACCTCCCTGACACATACCTGGCCTTAGTGGTTTTTCTAAACTGTGGGGGCAGAGTCCACAACCACTTTCTTCTGCCCTCAACTCTAAAGCCAGAACTGTGTGGCTAAAGCTGCCAAGTTCTGCTGCTTGCTAGTGCTGGAACATGGCCTCCCTGTTCAATTACATTTGTACCAGATTTCTGTTTTTTGATGGTTTCCTTCACTGTTTAAGCTTTTTTTTCTAATTCCTTTTCACAAGTTGGAAGCTTAGATGGATGGAATCTTGCCCTGAGGTCACCACTCCTTTATCCCATTTGTCATCAGGCTTCTCTTTAAGCTTTTTAATCTCCTTGGACACTGGACTTAACTCCATTACACTTCTTGGTACTTATTTTCTCCTCAAACTATACATTTTGCATTTTTCCTTACTCAGCTTTCTTTTTCTCATTACAGTTCTTCATAAGGGTGAGCACTAATAACCAAGACAGTCAACCCTAGGCTATCTTGAAATCTCTGCCAAAGTCATTAATCCAAAACTCTTTAAGTTAGCCTCAGAAATATTTTTTTTCAGACAAGGGCAAAAAGCAGCATATCTTTGCCAAAATATTACAAGAATGGTCTTTAGGCCACTTATTAATATTCTTTTACTATGAAATCTGAGCCAGGTGGTTATAATCTACATTGCTCTCAGCACCGCTGTCTTTCACTAGGATGGCCTGTTAAACCCCACTTAAAGCATTCAGCTTTTTTCCTAATCCAAAGTCCCAGCAAACAGCATGATCCGTTGTCACAGCAATGCCCCACTCCTGGTACCAACTTTGTCATGGTCATTTTTCTATGCCTAATCTCAGTGATACAGTTCCTCCAACAAGGCCATCCCTCCTAATCCCTCTCAACTAGCACTACTCCCTGATAAGCAAGCATTCAAATATATGAGCCTATAGGGGCTATTCTTATTCAAAGTAGTGCATGTATACTGAAAGGAATATAGGGTGAAGTCTACTATGGAAGTACAAGAATGAGAGCCAGAAGTTAATGATGAAAAGGAGACATCAGGGAGTTAAGGGTTGAGGGCTGATCATGAATACAAGAAGCTGTCAGGGTCTGTGAGGTGGGAATATATTGTGTGAATACAGGAAGGGGAGAAGGAGAGAAAGGCTGTGTTGATGAGTAGATAAAATTGTGAGAAGAAATGAATATGGAAAAGAAAGATACAGGTCCTTTTTTATAGTAGGGAAAGGAAGATCTTGAATTAAAGTTGTGTGCTGAAGAGATTTGCATCTTTGTTGTGGAATGAGGGTTTATTATCCTACATAGATAATGGAGGCTTGGTGTCCCCTAGCAGAAAGGAGTTAAGAAGTATGGTAGTCTAACAGACAAACAGAAGTAGAAGGGCTGCAGAAAATAGGAGTCAAATGTACCAAATTCAGGCCAGTAGTTCTGGTTATCAAGTGGATATTGAGGCTAGATCTGAATGGAAAATTGAATGAAGCAGTGAATATTAAGATACAATTTGAGGCCCAATTGTTTGAAATTCTTTAGAAGGCAAGCCAAAGGGTTATCTTAGGGCACAGAGATATTGGGATATTGCCCGTGTTGTAGGTCTAAATGGGACAGGGCTACTCTGGAGTGTTTCCCAGAGCTGGACATTTCTCTGGGATGCAGTTCCTGAGAGTTTCTTAGGCATCCCTAAGGGAACTGTTGGGAGGAGTGAAGTACTCCTCGGCTCTGAAACCAAAGTAGTCTGAGTCCCAGTTGCCACTGTTAAATGATAGGGCCCTTCAAGCTGAACAGGAGAGTGGATGGTGTTGAGTGTAGCTCCAGAAAGGACAACAGTGATCTTTTTGCAAGCTGAAGGTCAGCTTAGAGGATAAGAAAAAGAGTGAGTTTACCACTCCTGCCAATAAAGAGTGAAACCCAAACCATTGCTCTGTTCACCTGGCCCTAGATGGGCTGAGGTGGGCTTAGCTGTTGTGAACGCCAAGGCAAAGTGGCTCTTGGGAAGCTAAGGAAAGATGAAAAACGAGATAGAGTATTGGATAGAAGCCTGGAAAAAGAGGCCTGGTGGGACTGTAACACCTCCCAGGAACTTTTTTTTTCCTTCACCTATGGCAGATAGTTCTGCTGGATACTGTAGCCTAGGTTGGCAGTTGTGGGCCTTTAGAACTTGCAATGCTCTGTGCAGCTTTTGGCACTGAGAAATCAGCTGTTGCTCTGATGGGTTTTCCTTTATTTGTTGCATGTGTTTCTTTTCCCTTGCACTTTCTTTCTTCTGCATTCTTAGTGTATTGCTCTGGTTATTTTCTGTTCTGGTCTTGTCTATTTGGTGTTCAATGTGCTTCTTGTATCTACAGGAGTATGTCTTTCCTTAGTTTGGGAAACTTTTCTTCTATGATCTTTGTGAAGATCTGGTCTATACCATTGACCTGACATTCTTCTCCCTCATCTGTGACTAATTTGAAGGTTTTGTGTTCCTACAATGTCATCCATGTTCTTTCCCCATGCTTTAATTTATTTTTGCATATTTTTTGCTTATGTGGTTGGTCTGGATCCTCTACTTCATCTTTAGATCCTGATAGTCTATCTTCTATTTGACCCATTCTACTTATAAGTTTTCCCCTGAGTTTTCTGGTTTGGATACTGAGTTTTTCGATTCTGTCTTTGTAATGATTTGAATCAGTATGGCTCCCATAGGATCATCTATTTGAATGCTTGGTCTGCAGTTGTTGGAATTGTTAGAGAAGGATTAGGGGATGTAGCCTTGTTGGCAGAGGTATATCAGTGGGGGTGGGCTTTGAATTCATTGATGAAGATTATGGTTGTTCTTCTAAGTTCTGTTTCTTGATGCTCATCTAGGTAATTCTCACTGGAAAACTTTCTTTAGGACTGGTGGGTTTGGGTGTGGCTAGAGTACTAATTTATTTTTCATATTTGTGTTTTTGTCATGACACCTGTGGCATGTGGACTTTTTTTTGGTTAATTTTGTGTCTGATATGGACACAGCATTCTGGGACAGAGCACAGGATGTTTGGGCCAGGCTCAGGTTAGAGTTTCAATATGGTGTGGGTAGGATGAAGGCAGGTGGACAGCCAGGCTCTGGGCTGGAACACAAGGTGCATGTTCTGGTCTAAGCCTGGAGATTAGAGCTGCAGTGAGCTGGTCTGCCTGGACTAGGAGGGAACACTAGATTTGGACCTAGGCTGGATCTGGGGATGGGGGAAGGTATGGGAGGAGCTGGTAAACTTACCAGGGTGGCTTCCAGTGCAGATAGGTGAGATAAGACCGAGCCGGGAAGTTGGATATGGCTCAGGAGGGGTGAAATCACGCGATAGGAAGAAGGGTCTGGGCTGCTGCGCAGGGCATGTGCTCTGACTGACACCTGGAGATAGGTGGCAGCACAAATGGTGCTGACCAGACCAGCTGGGCACTCACTGGCCGTGGGGCCCAGGCTGGAACTAGGGCTTGGAAATGGTGCCTACAGGGGAACATTGGGTAGCTGCCCCCTGCTTTGTCCCTGTGCAAGTTGTACAGAACCACTGGGCTCCATAGGAGTTGTGTTGAGTGGGTATTTCAAGCTTTGTTTCCTGTTACCACAACTTGTCAGGTGGCTGGTCAGCTCTTTGGGGCTTAGGAGTCAGTCTTTGGGCAATTTGCTGTTGATGCTTAAATGGGTTTTCTGGAGAAGTTCCAGCCCAGCTCAGGTTCAGTACGATATTCTAAGCTGACCTTCTGTAGAGTTAAAGGACTCTTACAATCTTCAGGATCCTATGGGATGAGCTCGTGACTCTTCCTCAGGCAGTGGGTGCCTATGGAATTGGCAACACAAGTGTAAAACCCCCACCAACTACACTTAGTTTTAAGGATAAACTTGTTTGTCATTTCCTTGCCTTTTAGATCTTATCTAAACTTGGTTTGCCTGCACGTCCCTGGGAACATGCCATGAAGCAGAGCTTCGCCTTTGACAATGTTGGCTACGAAGGGGGTCTGGACAGCACCTGCTCATCCGCAGCCAGCACCGGAGTGGTTAGCATCCTAGGCATGACCTGTCATTCTTGTGTCAAGTCCATCGAGGACAGGATCTCTACCCTGAAAGGCATTGTGAGCATTAAGGTTTCTCTGGAACAGGGCAGCGCCAGTGTCAAATATGTGCCGTCGGTTACGACCCTACAGCAGATTTGCCTGCAAATTGAGGATATGGGCTTCGAGGCCAGCACTGCAGAAGGAAAGGCTGCCTCCTGGCCTTCCAGGTCTGCCCCATCGCAGGAGGCAATCGTCAAGCTCCGAGTGGACGGCATGACCTGTCAGTCCTGTGTCAGCTCCATCGAAGGCAAGATCCGGAAACTGCAGGGGGTTCTGAGAATCAAAGTCTCCCTCAGCAACCAAGAGGCAGTCATCACCTATCAGCCGTACCTCATTCAGCCGGAAGACCTCAGGGACCACATCTGTGACATGGGATTTGAAGCTGCCATCAAGAACAGAACAGCCCCCCTAAGGCTGGGGCCAATCGACATCACCAAGTTAGAAAGCACTAACCTAAAGAGACCAACCTTTTCTCTTAACCAGAATGCCAATAACTCTGAGACCCCAGGGCCCCAGGGGAACCGCACGGCCACCATCCAGCTGAGAATAGATGGGATGCGCTGTAAATCATGCGTTTTGAATATCGAAGGAAATATAGGCCAACTCCCAGGGGTTCAAACTATTCATGTGCTCTTGGAGAACAAAACTGCCCAAATACAGTATGACCCTTCTTGTATCACCCCCACGTTGCTACAGACGGCTATCGAGGCACTACCACCTGGGCACTTTAAAGTTTCTCTTCCTGATGGGGTAGAGGAGAATGAGCCCAAGAGTGGTTCTTGCAGTCCTTCCCCAGACCCCTCCCAGAGCCAGCAGGAGCAGGGCCCAGGCAGTACCTCGGCCCTTACCATCACTGGCCTTACCAGCGCATCCTCCGTTCAGACCGTCGAATGCATGCTGGCCCAGTGGAAAGGTGTGCAGCAGATATCCATCTCTTTGGCAGAAGGGACTGGAACAGTTCATTATGATCCCTCAATGGTTAGCTCAGATGAACTCCAAATGGCTGTAGAAGACATGGGATTTGAGGTGTTTGTGAATTCTGGTACGTCATTGTCTCAGGTTTGAACTGTGTTGGGGTCATCACTTGATGTCTCTTGAAAGTACTTGGAAAGTTGTGTAGGTGGGCCCTGTTCACCACTTCGCACGTTGATAGTTATAGCAAGGTTTGGTCTGCAGCAGGATAGAGAAAATGGAATTTTCAGTTGCTGCCTCTCACGTAGCTGACACTCATGATAGATTCTTGATTTGGGCTTTTTTTTTTTTTTTTTTTTTTCAGACAACTCTGCATTCTAAAACTAACATTGTAAGACTATTAAACCCTTCTCCTGTCCCAGTTGTGACAGGAAGTCGAGAGGTCAGAGGCACTGTGTGGGGTCAGTTGGAATGAGAGCTGTGTGTGGAGGGAAATGGCCCTGGAGGAGAAGCAGAGCCCAGGATGAGCCCTTCCCTGATGGTGAAGGACAGTGCAGAGCCGGGGGTGTAGATTTGAGTGGTGCAGCTCTCGGTGAAGAAAGAGTGAGATGAATTAAGTGTGGTTAAGAGTACGCGTAGCATTTTCCAGATGGCAACAGCGGAGAGGGTGGTTTCTTACATGAACTCAAGAGGCCATGGAAGCAGAGGTGAGCAGCAGCTGCCAGGATTACCTAGGGAAAGTAGGAAAGTAGGAGCCCAGCCTTTGTCAGGTGGTTGGGGAGACTTTAAGTAGAGCAGGGGGGTGAAGAGCGGAGCAGAGATAGCATGTACCAGAGAGGCTCCCGATGAGGAGGGATGGGGTACTTGCTTTCTTTTCTTTCCCTCCCTTATCATCCTCCCTTACACCCCCAAACCCCCTCCTTTAAAAAAAAAAA
The DNA here is from genome assembly GCF_030254825.1 of Meriones unguiculatus. Lineage (NCBI taxonomy): Eukaryota > Metazoa > Chordata > Mammalia > Rodentia > Muridae > Meriones > Meriones unguiculatus. Next base: position 14,335,067 of record NC_083352.1, on the reverse strand, counting down.
AACAAAAACCCACGGTCTCACCTTGTTGCCTAGGCTATTCTCAAACACTTAGGGCTTACGTGATCCTGAGCACAGTCTACTGAGTAGGGGACTCTACGCTGGCTGGCGTATTTGCTGAGGGGACATGTGAGTGGTGGCAAGCACCTTGTTTCCCTAATCTGTAAGTTGGGCTAGAATATAGCAGCCACAGAGCCTTCTTCCTGGAACCTGCTGCTGCTCCTGAGTGTCCGTGCTGGCCTGGGAGCTACTTACAGAGCCAGGGCTTCTGGACTTGTTTCCACTGAGCTGTGTCCTTGAAAAGACCGCTCTGTTAGGACACTTGACTGACTCCCCTCTGTACGCACCAGCCCCCGCAGGTGCAGCACGGGGAGCGCAGTGGCCCCATGTTTTGTTCTTGTCCAAGCATTGTTTTGTTTTCTCACCACATTAGTTCTCCACACCCTGGAAAGAATGTGGTGTGTGTGTGTGTGTGTGTGTGTGTGTGTGTGTGTGTTTAAACAAAGTCAATAAAAGAAAATAGCAGAACAGTAAATCTTTTACTCTTTCAATGGTACAGTCAGATTATTGGCAACAAAAGAGAAGTGACCATAGAACTTCAGGTAATTGAACTTGACTGAGTAAGCATAGGAAGAAAAGAACTAGTTTATATTAGGTAGAATTATAAGGCTTATACCCACTAGGGCCAAGAGATGCTTAGAGTATGGGATCTAATGAATAAAAATATAAACACCCAGCTGAATTTCAGATAATTACCCAATGATTCCTTTTGTATAAATATATGAGAATTGAAGATATGTTTACAGTAAAGAAGACTGACCTTGATCTGAAATTGAAATTTACCTGGATTTCCTGTATGGGCAATTTTCATTTAGGTTAAACTGCAGTGAGCTTGCATGTACTGTTTGCATGCTGAAGAGCTGTTACATTCTAGGATCAGTGGAGGTTACCAGGTAGCAGAAAATGAACAACACATCCTGACAAATGTGATTCAATCAGAAGGAAACCTGAGAAGCCATAGGCCGTTGTCAGTACAGGTGCCTGCTACTCATCCATCCCCTGCGCTTGTGGTTTAAAATAAATGGTAGTCAGTCATCAAGTCATGCTCTTCCCATTTCGCATACACTTAAGGGTATTATGTATTATCGGAGGGAGTGATGAATGTGCTTCTTGGATGGTGTTTGTCTTAGTCACTGCTCTATTGCTGTGAAGAGACACCGTGACCAATAAAAGAAAGCATTTAATTGGAGGTTTGCTTATAATTTCAGAGTTCTAGTCCATATTATGGTGGAGAACACGGTGGTAAGAAGATGGGTGTGGAGCTGGAGAAGTAGCTGGCAGCTATATTCTGATCCACAGGCTGAAAGATACTAGGCTTGGCGTGGGCTTTTGAAACCTTAAAGCCTACTCCCAGTGACACACTCCTCCAACAAGGCTACACCTCCTAATCCTTCCTTACCAGCTTGGAACTAAGAATGCGAATATAAGAGCCTGTGGAGACCTGTGAATGTAGAACCTTAAATGCCAAAACAGGCATTATATGTGTGATGAAACAGTGGATCTTAGGTAGGAAGATGCTCAATTATCCAAGTGGACCCAGCCATGTCCCATTGTCTTTAGAAAAAGTGGAGAACCTTTCCTGGCTGGACTAGATTGATGTGACAACTAAAGAGATATTTGGGATTACTAATTTTGAATATGGGAAAATGGGGCTGGGAACCTGAGAATAAACAGATTCTCCAATTGAGCCTCTTGAAGGACGCAGTGCTACCGATGCCTTGATTTTAGCGTTGAGTAACTGACTACAATACTCTAGTGATCTTTAAGCTATTAAGTTTATGGAAATTTGTTATGGTAACAGCAAGAAGCTAATTTAATGTCTTTTAGAACCAGAGAAGTACTTACCCGTTAGAGTTGTGTAACTTATTCTCAGTAAGTTGTAACTAAAAACAAAACAAAACCAAGCAAACAAAACATAATGCTGTCCTGGCACATGATTAGATAGAAAAGCTCAGTAGATATTACAGAGCCAAGAGGCAGCTCCATGCAAACATGGTCTCCCCATTCATGCCACTGGGACTCTGTGGAGAAGATGGCAATCTTTTCAGGCTATCCAAGAAGATTGTAGCTGGAAAGAAAGTAATCGCGACCATTACTTTATATGCTACATAAGAAATAATTAAAGTTTATTGCAGGCCTGACTGTGGGAGTTTACTAAAACCTGTAGGAGGACCAGGGAGGTAGCGTAGCAGGTACAATGCTTGCTGCACAAGTGTGAGAACTGGGTTTTAGGTTCTTATCACTGACATTTGGGCAGGACTGGTGTTCCGCTTGTATTCTCAGCACGTGGAGAGTAGAAACAATGGCTTCCCGGAGCACACTTGCTGTGCCACGGAACCAGCAGGTTTTGGGCTTAATGAGACATGCTACCTCAGTAAAGAGTGATCTAAGAACACAGCTAACTGCAGCCTCTGTCCTTTCTATGCATGTGTACTCATGTGTACCCTAAATGTACACCTACGTGTACCCCCACATATACATATGTAGACATGTGATATTAACCGGCATCCTCCTCATGTTCTCATACCCAAGAGTGCCCCCAACATATGTAGACACGTGATGTCAACCTTTGTCCTCTACATACATGTATATCCATGTGCACCCACACTCACATGTGTGCCCACACACATACTCATGTGCACACGTACACACACATGCATGCACACACATGGGGAGAGAGAGAGACAGATCACATGTACTACAAAGAAACCTAGTATCTTCAGAGGAAAATTCCATAAATATTTTTGCCAAGTTGAAGTAGAATCTATTGAAAGAACTAAACATTTAAAAAGGTTGATTTCTATTAATATAAAAGCTTTGACATCAGAAGGATGACAGCACAAAACACAGGCTTGGAGGAGACATTTGCAGTGCTTGTCACTGACAAAAGAAAATGTCACTTTAAAAGATCCAGGAGGGAGAGGCAGTGTTGGAGATACCAGTCCCCATGTTCCTTCCCACGGAGCTTTAATCTGAACATGTCATGCTCGAACCTCCTATTGTCACAAGCAAGATTATGTCTTGCTTTCTAATTATTTCTCACATTTTATTATAGGAAACGTTCCTATTAACCATGTCAGAAACTCCATCCCTGGGAACTCTATGCCACAAACCGTGGGTGATATACCGGGGTCTGCGCAAAAAATGGGTTCCACAAACCACGATCCTGGCCACTCGTCGGGTACCCCACAACCCGTGGGGACAGCAGTACCACAGAAGTGCTTTGTACAGATCAGAGGCATGACCTGTGCATCCTGTGTGTCTAACATAGAAAGGAGTCTCCAGAGACATGACGGTAAGGGGCATGCAGCCATGCTGAACTTGGAAATACTTTGTATCAGCTCTCTGACTGTATTTATCAATAGCCCTGAGGATCTGGCAGCTAGCTCATCACATGAGAATGTTGGTGTTTGTGTAATGTCCCTGTATGGTTGGCATTCAAGAATAACTTCTTAAGAAGCAGTTATTTTGTAGAGTATATCTCTGAGTGCATTAACCATGAAAACCCATTTGAAGGTCATGATATGTTCTATGGAAAGATTTCTCAATTAGCTTTTCCCAGTAATATTCAGTCTCCCACCCTCATCCCATCAATCCCTCGCTAGACAATGAAACACCAGACTGTGCTTAGAATTGCCAGTTTCAGATACTCTTGTCCTCTTGACTCCAGAAGCTAGAAATTCTGGGTTTGCTGGGTTTGCCTTCCAGATGATTTGTTGTTGTTGTTGTTTTGTTTCTTGAGACAGTTTCTCTGTGTACTCCTGGCTGTCCTGACTTGCTTTGTAGATCAGGCTGGCCTCGAACTCACAGAGATCTGCCTGCCTCTGCCTCCCCAAGTGCTGGGATACAGGCGTGTGCCACAGTGCCCGGCTTCAGATAATGCTTATAATAATTGCTTCTTAAACTTGAAAGTGCAACCAAATCTTGTCCCTGTTTCTGTTTGGAAACATTTTGGTGGTGATTCCACCTGCACCAGGGCCAACCCGGTGGCTGCAGGAGGCTTCTGCTCTGACTCCTGGCCCTGTACCCACCTTAACTTGGGAGCTTTTTCAGCCTTGTGTTCACTCTTTAAAAGTACCGCAGCTCTTGCTTGGGTCGTCGCCCTAAGTGGAGATGTGTTGCAGGAGGACCTCTGGCAACTGTGGTCTGGCTGCAGATAAATTAAAATGTGATGTCATAGCACCTGTGTTTCTGCTCCTGACTTGAACTTCTCGCTTCTATCTTTTATGGCATAAATTTTTCAAGCACATCATGCCTTTCATTTTTTCTTCTTCTTAAACTAACACAATAGTATTAGCCAGAGGGTCTGTAGGTTTTTCACTTTTGGAAATCATCAAAAGCCTGAAAAGAATAAATAAAACCACATTTGGAATTTTTTCTCAAGTGTACAACAAGGGCATTTGCTCAACCATGTTTGTAGCAGCTTTATTTGTAATAGCCAGAAGCTGTTCCTCAGTTGAGGAATGGATACAGAAATTGTGGTACATTTACACAATAAATACTACTCAGCAATTAAAAACAAGGAAATCATGAAATTTGCAGGCAAATGGTGGGATCTAGAAAAGATCATCCTGGGTGAGGTATCTCAGAAGCAGAAAGACACACATGATATCTATTCACTTATAAGTGGATATTAGACATATAATATAGGATAAACATATTAAAATCTGTATACCTTTCCTAATTAAGATGGAGGAGCCTGGGTAAGATGCTCAATCTTCATTCAGAAAGACAAATGGGATAGAAATTGGAAGGTGAAAATAAGGAACAAGACAGGAGCCTACCCACAGAGGGCCTTTGAAAGACTCTACCCAGCAGGGTATTAAAGCAGATGCTGAGACTCATAGCCAAACTTTGGGCAGAGTGCAGGGAATCTTAGGAAAGAATGGGGAGACAGACCTGGAAGGGTCTGGAGCTCTACAAGGAGAACAACAGAACCAAAAAAAATGGGCTTAGGGGTCTTTTCTGAGACTGATACTCCAACCAAGGACCATACATGGAAATAACCTAGAACACTTGGATAGAGGTAGCCCGTGGCAGCTCAGTCTCCAAATGGGCTTCCTAGTCAGGGGAACAGGGGCTGTCTCTGATATGAGCTCAGTGGCTGGCTCTTTGATTACCTCCCCATGAGGGGGGAGCAGCCTTACCAGGACACAGAGGAAGGCAATGCAGACAGTCCTGATGAGACCTGATAGACTAGGGTCAGGGGGAAGGGGAGGAGGACCTCCACTATGAGTGGACTGGGGAAGGGCATGGGAGGAGATGAGGGAAGGAGGGCAGGATTGGGGGGGGATGAGGGTGAGGCTGCAGCTGGGATACAAAGTGAATACGTTATAATTAAATATTATATTAAAAATTAAAAATCAAAACAAAAACAACAACAAAAAAAGAAATTTCAAGTTTTCCCTTGTATATCAGAAAGGGAATGAAAAGTGTGCCCTTTCTATGATGCAACTTGCTCGGTGTGCATCCAACAGTGGACTAGAGTTCAGATCCCTTCTAAAGGCTTGCCGTCCCCAGGGGCTGGATGGGCACTTGCAATCTCATATCTACCAATTTAGTCTGACTTAACAGGTCCTCAGATAGCTCCTGTGCCCATTAATGTCTAAGAAGGGCTGTTCTGGAACAGTAGCTCTCTGACCTGGCTCTACCTGAATCCCCTGATTAAAGGGGCATTTGGTACCTATCATGGGAAATACTGAGCTGCCAGGTCTGTGGTAGGAGAGGAGCCATCAAAGTTGTCCCTGGTTCCCTAAGTGATGCTCATGCCTGCCAGTTTTGACAGCCATGGCTCTAGAGGGTTTCTTCGTTAAATCATGCTGACAGTATTGGCCCAGTTGCTGTGCCCAGATTCACACTTGTCACCCGATGGTTCCAGGCATTCTCTCTGTGTTGGTGGCCTTGATGTCAGGAAAGGCTGAGGTCAAGTATAATCCAGAGGTCATACAGCCACCCAGAATAACTCAACTCATCCAGGACCTGGGCTTTGAAGCAACAGTCATGGAGGACAACACAGTGTCTGAAGGTGACATCGAACTGATTGTAAGTATAGTGGCTGTCTCATAGTGTGGCGGCTCTCCCCCTGTGGACTGTGCATGACCCCTTTGGGGGAGGGTAGTGTTCAACAGCCCTTTCACAGGGGTCGCCCAAGACCATCAGAAAACACAGATATTTACATCATGACTCATAACAATAGCAAAATTGCAGTTGTGAAGTAGCAACAAAATAATGTTATAGTTGGGAGGTCACCCCAACATGAGGGACTGTGTTAAGGGATCGCAAGATCAGGAAGGTTGGGAACCACTGCCCTGAGGAGTGCGGGTAAAGGAGGGTTTAGGGATGAGTTTATGACAGGTGCTGTCCTTATATTTGTTGGCTGCTGGGCAATATGCTTTGTTCTGTTTGACCGAAGTGTTTCGTGTGTGAAGGAGGACTGGTTGTGTCAAAGAGCTACAGGAGGCTGTCCTATTTAGTATACCCAGGGTCGGAAGGGAAAGACAGTGAAGTGAAGCTTACAAGAGTCAAGAAGGCACAAATAGCAGGCTTTGTTAAGCACGGTAAACAGGAAGGCTTGTGGCACAGTTCTTCACATCTAAAGCTCAGTTATCTGCAGGCATTTCTAGACGAAACACCCAAGTCCTCGGGGTAGTGGGCTCCATTCAATGACATATCAAGGGCTGGAGCAGGTAGATCTTGGCCTGGTATGCATAAGACCCCGGATTCCATCCTGTTTCCCCCCAAGTGAAATAACACAACATCCGAGAGGACTAGCAGGCACACCAATGTCTGCAAGCTGAATAACCAAGAGCCTAAAACAGTAGGAGGTAAATTCCTGAGGGAGTGGTCGTCTCCACAGTAGTTTTCCCCCTGTCCACTGTTACAGTTGTATGTTAACAAGTTATTGAAACCTGTAATTAATTCTGGTATTTGCTATATCCTCTGTTCCAATTGTGTTTGTAGAAAAAGTTTTTTTTTTTTTTTTTTTTTTTAAACAAAGGGAGATGTAAATACCCCTCCACACCAAAATGAATACCATTGTTTTACTGAGGTCAGTGGGACCTTTACTTCCTTGTGTGTTTAATCTCTGCCATTAATGGGAAGTCAATGTTTGAAGAAAAAACATGGAGGACGTGAGGTACTTCGAGCGCCTGATAAGCGCTTTTCTCTGAAGAGCCTACCCTTTGTACTAGCTTTGGGGCTGTGCGCTGAAGGACAGAGTTAATATTTACTGGCTCCAGCAGGCATCACAGGTTGGGGAGGAACCCTGATGTAGTCCTCCAGGTATAGATAGCTGGGCCTGCTGAGACGCTGCACAGAAACCCAAGACAGGAGACGACCGGGGAGATGACTCACACCCACTCTGCATTCCTGAGGACTAGAGTTCAGATCCCTGACACAAAGTCAGATGGGCCTGGGGGGAGGGCTGCCTGTAAGGCCAGCGCTCATGAAGTAGCAACCGTCCCTGCACAGAAAGTGCAGTCAGCCGGCTCTGGATCCAGAGACACACCTGCCTTGAAGTGAAAAGCCACCAAAGGGAGGCACCTGACATCAACCTGTGTTCTCTACTCACACATGCAAACACACACACACGGAAAATAAAATAAACACGGCCTCCCGAGGGGGTGCTTACCACCAAGTCTGACAGCCTGTGTTTGATCCCCAAAACCAACTTCCAAAGTTGTTCTCTGGCCTCCATGTGTGGTTCCTGGAAAGTGCATTCCCATATTCGTTACACGCAAGTGACTAAGTGAGCAGCATATCAGAAAAAGTGCAAGCTCTCTTAAACAGTCCTTTATTTCAGTCTTCTTTCTTTAAGCCCGCGTGTTCCCCCGAAGCCCCTTCCTTAAACAGCGTCTCACTACGCAGCCCTGGCTGTTTGATTTTTTTGTTCACTCTTTAAGACAGGGTCTTCCTATTTAGTCTTGGCTGGCCTGAAACTTGCTCTGTAGACCAGGCTGACCTCAAACTCACAGAGAGCTCTGCCTGTTTCTGCCTCCCAAGTGCTGGGATTAAAGGCCCGAGCCACTGCCTCCGGATGAGCATTTTATGTGAACTTATGTGTCTGTGTATTTGTTTGCACACGCTGGGTATGTGCTCTGCCACCGATATATACCCCAACCTGAAAACTGAGCACTTAATTTGTAGTCTAGGCTATCTGATGTGCCTCATCTATATGCAAGTGGCACGTGTGTCACACTTAAAAACTTCCCCCGCCCCCACTCAGGATCACGGGACACAGTGGTATGGCAGGAGTGCGTAGGCGCCGGTTTATCTTCCTGCCCCGTTGCTGCAGGGACATTCGTTAGCCCAGTCTCCAACACCTTGCCTCACTGGGCAGTCCTGGGTGGCTCAGAGCAGATGCTGCAAGCAGGTTTCCAGGGTTTCAGCTTCGGTGCCGCCCGTCAATGGTGTGAGACGATGCACAGGTTAGTAAGCCTGTCAGCGCTGGAGGTTAGAGGCCTCCTAGGCCTGATGACCACAGTACAGCGCCCGAGGCAGTGCCCAGCACGTTGCAAGTGTGTAATAAAGTGATTATTGCAAAAATGGAAGAGCCTAGGAGTTGTTTTGAAACACCTGTAGACTTGTTAAGTGTCTGTTCACCCGGCACTGAGAGAAGAGGGGCTGTTGCCTGATGGTCTTCCCTTTCGTATCTTGTTCTTGGGTACCAAGCTAAGCTCAGTGTTGAACATGTCAGAAACAGGTAAATTCCCCTCTTGCTCCCTAATTCCAAATGGATCTCTCGTGGCTCTTTGGGCGTTTTCTATTCTGGAATTCTGCACACTTCAAAGTGCAGTTGTAGGCACATTGTCCTGATTTTCACCCCCCCCCCCCAAAGCTCTGCATCAGCTGCCAGCTTAGCAGCACGTTTAGATGCTTGCTCCTGAGCCCTCCTGATCCGGATCCAACCAGTGCTGCACATTTGCCTCCTCCCTTGTGGACCCCATTCCCTGCCAGGCCTGGCTGCTGAGGGCTGCCCAAATACCTCATGCTGTGTTGCCTTCACCTCTTAACACCCTCTCCATGTTTTGAGAGCGGCTCATATGCTACCCCCTCCTTCAGTCTAAGTCCTGTTATCAGGATAATGCAGCATTGACATCGTCTCCATTGGAGCCAGCAGGGCACTAGATAAAGTTCCATATAAAGGCTGCAGACCAGATACCAGCGGCACTTGAAACTGAAAACCGTTAGGAGTTCCAAAGATGCCAGGCCTGTTGGTGCACGCCTTTAATCCCAACACTTGGGAGGCAGAGGCAGCCAGATCTCTTGAGTTCGTGGCCATCCTGCTCTACAGAGTGAGTGCAAAGGTGAACTTCCATATACTTGATATGTAATGTTGCTGGTGAGAAAAGACAATGCAGAGTGTCTTTTAAAAGCCCATTCTTAGCCGAAAGCCAAATCTTGGTCTGCAGCCACTGACTAAATGGTTGCTATTGCCTACACTGGAGTTGATAAAGCCACGGAAGCCTCTGGGGGACTCTTAGGGATGGACTCCTGCACATGGACTTCGGAGTGTAGTATTTGTGGAGGGTGAAGTAGCTGCCTGTCCCTCAAGTACCTTGGAAAGGCTCTCTTCAGTCTTGGCATTTTTGTCCCCCTGTTTTTCAGATCACAGGGATGACCTGCGCTTCCTGCGTTCACAACATAGAGTCCAGGCTCACAAGGACAAATGGCATCACCTACGCCTCTGTGGCCCTTGCCACAAGCAAAGCCCATGTGAAGTTTGATCCTGAAATCATTGGCCCACGTGATATCATAAAGATCATTGAGGTACTTAATTCCTGAAAACTTTGTATCCACTTTTACAAAGCAGTAATACATAATCATTGGAGAGATGTAGTGAAGCCGGATTAAAGCATCATCTACAAGCCAAGAGTTGCAAGGGCAGTCACTTAATTAATTGAAAACGGTCAGAAAATAGAGGTAAGCAGCGTGTCGGTGAATGGGTGAGAAAGAGATAAGGCCAGGCTGCCAAGGGGCTTAGCTCGTGAGGGTGTTTTCTGTGCAAGCCTGACAACTCCAGTTTAATCCCTGGAACCCATGGAAGGCAAGCACTGACTCCCCAAAGCCATTATTCCTTCCACATATGTCTGCATGTGTACACACAGATTTTTTTTTTTTTAAAGAAAGAGATGAAAGGGAAAAGACATTGCCACTTTTAGTTTTAACTGTTTCCTGAAAATCATCAGCCTTGACAAGATATGTGGTGTGGAGGGATAAGTTGCTCACCGGCCATTTAAACATATTGTTTCTACCTGTGCCAGGTGTGTGCAGACTCAGGATGCTGGCACTACACAGTAATTCCACACTCCGCTCCCTGCTAGGCTTGTAGGAGAAGGTGGTCATCTTGCCTTAGGAAACCAAAGTGTTCACAACTGTCCTTCCTCCCATTTCCCCCTTAATGTCTATATTATACCAGATCTTGAGGGAGTGAGGATCCACGGTGATTGGCGTGGGTTGAGACAGTCCAAGTAAGTAAGATTGATCTGAAGCAGCCAGTGAGATGACTGCGTATGAAATCAAATGCTACATCAGCTTCATTTTCTCTTCTGTGGCCATGTGCGTAGAGAGAGGTATTTGTGGTGCGGCCCAGCAGAGCTTGTGGGTATGGATGTGCTGCTGCCGTTTCCATACAAGTAGACTGACTAGCTTCGCTGACTCTTCATTCCATGAGGACGGCACTTCAGGGAAGCTAAGTTCTTGCTCGCTGATACCCAGCTCCCCACAGCCAAGATGGCAGTCCCAACTCAGGTCCCATGCCACTGTACCCTATCCCTTAGAGAACTGTGTCCGCCTATCTCCTGTGGGGCCAAGGAGTCAACACAATGCTATGAACAGGAAGGAGAGTTCTAGGTGGGGGTCTTCAAGCATGTCTCATGTTCATGTTGACTTCTGACCTCCTTAGCTGCCTCTACCCTGCTCAGGGATTTGGTGCAGACTCCTGAAACCTCTGTGCTCAGTGGAGAAATAATTTAAGTCTGGCTTCCAGGCTTGCAACTCTGGGGCCTCTTTTCCTGATACAGCTAGGCTAGAATTAGTTATTAGAGTATTTGTCTTTATTGCCTTTACTGCTCTCCTACCATGACACGTCACTTTGGAGATGCTCAGTGCCAGCATTCTGGGCTTCTTTATGATGGTGACAAGCATTCCCTGCCAGGTCTCCTGGTGTGTCCTCACAGGGAGCAGCAGAGACGCAACGCTCAGGTGAAGGTGGGGGCAGCAGAGCTTGAAGAGTCGCAGGTGTGAGGTACAGTCTGTCAGGACATCGAGAAGGCCATTCTTCAAGTAGTGAGGCCCTGAACACAGTAGGAAGTTGCTGGGCCCAGAAGCCTGGAGACCTACACTCTGCACCCGCTTCTTCAGCATGCTTGTTGTATTCTCTCTGACCTTCACTTTCTCGTGCGTTGGTGAAGTACCAGACTGCAAGGCATCCGGAATTCTTTAAGCTCAAGAATCTCTTGAAGTCAACCCTGGTCAGCTTTGGGACCTATTGAAGTGTGTGTGACAGTACTAACTGCCTTTACTTACAGTAGGGAGAGAATTTGCTTTCAGTGCCATGGCTTCAGGGTGGTAAAGTCTCTCAGCACAGAGCTTACTGAACTCTGAAGAGGGTTTGGCAGCCATTTTGGACGAGGACATCATGAGAAGAAAACTTTAGGTCACCAGAGGAACTTTGAGATTTTAATTTCCAGTGCTGGAAATGCATATTTTAACTAGAACCTTTCCCTCTTGCTCCCCACCCCTCTTCTTTTCATCACAAGGAAATTGGCTTTCATGCTTCGCTGGCCCCGAGAACTCCCAGCGCTCATCACTTGGACCACAAGATGGAAATAAAACAGTAGGTAGAAAACAGAAGGTGAAGCAGTAGCCCTAAGTCTCTATCCTCTTCCCACTGACCGTGACTCATGCAAATGCTGCCATGCTCAGCTGTGGCCCCACTCCCCCAACTTCCTGAGTTGCCTTCAGCCTGGATCATTGCCTTTTACTGTGGTGATGTCAGCAGCTGGAACCATGCCGTCTGTAGACTTTTCTAGATACTGACACCATCTGTCCTTCTGCCCTTCTGCCCTGAAGCACTGCAGTACACTTAAAGTACTTGGTAGTGTGCTGTGAGAGCACTAGGTGGGTGCCCTTAAATGAGTATAGAACTGAGGTTTTTTATTTTGTTTGATTTTTTTAAACTACTTTCATTTTTTTAATTTAGTTTAAATTTTTAATTTAAACTACTTTAAATAGTCACATATAATTGGTGGCTAAATATTCAATGCTACTATTAAGTTTCATTAATTTTAACTCCTTTAAATAGTCACCCGTAGTTGGTGGCTTAAGCTAGGATGAGGGGGTTGGCTTTTTTTTTTTTTTTTTTACAGTGTATTTGTGCTTTATTTGTGTAAGTTCTAGAAGTAAAATCTGAAAACAGTCTTCAGAGCTACATGGAAAGAAAATGGGAAGGGCAGGAGCTCAGTGACAGAGAGTGCGTGCTTAGCATGCCCAAGGCCCCAGAATTTCCAGCCCAAATAGTGGTGGGGGTGGGATGGCCTAGGATGCGGGTATAGGTTAATTCATTCTTTCAAAGGGTCCCTTACTCTTCCTACAGACTTGAAGGCTGCTGTTGTATGCAGGGCAGTGCCTTAGAGTAGCCCCGTGCTTGCTGGGAAAGGGAGAATGACCTATGGCATCAGTGGCTTAGGCCAATTCCAGAGAGTCTAGGAAGCAGGAGCCCCAGGATTTGCAACTCAGAAAAGTGTGCCAGGCTAACAGTGTCAGTGGGGAGTGGGGGATCTTCCGGGGCTTTGGCGGTGCCTGCAGCTTGGTTCATTTGGCTTGCCTGGGATGCAGGGGACTGGCAGGTGAGGGTTTGGGGACCAGTTGGGTGGCCTCTGGCAGCAGCCTGAGCACTCAGGACTTCGGGATCTACATCAGGGTGCAGAACTCAAGAGACCCTTCCGTGGAGGTTCAGGCGGCCTGCTTGGGATATCATGCATGTACTTCACCGAGCCACAGATGTCGCCGGTGACCCTTGGTTTCTGGCTTTTGTGTTTGCTGACAGGCGCGCTCATCTCATCCTCTTATTTTAACTAAGTTGCTTAAAAATGGAATGTCAGCTAGGCTTTTACTACTAAAATGCTGTTTCCATCCATTTCTTGCACTGAGGGAGATCTATGTAAGGGAACTCTAGGTAGCTATTGACTTAAGAGTGGTAACCTCTCTGGGGCTAGCTCTTGTCTTCCAGGCCCTGGTTGCTGCACCTAAATTGGTGGTCACAAGCTATGCAAAGGCTGGGCTGAGCCCAAAAGTCATTCTAGCAATGGCTGGCCCTTCAGATGGCTGGCCCTTCAGATGTCAGGGGTGAGCCTCGTAAGTCTGATCTAATCCCTGTGCCAAGTGGTTGTGATGTGTCTGTGTTGCTGTGCTGCCTTCCAGGTGGAAAAAGTCCTTCCTGTGTAGCCTGGTGTTTGGCATTCCTGTCATGGGCTTGATGATCTACATGCTAATCCCCAGCAGTAAGCCCCACGAGACGATGGTCCTGGACCACAACATCATCCCGGGACTGTCCGTTCTAAATCTCACCTTCTTCATCTTGTGCACCTTTGTCCAAGTATGTACCGGAAAGCTGGGCAAGCCTCTGCCCTTGGTGCCCAGGCACGGCTAATGGATCTCTGCTCTTTGGCTGTGTTAACAGCCCTTTAGCTTGGTTCCAGCAGAACTTCATTATGCTGCCTCACCTCTGGGGAGCTGCCGCTGTTATTTCTGTCTTGTGACCAGGGGGAGAGCGTTGTAGAGGGGGGGCTGCAAATGTGGGAACTCAGAAAGGCCTGGTTTCGCTGTCAGCTTCACAGATAATTGCCAGTGACTGAAACTTGTCAGAACAGCCACCCTCTCTTTGTAAGCTTGCTGAGCCTGTCTATCCGTGCTGTACGTGGGGTGTGTGCGTGTGTGTGCTACACCTGACAAGACTTAGGACCTTGTACATGCTAGGCAAGTGTGTGCCATCACTCAGTCACACCTCAAGTCCCCATTTCCCTAAAATTTAGTTTAGTTCACTTTTGTTAGAATTTTCCGATGGATGTCCCCAGAGCTCATGCTTCTCTCCCATGTTCTTTCCCACAAGGCAATGTGATTGCCTTTGGGTGAAGTTACCATTTAACACAGCCAGGCTTTGTGGATCATCTGCTGTGCGTGCATGCATATATATATGCATATATGTGCATATATATATGCATATATGTGCATGCATATATATATGCATGTGTACATATTGACATCTAAAACTAGGACTATTTGGGGCTGAGCTAGGACAAACTAGTACATTTGTAGGCTGAGATATTTCTGTATATTTTCTTTTTAACTGAAAATGTGCTTTGCCCATATTGTAAGTAATTGAGCAGTACTGACACAAAGGAAATGTACTCTGGCCGATTACACCCTCCTTTGGTCCAGTCTTGGTCCTCAATAATGTTGCCACGTCTTGTATCTCTCTCATATCTCACTTTTGTAAAGAAAACATGTCTCTCCATTCCCCCCCCCTTTCTCTCTCTCTCTCTCTGTGTATGTGTGTGCAGGTTTCTGTGTGTGTATGCATGCTCATATGACACAGATACAGATGTTTGTTAATACAAGTGGGGTCATGTGAGAGCACTAATGGATGCTGGCTTTTTTATTTGAATCATGGACATATTTTACGTTATTACTTTACCTTCTCTTTGGAGACCATTCACAATATAAGTGAGCCGTCATCATTGCTACCATTGTCTTATTCTGGACATTTCCATGGTATGCCTGCGTTTTAAAAGTCTGATATCCTCAATCACCCATTTCTGTGGCCAGAAGTACTCTGAATGAGAAAGTATGCTTCACTGGAGGCTGAGGCAGAGGGGGTGCCGTCACTGTCAAACAGTCCTCCAGAACAGAGGGATACCAGATATGTACATGAACTAGAATGCCCATCATCGTGAGGCTGGATCTCCCCATTCCCTGTCCAACCCTTGCCCTCTCTGTCTTTCAGTTCCTGGGTGGCTGGTACTTCTATGTACAAGCCTACAAATCTCTGAGACACAAGTCAGCCAACATGGACGTGCTCATCGTACTGGCCACCACCATTGCCTATGCCTACTCCCTGGTCATCCTGGTGGTTGCAGTGGCCGAGAAGGCGGAGAAGAGCCCCGTGACCTTCTTTGACACGCCCCCCATGCTCTTCGTGTTCATCGCCCTGGGGCGGTGGCTGGAGCACGTGGCAAAGGTAGCAATGGCTTCAGGTTAAGAAAGGAGCTTTTCCTTGGGTAATCTGAGCCCCACTCCATCTGCAACTGCTAATTACACCATAGAGAAAAGCAAAGAGGAATCTGAACCCCGTGTAATTAGGGGCTTAATTAGGGGCTCCGCAGTCACTAATCTGCCAGTTGGTTGTTTCTTTTGAAATCCCAGCTAATCTGGCTAATTAGTAAAACCTTTGTTGGGGTAATTGTGTAGAGGAATAAACCCTGAACTCCCTGCCAGAGCTCCTGTGGGCTCTTAGTGCCTAATAGATTGTAGTTACTTAGTGTAGGAATCCGCACCTCCACCACAGGGCAGGGTGATGGTTAGTGCGCTGCAGTGGAGCCTGTTAGAGGGGAAGGACATTTTGTGGAAGGTGATAGAAAATGGCCTTCAGGCAGACTGGAACTGTTTTCACCTGAAATGGAATTCCAGGTGCTGCTTCGGCAGGGCTGGGCTGGGCTTTCCTTGTGACACTGGCATGCGAGGCAGCTGCTTTAGCGGTGTGGCTGTCTTTTGCACCAGCCACCTTTGGCAGCACACTTGTGAGTGTCAGCCTGGGCTTGGACAGTCAGCTCTTATTCTTCTTATTTCCTAGAGCAAAACTTCAGAAGCCCTTGCAAAACTCATGTCACTCCAAGCCACGGAAGCCACAGTTGTGACCCTTGGTGGGGACAATGTGATTCTCAGGTGGGTTGTGTCGATCAGTAGAGCCTGGATCTTTTCACGTCACCTGTGTAGTGACAGAAAGTGATCATCATGTAGTTAATGACATTGTTCAGGTCCCGTAGTCATTTGCCTGAAGCGCTGGCCTGAGCTTGCCTGCATTGACTCCTGAATGCTTTCCCACATTTGAACCACTGACCTTACTAAAGGTCTCTGTTGTACCAACCTGTCTTCACTGCTGTGTAGTGGAATGCTTCAGCAACTCCCTGCTCTCTTAGGATACAGTCTGAAGCCCTTGGCATGGCAGTGGGACTCTGCTAACAACTGTGCGCTCCCCTCTTGAGCTTAGCCTCATCCATTCAGTGGGAAGCAAGTGTAACCATCCCTCAGCATCCATGAAATTTGGTTCTAGGATCCTCAGTCAATAGGGGGCTATGAGACATAGATGCATAGGGCTAGCTGTAAATGGTCCAGCAGTTAGAGTCTAGAACCCGGTCTGATTTTAGAGTAGGAGGATGTTATCTGCGAGCCTTCTGTTGCAGAGAGGAGCAAGTGCCCATGGAGCTGGTGCAGCGAGGTGATATCATCAAAGTTGTTCCTGGGGGCAAGTTCCCAGTGGATGGGAAAGTCCTGGAAGGCAATACCATGGCAGATGAGTCCCTCATCACAGGTTAGGTGGCATGTTGTATGTTCCCTTTGGCAGGTGTCATGGTAGTCATAGGTCCATGTGATGTTGAGGGTGCTGAGTGAGTACAAACTTTTGTCTCTTATTCTCCAGGAGAGGCCATGCCGGTCACCAAGAAACCTGGGAGCATAGTGATTGCTGGCTCTATAAATGCTCATGGCTCGGTGCTCATCAAAGCTACCCACGTGGGCAATGACACTACTTTGGCGCAGATTGTAAAGTTGGTGGAAGAGGCCCAGATGTCAAAGGTAATGATGAACCTTAAAACACAGAGAAACCATTTCCTTTGAGAAATGGTCCCAAGGGGATTTAGCTAAGTAGACCACCAGCCTAGCCTACCGGAGAACCTGGATCCCATCTCCAGCACTAACTAGAATGGAGTGGAGCCAGAGTCCTTAGAGTCTCAATTAGTCCAGAGGTGAAAGCTGAAAAGGCAGGACTTCAAGCTCACCCTGGGCCTTAGTCAGCTGCAGACTAGCTGGGTTACAGTAAACCCTGCCTCAAAACAAAACAAATGAGAAATGATCTCAAAGGTTCATAGCACCAAGTAGAGACTGATTCCTAAACATAGCAATGGAGGGGGCTTGGATCCAAAGCGTTCACACGTCTGTCTTTGTAGGTTGTAACCTCCTGTGGTCTTAATGCTTTATTTTATAGGCACCCATTCAGCAACTGGCTGACCGGTTTAGTGGATATTTTGTTCCATTTATCATCATCATTTCAACCTTAACATTGGTGGTATGGATTGTCATCGGTTTTGTCGATTTTGGTGTTGTTGAGAAATACTTCCCTGTAAGTCGAATGCCTTGGACAGGGTGCTTGTCCTGCTTTCAGTAACTAACCTACTGCCATTAATCCTGTTCTTTGGTGTCTTAGATTCACTGGGCTCTAAATATCCATTTTAGTGTATTTGCTTCTTTTCCTTATTATCAGCAAAATCTCAGTCATGGTGGGATGACTGTGTACCTCTGAAGGTCTTTATTGATGCTGCTCATTGAAGGTCAGGAGTACAGCTCAGTGGCAGAGCGCTCACCTAGTGTGTGCAAGGCCCTGGGTTCCATCACTGCATGCGTACCCATGTGTACAAATGCCCTTTGCTTTCTAACTCAGAGACAATTTCCATGACATCATTTGGCTCCCAGCTGGAATGCTTTAAGGATCTACAATTTGCAATTTATTGGCCATTACTGAGTTTATAAGATGTATGTTATAGAAGATAGACCACAGTTTTGATGGCACAAGACTATGCTAGATCTTAGGGGGAAAATGGTTTTTTTGCCCCTATATTCACTACCACCAGATCTAATATCTTACCTTCTCAAGCAATAATGCTTATCGGCAAAGCCTTTTGATAATTAAAGAAGAGTAAGGAGATGTACATTTTCTAATTTTAAGAAGTAGGTGAAGAACACTATCTTAGGAAATACTGTTTTATCAGACTTCAAAAATTAATGGAAAATCAGTGTATGCTCAAAAGTATCTGCTTAAGAAACAAGAGCTAATTCCCGAGGACACTTAGCAGTGTCTGAAGACATTGCAGTTTTTATGAATGGGGTGCTACATACATCTGACACTTGGAGGTCAGGTCAGGACCCCATAATTAAGAGGCCATGAGGACCCCACAGTTAAGAGGGACTGAATAGCTAAGGACCTAGAATGCCACCAACTTCCGAATGAGTGGAGCATCATTTCCTCTTAAACCAGTGCTTACTTTAGTTTAGAGTCATGCAGTAAGGAACTAAAGACAGAGCCGGTTTCTCTTAAAATGGTTTCTGCTTGAAGATACAGGTATATCAGGCAGGGTGCATGCCGTTGGCTAAGATGTCCTGTTCTCCCTCAGTGTTTGTATTTTAAGTTGAAAAGGTCTGAGGTCAGTGCTCTTGTCATCTAAGCAGCTCTCTCGCTCTAAGGAGCCACCTGTGAATGTGGCCCTGGAATCGGCAGCAGCTGTGCCCAGCCTGTCAGGGGCTCTGATTTTTGCGAAGTTGGGAGTATGCGGTTCTCTGCTCTTCCATGCTTTGCCCACTTACTGTGATTCTTTTGTTTTTATTTGCAAAATCAGTGTGTGCTGCATCACTGTGGCAAGAATGAATGGCATTTGCAGGGAGGGTTGTGTTACTTTCCAGAAGTCTACCAGTGCCACTGAAATGGCAGGTGTCATTTTAATAAGAATGACTGTAAAAAAAAAAGAATCAGTCCATCTTTATCTCTTAAGATCACATGTGTATTAAGGAGTATGCCCTTTTACACTAGCACAGCAGTTTCTATGAAAAGTAAATGACCTGTACAGTATACCTTATTTTAGAGTGAAAGGATAAAGGATGTAAAGAAGTTGTGACTGTGTTCTCAACTCAGAAAACACACTTTTTATTGTAATGGGTGAGCATCCTGGCTCTTAGTATAATGCTCACGACATTACGAGAATGCAACAAGAGGAAGAGCCCAGACAGCAAGTAATAGTTTCACTTTGCGCCCCCGCACTGCACAGCAGACCTCTGCTTTTTTTGTCTGGGTGATGAAAAATGTTCAGAAGAGTGAAAGGGTAGCTGCAAGTTCTGTTAGTAGGAGTGATCCCAGCGTTACCCTTCGCAGCTTCCTGCAGCTAATACGTTAGGCAGAGAATTTACTGGCGTGAGTAAGACACAGCATGCTTCCTCAGGTTCCACTCTGTCACTGACACTGTCCACATCGGTACATGGAGCTTGCACGTCATCTTCCTACAACCCCTAACAGTCCGTTACGCCCATAGCTGAATCGACCAGTTCCCTTTAGGTTGTTCCTAGGTTTTGCTATTACAAAAAGAATGCAGTGATAGATAGCCTTGTATCATCTGAACATAGAGTCTTTGGAGAGCTACTTAAGCTTTTGAAATAATGAAGCCAAAAATAATGAAGCCTTGGTGGTTGTAACCTCTAATCTGCTGGGCCATTGCTGTTCTGTACAGACATCTCTGTGTGTGTCCAGACTGCCTCGTTTATAAGCACAAAGCACTTTGTGAGTTACTTCCATCACCATTTATAGCTGGGGAAACTGGGGCAAAGAGGGGTGGATTCGGCATCAGAGCTGGGATCTAACCTGTGTGCTCTAACTCCTGAGACTGTGCTCCATCAGGGTCTGATGTGACTGTTCCTGGTCCACCTTGCATCTTTGGGGGGAGCTTCAGGGAGAAGTTGGGCCAGTAGGAAGTGGGCCAGTAAAGGCTTTTCTAGTACGGGAGCTGCACGGAATACAGTCATGTTCCCCAAACTCAGCTCACTGCGTCCTCAGCTCTCACTGGCCCCTGAGCTGGGCTCAGGTTCCACCTGATGTTTCTCTCTCTACAGAACCCCAACAAGCATATCTCGCAGACAGAGGTGATCATCCGCTTTGCCTTCCAGACGTCCATCACAGTGCTCTGCATCGCCTGCCCCTGCTCCTTGGGGTTGGCCACGCCCACAGCGGTTATGGTGGGCACTGGGGTAGCCGCCCAGAACGGTGTCCTAATCAAAGGAGGCAAGCCCCTGGAGATGGCACACAAGGTGGGCCACCGTCAGGTCCTGGCTGTTCTCTGTGGGAGCTTGGATAGCAGCTTTTACAGAGTCCTTATAAAAACAAGGTCGCTTTACTGTTTGAGAGAAAAGCCTGGGAGCAAATGTGAGGCCTGGAGTGGGAAGCTTCCTGGGAGTGACAGCAAAAGCAGCAGCAGCTAGCTAATGGTTGTGCAGGTCACTGCTTCATGGACATGCACTGACTCCGTCTCTTGTGGCAGATGTGATTCATTCCCGTTTTATAGATGAAGAGGCAGAACAGAAGCAGGTCAGGTAACCTGCCCAGAAGCCTGAAGCAGGTCAGGTAACCTGCCCAGAAGCCTGAAGCTGGTAACAGGGATTAGCACAGCCCCGTGACTGGGGTGGAAGAGCGATGGGTGTACATTAAAACTCTTCCTTTAGGCTAGAGTGGTGATGTATACCTGTAGTCCCAAGCTGTCAGGGGGCTGAGGCAGAAACATCATGAGTTCAAGTTGTACCTGAGCTGCTTAGTGAGACCATGTCTAAGAAAACAAAAGTCTTTCTTTAGCCCGGCGCACCAGTCCACACTGCTATTCATTCTTCACCATTTGCCACACACGTACTGCACCATTAGTCCTGGCTCCTAGCTTCCAAGGAACTTGCAACATAGTGGGAAGGACAGGTATCCAAATACTGAGTATTAGGAAGACAGCGCCATCAGGGCACTCTGCTGGGGCCTGGCCTACTCGGAGACCTTCTAGCGCCGGTGGTCTGGGAAGGTGAGCAAGAGCCAGGCAGATAAAGTGGTAGTGGGGGTGTTGCTGCAGCAGGGTAGTAGGTGGGGGAAGAGGATGTGAGAAGGCCATGCAGCTGTGTTGCTTCTAAGCTCCATGAAGTCCACCGTGCTTTTCCTCACCGTTGTGACCCTGGCGTTCAGCCTGAAAGCACCTGGAGACATCTTGTTGAATAAACTAATGAGCAACTAGAAGAAATTCTGAGACAGAACAAGTGTTGAGGGAGGGGCCAGGTATAAACACTAGAAGGATCACATGGTAGAGGAGGGTGCTCCTTTGAGCCACTCAGTTGCATGCTGGGAAAGTCAAGCTGGCTGCACAGTAAGGGTTGAGTATGGAAGTCTGGGATCTTTGGAGGGAGAAGATCAGTTGACAGTGGTGAGGGCAGAGGTCAGCATGACTTTGGAATTCAGACAGTGTATCTGCTGCTCTTGGATCCGGGCCTGAACAGAACGTCCGGCTGCCCTGTTTGATCAAAGGGAAGGGACAGTGAAGCTGTAGACTGGCAGATGGGTAATGGTTTCTTGGTCATAGCAGTTGTTGCCTGCAAAGAGTCAGACTGAGGAGTTAGGAAGTTAACAATAGTTCCCTGCCCAAGGAAGGTTGGGAGAAGCTCTGCCTCAGGTCATGGGGACTGTGAAAGCTGCTTCCATGTTAAGTCCTGACGTGAAATTGTTCTTGTAGATAAAGACGGTGATGTTTGACAAAACTGGCACCATTACCCATGGGGTCCCCAAAGTCATGCGGTTCCTGCTGCTTGTGGACATGGCTATGCTATCCCTCAGGAAGGTTCTGGCTGTGGTGGGCACCGCAGAGGCCAGTAGCGAGCACCCCTTGGGTGTGGCAGTCACTAAATACTGCAAAGAGGTAAGCAGACTTGGCACTGCACCGCCTTCTCTCTCGTCAGCCTTGTCCTCCGTTACTTTGCCACATGCTTGCTTAGCTGCCTTGCAGGAAGTTTTCTCTGGTAGACAGGGATTGCACTGGCCCTTTCACAGTTATTTGTAGAACAAGTGGATAACATCAGGCTCAGAGCAGAGTGAGTAAGATGTGACCCCTTTGCCTTCTGAGAACCCAAGTCAGAGGCAGGAGGTGAGGGGTACTCTTTTATATGACTAGGGTGAGTGGACACAGCTTTCATTAGAATTACCTGGGAAAAGCCCGGACTTGGGGATTTTAGAGAATCAGTGTACCCCGCCTTCCATCCTAGAGCAGGTTCTGTTTCTTGGAGGCAGTGGAGTGGATCAGGGACTATGCTGACAGTGTCTCGATGGCTTGAGCAAAAATTTATCATTGATGTACCTCAGAAAAACAAAAACAAAAACCACAAAAAGGGGATGTTAGAGAAATTCCGTTCAGTGCTTGTCCCTCATGGGGGGTCAGCACACTGCTGTTTGACATCTATCCATATGGGCCAGGAGGAAGACTTAGGCTTGCTTGCTGATCCAATGACTTGCACCACTCCTGATCCCTTCCCTGGGTACCACATGTGGGCAGTGGTCCATCTGGCAGCTTCACAATAGCCTTGCCATTCACCACTTACCCGTTCTCGTAATGTAATCACTTCCAGCCTGGAAATATCTGTGTGGTCTGAGGTGAATGGACCCTTCTCTTAGAATGGCGGCCTGCTGGGTCATGGGGTATCCACCCGGGAGGATTTAGCTGTCGAGCCTGGTTTGGGTTGACCACCAACCCTGACTCTGATAAGGGGTTGCTTGCTTGCTTGCTGAGCTCATAGTGTGTTTCCCCACCTTTGCCTTTCCCCCCTCCTCCCTCTCCTGTCTTGCTGCCCTCACCCATCCAGTCTCTCTCCTGCTTCCACAGGAACTTGGGACAGAGACCCTGGGATACTGCACGGACTTCCAGGCAGTGCCAGGCTGTGGAATTGGCTGTAAAGTTAGCAATGTGGAAAGTGTCCTGGCCCACAGCGATGCGACTGGGCACCTGAAGGGGGTAGACCACCCTCCCACAGGAAAAGGTATTCTTTACTTGGTCCCTCCTGGATCTCTTGTGGCTGGACCCATCTTGGGTGAGAGTGGTAGCAAGCCAAACCATGCCAGCCTCCGACCCCTAAAAGAAAGAATCAGGAGCTGGAGAGATGGCGCAGCTATTAGGAGCTCCTGCTTCTCTTACGGAGGACTCAGGTTCTGTTTTCAGTACCCACGGTGGCTCACGACCATCTGTAACTCTAGTTGCGGGAGATCTGACACCTTCTTCTGGCCTCCGTGAGCATCAGGCATGCACACCGTGCACAAACATACATGTGGGCAAAATATTCATTTGCATAAATTAAGCCTGAGTAGTTGACAACATTTTCACACATGTAGAACACATGAAACACTCCATTAAACTCATGTTGGTGTTCCTCATACTGTGTATCTTCCTGGTCCTTTAAGGAGAATGTCACAAGAGGTCAGAGAACAGTCAGGTGTGAGGTTGGACTGTCTGAGAGTAACCAGCTCCTTCTGAACAGGTGAAGCCCCCCAGACCTTCTCCGTGCTGATTGGAAACCGGGAATGGATGCGGCGCAATGGTTTAAGCATCTCCAGTGACATCAGTGACACCATGACAGATCACGAGATGAAAGGACAGACAGCCATCCTGGTGGCTATTGATGGTAATCTCTGTCTGGGATTAGAGCATAGTTCACCCTGGTCCATAAGGAAGCCCACTCTGCCTCTTTCCCTCCTCTTCCCGCTCCCTCCCCCCATTTTCTATCATTTCTTTTCCTTCTTGTCATCCTTCCTTCTTTCTCTCTTCCTTTTGCTCTTCATTATTTTTCTTTCTTTTTTTCTTATTTTAAAGACTATGTCATTCTTTCTGTTAATTTGAGGTGGTTTTCTAGGTTGTCTTGCTGTCTTTTCATATGATCTCTTCTCTTTTAATTATCTTTTATGTTTGAGATTATAATATGGTTATGTCATCTTCCCCTACTCTTTCCTTCCTTCAAACTCTCCAGCATACTTCTCCTTGCTCTCTGTCAAGTTCATGGCAGTTTTTTGTTGTTGTTGTTACACGAGTATATGTATATGTTTCTAAATACATAAGTACAGCCAGCTCAGTCTGTGTATTGTTAAAGGTATGCATGTTTTCAGGGCTGACCATTTGGTACTGGATAACCAGCTGGTGTCTCTTCCCTGGGGGAGGCTAGTTCTCCGACTCTCTAGTTCCTTAAATGTTGAGGCTCTTGCTTTGTTGCCATCTCCATCTTGATCCAGCACTAGCTCTGCTCCTAGAAATCTCAAGTGCTTCCTGGTGTCTTTGCTTCTATCTAAGGTGGCAATTCAAGTCATCCCTGTCACTCATTACTATAGACAAAGCAAGAGTTCACTTCCCCAGAGGCCTCACAGCAGAGGCCTCCAAGTGAGGCAGCCCCTGCAGCTTCCCACCATCTGACTCGCAGACTGATGCGGGTTCTCACGACTTGAGGTGTGTTTGCACTCAGAGTATACCGGGCTGTATGCCTGAGAGATTGGAACCTTTGCTTTGTTCACTTCAGTGTTGCTTATTAGAAGTAAAACTGATTTGAATACAAATAGTTTACAACACTGTATTCTAACTACTCCAGCCAAATATACCTTCCTGCCCCCTAATCCTTACAAACTGTAGCCTGCCACCCCTTACAGAGAATCGGGGTAAGTAGAGGCTCTGTGCTCTGCTGCATTTTCTCACCATGTCACACCTCAGCTACCGCACTCCTCCTCCTGTGTCTAAATTCAGGAAGAAGGTATATTATACAAAACATGCTTTCTATAGGAAGAGATGAAAAGGAAGGACCGTTTCTGGGTTAGTTGTCTGCCACTGTAAGCCGCATTTGTATATTTCTTGTATTTTAATAACAAACATTCTCTGGATTCTTATCATGCCAGAGATACCTGGCAAAGTAATGTATGTTCCTGGTGGAAACTATAAAAACGTGTGCAGGGCTTTAGAGGGTGTGAGGGTCTCCTACCCCTTCAGGAGCCACTGTGCACATTTGCCTGCCCTTTCCAGGACTGAAAAACAAAAACAGAACCCAGACATCAAATCACGTACTTTGAGGGTCATTTCCTGTGGATAAGAATGTGTGGTGAGATCCGTCATCACAAGTCCTGGCGTCTTGCTGGCAGGAAGCTTCCTGGCCGGCTGGTGCTGACCGCTGGTGCTTTGTTTCAGGTGTGCTGTGCGGGATGATCGCCATCGCGGATGCTGTTAAGCCAGAGGCTGCCCTGGCTATATACACACTGAAAAGCATGGGTGTGGATGTGGCTCTGATCACTGGGGACAACCGCAAGACAGCCAGAGCCATTGCCACTCAGGTATGGCAGTGGCCAGACATTCTTTGTCCTTAAAAATTGCAGACAAGCTCACAGATGCAAAAATAAATAAAAATAAAAGCCACCTAAGCATCCGGCATAAAAAGCCTGTGTTTGATTGCAGCACTCTGAGGCAGAGGCAGGTGGACCTCTGTGAGTTTGAGGCCATCCTGGCCTATATAGCAAATTTCAGTCAGCCACAGCTACATAAAGACCTCTCAAAACCAAACCCAAATACACCACCACCAACAACAAAAATCCAAGCCATCACTTAGGTATTGCATTACAGGAGTGCTTTTTTGGTTCAGCCTGCTTGTGGACCGAGTTGAATGACTTGATCTTGACCCATTTAGTTCTGAGCTTGGGCATGAGGACAATATCCCTGGATGGCAGCCTGTCCCCATAAGCCATGGCTCCGGTGTGAATTCCTGCATCTTGTACTTCCACCGCTGTACACCCTACTCCAACCAGCCAAACATACGCAAAGCTGTGGAAGCCCGATTGCTGCTGTGGATCTGCTTTTGTTAAATTCTCACCTACATGAGGCGTTGATTCCCTTCCTTTTAGGTTGGCATCAACAAAGTCTTCGCCGAGGTACTCCCTTCTCACAAGGTGGCCAAGGTCCAGGAGCTCCAGAACAAAGGGAAGAAAGTGGCCATGGTGGGAGACGGGGTGAACGACTCCCCAGCCTTGGCCCAGGCCGATGTGGGCATTGCTATTGGGACTGGCACAGATGTTGCCATCGAAGCAGCCGACGTGGTTCTCATCAGGGTGAGCTCGGCTGTGTCCAGGTCACGGGAGGGGCTGGGGTTAGCCTGAGGCCATTACTCAAGCGTGCTCCTCTCCTCTAGAATGACTTGTTGGATGTGGTGGCCAGCATTCATCTCTCCAAGAGGACTGTCCGGAGGATACGGGTCAATCTGGTGCTGGCATTGATTTATAACATGGTTGGGATACCTATTGCTGCAGGTAGGTAGGGGCAGGCTGGCCATTCCTGGTACTGAGAAAGTCCTGGGAGGGCCCCACAGCCTCATTCACTCTGGTCCACTGGAGACAGCTGAGTGAGAGGCTTGGCCGTTCATTTAAGGTGGCCCAATTCTCTGAAGCTTTATTAAGACATAGAGTCTGTAAGTGTCATGGAGTGTTTTAAGGCACCTGCTATGCCAGACAGAGTGGCTAGTGTCTCAGAGCCCATCTTACAAATGAACCACGCCCAGCTCTAGCCTGATCCCCACAAATGACCCGAAGAGAAAAGGTACTCTGCTTTGAAATTGCCCTCCCTCTCCTTCTGCCAAAAATAAAGACCAGGCAAGGGGACATTCCAAACACTTCTTTGTAGGCTGAAAGGATCCAAAGGTTTTTTAAATTACATTTTATATGTGTGCGTATCTGTGTGCCCAAGTGCATATATGCACACATGGGTCTGGAGGTCACACACATGGGTCTGGAGGTCACACACATGGGTCTGGAGGTCACAGGACTTCCTGCCAGAATCAGTTCTCTCATTCTTTTATGTGGGTCCCAGGGAACAAACTCGGGTCATTAGGCTTGGCAGTAATTTCCTCTACCCATTAAGCCGTCTTGTTATCCCCTGACCTAAGTTCCTAGGCATGGCTTTTCTGCCTCAGTTTCTCTGTTCTGTCCAAGTGGTTAGTGGTCACTTCTATAATAGATTATCCAGTCTGCTTCAGCCTCCTGAGTCCAGAGGTCAGATAAGTGCTTTTCTGTTCCCAGAAGCAGCTCAGGAGCGTCACTCCCTCCTGAGTATCCTGGGGCTGTTTGAGACCTGGCTCTCCCTAGAGACTAGGTTGTTATCATTGTAGACGAGGACTATGACCATCCACAGAGTTTGACCCCTGTGGTTCCCAACCCCTGCATTGGGTGGTGCTACCTGTATATAGTTCCAAGCAGGAGGAGCAAGAGGGACCCTTCTCCCCTTCGCAGCACCTACTGCTGGCTTGGTCTCACCTTGGAAGCTGGTGGGTATAGTGTCTCCTAAGTCCCCTGAGGACAACTCTCAGCAGTATTCCTGGGCTGTCAAGTGACATTTGCCATTTTTTTGGCAGGCGTCTTCATGCCCATTGGCATCGTGCTGCAGCCATGGATGGGCTCGGCGGCCATGGCAGCATCCTCTGTGTCTGTGGTGCTCTCCTCACTTCAGCTCAAGTGGTGAGTCCTGGGCCTGGAGCACCTGCCGGGGCCTGCAGCCCCCACCGTGTATGTTTGCAGTGGGTGGAGGTATAGCAGGCCTCCTGGTTTTTGTTCCCCATTATTTACCTGGGAGCCACACAAAAGGCGTGAGTGGGGTTTTGTGGTGATTTTTCAGCCCCCTGAACAAGTGACTGCCCACCTACCACTTATAAAAGGCTGGGCGTTTCTCAGGATCTGTTTATATGAACACATGAAAGTATACGATCCATGTGCATTACCAGTTTTTCTCCTTAACGAAGATGTTCATGGACTAGGAATACAGATCACTGGTAGCACACCTGCCTAGCATGTGCAAGACCCTGGGTTTAGTCCCTAGCACCGCCAAAACAGAAAAACTCGGCCAAAACAGAAAAACTCGGATTTATGCATTCATTTAACAAAAGTGAGTGGCAGCCTACTATGTGCGGGTATTTATACCAAGTTTCTGGATTAGGTGAACTTGAACCATGGGAATTCAGTGTCCTTTCTCTTCAGAACCCATAAAGTTTTATTACTTGTGTTACTGAAAAATGTAGATTTCATCAGAGAAAAGGGGCCTTTGTCCAGAGTGATTGAAGCACTGCTGCGTTCTTGCCTTCCAGCTATAGGAAGCCTGACCTGGAGAGGTATGAGGCGCAGGCCCATGGCCGCATGAAGCCTCTGAACGCATCCCAGGTCAGCGTGCACATCGGCATGGATGACCGACGGCGGGACTCCCCCAAGGCCACACCGTGGGACCAGGTCAGCTACGTGAGCCAGGTGTCCCTGTCCTCCCTGACATCAGACCGACTGTCTCGGCATGGTGGTCCAGAAGACGACAGTGGGGACAAGTGGTCCCTGCTTCTGAATGACAGGGATGAAGAGCAGTGTATCTGAGAGCTGTGGGTGGCAGCTTGGCCAGGCCAAGGTGCTCCTCCTAGGTGAGCCTGCATCAACTCAGTATTGTTGAGCTGGCAGGTGCGGCCTCAGCAGGCAGCAGCGATTGGAGGGGTGATTGGAGCTTGTCATGAGCCCTGAGCATTCTTCCCAGCAGGGCGGGGTTAACTCGCCTGGTGTGTCTTCGGAGGCTGGGTAGGACTGCTCTGTCAGAAGCCTGCTCCGGTGGGCCAAGTGCACTCACTGCTCTCCCTGTTTTCCATGAGGGCAAGGCCACCCGCTGCTTGGATTCCAGTACAGGAGAGGAGGCCAGCACTCTTCACAGAGCCCTGCCTGCTATAATTGCGCGGACTAGTTATGAAATGAGAAGCAGCCTCGTCAGGGCCAAGAGCCTAGCTGAGGCCCCCGGAGAGCTCCGTTCAGAGCTTTCCCACAAAGCCTGGAGCTCGGCAGCACACACAGGCCATGGAAGCCCAAGGATACCTCAGAGGAGCCTGCTGTTTTCTGCCTTTGTGCCTGCCCTCTGTCTTCTGAGGGCAGAATTCATCTCTTGTGTCAGATGCTGTGGCTCTTGCCTATCCACCTGCCTAAAGGTGGCTCCCTGGATTGCACCCCAACCCACGAGCTACCGGACATCCCTCTTTACTCTGAGGAGAGAGTTTCGTCTTGCTTAGAGCCACTTCTGTAAACTCACACATGCTGCTCCCAGCCAGCTGGAGGGAAGCCTCGAGCCTGACCAGAGTCCGTTTTCCTGTGGGGCCCGTGTCTTTGCCACC
The DNA here is from genome assembly GCF_030254825.1 of Meriones unguiculatus. Lineage (NCBI taxonomy): Eukaryota > Metazoa > Chordata > Mammalia > Rodentia > Muridae > Meriones > Meriones unguiculatus. Next base: position 14,305,988 of record NC_083352.1, on the reverse strand, counting down.
CAACATACCCTATATACCTGTGGTGCTTAAAGCAGTGTCCCTTGGGAGTGGTATGCATAGGGAAACCTTGTCACTTAGTGGGGTCCAGTGGAGTTTGTCACAAATGCCTTGTGTGTTTGCCTGGAGGGAACTGTCCCATCAGAAGAGTGAGGTTCTCTTGAGAGTGTTGTCTGCTGCTGAGGGCACATCTAAGAGAGACATCCACAGCTCCCCAGGGAAAAATGCTTCTGTCATCAGTGACTGTTTGGGTGGCATCAGAGCTCAGGGATGGTCCAGCAGAACTGAATGGCTGACCCACCTTGAATAGACTGGCAGGATCAGACTACTTTCATCTGTGACACACAAAAATAGTCCCTGTATTGGATGTCACTTATTGGCCAGGGCAGTGTTAGGACTCTACAGGTGACTCATTTCTCTCTCCGACCCCCGAAGTAGCCAAGTAGCTATGGTCTGTATTTTAAAAACGAGGGCCTCAGCGTCTTCCCAGGAACTCACAGCCAGCGTGCAGTTCTGGTGGCTCTGAAGGCTTTTCTGTGCTTCTGCTGTGGCCTTAAATATCATGCTTGCTGAGAGTGAACTGGACAAAGGTCCTTTGGCCTCTGGACGAGCAAATGTGCCAGGTGCATTAGTTATATCAGTTTAGAGTGCAGTTGGTCAGGAGGTTACTAACCCTCACCCTGTAAGGTTAGTTTCAGTTTTGCGTATTAGTGTTTGCTGAGTTTTATCTTCTAGAATCCCAAGTGCAGGGATTTGGCTCTCATTGTTTTCAGCCCTCCACCCCCTCCCCAGCAACCTTTTCCAGAGACCTCCCATCTCCACCCATTCTGTCCATAGCTTTGTTTTGGAATATGGTAATCATTTTCTGAAGAATCTAATCATATTGATTTTTAAGCCTTCTAAGAACATAAGCATCATGTTCATATGTAGACCGGAAAATGTTTATCTAATTGTACAAATAAATGAGTGAATGAATAACTTATTTTTTCTATGTTCAGCGAGTCAGGAATATTTTATGGCCAGAAAACAGTTCCATCTTCAAAAACTTTCCGTAAAGTGTGGGGATAAAGCTGCATCTTCTCATCCAGGAGTCGTCGCCTGCGGCTTGCTCAGTCTGCATGGGCAGCTCACGCTCCCTGACTGGTGAAGACTTCCTTGGAGGAGCAGAGGATGATAGGATTCTAGCGTGGGCACATGAGGTGGTGGGAACCCTACTGCCTTGCCTGGTCTGAGCCACTGAGGGCTACAGGCAGCTGCCAGAGTGGCCTTCAGGACTGCTGAGAAGCCCTCGTTGAAGTCACGGCCCCAGTAGGCTTGACTCGGCCTTTGACTTCCCCCTGAACCACATGAGTGATCAGCAAGGATATGCTTTGGGACCCTTGCCTTGAAAGGATGGTGTGGAAGAGTAAACCAACCAAGTCAGGGCTTCTGCTGGGGAAGTTGTGTGGTGGCTGGGGACCCTACTGGTGTAATGTGTCCTCCAAAGCAGGACACTGAGGAGTGGAAGGATACACTAAGGAGAACTATGCTGATCATGTAATCCTTTTCCAAGGGCCAAGTGTGTGCCCCTGAGCTTGTTCATTGGTCTCTGGCACCCCCTAGAGGACTTTACCGACCAGGCATGGAGTGCCCACGCCCTGTCAGAAGGATGTAGCAAGCTTCCCTGAAAGGCTTCCTGAGGCATCAGGCGGATCCCCAGCCTCTTCCATTCCTGATGAAGTGAAGAATTTTGATGGTGTTACCTTTATAACAAATGAATGATAATTCTAATTTCTAATGGCATCTGAAAATTGACATGTCAACAAATAGATCCCTAAACTATTGTGCTAATTTCATAAGGAACTCGGATTAATTAATCACTTTAAGAAAATCCAGGCCAGACTAAATTCAACCAATCATAATTTAATTAGAGAACGATTACTTGATTAAAGAATTTGGAGATTATTGGGGCTTTAAAAACCCATGTTGGGGCTAGTATGGTAGGTTCAGTCCCCAGTACAAATAAAATAAAATGGGATTTCCTAAGACAAATGCCCTAATGTATATAAGGTCACTGAATTATAAGAGGTTTGTTTACATACACCCATAATTCCATCTTTCCTTGGAACACATACATAAAGGAATTCAGTAAGTGGCCTGCCGGTTCTTTTTTTTTGCAGGTGTGTGTGTGTGTGTGTGTGTGTGTGTGTGTGTGTGTGTGTAAACTCCTAACGTTTTTTTTCAATGAAGTAGAAATGGCTATTACATTTTCCCAACATAAATAAATCAGGCCAGGCGGGTGTAATGTGGGTAGAGCTTTTGCCTAACATGCATAAGACCCCTGGTTTGAGACCAGTGCCACCAAAACCCTTAAACTTCTGCAGCAAAAGTTCTAAACATAGAAATAGAGAAAGTTGGTGGGAAAGCTGCCCCATAACCCACCTGGCTTCAGGAGGAAAGCTCAGGAGCAGGGTTTTGTAGAGCAATATCCTTTGTCTTTGCGGGTGGAAGCATCCAGACATAGATGTGGCAAGGTCTCTGTGCTCCCTGTGGTCTAGCCTTGACCAGCTGCAATGAACACAGAGATGATGCAGTGTCCCCAGGAAGGACTAGCTGTTATGTGCTATAGGCCCCATCTCTCATGTGCCTCTCTCTGGTCCTCCCAATTCTTATAAACGCTATTTGCATAACACCGTTTTCACTGATGGGAGCCATGAATCAGTACTGTTGAAGTAGCTGCCTGTGAGACAGCTGGGTGCACCCACCCTGTGCACCCAGAGGGTGGCCTCAGAGCTCACGATTTACTATACTCCAGGTGGAAAGCTCTCTCCTCCAAGGGCAATGCTGGGCCCTCCTGTTCGGTAGAGAGGTGTCTGTCCTTTGGCAAGACAGGGCAGTTTAACTTGAGAGCCACCAGATGTCTCTCTGCCCAAACAACATTCCAGCCCACAGCCAGAACCCAAGTTCTCATTATTATTTTTAAAATGTCTGGAAACTGATGGTGAAAGAAGAAAGAAGAGTCTAAGAAGGAGAGTTAATGATGATGAAGAAAGGAAGAAGAAGAGAAAGAGGAGAGGGAGGAGGAGACAATTGTCAGAGAAGGTGAAGAATGTGAAGCTGGGGTCCATTCTTCCCTGGTACTCCTCTAAACTTCACCATCTTTAACATGCCTCTGAAACCTAACCTCACCGAATTTGTGAAGTCTGAGTACATGTTGAGGTGATATACCATGGTTGTCATATCTGTCATATCATACCTGAGTTATGTATTGTACAGGGTGATAAACATGGATCTGTTTGTATTCTTATGTACAGCTGTTCATTTGGACCAGCACTATTTCTTGAAGTTTTTTTGTTTTGTTTTTTTTTTTCAAAAAGCAAATGTCCATTGGTGAGGGGACTTATTCTGGATCTTCAGTTATATTTCATTGATCAACCTATCTGCTTTTATGCCTATACTAAGCTGTTTTTATTACTATAGCTCTGTAGTACAAATTAAGATCAGGGATGTTCTTATTCAGGATTATTTTAGCTATCCTGGATTTTGTGTGTGTGTGTGTGTCCGTGTGTTTTCCAAATGAAGTTGCGAACTGTTTTTCCTTTTTTAAATTTCTGTGAAGAATTGTTTTGGCATTTTTGATGGGGATTGCATTGAATTTGTAGATTGTTTTGGGGAGGATGGCCAGTTCCACTGTATGATTTCTACTGATGCAGAAACATCCTTCCATATTCTTGTGTCTTCAGTTTCTTTCTTCAATGTCTTAATGGTTTCATTACACAAACCTTTCACTTGATTGGTTAGAGTTATACCAAAATACTTTTTGCTGGAGGTATGCTGGGGCTGTTATTGTGAAAAGTATTGTTCCCTTATTTCTTTCTCAGTCTGTCGTTTGTAATAAAAAGGCTGCTGGGCTTTGTGTATTAATTTTGTTTCCTGTTACTTTGCTGAAAGTGTTTATCAGCTGTAGAAGTTTCCTGGTGGAGATTTTACATCTACGAATAAAGATGCTTTGACTCCTTCCTTTCCTGTTTTATCCCCCTGATCTCCTTCGGTTGTCTTGTTGTTTGGGTTAAGACTTCAAGTACTGCATTGATTGAACAGGTGTGGAGCGAGTGGACTACCTTGTCTTGTTCCTGGTTGTAGTGGAATTGCTTTGAGTTTTTCTCTGTTTAGCACGTAAATTATATATTGTCTTTATCATGTTGAGATATGCCCCCTGTATTCCTGGTCTCTCCAGGACTTTTTATCATTAAGTGATGTCATTAAGGATTTTGTCAAAGACCTCTTTTGCATTTAATAGGAGTTATGCGAGGGATTATGTTTATAGTTTGTATGGAACCATCCCTGCATCTCTGGGATGAAGCCTACTTGATCATGGTAGATAATTTTTGATGTATTCTTGGATTTGGTTTCTAATAGTCTATTGAGAATTTTTGCTTTTTTGTTTCATAAGGATCTCGGATTTCATTGATGAGTCTTTGTGTGGATCTTTTATATATCAGGGTAAATTAGTCCTTTTAAAAAGAATTAGGCAGTGTTCCTTCCGTTTCTGTTTTGCATAATAATTTCTGGAGTATGGCATCAATTGTTCTTTGAAGATCCTGTAGAATTCTGTGCTGAATTCATTTGGCCCAGCCACTTGTTTGTTTTTGTTGTTGTTGCAGGGCTTTGGATGACTGCTTATGTTTAACTAGGGCAATAGTTCTACAGCTTCCTAATGCTGCAACCCTTTAATACAGTTTCTTTTGTGGTAGTGATCCCCAATCATAACTGTTATTTTGCTATTGTTATGAATCACTATGTAAATATCTATGTTTTCTGATGGTCTTAAGAGAGCCCTGTGAAAGGATCATCGATTCCTCAAAGGGGTCATAATCCACAGGTTGAGAACCACTGTACTGGGGGTTTTAGGTCTGCTTAAATTGATCATCTGATTTTAATTTAATTATATATATATATATCAAGAAAATTATCCATTTCTTTTGAGTTTTCCAGTTTGATGGAATACAGATTTTTAAAGTCTGTATGACCTTATGATTCTCTGGATTTTATTGGTTTCTGATGCGATGTCCCCTTTTTTTGTCTCTCTTTTTATTGATTTGTATCTTCTCTCTGTGTCTTTTGGTTAAGTTGGCTAAGGATTTACCAATCTTACTGATTTCCTTAAAGAGCCAACTCTTGTCATTGATCTAGTTCCTGATTATCTGAATAGGTTACATCAACTCAGAAATTCTCAGCCTGCTAACTCTGATATCAAATCTGCGTGGTTTCCTGCCAAGCTGTTGTCCATTATTCTTGGAAATGGCTCGGCAGTTTGTTTCCCCAGTAAGCTTTTATTTCTGTCCATGAAGCTGTCCACTTCGGTAGCTTCACTGTGTCATCACAGCTACTTGCTTGGGATCCGGATTCCTGGTGCCTCTCCATTATGAAGTGGTAATTCCAGACTGCTGGGCTGCGCTTCCTGGGTGGGAATTTTCTTTTGGGAAGGCAGACCTAGCAGGGTTTTGAGTAGAGGGCTTGTCCCCCCATCTACTAGAAATTAGATTAAGTGGCTTTCTACAGATGCCGTAAGCAAGGGCTCCTGGACACCTAGGAGAACAGAGCCCAGGTCCATCAGACTCATTATTGATCTCCCAATGGTTAGAATATCAACGCCCCTTCTGTGGCAGGTGGAACATTCATTTTTCTAATACCCCCTTTGCTTGCAACAAATACGTTGATCTTTTTTTCTAGTGGAGACTGTCTTATTTTCACCCATTGTTCTTGTCAAGGTTTACCTTTTCTCTAGAGAAGGTCAGCCTTTGGACCAGAATGGGGCAATTTTGAAGGGAGCAACCATGATTTTAGCTTGTTTTTGTGCTGCCTCCTCTGCAGTCTGAACTCTTTATTTTTCAGCATCTCACTTATGAAAACCTTTTGGCATTTCCAGAAATGGAAAAAGTCATTTCCTATCCTCTATGAAACCTTCAGCTTTTTTCTTTTCTTTTTTCTTGGCTGTCTGGAGATTGGGTAACAAAAGCCAAATTTAGCCGCTCTAGCCCAATTGTTCTCGGGGATAGAGTGTGAAAAGGAACGTGTGTTTTGAAGGCTTTCCATTAAGCATTTAAGGAATGTCCAGTGTACGTATTAGGGTCCCATTTGTGGTGGGTTGAAGGGAAAACCTCCAAGTCAGTTATCCAAGGATGGCAAGTGTGGCCAAGAACATCCAATAAAATCTTTTATTCCTCAGATGTGAATAGTCATAAGCAATTTTTGGCAGTCACCCTAAGTGGGTCCATGGGTTTGTAGAATAGACTCAGTGAGGTCAGGGCCTGGCGTTTTTTCAGAGATCAGGGTATTTGGAGTCCACCATTTATAGAGGTCTGTTGTAGAGGATGGCTCATACACTAGTAATGGGCATTCCTCTTGGTCTATACGTGGGCATAGACAGGCCTCTCTAAGGAGAAGAGCAGGAAGTTGACTGAGCTTAGGCTCACAACAGACTGTAAGCCTTGGGGAGTGGTGGGGATGAGAGAAGCTGAAAGGAGAAGGGGTGAGGTGGAGGCTGTCTCCTCGCCCTTGTTGTGAGGGGTAAAATGATGGTATGAGGTAGAGGGGAAAAGGAGTGGAGAAGAGGTCTTTGGGGTGATGGCTAAGAGTGAATGAAAATCTTCAGTGAGGAGGAGGAGTTGTACTAAGGCTAACCATTGGTCAGTGTAGGGGAGGGAAATGGTCTAGGTATCAGGGCTTCCTGTAAGCTTGAGACAGGCAGGTCTAGTGATAGGTGGGGTCTAAGACCGCTGGGTCCTGCCGATGCCATAAGGCCAATTTTTGGAGCTTTTTCTTGGAGCGACTGACTCTGTAGTCACTGCCAAATTCCAAAGAGAAACTATTTAAACATACACTGGCGAGGAGTCAGTTCATAATGGCTGAGCTGCCCTCTTCTCCACCCCCACCAATTGCTGAGCTGGAATTAAACTGCACAGTTAACAGAATGGCAGGAGGTGAGACAAAAGAAGGGAGGAAGGACCAAGGGAGTACACCAATGTGATGAGTCTATAAGAAGAAGGTAATCCCAAGGGAGACAGGGGTTTAGGAAAGGAGGCGGGGAGGGGAAATATGGTGGAGCCAGGGGAGTCGTTTATCTTATGGATAATAGAGCCATAAAAAAAATAAAAAGAAGAAAAAAAGAAAAGGAGGTTGGGTTGCCTCTCCTAGCATAGGTGACCAGGGCAGAGGACTTCCTCCAGAGGGAAGAAGAGTACCCAGGTCAGCTTCTAGTTGCCATTAACCAAAGTGATCTGTGAGAGAAGGCTGGCTCTCTAGTTTCCAGAGAGGTTCAGGGGAAAGTAGAAGGCAAGAACAATTGCTGAAACAGAATTGATAAATTGTACTGGCTAGCCATACAGCCATCCATAGAAATAGACATAAAAATTTCTGACCAGAACTTCCCAAGACTCCATCTTGACATTTGTAGGAAGGTACCAGAGAGGAATCTCCATCAGGATATAATAGACCAGATCAGATATCTATATATCAGAACTTACCTCCTGAGAGGACCAGGAGGAAGGATAGTGTTTGTGTCGAGAAACAGTGGTCATCTTAGGACTGATCGCCAGCCCTTGTGAGAGGAGCACAGGGCCCTGGAATGTCTTGGGGGGGGTGTCCTCTGTAATAGTTCACCGCTGCAAAGACCCAGACTGAAGATCAACATTGAATGGCTTTCTCACTGGGGCCTTCAGATGTCTTACATCTTACAGACTCAGCAGAATGCATTTAATGATAGTCAGATTAAGAGTCCTCTGTTTTCTGTTTATGACTCTCAACCCGGGAGAGAAGCAGGGTATAAAGCTCTAAACCACTAGGGGCAGAAGTTTCATGACAAAGAGTTTCAGAGCTCTGGTTTACTAAAACACCCCTTGCAGGTGCAGGGGTGGCTGGGCTAGAATGTTCTGTTCAGCAGGATGTGGTTAGCAGGGCTAGGGAGCAGTTAGGTGAAACATACAAAATGCACTCAGCTAAAGGAAGATGGGGTTACCTTGGTCAGTTCATTATCTTCCTGATTTTCAGGACTCAGATTAGCTCAGAGCTTTGATGTTGCAGGATGTTTGATCTCATTGTGAACCTGGAGATTGTGGACTGGAAAAAAAAAACCTGTTTCTTGTTTGGTGTAGCTCAGCCCTAGCACACACCTTTAATCCAGGAGCTTTCTGTAAACAGGATTAAATAAAATTAACCCTAGGTCAAGAGTCGGAGTAAGTAATCAGATTGACAGGAAGTGAACATGGGGGTGGGGGAACAGTTTAAGGAGGTCCAGAGGATGGATAGACAGAAAGGAGGAACATTGAGTTGAAGAATATTTAAGGCAGTGTGGAGAAGAGAGAGGGTGTTTTTCTTCTGGGACATGAGCTGAATAAGGAGGGCTTTTTCTTTCTGGCACTTAAGCTAAGTAGGAAGGGCTTTTTCCTTCTGGGACATTAGCTGAGTAGGAAGGTCATCTGGGTGCTTTCTCTGCCTCTGAGCTAGCAGGCTTTCACTTCAGCAACTGTCTTCTGAGTCTTTGTTGGCAAAATCAAATAATTGGGATTTTGTTTTTAAAACAACACTCTGATTATTACAAGAAAATGGAATATCTGAATTGGGAAAGTAAAAGAATTAAAACAAATAAAAAAGAAAAGCTATGATGTCTCTATACATTTTCATTTAGGAGTCATGGATAGAGATATTCACACACTGACTTATTTAAAAGATGACGGTGCCATGGCTGAAGAGAAAGGTCAGTGGTTAAGAGTGCTGCTATTCCAGAGGTCTAGAGTTTCATTCCCATTGCCCATATTGGGTGGCTTAGAACTGCCTACAACTCCAGGGGATCCAAGCACTGACCAAACAGGTTATGGAGATCTGCAGTCTTGCATGTCCTAGATTACACTTTTCACACTCTTGATCTTTCTTGGGTTTTAGTGACAGATAGGCACAGTGATCCCTTCACTGTCTCTTGGGGAGCCTACACATCTTGGTAATCTGTTTCTCCTGTATGCTCAAATCCTATCCATCCCTCAGCAAGCAGATGCTGATCTGCCTCTCAATGGCTCTCCAAGGTGTGGTTCCTCCCTATCCTAACTTCACTGCTGCTTCACTCCAATCCAGCACTGTTTCCTCAGACTCTTCTGTGACCAGATGAATGGCCTCCCCATTTCTTTACTGCCCTGTCCTTCACATATTATAGTAATATGCTTTCAAATTCAAAGTCATACAAATAACCCAGTGACCTTCTTAACAGGACCCTAATCCAATATATTAGATTGAGGCTTATGATTTCTAGGAAACTCTCAGGTTAGGCCAATGTCATTTCTCTGTGTCACATATGAACCATGAGATGTTCCTAAAATTTTAGCCTGAACTGGAGGTTTAACAGTGGTGAATTTGTTAGCATACTTGAGGCCTTAGATTTGATCCCTAGAATAAAATAACACCATAAATTTAAATATAAATACATCATTCTTCTGTATGTGGGCTTCCTCTTGCCCACTGACCTCATATCAGTACTTTATAATGCATTATTCTCTCCCCACATTCAAGCAACCACTTGCTGTCCCTCGAAGCACTACGCTTTGCCAGTTTTTCTACCTAGAATGCACCCTAGATCTCAGCCGCCAGCTATTAGTAAGCTTCTCCAAGCCTTCAGCCCTTCTAGGAAGCCTTTCTTCACATTCCCAGATAGCTTAAAAGAAAAGCAAGGAATCACTCCATTAGTCTGTCTCTCCAGGCCTTCACTGGCCCATTGAACTGCCTATTTCTTTACCTAGATCTGAGAGAGCAGAACCTGAGTCAGTGAAGTTACAGCTGTGTGACGGCTAAAAGAAGGAACCAAAGAGACCCACAACTCTCTCTGGGTAGCTTGTACAATGACAGCTGTCACTTCCAGTAGTCTCTGTGGGACACTGAGAAAAGGCTCATTTCTGTTCATTGTGTACTCCTAATTCCTGCTTCAAAATGTTTTATATTTTCTTTTCTGTTTCATTTCCTTTCTCTGTATCCTAGGAGTCAAAACCATGACCTGAGATGCTAAGCAAATCTTTACTGCTGAGCTGCATGTTTCATCCCATACCTTTCATTTGGGGTTAACTGCTCAATGAGTTTTCTCCTTTGGTAGAATCTGGGGCCTGCTTGATCTTTACCTTTTGCTGCTCTGAATGTTCCCACCATTCCATCTAGCACACCCAGACTAAATCTTCTTGGGTATGAGCCTTAGCAGTCACTTCTGAAATCTAAACCATCATCCTGTGCTCTCTAGGCCAGCCACTTTTTTCACATTACTCTACACAATACCCAAGATAATCCCCCTCCAGATTGGGAAGTTTATTTGGACCTACAGTTTTAGAGGTCTTGATCCACGGCTGCTTGGTCTGTTTCTTTGACTGTTGTGTTAAACCCTATTCCCTTCACTGTTCCAGTGACCTAAATTCCTCACCAGACACTAGCTCTTGGCCTCTAATGACAACTGCCATGAGCCAGATTGCACTGAAGAAGGATCTGGACCCCAGGCCAGAGGAGACTTGTTCTGTTGCTGGCCACACACAATCACTCTGCCTTTCTCGGTCACTGCTCTCTGATCAATGGATGTAAGTACCTTCTTGTCAGCCTAGAGTAATGGTAAAGCTTATACAAGTCAGCAGGACAAGGCTCTGACAACACAGAGACACATACAGTGAAACCTGTCTGGGTGTGAGGCTGGAGAGGCAAGGCTCTCGGAAAAGAGGGCTGTTGAGTTCCTGGCCACTGTCAAGGCCCTTTCCTCTTGCTTCCAGGAGTTTGCCAGACTTCTAGAAGTCTGTCAGGCCTCCTGGACTGGCCGGAGTAAAGAGGAGGTCACCCTCACAGGCTGACAGAGGCAGGATGTCTCAGCTCCTCTCTGTCCCTGTATGTCTCTGTCTGATTTCGTCTGAGTCTCCCATACACAACCTTACAAACCCCATCACCGGCAAAGTGCACTGGGAACTGTCTGGAGGCAGCCCCAGTGGCCAGCCGCACAGTCTGGAGGATGGGAGGCAAGAATCACTGAATCATGGGGCGTGGCAGAGAGGATGCATACAACCTTCCTTAAAGAGCTGTTTTTGTTTTTTTTCCAAACCTCTCTTCAGGATTTTATTATCTCTTTCATGGCAAAGAGACAAATTAGTGTTTATTTCCTCTCGTACACGGGGTCACCCTGGACTTGGATCCCAACCAGCGACATCTGTACCCCATGGCCTGTGTGTCCAGTGTTCACTAAGCACGGCTTCTGGGGAAGGCTGTTGACTGTGGCTCTTCGTTGGCATTGTAGGGTCCATTTTGGGGCCTCTGCTCCCCAAGGAGATGGAAGCCACCCCCTTCCACCCAGAGGGCTTTCTCTTCCTCCCAGAGGGCATTTTCCTCCTCCCAGAGGGACTTCTTATCCTCCCACAGAGCCTTCTCTTCTGCAAGCAGGGCTCTTTCCTCTACCCATAAGGCCTTTTCCTCCTCCCATAGGGCCTTGTCCTCCTGAAGAAGATTCCGGTCTCTTTCCCATAGAGCGTTGTCCTCTCTCCAGAAGGCCTTGTCCTCTTTCCAGAAGGTTCTGTATTTTTTCCAGAAAGTCTTCTCTTCTTCCCGGAAAGATTTTTCCATTTCCCAGAAGGTTTTTTCTTCCTTCCAGAAGATCTTCTCTTCTTCCCAGAAAGGTCTCTCTTCTTCCCAAAAACCCAGGATTTGGCCCCGGAAAGCCTGGATCTTGCCTCGGAAATCCCATATCTCTTCCCTGAAATCTTCTATTTTCTCATGGAAGTTTCTCATCTCTTCTCGAAAAGCCTTTTCCTCTTGCAGCTTGTGTATTAATTTCTTCTGACGAATACTGGGTGAGGACAGCACCAGTGACCGGAGGCAAGCCAGCCCCATCCACTTGCTCACCTTGAAGGGAAACATTTTCCAATCAGCCGGAATGGTACGTGGCTGTGTTGGAGGTGAGGGCTGTCGGCCACGTTCAGGTCAGTTGGTCAAACCCTGTGAGTACATGAGAGAGAACACATCTGTGAGTAACATTTGCCAGAGAACAGTGCTCAGGAATGTGCTCTCTGATATGAGAAAATTTAATCACTGCTCTTAGTCCTATTAGAGAGAGAGAGAGAGAGAGAGAGAGAGAGAGAAGTTTTAGTACAGAGGAATGCTAGGTGGTCATGGCTTTGAGCTGGCTAATATATTCAAGGCCTAGTGTTCCAAAACCAAACCCAACAAAGACACTGGTGCTAAGCTAGGAATCAAAGTACACAAAGGCGACGTGATGCTTAAGGGGTAGATTGTAAGCGGTTAAGTCATAAGTCGTCACAGCCTCCAGAGGATTGACTTTTGTCAAAGCCACTCAAGATTCATCTAAATTCTCTCATGGGAGTTCACGCTCATTCACTCAGGGTGGCTCACATGTGAAAGCTGTTTTTACAAAGTGCCTGGTTAATTGGATGGTGACCCTCACCAACAGAGGGAGGGAAACTATTTTAGCAGAAGAGCATACCTGATAAAGAGGTTTAATTAAGAAAAAGTGAGACAATGCCAAATATTAGTGAGTCTGTGGAATCTGAAAACCACCCACATGATTTTATTATTTTAGTTATGAAACCAAGGAGCCAGCAATTCCATGTCCAGATACCAACTGAAGGAAACTTCTTATTTGTGACCCAGACACACACACAGCATGTTCAAGTATTTGTCCACAATCACTCAGTCTGGAAACATCCCAGTGACCAGAGCAAGAGGAAGCAATAAAGCATGATGGTTAATTCCTTCAGTGCACAGAAGAACTGCCTACAGCAGCATGAATGAAAACCATGAATACTGCGATGGAAGAATCAAGGAATTTTAAAGAATAAAGACCTAAAACAAGCAAAAAACCCTCACTGTGAAGGGAAACATACTTAAGTTATAGCTCAGAGAATAAACGAACTAACCAAGTTTTGTAGTAAGGACAGTGATTGGCAGGGGAGCTGGGAGGGACTAAGAGCTGATTAGCGAGCAGCTGAGACTTCAGGGGGCTGGCACTGTCCTGCTCCTTGCTTGGGTGGTGGCTGCGCTTGTGTCATATGAAAATATGTTCATGGGAAACTAAACACTAGTTAAAGAAGGAAGAGGAAGAGAGGAAAAGAGAAGATGGGAGAAGGGGAGGAAAAGGGAAAATAAGGGATGGGAAGAGAAGAGAAGACGGGGAAATGGAGGAGAGAAGAGCAAATGGAAGAAACGACAGTGAAGCAAGGAAAAAGAAGGATGGGAAGAAAAAAGGAAGGGAAGGGAAAGAAAGGGAAAGGGAAAGGAAGGCAAAGGGTAGAGATTCTAAACACTGTCATGTATCTGAGGTCACAAGTGTCAGGAAAATCCAGAGTTCAGATAACTACCTAGGCTGGTCACAGGGTGAGAAAGATGATGAATGCCTAGGCCACAGGGAAAGGTGACTGAAGCTCGTGTGTGCACTCAGGCACACAGGTCCCATTGTGTGCGGAAGCCGGGGTTTGTCTTCAATGCTCCTCCCTAAAGCACCACACTGTAAAGCAGCATGGCCCAGACATTCCCTGTATTTTCCTCTTCTGGCTTGGGATTGGGGAAGAAAGGACGCACAGCTCTCTGTCTCTGTCTCTCCCACCCCCCCTCCCCTTCATGTTCACTCACACTGGATGGCTCACATGTGAAAGCTGTTTGTTACAAGACATCTGGCAGTTGGATGGTAAACCCCACCAACGGTGTGTGTGAGTGTGTGTATGTGGGTATATGCATACATATGAAAAGATGGCAGCTGGGCTGGAGAGATGGCTGAGAAGTTAAGAGCGTTGCTCTTCTAGAGGTCCTGAGTTCAATTTCCAGCAACCACATGGTGGCTCACAACCATGTACATGGGGATCTGATGCCCTCTTCTGGTGTGCAGGTGTACATGCAGATAGAGCACTCATACATGAAAGAGAGAAAGAAAAAGAAAGAAAGAAAAGAAAGAAAAAGAAAGAAAGAAAAAGAAAGAAAGGAAGGAAGAAAGAAAGAAAGAAAGAAAGAAAGAAAGAAAGAAAGAAAGAAAGAAAGAAAGAAAGGAAGGAGGTAGCTACATGGCTGTTGACCTCACTTCCCTCCACTAACACAAACCGGAAACTGGAGGCTCACCTCTGACCTCTTCTCCTCCTATACCTTCTAAACCTCTTCAACCACCAAGCCCTATCACTTTTAACCCTTCACCTCTCTTGGAGGCACACGCTTCCTGTTTCCATCTTCCCACGGCCACGTCTGGGTAGGATGCCTGTTCCTGCTTTCATGGTCTCTGGTCTTGATCATGGTCTCATGATCTTGCTGTCCAGATATCTGCCTATAAGTACACTCTCCCCAACACAATTTCTAAGATTTTTGTTCTGTTGCATCATATCTGCTTATAAACTGCCAGACTCCATAGTTTGAAAATCCCAATCAGCTGACTACTCCTTGTCTATATCTTTACTTTCCTCTCTCTCTGCTCTGCTCTGTGTGAACATTTTACCTCTTTGCCAAAGCACCAACTGTGTCCCTTCTAAGGTTTCCCTCACCTTCTGGGTGGGCTTCAATTCTTGTTTCTCTCTTCTTCTCTGTGTCTATCTGCCAGTGTCCTATCATTACGTGACATTATGTGTGGATATGTCTTCCTGCTGTCTCTGGAGCCCGGAAGCTAGTAAGAAATGTTGGGTGAATGTAACTGAATTTAGAATTTTTATTTTGTTTATGTCATTATGTGGCTCTTTGTCTAGGGTCCCTGGAATATTCTAAGCTCTATTCTTTAGTCCCTCCCCCTGGATAGCTTGAACCAACTGACCTAGCTTATCCTTTCAAATTTAGGGAAGGAGATGCCTTCTCCAGGCAGCCTCCCCTCGCAGCTTCTCTCTGACCTGGGGCTGCCCTTCTGTCTTCTATCCCTAGGCACACTGTAATTTCTGCCATAGAGAAGATGCGCAAGGAATAGCATCTTCTATCCATCTTGGATGGATAACAGTTTCCTGAACTAGAGTTTTAGAAAAAAAAATCTACAAGTTTTTTTTAAGTTACCACTACATTATCTTTGAGAAAGATGGCGAGCTGGCTTTGTGGGTAAAAGCACTTGCTGCCAGGCCCGATGGCCTGCGTTTGGTTCCTGGAAGCCACATAGTGGAAGGAGAGAACCAGCTCCTGCAAGCTGTTCTGTGACCTCCACACACACAGTGGTTCACACCCACACACCCATACACACGAGCAAATGTGGACAACAAACACTCTTATGAGAAATGAATTGGTAAAATCGAGTATCTATATATGCATTATATCTCAAGAACAACAGAAAATTGGCAATATCCATCTATGTAGCTAGTTTACAATTCAACAAAAACATGTCTTGTCTTCCTAACTGTACCAGGGCTGGGACTTATTTTTAAGGTTACTTACTGCTTAGCTGTTTCCCAACTGGGAAGGCCCTGCAACCCTCAGAGGGCAGGCAGTCATTGTCACATCAGAACCCCAGTGATGCGGCTCTTGGTTCACACCAACAGGTCTTGCAGTGACCTATTTGTGCTCAGTTCTGAGTCACAGGTTGGAGGTCAAGATGAGACCCCAGATATGAGGCCTAAGGGAAGGAGGGGGGTCCCCCAAAGGTTGGAAAGATGTTGACAGCTTTCAGCCTTGGCCTTCACCAATAGTAACTGTTACCTTGGACCTCATTTGGTGTTGCAGGAGGGGCCTCTGGGATGCTTTGCATGATGGAGGATCCTTGCTACATTTTGTCTGTGTCTTTTGACAAGGATGTGTCTTGGTCTGTGTCTTCTTAGTTTATCCTAGTTGGGATTCTTTGATATTGGCAGGCTCTATGTGTTTTTTTCATCAAATTTCCGACTGGTTTGGTCAGTTGCCCCTCCCCCCTTCCTTTCTTTCTGGGATTTATATTATTCCCGTGTTTGTAGCTGTGGTGGTCCACAAGTCTCTGAAGTTCTATTTCTTTTGCTTTCTTCTTTCTGTCATTTGGACCGGATAGTCTCAATGGACCTGCTTTTGAGTTCACGGATTCTTTTCCCATCAGCTCAAATCTACTGTTGAGCTCCTCAGTTGAATTTTTTTTTCTTTGACACTAGAACTAAGTTTTTACATAGTGAAACTTTTGCGATAGCCCAGAAAATGAACAAATCCATTATTTCAAAGAGGTGTTTGTCCTTTGGTGAGTAAGTTAGAAGCACTCAGAGTTTACTTTCTTATCAAAAGCCTTCCAGGCAACACAGTTACATCTCAGGAACTGTGTATCCCACGCATTTGGTACTTGCTATTCTTAGGCTCGCTTCCCGTTTCCCCCCTTTGTATCCCACCATTGTTTTACATACATGACTCTTTTTTTCTTCTGAGATTCCACATGTAACTGAGACCACACAGTGTTTGTTTGTTTTTTCTATGTAAGGCTTATTTCACTTAGTATAATGTCCCCCAGGCTGATCAGGAAGCAAATGGCAAGATCTTCTTAAGGCTTAATGTATTCCTCTGCTTAAGACAATTTCCCTCTATACTTCCTTGGATTTTAAGATTTTTTTTTTTTAATTATGTATACAGTGTTTTGCCTGCAGGCCAGAAGAGGGCACCAGATCTCATATTTGTGAATCCACCAAGTGGTTGCTGGCGATTAAACTCAGGACCTTTCAAAGAGCAGCCAGTGCTCTGAGCCATCTCTCCAGTCCTACATTTTAAGATTTTAATTATCATTCAATTAAACTTTTCTGAGGTGGATATTGCCAATAATCCCAGCACTTGGGAGACGAATCAGGGGAATCACAGTTGAAGGCCAGTTTGAGCTACGAAGTGAGCTCAGATAGTTCCAGCTATCTTTGAGACAGACATGCAGCATCCGAAAGGAATTTTTGTCCTGATAGCCACTGTAATTTCATTTTTGATCCATTTGCTATTTACAAGTCTTTTGCTTAATTTTCAAGTATGTGAAACACTTTCCAGTTACATTGTTGGAGTCCTCATGGTCTGCTATTCCAGCCGTTAATACAAGGGCTTGGGGGGGGGGCAATACTTTTAGATTCAGGTGAAGATAAGGGTATGCTTGTGACGCTCCCATGCTGTGGAAGAGCCTTAGCTGACTTCCAGATTTGTGGGCATTACATACCCGAGCCTGGTCACCCTACCCTAACACACACACACACACACACACACACACACACACACACACACACACACACACACGTGAGTGTGTGTGCTGCTCCCATTTGAAGGTGTCTGAAGTTGCTGACAGAAAAGGAGCCTATGAGGGGCCATGGCTATCAAGATGCCTTTTTCAGATGCCAGATCTGGGCTAGCGTAAAATATATTTTCCCTCTAAAGAAACACGGATTAGGTGTGAAAGAGAATGTTTGTATATGCCAATGCCCGGAGGGGCCCTGAGTGCTGTGGCAATTACCTTCAGCACACTGAATGGACTTGCTCACTCCGGCCGCTGACCGGTGGCCTCTAGTGGGTGCTGAGTTGTTATGGTGAGGCCCAGGCAAAGGCTCTACGGTTGTGATGTTTTGCTTAATCCAAAGCTGACATCCAGTCTGTCCTTTGAGTGACCCCAGGCTGAGGGACAGTATGTTGATAGGAAAGCCTAACAGGCTCATGGGTGTCTTTACTGGCCCGATCTGAAGGAGGTTTCCAGCGGTGGTATTAAATGGGCAGTGTGGACCCACAGCTTCACAAGTGCCTACTTAAGATAGACTTACAGAGCCCTTTACCCCTATCAAGTGGGAATGTGGCAAGGGGACAGGCTCCCAAGAAGAAATGAACATGGAGATTCCTCAGTTTTATGCACACTAGGAACAAATTCGTTGCTTCTATCTGTCAAAAGACTGCAGCAAAGGGGGAAAGAAAATCACATTTTCAAGCCATTTCCTTTTCCTCGCTACATTGGACATTATCTTAGGTTTCTGTTGCTGTGATAAACAGAAGACTGTTCTATTCACTGTTCTGTTGCTGTGAAGAGACACCATGCCCAAGGCGACTTATGAAAGAAGAACATTTAATCGGTCTCTTGCTTACAAAACTATACAAGAGTTGGCTTGAAATGCAGAATACCAGGCCCAGAAATTTTGATTCATCTGGCCAGAGGATCAGCTGCACTCTCAGGCCTCACGGGAGATGAACTGATCTGACTGGGGGAATGATGTGGCGTTAACTGCAATAGTCTGTCCTGGCGCGAGAAGAGGCAAAGTGGCTAGTGGCTTTCACTCTCATTGGACGGAATCAGTTTCCATTGTCAGTGCCATACTTTGGGCAGTTTGCTCCCCAGTGCCCTCTTGGGTACTCTGGGGAAGAGAATGCTCAGGCTGCCTCACTTGCTCTAGCCCCCTGTGGGGTTCCTGGGTGTGTGGTGTGTGCACTGACCGCCATCAGGGCCTGACCTAGGCAGTCGTTGCTCCACTCAGCTCACGTGTTTGAGATTAGTCCACAGATCCTATGGCACTGTTTTGGAAGTTTGGGAAACCACAGAGGAAAGTCACTAGGGAAGTGGGTCACTGGGGTGGGTTTTAGAGCCCTGCCTACTTTCTATCCATTTTCTGCTGACTACAGATCCAAACCGACCGGTTGTCCCAGGCTCCAGGCTTTCCCTGTCCTAGGGAAGCACCCCCCTTATCACACCCTGAAAGTGTGAGGCACAACAAACTCTTCCTCCTCCTTCTAAGCTGCTTCACGGTCATGACAAGAAAGGTACCCAGTGCAGGTATATATAGGATCTTCACTGGAGATTCAAAACCCTTCTCAGTGATACCACTGATGCCTCTTTGAGTCAACTGGGAAGGGAGCAGATTGCTCGCTCTTCCAGAGAGTTTGAATTTCGGTAACTCACTTCTCAGCTCAGCTGATTTCATAACACTCACATTGTTTGACACTCTGGGAGACAGCATTTTTCTGTTGGGAGCAGAGGTGAAACAGGAGGAGGGTGTTTCTCAAATATATCTTCTCCCCATTTCCCTCTAGACGATGCCCTTTGCATCCATCACTCAGATTTCCAAGTTCAGTCTTACTGCATTGCCCAGAGGGAAAGCTGTGCCTCACGGGCACAGGCAAGGCCACCAGTCTCTGCCACTACAGGTTTGCACACACAGCATGTTCTGGGCAGGCATCTCAAAAGCCCAAAGTGCCCTTCTCTCCTGACCGCTCCCTAGTCACTCACTATTGAGAGAGAGTCCCCTGGCTTAAACAGTATGAGCTGGGGGAAAACTAGCTCATCACAGCAGTCACGTGTCCTCACGGCCCAGGGCAGAAGCACAGAGCCAACTTAGCAGGCTACAGTGAGCCAGCAAGGCTGTGAGGGTCATGCTTCGTAGGAACCAAACACTTGGGTCCCCGTGGAGGGGGTGGTTGACTTGTTTGAATTATGCACAAACTTACATGGGTGTTAATTCCACAGAGCCATTAACCAGGTGAGGCATAGTCAGCAGATTAATAGGAGTGCTGGACAGTTGGGGGATACTTTCCACTGGACCAGTGAAGGCCAGGGGTGCCAATAGGGAGGCCTTTGGGAATCTAGTGAGACTAAAGGATATCAGGACAGCTTGGAGAACTTTAGTCCTTATCACGCTCCATCCTAGGCCGGTCCTGCCCTCTGTGGCCCTTATTCCCTGAGTTTGGGATTTTTGAATTTTCTTAAAGTGGGAGACAGGTATAATCAAAGCATCTTCCACGAGCTTCCACAGGTTGGTGTAAAACTCCAGGTGCATTTATTCTCACATGATTTGCAACACACACACACACACACAGAGAGAGAGAGAGAGAGAGAGAGAGAGAGAACTGACTCTGACTCAACAGCTTGACGCCTCCACTAAAGCCATGCGTGGGCAGGATTCCGAAGTGGTTTGTTGACAAAGACAGGTGTATTGCCAAATCCAGGCTGCGGAAACTTTGAGAAGCTTGCAGGGTTCTGGAGTCAGGGACGGAAGAGTGAGAGTAAGCTGCGGTGTGGGCAGTGAAACCTCACACTGGAGTTCAAGTTGGTTGGGAACATACTAAGTGGCCCCTTGAGTTCCAAAATGAATGCAGTCCTCAGGCCTTCATCAGCTGCAGGGCTGGCACTGCTTCTGAGAGATCTAGCATGGCTTCCAGTCCTTGATGTTGAACTTCCTTCAGCTTGAGTGAAAGACAAGAGTTACAAGAATGGACTGTCAGTGTTTATTTCGGGATAACCTGAGCCCGAGTCAAGAGACCTTCTTTCCGAGTGGTGCCTATATGTCCATATTGGGAGCCCGTTAGGACAGGAGTTGGCTAACAATGACAGGTGCTTCCAATGACAGGCCTGCAGATAGTCCTATATGTCCATGCTCTGAAGATCACAATGAGGAAGGAGCCATGGACAGTGTGAAGATGCTGCGCCTGGCGCAGTAGGTGGGCTGCCATTTGTGTTTTCTTATTTATTTTATTATACTCCCAGAAAATGTCTTTTTAAGCATAAGATTTATTCAATTTGAATATAAAATCCCTGGTGAATTTATATTTAGGCTGGTATCTCTACCCAGGAGCACTCAATTTATATTGATTTGAAAAAGCATGTGTGTTCAAAGAGTCTGTGGGTTTCTTTGAATCGTTTGCATTTATTGTTGCATAAGAATGACATTGATGCTGCTTACGGTATAACAATATGTCAAAGAGAGCCATAACAATTTTTTTAATTAAAAAATTTTAATTCACTTTACATCCTTGTTGTAGTCCCATTGCTCTTCCCCTCCTAGTCCTACCCTCCCTCCCCACTCCTTCCCTTCCCCCTCCCTCTTCCTGAGACAGGAGGAGCTCCCTTTTTAAATCCAGCCCAGTTCAGAAAGTTTTTTCGGTACTGAGTGTGTCCTCTTCCCCATGGCCAGACAAGGCAGTCCCACCAGGGGGAAGTGATCAAAAAGCTGGTAAGTGAGTCTGTATCCAATGCAGTCCCACTTCCCTTACTAGGGAACCCACCGGAGGCCTAAACTGTCCATCTGCTACATCTTTGTAGGGGGCCTAGTTCCAGTTTGTGCATGGTCCTTGATTGATGCTTCAGTCTCAGCAAGCCCCTCTGGGCCCTGGTTAGTTGGTCTTCTTGTGGCACTCCTGTCACCTCCAGGCCCTTTTCTCTTTCCTTCCCTACATATCACACAATGTTTGGTTGTGAGTCTCAGCATCTGTTTTGAGGCACTGCTGGGTAGTGCCTCTCAGAGGACAACTCTGTCAGGTTCCTGTCTGCAAGTTTAGCAGAACATTTTTCCCTAATTAGACTAGTCTAGCAGAGGGAGGGGAACACCAACCCACCCACAAAGACTTTGAGGCAAAATTTACCATGCCTACAAGATGTGCAGGGATAAAGATAGAGCAGAGACTGAGGGAATGCCCAACCAATGCCTGGCCCAACCAAAGACCCACCCTATGGGAGAGTGCCAACCCCTGATACTTGAGAGGTCTTTTCAATGGTTATTGGAATACAGAAATCTGTGGAACTGGCCCCACTCTGCCCATCTAGCCATCCCATCCTTGTCATCTGATCCAATCAAGTGATTACAGTGTGCATTTAGATATTCTTCAATGTCAAAATGAGCTTGAGCCTGCAGTGTGCTTGCTTAGTATTTATCAATAGGGAGCAGAATCTAGCGGCCAACCAACTGGCTTTTTGTGTGTTTGCCTATGGGTGTGTCTCTGTGTGTCTCTGGTTCAATCATTAGGGCTTATACATTCCACCCGAGCACTCTACCTAAGTCATGTACTAGCAATCCTTTTACATTTTCATTTTCAGTCAGGATTCGCATCAGTTTTCTAGAGTGTCCTTGAACACAAAATATGCACAGGAAAGAAATTAGCTTTCTCTACCTTGAAAGCACCCTAAGTTCTGCGTATTTTAATTTATAGAAACTCATGTTACTAAGATATTTCACAATGCTAAATCATGAAGTCATTCAGTGCATTGTATCGAAATTGTATTTTATTAACAATCCCAGTCATAAGACATTTCTCTTCTCTCATATAGAATTCAGCAGACAGGGAAGAAGAGGATTAAGTTTAAAGTAAGGTAGTTAGTGTGAGAGCTTAGGTGTCTATGGGCTAGTTTGGGAGATTCTCAACTTCTGTCCATATGCACAATGTTTGGTGGAAGCCAAGGCTCTGACATTCCAGGACATCCATTACCAGCAGCCCTGGAAGAACAGGCCTACAAACTGCCCTGTCTCTCAATGGTCTTAAGATCACAAGGTGGGGGTACCTATGCACAGTGTCAGAACGGCAAACCTGATGGGGTAGGTTGAGAGCCTCTTGGGTTTGTGGCTCGTTATTGGGCCATAGGTCCTGTGAAAACCCCATGCCTTCGGCCCAAGAACACCACTGCAGACATAATTTCTAGGCCAATTTTATTACTGGAAGTGGAAAACATCATACAATATGACAACTCATGCAGAGTTAGGACGTTGAGGTAGCTGAAAAGACATACTGTATACAGGTCATTGATAATCACAATGGAGAGGACAGGTGACCTTTCTTCAGAGGTCTTCTCAGGTCAGAGTCCAGAGTCCATGCTGAGGTGAGGCTCTGTGCAGAGATGTGAGTCCACGCACACCAGAAGGGTCATTTGGAAGTGGATCTGACAGGTCCCAGTCATGTCATCTAGCTGGCTAACCCAGAGAGGACCAGTCTGAAAGTGTCTGTCAAGTCTGAGCAGGAGGGTGGCATCTGCTGTCCCATCACTCACTGCCCATCACTGTCTTCTGAAGAGGAGGAGACCTGAAGGTCCTCATAGAGGACACTCACTGGGACCTGGGAGCGTGCTGCTTCACCTTTCTCCAGGAAGGCAGGGCCCTCCCAAGGAGCTGTTTGCTTCTCATGGGCAAGTGCTGGGGACACTGTCAGGAACCTGGAGCTCCAGCAGTCACCATTAAGTCTAGTAAAGACCATTCTCAGGGACTGGCGTACAGCATGGCTGGTAGATGGTTGAGAGGACTCAGCATAGGGTGTGGCTGAGACCAGAGCAGGCCTGCTTGGTAGCTGTTCTTGGTCAGTGCTGGGCAGCTGGGCTGCTATTTTCTTGCTCACTGGCACTGCATCTTTCAGTCCAAGTCTGTTGGCAATGGGAAGAGACTGCCTATCCCGGCAGGCCTTCAAAACAGTGCTTGCATTGCTCTCCTCTGGTGCACTGGTAGAGTTGACTCTTAGTCTCTTTGAGGATTTCTGGCTAGGCAGTGTGGGCTGCCAAGAAGCTTTCTCACCTGGGGTCCAGAAGCTAAGTTCAGGGTTCTGTCTTCCCTGATGGAGGGCAGCATGCTGGCTGCGCTGTGTTTTCACACCGGGACCCTGGGCTTCTGACTCTGTGTGAAATGCTTCACTGACTCCATTCCTTTTAGGGACCACAATGGGTTGTTGATGTGAGACACCCCGGAGCTTTTGATGCAGCAGGTCTTGTGAGGCTGTGTTTCCACCACCCTGCCTGAACACTGGCTGTGAGACCCCAGGGACAGCCATGTTCTGACCTTCTTCCTGCCTGGAAGGTAAGATGCAGGAGGCATCAGAGCTTTGGATGGCTCCAGGGTTTCCAGGGCACATCCGCTTCCCAGGAGACTTTCTGGCACGTGACACAGTAATCTGAATTTGGTTGGTCACAGACTTCTTTGTGTTTCCAGGACTGAACACTGGCATCTTGGGATGCTGTGAAAATAACAATTGCAGGATAAATTGACTATGTAAGTCTTCCAAATAACACAAGGACCTCATAAGATTATCATGACAGAAAAACTCTTGTATAAGTTCACTTTAAGGTGAAGGTACTCAGTCTGAAATGGTCTACATTAGTTATCCAAAAGCTGCAGAATGAGAACCTGTGGTGGGGGAGATGCAGAGGGATTGGGACATGCAATGTGAAGAGTTTCAGCCTCACTGTGAAGTTTCCTTGAGCTGAACTCTCATCACTCAAATGTATCTGCATGTGTACATGTGTTTTATGTAAAGAATATATGATTTTTACAGAAATCTTTACTTATTTATATATGATATAAATAGACAGCTAAGCAGAGGGCCATGAGCCTTTTGTGGTCAAGAGAAAAACAATTCAAATTACCACGCAATTTCCAGTGTATTGAAAACCCCTAATCATGTCACCTAGGATGTAAAACAGGGGAAAAGGTATGTTAAGATGACATGACTTGAATATGACTCTCAAAATGAGAGTCAACTCTGCAGCCAACATATTGGGATGGAATAAAAATAAAATAAAAATTTTAAAGGATATATTCATTGCCCTAAAAGTTCTCCAATAAAAGTCTAGATTTTGGAAGCAGCACACAGAATCAGTTCAAAATGGAAACATTAAAATCTGAGAGAAGATCATTAGAAGGCTAGAAGAGCAGGCCATGTTTGTAATATGACCTCAGAAGGAAGGACCACATGGAGACCAGGAGACAAGGTCATGCTCAAGGACAGGTGAGGAGGAGCCTGCCCATCCTCCAGGAGAACTGGTCTACCAAAGGAGAAGCACACAGCAGAGGCTCACTTGCTCCCCAAAACCCAAGTCAGTCTGAACTATGAAAATGACCAAATGAGTCCTTGCTGCATCAGAGAGGACTGATTCGATGTGACATGCATGGGGTCGTGAATGGAGCAAGCAGGTGGTGCAGCAGGGAATGGGCAGGTGGGGCAGAGCACAGAGAAAGGGACTTTCAGGAACAGAGCAACTGCTGCTACTCACAACCAGGTTGATGTGCTGGCCCCTCCTCTGTGGATCCATGGGGAGTTTCTGGAAGGGAGCCTTCCTCTGCTGCTCATCACCTCTGTGGGACAGACAATGGTGTGGAAACACATCAGCTCTACCCACCCATTCACCCACTCTCACTCACCCACTCTCCGTAGCTAGTATACTACTTACTAGCTGTCTGGCCCTTTCAGTGTTTGGGGACAGAGAGATGAGTGATGGTACCCCATGAGCTTTGCTGCACCCAGAGCCTTCCCTCTGGCCAGCCCTTCCCCATCACTCACCTCTGTCCAGTGACTTGACTAGGTTTCTTTTCTGTCTTGGCCTGGCTTATGGGCCCTGGTTTCTGGAGACCCTGTGTCCTGCGAGGATCCTGATTCTCTTTCTCCTTCCTGGCTCCCAGAGGCTGTGGATCTAGGAGCTTTTGGCCATACTTGATTGGGCACCTTCTGCTCCTTGCTGTGTGGCCAAAGGCCCCACACTCTCTGCATTTTACCTGTGAGTAGCAAATGAGATATTAGTGAGTCAAAAAGGGATCCAGGTACCTCTTAGGGATAAAGGGTTAAAATGCCTGCAATGTTTTCTCTCCAGAAAATGGTTGTTTCTTTGAACCCGGAAGAGGTAAGCACACTTGAAAGATGCATGAGTGATGTCAGTGAGCCTTGTATGTGCCAAAGGACCAATCCTGCTAAAGAGAGGCTGGGCTTACTTCCCAGTGTCTACTCAGGTCCACATGCAGGGGGAGTAGTTCCTTTGCCTGGCCTTCTGATACCTCTGCTACAGTCAGGACCATGGACAGATGCAACATTTCACAGGGCCCCAGAACTTAATAAATTCCCAGACACTGGCACAACTAATTCCACAATGGAAGCTTCATTCAGACTGTAGAACTCAACCCACAGACACTATCACCTAACAAAATGAAAACAAGACCCAATGTGTCTGAGTCCACAGTCCTGGGAAAATCTCCCATGTCTCTCACCTGTGCATTTCTGCTTCTGGCCTACTGTTCTGGGTAACAGAAGTATGTCAACCCAAAACATGTTTGTTTGTTTGGTTGGTTTTTGTTTTTGTGCTTAAAACCTCACCCCAAGAAAGGTTCAGTGATCCCCTGGGATACAGAGGATCCAGTCAGTACTCTGCCACCTGGCTAATCAGGACTTTCTATTGACTTAAAGCCATGTTCCCAGCAGTCTTCTCTGGTGGAAAACCCACAACAAATAGGTTCTCTGAGGGAGCCCAGTTCGTGTCTCACCTAGCCCCAGTGGTTGATGACACATTAAGGGCTCTACTTACCATAATGTTCTCTTCTTGCCATGGGGGAACCTTCTGTGTCATGGGCCCTCTTGGCTTACTCTGGACTTTCTGGGCTGGAACAGCTTTATGGTCCTGAATCTTCATGTGTGTCTCCTGCTTTATCGCTGAATCTGGAGTTGTTGGCTTTGATTTCTTGAATCAGAAGGAAACAAAAGAGTTTTAACCAATGAAATTAGTCCAGCTCCCACTCCATGGAGCCTTTCCCAACTTAGACTGTGCTTCCCCCTGGCAACCAGCTCTCCTGGCACCTGAGCTTCATCCCGATGCAGGTCTGGGCTCACTGGATATAACAGGGCACAATCTGTGGCAGAACAACAGCTTAGAGAGGCTTCAGAGCCAGCCTCCTTGATATAGGACATGCGAGCTGTAACAAATTTTGTAGAGGAATTTTAATTCAGAGCATGACTGTTCTGGCAAGAGATCCAAAGACCTTCTAGGTCTATGTGATACGGCTGGAGTACAAACATGCTTTTAATCCAGGAGGCATAGACAAGGCCAGCCTGGTATAGAGCAAGTTTCAGGTTCAGAAAAGCTGCTGGCACACACCTTTAACCCCAAACGATGAAGGTAAAGTTAATTTGTAAAAGGAAACACCCAGGTTTGAAAGTGATGTCTAATTGAATCACAGAAAAAGAAAGTGACAAATCTGAGAAGATTCTACAAAACAGGATACACCCACTTTCACAAGAAGAGAGAAAAACTTAAGGGGCAATGCAGAGAGAGGAAGGAGGCAGTTTTAGAGGGACAGTAATGCTGAGACAGGTCGCAGAGAGAGAACTCGGGTGAAGACCAAATGAACTAGAGAATGAGAAGGAGCCAGGGGATTAGAGCAGATTGCTGGATTTAGTTTGAGGCCAAGCAGAACAATTCAGAGGCCAAGAGAAAAGCCAGATTGAATAAGTCAGCTGGGAGAGAGTTTGGGTCAGAACAGCTGAATTGAATCAGCCAGCTATGAGCTTAGAAAGAACTAGACAGGATGAGCTGAATAGCAGTCAGTCTCAGAGGCTAAAATCATTCTAGGCCTCGGTTATATTGTATGGAGGCTGGAAGCTTCCAAGAGTAGGGCTAGGTTAGCAGACAGAGGAAGCCTCCCAGACAACAACTGAAACAGGTGAATAAATGTCCTCTTACAGGACTTACTGCAAGACTCACCTTTGCAGAGCAACTGAGCAGCTCCTGTGTCTTCAGGGTCTTTTTCCAAATATGGTGCTGGATTTCTTTCATGGGGCAAAATGTCTGAAAAATGTCTGCTTCATCAGTCTATGCAGCACGGTGTCTCAGCTTGTCTTCATTAGATGCTAGTGTCCCGAAGAAATAGGCTCCAGTTTCTACTGCAAACAGGCAAAGAGCAAAAACTTCCTCCTCCCAAATTCTTATATAGGCTTCCAGCAAAGGTGTGGCCAAGAGTGAATCTAGATTAAGAATTAGAGGTGTTTATCTTCATAGCCAAATCCAAGATCATGCTTAAGGACAAGCGATATGTACCTGTAAAGAAGGCACATCCATACAAATGGAGGAATTTCCACCCTGACACAGTTCCCTTAATCTTTCCATATATCTGTCTTTTCCATAACCCTCACAGATGCCCAGGTTCATTCCTGGGAAGAGGAGGAGGTCAGTGGCAGTCTACCCTCCAGAAAGTCTCCTGGGATGCAGGTGTGCCCTGGAAACCCTGCCATCCAAAGTTTTGATGCCTCCTGCATCTTGCCTTCCAGGCAGGAAGAAGGTCAGAACATGGCTGTTTTTGATGTCCCCAAGCCAGTGCTCAGGCAGAATGGTGGAAACACAGCCTCACAAGACCTGCTGGATCAAAAGCTACAGGGTACCATGCATCAACAAACCATTGCGGTCCCCAAAAGAATGGAGTCAGTGAAGCATTTCACACAGAGTCAAAAGCCCAGGGTCCCAGTGGGAAAAAGCAGCCCAGTCAGAATCCTGCTCACCGCTAGGACAAGACAGAATCCCAAACTCAGCTTCTGGGACCCACAGGAGAAAGCTTTCTGGCATCACACACGGCCTATCCAGAATCTCCCGAGTAAACCAAGAGTCAACTCTACCAGTGCATCAGTGGAGAGCAATGCAATGACTGTTTTGTAGGCCTGCCAGGATAGGCAGTTCCCTCCCATTGCCAACAGACTTGGACTAAAAGATTCAGCTGAAAAGAGCAAGAAAACAGCAGTCCAGGAGCCCAGCACTGAACAAAAACAGCTGCCACGGACCGGCCCAGTCGGGCTCCCGTCGTCCGCGGGAGAACAAGGCTTTAGACAGGAAGACACGGTTTCGGCGAAGAATTGACAGACAGAGACACCTTGATGGTTTTGACTCTGCTGCCACTTTACTGAAATCAAGCTAGTATTTTTATAATGATTTCACAAAAGGCACCTTAAAATTGGCATACTTCCCAGAACATTTAGACTTTTACCAAGAATACAAAGTTTACATTTTAACTCAAAATGCAATCAAACATAAAGCAGTACCCACAAATAATCTTGGCCTAAAAACTTTTTGATCAGAGTCAACAAAGGAAAAGAAACCTCAAATATAGTTTCATTATTGCTAACCAATGAAGAGGAAAGTCAGGAGCTAAGTCAGATGCCTGCCAAAGTCCCTCTCTATAACAAAATCTAACTACACCTTTGTTAACCCTCCTCCCATATGTCCTGCTTAAGATTTATGATCTTCTCTAGGAACAAGGCACTGAAGGGAGGGGGAAACTCCCGCCAGCTGCACCTCTCATGCTATTATTTCTTAAGAAGGAGCCTATTATGATTTTACTATTCTTAATGCCTATTAATACTAAATTTAATTCATTACTTTTCTTAAACTTATTTTTATTAAAGCCTTTAACAATCTACTAATAATAATTTTTTTTATAAAGTTAGTTGTGCTGTTTCAGGTGTCACAGGGAAAGATCAAAGAATTTATTATTCCAGCCCCAGAGCCACAACTGAAGAAGCGTAGAAATCTCAGAACACGTCTCTTTTCCAAGTGGGATGAGTTTGCCAGGGACCTTCCAGGGGGCATTATTTCCGGGGAAATCATATCCCCCGCCCTGTAGCTTATGCTACTATGGCGACACTGGCGTGGGTGTGGCAAAGCAGGGCCGCTCTGGTCTCAGCCACACCCTGTATTCAGTCCAGTCCGCTTTGTTTTAGTGTCTTTGTCCGTCTCCTCTCTCTCTTCACCCCCTCTCTGTCTATGATTCAATCTTCATCACTATCTCTCTATCTCTACTTCCCTGTGTTCATCCTTCCCTCCCTGCTCTCCACATTTCCCGCTCCCCTAACTCCTCCACACATTCTCTTTGGGCCGCTCATCTTGCCTTTCCCTTGCAAGTGTCTCTAACTCTATCCTGCTTCTCCTCCTCCTCTACCTCCACCTCTCCTTCCCCCCTATGTCCCTTCCCTGCCCCATCCAGCTTCCCATCTACTCCCACACACCTCTTTCTCCATGTGTATTCTTCCCCTCAACCCTCTCTCACAGATACAGTCTCACTACACATCTTTGGCAATGGCACTGCAAAATGTTATCATAGGAATTAGAGAATTCGCTGCCAGTATAGCAGCTTCACTCATGTGCTTGGTGGTTCAGCTGGTAGAATACTAGGTTCCTCTCCCTACTGATGAGCACTAAGTCAACACACTGTAGGTTGAGGCTCATTTTAATGCTGAGAAATATCTAAATGTAAGAGGAATCAGTTGAGTGGATCAGATGACGAGGATTAGATGGCAAGGTGACCCTTGTGAGTGCTTAGGTGTCTATGGGCCAGTCCCCAGATTTTCACCTTCCATGCAAACATACATTATGCAGTGGAAGCCAAGGTTCTGGCCTTCTGCTGTGGCCTCTACTCATCTGTCTGCCTAAAATGAGGCACTTAGAGTGTGTGGTCATCTCCATTTTTTCCTCCTCAGGGTAGTTAAGATCCAGACTAAAGCCTGTGTGATCCTGCCTCAAGATCAGGTGTTCCTCTTAAAGTGATAATTGGATTACATGACTTCATGGATTCCACAATCTTGACTGGACCTTGTAAATAGCCTGGGGAGGAACTTTCCACTCCAGTTGCAGCCGGCCTTCTGAGAGCAGCCTCTTGCCTGGTGTGCACAGCTCAGAGATCCTGCTTTAGACCCCCTCTTCCCACATCTGATCCCCATTCCATCTCCTGCACAGTTCCCTCTCTCAATCCACTTCTGCTGTCTATTCTATTTCCCCTTCGGAGTGACATTCCAGCACCACCCATTGGGCCCTTCTTTTACTAGGTCCAGGAATCCCTGAGAGAAGACCTAGGCCTCAGGTAGTATACAAAAGCAAGGAGTGTTTACTCTACAGAAATTGCCAGCATGCTGGGGCAATTTAAAGGCTCAATTTAAAGACAGTTAGGGGATTTCCCAGTGTGGTTAGGTGATCTTTATGTTGATTGGTTGGTAGGGATACAGGGGAACTCATGATTGGTGTGCAGTTAGGGGGACTGCAGGGAGTGCCCAGGTAACAAAGTGTGCCCAGGTAATGAAGTGTAATTTTGACTAGCTAGGCAGCGTGTTTCTAACTGACCATTAATTTGATTGGTCAAGTGCTTGGGAACTTTATTAAGTTATTGTTTCTAGCTTTCAGGGAAAGCTGGAAACAATATCTGGCTTACATGGACTGTAGTTTCATGTTTTGAGAAATAGAAACCCAGGTCTGTTCAATCTGAAGCCAATTTTGAAGCCTGCCATGGAGTCAGACTGACTTACTATTCTCCTCACTTGTTACTTAGCTTCTTTGGGTCTGTGGATTGTAGTCTGGTTTATTCTGTACTGCGGATCTAGTACCCACTATAACTGAGTACATACCATGTGCATCTTTCTGCGTCTGGGTTACCTCACTTAGGATGATCTTTTCTAGTTCCATCCATTTGCCTGAAAATTCCATGATTTCTTTGTTTTTAATAGATGAGTAGTATTCCATTGTGCAAATGTGCCACAGTCTCTTTATCCATTCTTTGGTTGAGGGACATCCAGTTTCTGGCTATTATGAATAAAGCTGATATGAGCACAGTTGAACAAGTGTCTTGGTGGTATGGTGGAGCATCTTTATGGTATATGCCCAGGAGTGGTATAGCTGCGTCTTGAGATAGAACTATTCCCAATTTTCTAAGAAATTGACAGATTGATTTCCAGAGAGGTTGGACAGGTTTGCACTCCCACCAACAATGGAGGAGTGTTTCCCTTTCTCCATATCCTCTTCATCATGTGGTATCACTTGAGTTTTTAATCTAGCCATTTTGACTGATGTAAAATGGAATTATGATTAAGTGGTTTCAATTTGCATTTCTCTGATGGCTAAGGACATTGAGCATTTTTTATGTGCTTCTCAGTTATTTGAGATTCCTTGGTTGTGAATTCTCAGTTTAGCTCTGTAGCCCATATTTTAATTGGATTATTTGATTTATTGATGTTTAATTTCTTAAGTTCTTTGTATATTTTAGATATTAGTCTTCTGATGTAGGGTTGGTGAAGATCTTTCCCCAATCTGTCGGTTGCCATTTTGTTGTATTGACAGTGTCCTTTGACTTACAGAAGCTTCTCAGTTTCATGAGATCCCATTTATTAATTGTTGATCTCAGAGACTGTGCGGTTGCTGTTCTGTTCAAGAAGTTGTCTCCTATGCCAGTAAGTTCCAGACTTTTTCGCACTTTATCTTCTAACAGATTTAGAGTCTATGGTTTTTTGTTTGTTTGTTTGTTTTTTTGTTTTGTTTTGTTTTGTTTTTGTCAAGGTCTTTGATCCACTTGGAATTGAGTTTTGTGCAGGGTGATAAATACGGGTCTATTTGCATTTTTCTATATGCAGACACTCAGTTAGACCAGTACCATTTGTTGAAGATGCTTTCTTTTTTCCATTGTATGGTTTTGGCTTCTTGGTTGAAAATCAAGTGCCTGTATTAGTGTGGGTTTATTTCTGGATCTTCAATTTTGTTCCATTGATCAACCTGTCTGTTTCTATGCCAATACCATGCAGTTTTTATTACTATTGCTCTGTAGTATAGCTTGAAATCAGGGATGTTGATACCACCAGAAGTTCTTTTATTGTTCAGAATTGTTTTGGCTATCCTGGGTCTTTTATTTTTCCATACTAAGTTAATGGTTGTTCTTTCCAGGTCTGTAAAGAATTTTGTTGAAATTTTGATGGGAATTGCATTGAATCTGTAGATGGCTTTTGGCAGGATGGTAATTTTTATTATGATAATCCTACTTATTCAAGAGCATGGGAGATCTTTCCATCTTCTAAAATCTTCTCTAGTTCCTTTCTTCAAAGACTTGAAATTCTTGTCATATAGGTCTTTCACTTCCTTGGTTAGAATTACACCAAAATATTTTATATTATTTGTTGCTATTGTGAAGGGTGTTGTTTCCCTAATATCTTTTTCAGGCCTTTTGTCACTTCTATAAAGGAGGGCTATTGATTTTTTGAGTTAATTTTGTATCCAGACACTTTGTTGAAGGTATTTATCAGCTGTAGGAGTTCTCTGGTGTCACTTAGTGTCTTAGGGTCACTTATGTATATTATCATATCATCTGCGAATGGCAATACTTTGACTTTTTCCTTTCCAATTTGTCTAGTTTTGATCTCCTTTACTTGTCTTATTGCTCTCACTAGAAGTTCAAGTACTATATTGAGGAGATATGGTGAGAGTGGCAGCCTTGTTTTGGCCCTGATTTTAGCGGGAATGCTCTAAGTTTCTCTCCATTTAACTTGATGTTGACTATTGGCTTGCTGAATATTGCCTTTATTGGGTCCAGGTATGTGCCTTGAATCCTTGATCTCTCCAAGACTTTAAACATGAAGGGGTTTGGCCAAGGGCCTTCAGCATCTAATGAGATGATTATGTGGTTTTCCTTCTTTCAGTTTGTTTATATGGTGGATTACATGGTTTTTGTATGTTGAACCATCCCTGCATTCCTGGGATGAAGCCTACTTGATCATAGAGTATGATATTTTTGATGTGTTTCTGGGATTCAGTTTGCAAGTATTTTATTGACTATTTTTGCGTCAATGTTCATAAGGGATATTGGTCTGAAATTCTCTTACTTTGTTGGGTCTTTGTATGGTTTAGGTATCAGGGTGACTGTAGCCTCATAGAATGAGTTTGGCAATATTCCTTTCATTTCTATTTTGTGGAATACTTTGAGGAATACTGGCATTAGTTCTTCTTTGAAAGCCTGGTAAAATTCTGTGCTAAAACCATCTGGCCCAGGGCTCTTTTTGGTTGGGAGGCTTTTGATGTCTGCTTCTATTTCCTTAGGGGCATGGGTTTATTTAAATTGTTAACCTGATTTAACTTTGGCAAGAAAATCATTCATTTTATTTAGATTTTCCAATTTTGTGGTGTATAGGTGTTTGAAGTATGATCTAATGATTTTTTGGATTTCCTTGGTGTCTGTCGTTATATCCCCCTTTTTATTTCTGATTTTATTAATGTGGATACTCTCCCTCCTTTTAGTTAGTTTGGCTAAGGGTTTGTCTGTCTTGTTAATTTTCTCAAAAAACCGGCTTTTGGTTTTTTGATTCTCTGTATTGTTCTCTTTGTTTCTAGGTTATTGATTTCAGCCCTGAGTTTGATTTATTTCTTGCTGTTGACTCCTCTTGAGTGTGTTTGTTTCCTTTTTTTTTTCTAGAGCTTTCAGGTGAGCTGTTAAGTTGCTAGTATGAACTCTCTCCTCTTTATGAAGACACTGAATGATATGAACTTTTCTCTTAGCACTGCTTTCGTTGTGTCCCATAAGTTTGGGTATGTTGTGCCTTCATTTTCATTGAATTCTAGAAAGTCTTTAATTTCTTTCTTTCTTTCCTCCCTGACTCAGTGATCATTAAGTAGAGACTTGTTCAGTTTCCATGAGTTTGTAGGCATTCTATTGCATCTATTTATGTTGAAGTCTAGCTTTAATCCATCGTGGTCTGATAGAATACAACGTTCTGTTTCAGTTTCCTTGTATTTGTTGAGGCTTGCTTTGTGTCTGAGTATGTGGTCAGTTTTGGAGAAGGCCCCATAAGGTGCTGAGAATAAAGTGTATTCTTCTGCGTTTGGATGGAATGTTCTGTAGATATCTGTGAGTTCCAATTGACTCATAACATCAATTACTTTCGTTATTTCTCTGTTTAGTTTCTGTCTCAATGATCTGTCATCTGTCTATTGGTGAGAGAAGTGTATTGAAGTCTCCTGATAGTAGCATGTGTGGATCTATGTGTGATTTAAGCTTTAGTAATGTTTCTTTTACAAATGTGGGTGCTTTTGTATTTGGGGCATAGATGTTTAGAATTGAGTTGTCATTTTGGTCAATTTTTTTCTTTGATGAGTCTGAAGTGCTCTCCCCATCACTTTCGATTAATTTTGGTTGAAAGCCTATTTTATTAGATATTAGAATAGCTACTCCATTTGTTTCTTGTGTCCATTTGCTTGGAAAGCCTTTTTCTAGCCCTTTATTCTGAGGTAGTCTATCGTTATTGTTAAGAGTCTTCTATTCCTATTATTCTTAGGTTTGGTCTTTTCATATTGTCCCAGATTTCTTAGATATTTTGTGTCAGGAACTTTTTAGATTTAACATTTTCTTTGACTGATGTATCAGTTTCTTCAATCATATCTTGTACACCTGAGATTCTCTCTTCCAACTCTTGTATTCTGTTATTGATGCTTGTTTCTATAGTTTCCTTTCTCTTCCCTAGATTTTCCTTCTCCAGGATTACCTTGGATTGTGTTTTCTTTATTGCTTCTATTTCCATTTTAAGGTACTAGACAGTTTTATTCATTTCCTTTTCCCATTTGGTTGTCTTTTTATGTATTTCTTTCAGGGATTTACTTAGTTCCATCACCTGTTTGATTGTATTTTCCTGTGTTTCCTTTAGGGATTTATTTCATTCCTTCACCTGTTTGGTTGTATTTTCCTGTAGTTCTTTAAGTGATTATTTTTTTTCTTTTAAGGCCTCTATCATTTTCATAATCTCGAATTTAAGATTGTTTTCTTGTGCTTCCAGTGTGATGGTATCCTCAGGGCTTGCTGTGGTAGGATATCTGCGTTTTGGGGGGTGCCATTCAGCTCTGAGTTTTGTTGCTGGTGTTCTTGTGCTGACCTCTAGCCCTTTAGTTTCTGTTACTAGGAGGCCTGGTGGGCTCTGATGGAAATATGTCTCTGGGGTTGTAGATAGAGCTCATGGTCCCGGATGGCCGGAGTCTGCTGGTTTTCCTGCTGCCTTCTAATCTGTACTGTCTCCTGTGCCTCAGATTGGGGTGGGATTTGGGGAATGGTGCAGGCAGGGGGACTGGGTTGGTCTCAGGGCGCAGGGCAGGCTGGGTTCCAGGAAACGGCGCAGGCCAGGGAACTGCTGCTTCCTCTGATCTGTCCTGGTCTTGGGGACTGCAGACCCGGGTGGGTGGCTCAGGCCAAGTATTCTTGTTATGTCATGATGCTTAATTGCATTGGTTCAAAATCTTTTGTTTGCATCTGATTCAGGAAATCAAAGCCAACAGATCCAGAAGATGGAGTCACACATGAAGACCCAGGGCCATGGAGCAGTTCTAGCAACAGGCAACCAGGGAAAGCCAACAGGCCCATGGGCACAGAATGTGCCCCCACCGGAAGAGGAGAACCCTAGGGTGAGTGGAGGCCTGTATGTGTCAGTAACTACTGGGGCTAGGTGAGACATGGACTGGGCTTCTTCATAGAACATCTGTGTTGAGGGCTTTCCACCAGAGAAGATTGCTGGGAACATGGGTTTAAGTCAATAGAAAGTCTTGATTAACCAGCTGGCAAAGTACACTGAGCAGGTCCTCTGCATCCCAGGGGATAACTGAGCTTTTCTCAGAGTTAACTTTCAAGCACAAAATCATATTCTGGATCGACATACTTCAGTTACCCAGAACATGAGGCCAAAGGCAGAAATGCCAAGGCCAAAAGGCAAGGGTTATACATTGAGATATTTTTCCAGAACTATGGACCTGAATGGACTGGGTCTTGTTTTCATTATGGCCGACTGAAGTAGTGACTATGGAATGAGTTTCACAGCATAAATAGTGCTTTCATCAGGGAGTCAGTTGTGCCAATATCTAGGGGTTTGCTAAGTTTTGGGCTCTGTTAAATTTGTTGCGTTCATTCATGGTCCTGACCATAGCAGAAGTATCAGAAGGCCAGGCAGAGGAGCTGCTCTCCCTGCATGTGGACCTAAGAAGACACTGGGAAGTAGGCCCAGGCTCTTCAGCAGGATTGGTTCTTTGGCAGATACAGGGTTCACACCCATTCAAATGTTAAGTGTGCTTGTGTTTTTTTTTTTTTTTGCTTCATGCTCCGTTCTTATCACTCACTGACTTGTGATTTTTTTTTTCCTGAGTTCACTTGTTCTGATTTTTGTGTCCTTGAGACATCAGTCTCCTCTGCAAGCCTATTGTTCTCACCCAGGGGCTTCCCAAATTTATAAATATAGATAGCTGGAGGTGATCTTGATGGACAGGTTCTGCCTACTTCTACATATCCTAAGGATGACAGAGCCTAGGCTTCCACCAAACATTGTTCATATGGATTTAAGTTGAGAATCTCCCAATCTAGCCCATAGACGCCTGAGCTCTCATACCAGCTCCCTTGCTTTAAACTTTACCCTCTTCTTCATTGTCTGCTGAATTCTATATGAGAAAAGAGAAATGTCTTATGACTGGTATTGTTAATAAAATATAGCTTGGATACAATACATTGAATGACCTCATGAGAAGCACATGGCATGTAGCAGCCCAAGGACAACACAGGGTGTGGTACCTGAGGAGATGCACAAAGAGAAACCTTGGCTGACATCTGTTTGGGGCCCACCACTCACAGAGAGCTATAGACACAGCTCTGAAAGATCTCAGCAGGCTAACAGGGAAGAGAAAGGAAAATCACTGAAGTGTGCCAGCCAGTCAGACAGGCCAAGCTGTGGGGCTTCCACTCAGTGTCAAACACTGCCTCAAGCACATAAGTTACAAAAAAAATGCATGATGAAACCAATATCTTCCAGGAGCTTCAGCACTCTGCTCTGAAACTCCAGGTGCCTTGATTTTCACATGAATATGAGAAACATATATACACACAGCCACACAAAAACAAACAGAGAGGCAATATGGGGGTGAGGGGCAGTGAACACAACAGTTTGATGCATCCTTCAAGCCCAAACTACAAAGGGTGCTGAGATGAAAGGGTGTAATGAACAGCCAGGATTTAGACTTTGTGAGGAATGCAAAGTCCTGGCCTCATAAATGGAAAGCAAGCAAAAGCAGAGGTATGGGGACAGTGAGTGGCCTCATAGTGGATAAAACTCAGAATAGGAACTCAGTAAGAAGCCCACTGAGTCCTAAAATTGATGCAATTGACCTTTGTGACCATGACATCTGTGACCAGCAGCCTGGAAGGACAGGCCTACAAACTGCCCTGTCTCTCAATGGTCTTAAGATCACAAGGTGGGGGTACCTATGCACAGTGTCAGAACGGCAAACCTGATGGGGTAGGTTGAGAGCCTCTTGGGTTTGTGGCTCGTTATTGGGCCATAGGTCCTGTGAAAACCCCATGCCTTCGGCCCAAGAACACCACTGCAGACATAATTTCTAGGCCAATTTTATTACTGGAAGTGGAAAACATCATACAATATGACAACTCATGCAGAGTTAGGACGTTGAGGTAGCTGAAAAGACATACTGTATACAGGTCATTGATAATCACAATGGAGAGGACAGGTGACTTTTCTTCAGAGGTCTTCTCAGGTCAGAGTCCAGAGTCCATGCTGAGGTGAGGCTCTGTGCAGAGATGTGAGTCCACGCACACCAGAAGGGTCATTTGGAAGTGGATCTGACAGGTCCCAGTCATGTCATCTAGCTGGCTAACCCAGAGAGGACCAGTCTGAAAGTGTCTGTCAAGTCTGAGCAGGAGGGTGGCATCTGCTGTCCCATCACTCACTGCCCATCACTGTCTTCTGAAGAGGAGGAGACCTGAAGGTCCTCATAGAGGACACTCACTGGGACCTGGGAGCGTGCTGCTTCACCTTTCTCCAGGAAGGCAGGGCCCTCCCAAGGAGCTGTTTGCTTCTCATGGGCAAGTGCTGGGGACACTGTCAGGAACCTGGAGCTCCAGCAGTCACCATTAAGTCTAGTAAAGACCATTCTCAGGGACTGGCGTACAGCATGGCTGGTAGATGGTTGAGAGGACTCAGCATAGGGTGTGGCTGAGACCAGAGCAGGCCTGCTTGGTAGCTGTTCTTGGTCAGTGCTGGGCAGCTGGGCTGCTATTTTCTTGCTCACTGGCACTGCATCTTTCAGTCCAAGTCTGTTGGCAATGGGAAGAGACTGCCTATCCCGGCAGGCCTTCAAAACAGTGCTTGCATTGCTCTCCTCTGGTGCACTGGTAGAGTTGACTCTTAGTCTCTTTGAGGATTTCTGGCTAGGCAGTGTGGGCTGCCAAGAAGCTTTCTCACCTGGGGTCCAGAAGCTAAGTTCAGGGTTCTGTCTTCCCTGATGGAGGGCAGCATGCTGGCTGCGCTGTGTTTTCACACCGGGACCCTGGGCTTCTGACTCTGTGTGAAATGCTTCACTGACTCCATTCCTTTTAGGGACCACAATGGGTTGTTGATGTGAGACACCCCGGAGCTTTTGATGCAGCAGGTCTTGTGAGGCTGTGTTTCCACCACCCTGCCTGAACACTGGCTGTGAGACCCCAGGGACAGCCATGTTCTGACCTTCTTCCTGCCTGGAAGGTAAGATGCAGGAGGCATCAGAGCTTTGGATGGCTCCAGGGTTTCCAGGGCACATCCGCTTCCCAGGAGACTTTCTGGCACGTGACACAGTAATCTGAATTTGGTTGGTCACAGACTTCTTTGTGTTTCCAGGACTGAACACTGGCATCTTGGGATGCTGTGAAAATAACAATTGCAGGATAAATTGACTATGTAAGTCTTCCAAATAACACAAGGACCTCATAAGATTATCATGACAGAAAAACTCTTGTATAAGTTCACTTTAAGGTGAAGGTACTCAGTCTGAAATGGTCTACATTAGTTATCCAAAAGCTGCAGAATGAGAACCTGTGGTGGGGGAGATGCAGAGGGATTGGGACATGCAATGTGAAGAGTTTCAGCCTCACTGTGAAGTTTCCTTGAGCTGAACTCTCATCACTCAAATGTATCTGCATGTGTACATGTGTTTTATGTAAAGAATATATGATTTTTACAGAAATCTTTACTTATTTATATATGATATAAATAGACAGCTAAGCAGAGGGCCATGAGCCTTTTGTGGTCAAGAGAAAAACAATTCAAATTACCACGCAATTTCCAGTGTATTGAAAACCCCTAATCATGTCACCTAGGATGTAAAACAGGGGAAAAGGTATGTTAAGATGACATGACTTGAATATGACTCTCAAAATGAGAGTCAACTCTGCAGCCAACATATTGGGATGGAATAAAAATAAAATAAAAATTTTAAAGGATATATTCATTGCCCTAAAAGTTCTCCAATAAAAGTCTAGATTTTGGAAGCAGCACACAGAATCAGTTCAAAATGGAAACATTAAAATCTGAGAGAAGATCATTAGAAGGCTAGAAGAGCAGGCCATGTTTGTAATATGACCTCAGAAGGAAGGACCACATGGAGACCAGGAGACAAGGTCATGCTCAAGGACAGGTGAGGAGGAGCCTGCCCATCCTCCAGGAGAACTGGTCTACCAAAGGAGAAGCACACAGCAGAGGCTCACTTGCTCCCCAAAACCCAAGTCAGTCTGAACTATGAAAATGACCAAATGAGTCCTTGCTGCATCAGAGAGGACTGATTCGATGTGACATGCATGGGGTCGTGAATGGAGCAAGCAGGTGGTGCAGCAGGGAATGGGCAGGTGGGGCAGAGCACAGAGAAAGGGACTTTCAGGAACAGAGCAACTGCTGCTACTCACAACCAGGTTGATGTGCTGGCCCCTCCTCTGTGGATCCATGGGGAGTTTCTGGAAGGGAGCCTTCCTCTGCTGCTCATCACCTCTGTGGGACAGACAATGGTGTGGAAACACATCAGCTCTACCCACCCATTCACCCACTCTCACTCACCCACTCTCCGTAGCTAGTATACTACTTACTAGCTGTCTGGCCCTTTCAGTGTTTGGGGACAGAGAGATGAGTGATGGTACCCCATGAGCTTTGCTGCACCCAGAGCCTTCCCTCTGGCCAGCCCTTCCCCATCACTCACCTCTGTCCAGTGACTTGACTAGGTTTCTTTTCTGTCTTGGCCTGGCTTATGGGCCCTGGTTTCTGGAGACCCTGTGTCCTGCGAGGATCCTGATTCTCTTTCTCCTTCCTGGCTCCCAGAGGCTGTGGATCTAGGAGCTTTTGGCCATACTTGATTGGGCACCTTCTGCTCCTTGCTGTGTGGCCAAAGGCCCCACACTCTCTGCATTTTACCTGTGAGTAGCAAATGAGATATTAGTGAGTCAAAAAGGGATCCAGGTACCTCTTAGGGATAAAGGGTTAAAATGCCTGCAATGTTTTCTCTCCAGAAAATGGTTGTTTCTTTGAACCCGGAAGAGGTAAGCACACTTGAAAGATGCATGAGTGATGTCAGTGAGCCTTGTATGTGCCAAAGGACCAATCCTGCTAAAGAGAGGCTGGGCTTACTTCCCAGTGTCTACTCAGGTCCACATGCAGGGGGAGTAGTTCCTTTGCCTGGCCTTCTGATACCTCTGCTACAGTCAGGACCATGGACAGATGCAACATTTCACAGGGC
This sequence comes from Meriones unguiculatus, assembly GCF_030254825.1. Lineage (NCBI taxonomy): Eukaryota > Metazoa > Chordata > Mammalia > Rodentia > Muridae > Meriones > Meriones unguiculatus. The sequence goes on along the minus strand of NC_083352.1, from coordinate 14,265,274 downwards.
CCCAGAACTTAATAAATTCCCAGACACTGGCACAACTAATTCCACAATGGAAGCTTCATTCAGACTGTAGAACTCAACCCACAGACACTATCACCTAACAAAATGAAAACAAGACCCAATGTGTCTGAGTCCACAGTCCTGGGAAAATCTCCCATGTCTCTCACCTGTGCATTTCTGCTTCTGGCCTACTGTTCTGGGTAACAGAAGTATGTCAACCCAAAACATGTTTGTTTGTTTGGTTGGTTTTTGTTTTTGTGCTTAAAACCTCACCCCAAGAAAGGTTCAGTGATCCCCTGGGATACAGAGGATCCAGTCAGTACTCTGCCACCTGGCTAATCAGGACTTTCTATTGACTTAAAGCCATGTTCCCAGCAGTCTTCTCTGGTGGAAAACCCACAACAAATAGGTTCTCTGAGGGAGCCCAGTTCGTGTCTCACCTAGCCCCAGTGGTTGATGACACATTAAGGGCTCTACTTACCATAATGTTCTCTTCTTGCCATGGGGGAACCTTCTGTGTCATGGGCCCTCTTGGCTTACTCTGGACTTTCTGGGCTGGAACAGCTTTATGGTCCTGAATCTTCATGTGTGTCTCCTGCTTTATCGCTGAATCTGGAGTTGTTGGCTTTGATTTCTTGAATCAGAAGGAAACAAAAGAGTTTTAACCAATGAAATTAGTCCAGCTCCCACTCCATGGAGCCTTTCCCAACTTAGACTGTGCTTCCCCCTGGCAACCAGCTCTCCTGGCACCTGAGCTTCATCCCGATGCAGGTCTGGGCTCACTGGATATAACAGGGCACAATCTGTGGCAGAACAACAGCTTAGAGAGGCTTCAGAGCCAGCCTCCTTGATATAGGACATGCGAGCTGTAACAAATTTTGTAGAGGAATTTTAATTCAGAGCATGACTGTTCTGGCAAGAGATCCAAAGACCTTCTAGGTCTATGTGATACGGCTGGAGTACAAACATGCTTTTAATCCAGGAGGCATAGACAAGGCCAGCCTGGTATAGAGCAAGTTTCAGGTTCAGAAAAGCTGCTGGCACACACCTTTAACCCCAAACGATGAAGGTAAAGTTAATTTGTAAAAGGAAACACCCAGGTTTGAAAGTGATGTCTAATTGAATCACAGAAAAAGAAAGTGACAAATCTGAGAAGATTCTACAAAACAGGATACACCCACTTTCACAAGAAGAGAGAAAAACTTAAGGGGCAATGCAGAGAGAGGAAGGAGGCAGTTTTAGAGGGACAGTAATGCTGAGACAGGTCGCAGAGAGAGAACTCGGGTGAAGACCAAATGAACTAGAGAATGAGAAGGAGCCAGGGGATTAGAGCAGATTGCTGGATTTAGTTTGAGGCCAAGCAGAACAATTCAGAGGCCAAGAGAAAAGCCAGATTGAATAAGTCAGCTGGGAGAGAGTTTGGGTCAGAACAGCTGAATTGAATCAGCCAGCTATGAGCTTAGAAAGAACTAGACAGGATGAGCTGAATAGCAGTCAGTCTCAGAGGCTAAAATCATTCTAGGCCTCGGTTATATTGTATGGAGGCTGGAAGCTTCCAAGAGTAGGGCTAGGTTAGCAGACAGAGGAAGCCTCCCAGACAACAACTGAAACAGGTGAATAAATGTCCTCTTACAGGACTTACTGCAAGACTCACCTTTGCAGAGCAACTGAGCAGCTCCTGTGTCTTCAGGGTCTTTTTCCAAATATGGTGCTGGATTTCTTTCATGGGGCAAAATGTCTGAAAAATGTCTGCTTCATCAGTCTATGCAGCACGGTGTCTCAGCTTGTCTTCATTAGATGCTAGTGTCCCGAAGAAATAGGCTCCAGTTTCTACTGCAAACAGGCAAAGAGCAAAAACTTCCTCCTCCCAAATTCTTATATAGGCTTCCAGCAAAGGTGTGGCCAAGAGTGAATCTAGATTAAGAATTAGAGGTGTTTATCTTCATAGCCAAATCCAAGATCATGCTTAAGGACAAGCGATATGTACCTGTAAAGAAGGCACATCCATACAAATGGAGGAATTTCCACCCTGACACAGTTCCCTTAATCTTTCCATATATCTGTCTTTTCCATAACCCTCACAGATGCCCAGGTTCATTCCTGGGAAGAGGAGGAGGTCAGTGGCAGTCTACCCTCCAGAAAGTCTCCTGGGATGCAGGTGTGCCCTGGAAACCCTGCCATCCAAAGTTTTGATGCCTCCTGCATCTTGCCTTCCAGGCAGGAAGAAGGTCAGAACATGGCTGTTTTTGATGTCCCCAAGCCAGTGCTCAGGCAGAATGGTGGAAACACAGCCTCACAAGACCTGCTGGATCAAAAGCTACAGGGTACCATGCATCAACAAACCATTGCGGTCCCCAAAAGAATGGAGTCAGTGAAGCATTTCACACAGAGTCAAAAGCCCAGGGTCCCAGTGGGAAAAAGCAGCCCAGTCAGAATCCTGCTCACCGCTAGGACAAGACAGAATCCCAAACTCAGCTTCTGGGACCCACAGGAGAAAGCTTTCTGGCATCACACACGGCCTATCCAGAATCTCCCGAGTAAACCAAGAGTCAACTCTACCAGTGCATCAGTGGAGAGCAATGCAATGACTGTTTTGTAGGCCTGCCAGGATAGGCAGTTCCCTCCCATTGCCAACAGACTTGGACTAAAAGATTCAGCTGAAAAGAGCAAGAAAACAGCAGTCCAGGAGCCCAGCACTGAACAAAAACAGCTGCCACGGACCGGCCCAGTCGGGCTCCCGTCGTCCGCGGGAGAACAAGGCTTTAGACAGGAAGACACGGTTTCGGCGAAGAATTGACAGACAGAGACACCTTGATGGTTTTGACTCTGCTGCCACTTTACTGAAATCAAGCTAGTATTTTTATAATGATTTCACAAAAGGCACCTTAAAATTGGCATACTTCCCAGAACATTTAGACTTTTACCAAGAATACAAAGTTTACATTTTAACTCAAAATGCAATCAAACATAAAGCAGTACCCACAAATAATCTTGGCCTAAAAACTTTTTGATCAGAGTCAACAAAGGAAAAGAAACCTCAAATATAGTTTCATTATTGCTAACCAATGAAGAGGAAAGTCAGGAGCTAAGTCAGATGCCTGCCAAAGTCCCTCTCTATAACAAAATCTAACTACACCTTTGTTAACCCTCCTCCCATATGTCCTGCTTAAGATTTATGATCTTCTCTAGGAACAAGGCACTGAAGGGAGGGGGAAACTCCCGCCAGCTGCACCTCTCATGCTATTATTTCTTAAGAAGGAGCCTATTATGATTTTACTATTCTTAATGCCTATTAATACTAAATTTAATTCATTACTTTTCTTAAACTTATTTTTATTAAAGCCTTTAACAATCTACTACTAATAATTTTTTTTTATAAAGTTAGTTGTGCTGTTTCAGGTGTCACAGGGAAAGATCAAAGAATTTATTATTCCAGCCCCAGAGCCACAACTGAAGAAGCGTAGAAATCTCAGAACACGTCTCTTTTCCAAGTGGGATGAGTTTGCCAGGGACCTTCCAGGGGGCATTATTTCCGGGGAAATCATATCCCCCGCCCTGTAGCTTATGCTACTATGGCGACACTGGCGTGGGTGTGGCAAAGCAGGGCCGCTCTGGTCTCAGCCACACCCTGTATTCAGTCCAGTCCGCTTTGTTTTAGTGTCTTTGTCGGTCTCCTCTCTCTCTTCACCCCCTCTCTGTCTATGATTCAATCTTCATCACTATCTCTCTATCTCTACTTCCCTGTGTTCATCCTTCCCTCCCTGCTCTCCACATTTCCCGCTCCCCTAACTCCTCCACACATTCTCTTTGGGCCGCTCATCTTGCCTTTCCCTTGCAAGTGTCTCTAACTCTATCCTGCTTCTCCTCCTCCTCTACCTCCACCTCTCCTTCCCCCCTATGTCCCTTCCCTGCCCCATCCAGCTTCCCATCTACTCCCACACACCTCTTTCTCCATGTGTATTCTTCCCCTCAACCCTCTCTCACAGATACAGTCTCACTACACATCTTTGGCAATGGCACTGCAAAATGTTATCATAGGAATTAGAGAATTCGCTGCCAGTATAGCAGCTTCACTCATGTGCTTGGTGGTTCAGCTGGTAGAATACTAGGTTCCTCTCCCTACTGATGAGCACTAAGTCAACACACTGTAGGTTGAGGCTCATTTTAATGCTGAGAAATATCTAAATGTAAGAGGAATCAGTTGAGTGGATCAGATGACGAGGATTAGATGGCAAGGTGACCCTTGTGAGTGCTTAGGTGTCTATGGGCCAGTCCCCAGATTTTCACCTTCCATGCAAACATACATTATGCAGTGGAAGCCAAGGTTCTGGCCTTCTGCTGTGGCCTCTACTCATCTGTCTGCCTAAAATGAGGCACTTAGAGTGTGTGGTCATCTCCATTTTTTCCTCCTCAGGGTAGTTAAGATCCAGACTAAAGCCTGTGTGATCCTGCCTCAAGATCAGGTGTTCCTCTTAAAGTGATAATTGGATTACATGACTTCATGGATTCCACAATCTTGACTGGACCTTGTAAATAGCCTGGGGAGGAACTTTCCACTCCAGTTGCAGCCGGCCTTCTGAGAGCAGCCTCTTGCCTGGTGTGCACAGCTCAGAGATCCTGCTTTAGACCTCCTCTTCCCACATCTGATCCCCATTCCATCTCCTGCACAGTTCCCTCTCTCAATCCACTTCTGCTGTCTATTCTATTTCCCCTTCGGAGTGACATTCCAGCACCACCCATTGGGCCCTTCTTTTACTAGGTCCAGGAATCCCTGAGAGAAGACCTAGGCCTCAGGTAGTATACAAAAGCAAGGAGTGTTTACTCTACAGAAATTGCCAGCATGCTGGGGCAATTTAAAGGCTCAATTTAAAGACAGTTAGGGGATTTCCCAGTGTGGTTAGGTGATCTTTATGTTGATTGGTTGGTAGGGATACAGGGGAACTCATGATTGGTGTGCAGTTAGGGGGACTGCAGGGAGTGCCCAGGTAACAAAGTGTGCCCAGGTAATGAAGTGTAATTTTGACTAGCTAGGCAGCGTGTTTCTAACTGACCTTTAATTTGATTGGTCAAGTGCTTGGGAACTTTATTAAGTTATTGTTTCTAGCTTTCAGGGAAAGCTGGAAACAATATCTGGCTTACATGGACTGTAGTTTCATGTTTTGAGAAATAGAAACCCAGGTCTGTTCAATCTGAAGCCAATTTTGAAGCCTGCCATGGAGTCAGACTGACTTACTATTCTCCTCACTTGTTACTTAGCTTCTTTGGGTCTGTGGATTGTAGTCTGGTTTATTCTGTACTGCGGATCTAGTACCCACTATAACTGAGTACATACCATGTGCATCTTTCTGCGTCTGGGTTACCTCACTTAGGATGATCTTTTCTAGTTCCATCCATTTGCCTGAAAATTCCATGATTTCTTTGTTTTTAATAGATGAGTAGTATTCCATTGTGCAAATGTGCCACAGTCTCTTTATCCATTCTTTGGTTGAGGGACATCCAGTTTCTGGCTATTATGAATAAAGCTGATATGAGCACAGTTGAACAAGTGTCTTGGTGGTATGGTGGAGCATCTTTATGGTATATGCCCAGGAGTGGTATAGCTGCGTCTTGAGATAGAACTATTCCCAATTTTCTAAGAAATTGACAGATTGATTTCCAGAGAGGTTGGACAGGTTTGCACTCCCACCAACAATGGAGGAGTGTTTCCCTTTCTCCATATCCTCTTCATCATGTGGTATCACTTGAGTTTTTAATCTAGCCATTTTGACTGATGTAAAATGGAATTTTGATTAAGTGGTTTCAATTTGCATTTCTCTGATGGCTAAGGACATTGAGCATTTTTTTTTATGTGCTTCTCAGTTATTTGAGATTCCTTGGTTGTGAATTCTCAGTTTAGCTCTGTAGCCCATATTTTAATTGGATTATTTGATTTATTGATGTTTAATTTCTTAAGTTCTTTGTATATTTTAGATATTAGTCTTCTGATGTAGGGTTGGTGAAGATCTTTCCCCAATCTGTCGGTTGCCATTTTGTTGTATTGACAGTGTCCTTTGACTTACAGAAGCTTCTCAGTTTCATGAGATCCCATTTATTAATTGTTGATCTCAGAGACTGTGCGGTTGCTGTTCTGTTCAAGAAGTTGTCTCCTATGCCAGTAAGTTCCAGACTTTTTCGCACTTTATCTTCTAACAGATTTAGAGTCTATGGTTTTTTGTTTGTTTGTTTGTTTGTTTGTTTTGTTTTGTTTTGTTTTTGTCAAGGTCTTTGATCCACTTGGAATTGAGTTTTGTGCAGGGTGATAAATACGGGTCTATTTGCATTTTTCTATATGCAGACACTCAGTTAGACCAGTACCATTTGTTGAAGATGCTTTCTTTTTTCCATTGTATGGTTTTGGCTTCTTGGTTGAAAATCAAGTGCCTGTATTAGTGTGGGTTTATTTCTGGATCTTCAATTTTGTTCCATTGATCAACCTGTCTGTTTCTATGCCAATACCATGCAGTTTTTATTACTATTGCTCTGTAGTATAGCTTGAAATCAGGGATGTTGATACCACCAGAAGTTCTTTTATTGTTCAGAATTGTTTTGGCTATCCTGGGTCTTTTATTTTTCCATACTAAGTTAATGGTTGTTCTTTCCAGGTCTGTAAAGAATTTTGTTGAAATTTTGATGGGAATTGCATTGAATCTGTAGATGGCTTTTGGCAGGATGGTAATTTTTATTATGATAATCCTACTTATTCAAGAGCATGGGAGATCTTTCCATCTTCTAAAATCTTCTCTAGTTCCTTTCTTCAAAGACTTGAAATTCTTGTCATATAGGTCTTTCACTTCCTTGGTTAGAATTACACCAAAATATTTTATATTATTTGTTGCTATTGTGAAGGGTGTTGTTTCCCTAATATCTTTTTCAGGCCTTTTGTCACTTCTATAAAGGAGGGCTATTGATTTTTTGAGTTAATTTTGTATCCAGACACTTTGTTGAAGGTATTTATCAGCTGTAGGAGTTCTCTGGTGTCACTTAGTGTCTTAGGGTCACTTATGTATATTATCATATCATCTGCGAATGGCAATACTTTGACTTTTTCCTTTCCAATTTGTCTAGTTTTGATCTCCTTTACTTGTCTTATTGCTCTCACTAGAAGTTCAAGTACTATATTGAGGAGATATGGTGAGAGTGGCAGCCTTGTTTTGGCCCTGATTTTAGCGGGAATGCTCTAAGTTTCTCTCCATTTAACTTGATGTTGACTATTGGCTTGCTGAATATTGCCTTTATTGGGTCCAGGTATGTGCCTTGAATCCTTGATCTCTCCAAGACTTTAAACATGAAGGGGTTTGGCCAAGGGCCTTCAGCATCTAATGAGATGATTATGTGGTTTTCCTTCTTTCAGTTTGTTTATATGGTGGATTACATGGTTTTTGTATGTTGAACCATCCCTGCATTCCTGGGATGAAGCCTACTTGATCATAGAGTATGATATTTTTGATGTGTTTCTGGGATTCAGTTTGCAAGTATTTTATTGACTATTTTTGCGTCAATGTTCATAAGGGATATTGGTCTGAAATTCTCTTACTTTGTTGGGTCTTTGTATGGTTTAGGTATCAGGGTGACTGTAGCCTCATAGAATGAGTTTGGCAATATTCCTTTCATTTCTATTTTGTGGAATACTTTGAGGAATATTGGCATTAGTTCTTCTTTGAAAGCCTGGTAAAATTCTGTGCTAAAACCATCTGGCCCAGGGCTCTTTTTGGTTGGGAGGCTTTTGATGTCTGCTTCTATTTCCTTAGGGGCATGGGTTTATTTAAATTGTTAACCTGATTTAACTTTGGCAAGAAAATCATTCATTTTATTTAGATTTTCCAATTTTGTGGTGTATAGGTGTTTGAAGTATGATCTAATGATTTTTTGGATTTCCTTGGTGTCTGTCGTTATATCCCCCTTTTTATTTCTGATTTTATTAATGTGGATACTCTCCCTCCTTTTAGTTAGTTTGGCTAAGGGTTTGTCTGTCTTGTTAATTTTCTCAAAAAACCGGCTTTTGGTTTTTTGATTCTCTGTATTGTTCTCTTTGTTTCTAGGTTATTGATTTCAGCCCTGAGTTTGATTTATTTCTTGCTGTTGACTCCTCTTGAGTGTGTTTGTTTCCTTTTTTTTTTTTTTTTCTAGAGCTTTCAGGTGAGCTGTTAAGTTGCTAGTATGAACTCTCTCCTCTTTATGAAGACACTGAATGATATGAACTTTTCTCTTAGCACTGCTTTCGTTGTGTCCCATAAGTTTGGGTATGTTGTGCCTTCATTTTCATTGAATTCTAGAAAGTCTTTAATTTCTTTCTTTCTTTCCTCCCTGACTCAGTGATCATTAAGTAGAGAGTTGTTCAGTTTCCATGAGTTTGTAGGCATTCTATTGCATCTATTTATGTTGAAGTCTAGCTTTAATCCATCGTGGTCTGATAGAATACAACGTTCTGTTTCAGTTTCCTTGTATTTGTTGAGGCTTGCTTTGTGTCTGAGTATGTGGTCAGTTTTGGAGAAGGCCCCATAAGGTGCTGAGAATAAAGTGTATTCTTCTGCGTTTGGATGGAATGTTCTGTAGATATCTGTGAGTTCCAATTGACTCATATCATCAATTACTTTCGTTATTTCTCTGTTTAGTTTCTGTCTCAATGATCTGTCATCTGTCTATTGGTGAGAGAAGTGTATTGAAGTCTCCTGATAGTAGCATGTGTGGATCTATGTGTGATTTAAGCTTTAGTAATGTTTCTTTTACAAATGTGGGTGCTTTTGTATTTGGGGCATAGATGTTTAGAATTGAGTTGTCATTTTGTTCAATTTTTTTCTTTGATGAGTCTGAAGTGCTCTCCCCATCACTTTCAATTAATTTTGGTTGAAAGCCTATTTTATTAGATATTAGAATAGCTACTCCATTTGTTTCTTGTGTCCATTTGCTTGGAAAGCCTTTTTCTAGCCCTTTATTCTGAGGTAGTCTATCGTTATTGTTAAGAGTCTTCTATTCCTATTATTCTTAGGTTTGGTCTTTTCATATTGTCCCAGATTTCTTAGATATTTTGTGTCAGGAACTTTTTAGATTTAACATTTTCTTTGACTGATGTATCAGTTTCTTCAATCATATCTTGTACACCTGAGATTCTCTCTTCCAACTCTTGTATTCTGTTATTGATGCTTGTTTCTATAGTTTCCTTTCTCTTCCCTAGATTTTCCTTCTCCAGGATTACCTTGGATTGTGTTTTCTTTATTGCTTCTATTTCCATTTTAAGGTACTAGACAGTTTTATTCATTTCCTTTTCCCATTTGGTTGTCTTTTTATGTATTTCTTTCAGGGATTTACTTAGTTCCATCACCTGTTTGATTGTATTTTCCTGTGTTTCCTTTAGGGATTTATTTCATTCCTTCACCTGTTTGGTTGTATTTTCCTGTAGTTCTTTAAGTGATTATTTTTTTTCTTTTAAGGCCTCTATCATTTTCATAATCTCGAATTTAAGATTGTTTTCTTGTGCTTCCAGTGTGATGGTATCCTCAGGGCTTGCTGTGGTAGGATATCTGCGTTTTGGGGGGTGCCATTCAGCTCTGAGTTTTGTTGCTGGTGTTCTTGTGCTGACCTCTAGCCCTTTAGTTTCTGTTACTAGGAGGCCTGGTGGGCTCTGATGGAAATATGTCTCTGGGGTTGTAGATAGAGCTCATGGTCCCGGATGGCCGGAGTCTGCTGGTTTTCCTGCTGCCTTCTAATCTGTACTGTCTCCTGTGCCTCAGATTGGGGTGGGATTTGGGGAATGGTGCAGGCAGGGGGACTGGGTTGGTCTCAGGGCGCAGGGCAGGCTGGGTTCCAGGAAACGGCGCAGGCCAGGGAACTGCTGCTTCCTCTGATCTGTCCTGGTCTTGGGGACTGCAGACCCGGGTGGGTGGCTCAGGCCAAGTATTCTTGTTATGTCATGATGCTTAATTGCATTGGTTCAAAATCTTTTGTTTGCATCTGATTCAGGAAATCAAAGCCAACAGATCCAGAAGATGGAGTCACACATGAAGACCCAGGGCCATGGAGCAGTTCTAGCAACAGGCAACCAGGGAAAGCCAACAGGCCCATGGGCACAGAATGTGCCCCCACCGGAAGAGGAGAACCCTAGGGTGAGTGGAGGCCTGTATGTGTCAGTAACTACTGGGGCTAGGTGAGACATGGACTGGGCTTCTTCATAGAACATCTGTGTTGAGGGCTTTCCACCAGAGAAGATTGCTGGGAACATGGGTTTAAGTCAATAGAAAGTCTTGATTAACCAGCTGGCAAAGTACACTGAGCAGGTCCTCTGCATCCCAGGGGATAACTGAGCTTTTCTCAGAGTTAACTTTCAAGCACAAAATCATATTCTGGATCGACATACTTCAGTTACCCAGAACATGAGGCCAAAGGCAGAAATGCCAAGGCCAAAAGGCAAGGGTTATACATTGAGATATTTTTCCAGAACTATGGACCTGAATGGACTGGGTCTTGTTTTCATTATGGCCGACTGAAGTAGTGACTATGGAATGAGTTTCACAGCATAAATAGTGCTTTCATCAGGGAGTCAGTTGTGCCAATATCTAGGGGTTTGCTAAGTTTTGGGCTCTGTTAAATTTGTTGCGTTCATTCATGGTCCTGACCATAGCAGAAGTATCAGAAGGCCAGGCAGAGGAGCTGCTCTCCCTGCATGTGGACCTAAGAAGACACTGGGAAGTAGGCCCAGGCTCTTCAGCAGGATTGGTTCTTTGGCAGATACAGGGTTCACACCCATTCAAATGTTAAGTGTGCTTGTGTTTTTTTTTTTTTTGCTTCATGCTCCGTTCTTATCACTCACTGACTTGTGATTTTTTTTTTCCTGAGTTCACTTGTTCTGATTTTTGTGTCCTTGAGACATCAGTCTCCTCTGCAAGCCTATTGTTCTCACCCAGGGGCTTCCCAAATTTATAAATATAGATAGCTGGAGGTGATCTTGATGGACAGGTTCTGCCTACTTCTACATATCCTAAGGATGACAGAGCCTAGGCTTCCACCAAACATTGTTCATATGGATTTAAGTTGAGAATCTCCCAATCTAGCCCATAGACGCCTGAGCTCTCATACCAGCTCCCTTGCTTTAAACTTTACCCTCTTCTTCATTGTCTGCTGAATTCTATATGAGAAAAGAGAAATGTCTTATGACTGGTATTGTTAATAAAATATAGCTTGGATACAATACATTGAATGACCTCATGAGAAGCACATGGCATGTAGCAGCCCAAGGACAACACAGGGTGTGGTACCTGAGGAGATGCACAAAGAGAAACCTTGGCTGACATCTGTTTGGGGCCCACCACTCACAGAGAGCTATAGACACAGCTCTGAAAGATCTCAGCAGGCTAACAGGGAAGAGAAAGGAAAATCACTGAAGTGTGCCAGCCAGTCAGACAGGCCAAGCTGTGGGGCTTCCACTCAGTGTCAAACACTGCCTCAAGCACATAAGTTACAAAAAAAATGCATGATGAAACCAATATCTTCCAGGAGCTTCAGCACTCTGCTCTGAAACTCCAGGTGCCTTGATTTTCACATGAATATGAGAAACATATATACACACAGCCACACAAAAACAAACAGAGAGGCAATATGGGGGTGAGGGGCAGTGAACACAACAGTTTGATGCATCCTTCAAGCCCAAACTACAAAGGGTGCTGAGATGAAAGGGTGTAATGAACAGCCAGGATTTAGACTTTGTGAGGAATGCAAAGTCCTGGCCTCATAAATGGAAAGCAAGCAAAAGCAGAGGTATGGGGACAGTGAGTGGCCTCATAGTGGATAAAACTCAGAATAGGAACTCAGTAAGAAGCCCACTGAGTCCTAAAATTGATGCAATTGACCTTTGTGACCATGACATCTGTGACCAGCAGCCTGGAAGGACAGGCCTACAAACTGCCCTGTCTCTCAATGGTCTTAAGATCACAAGGTGGGGGTACCTATGCACAGTGTCAGAACGGCAAACCTGATGGGGTAGGTTGAGAGCCTCTTGGGTTTGTGGCTCATTATTGGGCCATAGGTCCTGTGAAAACCCCATGCCTTCGGCCCAAGAACACCACTGCAGACATAATTTCTAGGCCAATTTTATTACTGGAAGTGGAAAACATCATACAATATGACAACTCATGCAGAGTTAGGACGTTGAGGTAGCTGAAAAGACATACTGTATACAGGTCATTGATAATCACAATGGAGAGGACAGGTGACCTTTCTTCAGAGGTCTTCTCAGGTCAGAGTCCAGAGTCCATGCTGAGGTGAGGCTCTGTGCAGAGATGTGAGTCCACGCACACCAGAAGGGTCATTTGGAAGTGGATCTGACAGGTCCCAGTCATGTCATCTAGCTGGCTAACCCAGAGAGGACCAGTCTGAAAGTGTCTGTCAAGTCTGAGCAGGAGGGTGGCATCTGCTGTCCCATCACTCACTGCCCATCACTGTCTTCTGAAGAGGAGGAGACCTGAAGGTCCTCATAGAGGACACTCACTGGGACCTGGGAGCGTGCTGCTTCACCTTTCTCCAGGAAGGCAGGGCCCTCCCAAGGAGCTGTTTGCTTCTCATGGGCAAGTGCTGGGGACACTGTCAGGAACCTGGAGCTCCAGCAGTCACCATTAAGTCTAGTAAAGACCATTCTCAGGGACTGGCGTACAGCATGGCTGGTAGATGGTTGAGAGGACTCAGCATAGGGTGTGGCTGAGACCAGAGCAGGCCTGCTTGGTAGCTGTTCTTGGTCAGTGCTGGGCAGCTGGGCTGCTATTTTCTTGCTCACTGGCACTGCATCTTTCAGTCCAAGTCTGTTGGCAATGGGAAGAGACTGCCTATCCCGGCAGGCCTTCAAAACAGTGCTTGCATTGCTCTCCTCTGGTGCACTGGTAGAGTTGACTCTTAGTCTCTTTGAGGATTTCTGGCTAGGCAGTGTGGGCTGCCAAGAAGCTTTCTCACCTGGGGTCCAGAAGCTAAGTTCAGGGTTCTGTCTTCCCTGATGGAGGGCAGCATGCTGGCTGCGCTGTGTTTTCACACCGGGACCCTGGGCTTCTGACTCTGTGTGAAATGCTTCACTGACTCCATTCCTTTTAGGGACCACAATGGGTTGTTGATGTGAGACACCCCGGAGCTTTTGATGCAGCAGGTCTTGTGAGGCTGTGTTTCCACCACCCTGCCTGAACACTGGCTGTGAGACCCCAGGGACAGCCATGTTCTGACCTTCTTCCTGCCTGGAAGGTAAGATGCAGGAGGCATCAGAGCTTTGGATGGCTCCAGGGTTTCCAGGGCACATCCGCTTCCCAGGAGACTTTCTGGCACGTGACACAGTAATCTGAATTTGGTTGGTCACAGACTTCTTTGTGTTTCCAGGACTGAACACTGGCATCTTGGGATGCTGTGAAAATAACAATTGCAGGATAAATTGACTATGTAAGTCTTCCAAATAACACAAGGACCTCATAAGATTATCATGACAGAAAAACTCTTGTATAAGTTCACTTTAAGGTGAAGGTACTCAGTCTGAAATGGTCTACATTAGTTATCCAAAAGCTGCAGAATGAGAACCTGTGGTGGGGGAGATGCAGAGGGATTGGGACATGCAATGTGAAGAGTTTCAGCCTCACTGTGAAGTTTCCTTGAGCTGAACTCTCATCACTCAAATGTATCTGCATGTGTACATGTGTTTTATGTAAAGAATATATGATTTTTACAGAAATCTTTACTTATTTATATATGATATAAATAGACAGCTAAGCAGAGGGCCATGAGCCTTTTGTGGTCAAGAGAAAAACAATTCAAATTACCACGCAATTTCCAGTGTATTGAAAACCCCTAATCATGTCACCTAGGATGTAAAACAGGGGAAAAGGTATGTTAAGATGACATGACTTGAATATGACTCTCAAAATGAGAGTCAACTCTGCAGCCAACATATTGGGATGGAATAAAAATAAAATAAAAATTTTAAAGGATATATTCATTGCCCTAAAAGTTCTCCAATAAAAGTCTAGATTTTGGAAGCAGCACACAGAATCAGTTCAAAATGGAAACATTAAAATCTGAGAGAAGATCATTAGAAGGCTAGAAGAGCAGGCCATGTTTGTAATATGACCTCAGAAGGAAGGACCACATGGAGACCAGGAGACAAGGTCATGCTCAAGGACAGGTGAGGAGGAGCCTGCCCATCCTCCAGGAGAACTGGTCTACCAAAGGAGAAGCACACAGCAGAGGCTCACTTGCTCCCCAAAACCCAAGTCAGTCTGAACTATGAAAATGACCAAATGAGTCCTTGCTGCATCAGAGAGGACTGATTCGATGTGACATGCATGGGGTCGTGAATGGAGCAAGCAGGTGGTGCAGCAGGGAATGGGCAGGTGGGGCAGAGCACAGAGAAAGGGACTTTCAGGAACAGAGCAACTGCTGCTACTCACAACCAGGTTGATGTGCTGGCCCCTCCTCTGTGGATCCATGGGGAGTTTCTGGAAGGGAGCCTTCCTCTGCTGCTCATCACCTCTGTGGGACAGACAATGGTGTGGAAACACATCAGCTCTACCCACCCATTCACCCACTCTCACTCACCCACTCTCCACTCACTCTCTGTAGCTAGTATACTACTTACTAGCTGTCTGGCCCTTTCAGTGTTTGGGGACAGAGAGATGAGTGATGGTACCCCATGAGCTTTGCTGCACCCAGAGCCTTCCCTCTGGCCAGCCCTTCCCCATCACTCACCTCTGTCCAGTGACTTGACTAGGTTTCTTTTCTGTCTTGGCCTGGCTTATGGGCCCTGGTTTCTGGAGACCCTGTGTCCTGCGAGGATCCTGATTCTCTTTCTCCTTCCTGGCTCCCAGAGGCTGTGGATCTAGGAGCTTTTGGCCATACTTGATTGGGCACCTTCTGCTCCTTGCTGTGTGGCCAAAGGCCCCACACTCTCTGCATTTTACCTGTGAGTAGCAAATGAGATATTAGTGAGTCAAAAAGGGATCCAGGTACCTCTTAGGGATAAAGGGTTAAAATGCCTGCAATGTTTTCTCTCCAGAAAATGGTTGTTTCTTTGAACCCGGAAGAGGTAAGCACACTTGAAAGATGCATGAGTGATGTCAGTGAGCCTTGTATGTGCCAAAGGACCAATCCTGCTAAAGAGAGGCTGGGCTTACTTCCCAGTGTCTACTCAGGTCCACATGCAGGGGGAGTAGTTCCTTTGCCTGGCCTTCTGATACCTCTGCTACAGTCAGGACCATGGACAGATGCAACATTTCACAGGGCCCCAGAACTTAATAAATTCCCAGACACTGGCACAACTAATTCCACAATGGAAGCTTCATTCAGACTGTAGAACTCAACCCACAGACACTATCACCTAACAAAATGAAAACAAGACCCAATGTGTCTGAGTCCACAGTCCTGGGAAAATCTCCCATGTCTCTCACCTGTGCATTTCTGCTTCTGGCCTACTGTTCTGGGTAACAGAAGTATGTCAACCCAAAACATGTTTGTTTGTTTGGTTGGTTTTTGTTTTTGTGCTTAAAACCTCACCCCAAGAAAGGTTCAGTGATCCCCTGGGATACAGAGGATCCAGTCAGTACTCTGCCACCTGGCTAATCAGGACTTTCTATTGACTTAAAGCCATGTTCCCAGCAGTCTTCTCTGGTGGAAAACCCACAACAAATAGGTTCTCTGAGGGAGCCCAGTTCGTGTCTCACCTAGCCCCAGTGGTTGATGACACATTAAGGGCTCTACTTACCATAATGTTCTCTTCTTGCCATGGGGGAACCTTCTGTGTCATGGGCCCTCTTGGCTTACTCTGGACTTTCTGGGCTGGAACAGCTTTATGGTCCTGAATCTTCATGTGTGTCTCCTGCTTTATCGCTGAATCTGGAGTTGTTGGCTTTGATTTCTTGAATCAGAAGGAAACAAAAGAGTTTTAACCAATGAAATTAGTCCAGCTCCCACTCCATGGAGCCTTTCCCAACTTAGACTGTGCTTCCCCCTGGCAACCAGCTCTCCTGGCACCTGAGCTTCATCCCGATGCAGGTCTGGGCTCACTGGATATAACAGGGCACAATCTGTGGCAGAACAACAGCTTAGAGAGGCTTCAGAGCCAGCCTCCTTGATATAGGACATGCGAGCTGTAACAAATTTTGTAGAGGAATTTTAATTCAGAGCATGACTGTTCTGGCAAGAGATCCAAAGACCTTCTAGGTCTATGTGATACGGCTGGAGTACAAACATGCTTTTAATCCAGGAGGCATAGACAAGGCCAGCCTGGTATAGAGCAAGTTTCAGGTTCAGAAAAGCTGCTGGCACACACCTTTAACCCCAAACGATGAAGGTAAAGTTAATTTGTAAAAGGAAACACCCAGGTTTGAAAGTGATGTCTAATTGAATCACAGAAAAAGAAAGTGACAAATCTGAGAAGATTCTACAAAACAGGATACACCCACTTTCACAAGAAGAGAGAAAAACTTAAGGGGCAATGCAGAGAGAGGAAGGAGGCAGTTTTAGAGGGACAGTAATGCTGAGACAGGTCGCAGAGAGAGAACTCGGGTGAAGACCAAATGAACTAGAGAATGAGAAGGAGCCAGGGGATTAGAGCAGATTGCTGGATTTAGTTTGAGGCCAAGCAGAACAATTCAGAGGCCAAGAGAAAAGCCAGATTGAATAAGTCAGCTGGGAGAGAGTTTGGGTCAGAACAGCTGAATTGAATCAGCCAGCTATGAGCTTAGAAAGAACTAGACAGGATGAGCTGAATAGCAGTCAGTCTCAGAGGCTAAAATCATTCTAGGCCTCGGTTATATTGTATGGAGGCTGGAAGCTTCCAAGAGTAGGGCTAGGTTAGCAGACAGAGGAAGCCTCCCAGACAACAACTGAAACAGGTGAATAAATGTCCTCTTACAGGACTTACTGCAAGACTCACCTTTGCAGAGCAACTGAGCAGCTCCTGTGTCTTCAGGGTCTTTTTCCAAATATGGTGCTGGATTTCTTTCATGGGGCAAAATGTCTGAAAAATGTCTGCTTCATCAGTCTATGCAGCACGGTGTCTCAGCTTGTCTTCATTAGATGCTAGTGTCCCGAAGAAATAGGCTCCAGTTTCTACTGCAAACAGGCAAAGAGCAAAAACTTCCTTCTCCCAAATTCTTATATAGGCTTCCAGCAAAGGTGTGGCCAAGAGTGAATCTAGATTAAGAATTAGAGGTGTTTATCTTCATAGCCAAATCCAAGATCATGCTTAAGGACAAGCGATATGTACCTGTAAAGAAGGCACATCCATACAAATGGAGGAATTTCCACCCTGACACAGTTCCCTTAATCTTTCCATATATCTGTCTTTTCCATAACCCTCACAGATGCCCAGGTTCATTCCTGGGAAGAGGAGGAGGTCAGTGGCAGTCTACCCTCCAGAAAGTCTCCTGGGATGCAGGTGTGCCCTGGAAACCCTGCCATCCAAAGTTTTGATGCCTCCTGCATCTTGCCTTCCAGGCAGGAAGAAGGTCAGAACATGGCTGTTTTTGATGTCCCCAAGCCAGTGCTCAGGCAGAATGGTGGAAACACAGCCTCACAAGACCTGCTGGATCAAAAGCTACAGGG
The DNA here is from genome assembly GCF_030254825.1 of Meriones unguiculatus. Lineage (NCBI taxonomy): Eukaryota > Metazoa > Chordata > Mammalia > Rodentia > Muridae > Meriones > Meriones unguiculatus. Next base: position 14,247,679 of record NC_083352.1, on the reverse strand, counting down.
TACCATGCATCAACAAACCATTGCGGTCCCCAAAAGAATGGAGTCAGTGAAGCATTTCACACAGAGTCAAAAGCCCAGGGTCCCAGTGGGAAAAAGCAGCCCAGTCAGAATCCTGCTCACCGCTAGGACAAGACAGAATCCCAAACTCAGCTTCTGGGACCCACAGGAGAAAGCTTTCTGGCATCACACACGGCCTATCCAGAATCTCCCGAGTAAACCAAGAGTCAACTCTACCAGTGCATCAGTGGAGAGCAATGCAATGACTGTTTTGTAGGCCTGCCAGGATAGGCAGTTCCCTCCCATTGCCAACAGACTTGGACTAAAAGATTCAGCTGAAAAGAGCAAGAAAACAGCAGTCCAGGAGCCCAGCACTGAACAAAAACAGCTGCCACGGACCGGCCCAGTCGGGCTCCCGTCGTCCGCGGGAGAACAAGGCTTTAGACAGGAAGACACGGTTTCGGCGAAGAATTGACAGACAGAGACACCTTGATGGTTTTGACTCTGCTGCCACTTTACTGAAATCAAGCTAGTATTTTTATAATGATTTCACAAAAGGCACCTTAAAATTGGCATACTTCCCAGAACATTTAGACTTTTACCAAGAATACAAAGTTTACATTTTAACTCAAAATGCAATCAAACATAAAGCAGTACCCACAAATAATCTTGGCCTAAAAACTTTTTGATCAGAGTCAACAAAGGAAAAGAAACCTCAAATATAGTTTCATTATTGCTAACCAATGAAGAGGAAAGTCAGGAGCTAAGTCAGATGCCTGCCAAAGTCCCTCTCTATAACAAAATCTAACTACACCTTTGTTAACCCTCCTCCCATATGTCCTGCTTAAGATTTATGATCTTCTCTAGGAACAAGGCACTGAAGGGAGGGGGAAACTCCCGCCAGCTGCACCTCTCATGCTATTATTTCTTAAGAAGGAGCCTATTATTATTTTACTATTCTTAATGCCTATTAATACTAAATTTAATTCATTACTTTTCTTAAACTTATTTTTATTAAAGCCTTTAACAATCTACTACTAATAATTTTTTTTTATAAAGTTAGTTGTGCTGTTTCAGGTGTCACAGGGAAAGATCAAAGAATTTATTATTCCAGCCCCAGAGCCACAACTGAAGAAGCGTAGAAATCTCAGAACACGTCTCTTTTCCAAGTGGGATGAGTTTGCCAGGGACCTTCCAGGGGGCATTATTTCCGGGGAAATCATATCCCCCGCCCTGTAGCTTATGCTACTATGGCGACACTGGCGTGGGTGTGGCAAAGCAGGGCCGCTCTGGTCTCAGCCACACCCTGTATTCAGTCCAGTCCGCTTTGTTTTAGTGTCTTTGTCCGTCTCCTCTCTCTCTTCACCCCCTCTCTGTCTATGATTCAATCTTCATCACTATCTCTCTATCTCTACTTCCCTGTGTTCATCCTTCCCTCCCTGCTCTCCACATTTCCCGCTCCCCTAACTCCTCCACACATTCTCTTTGGGCCGCTCATCTTGCCTTTCCCTTGCAAGTGTCTCTAACTCTATCCTGCTTCTCCTCCTCCTCTACCTCCACCTCTCCTTCCCCCCTATGTCCCTTCCCTGCCCCATCCAGCTTCCCATCTACTCCCACACACCTCTTTCTCCATGTGTATTCTTCCCCTCAACCCTCTCTCACAGATACAGTCTCACTACACATCTTTGGCAATGGCACTGCAAAATGTTATCATAGGAATTAGAGAATTCGCTGCCAGTATAGCAGCTTCACTCATGTGCTTGGTGGTTCAGCTGGTAGAATACTAGGTTCCTCTCCCTACTGATGAGCACTAAGTCAACACACTGTAGGTTGAGGCTCATTTTAATGCTGAGAAATATCTAAATGTAAGAGGAATCAGTTGAGTGGATCAGATGACGAGGATTAGATGGCAAGGTGACCCTTGTGAGTGCTTAGGTGTCTATGGGCCAGTCCCCAGATTTTCACCTTCCATGCAAACATACATTATGCAGTGGAAGCCAAGGTTCTGGCCTTCTGCTGTGGCCTCTACTCATCTGTCTGCCTAAAATGAGGCACTTAGAGTGTGTGGTCATCTCCATTTTTTCCTCCTCAGGGTAGTTAAGATCCAGACTAAAGCCTGTGTGATCCTGCCTCAAGATCAGGTGTTCCTCTTAAAGTGATAATTGGATTACATGACTTCATGGATTCCACAATCTTGACTGGACCTTGTAAATAGCCTGGGGAGGAACTTTCCACTCCAGTTGCAGCCGGCCTTCTGAGAGCAGCCTCTTGCCTGGTGTGCACAGCTCAGAGATCCTGCTTTAGACCCCCTCTTCCCACATCTGATCCCCATTCCATCTCCTGCACAGTTCCCTCTCTCAATCCACTTCTGCTGTCTATTCTATTTCCCCTTCGGAGTGACATTCCAGCACCACCCATTGGGCCCTTCTTTTAGTAGGTCCAGGAATCCCTGAGAGAAGACCTAGGCCTCAGGTAGTATACAAAAGCAAGGAGTGTTTACTCTACAGAAATTGCCAGCATGCTGGGGCAATTTAAAGGCTCAATTTAAAGACAGTTAGGGGATTTCCCAGTGTGGTTAGGTGATCTTTATGTTGATTGGTTGGTAGGGATACAGGGGAACTCATGATTGGTGTGCAGTTAGGGGGACTGCAGGGAGTGCCCAGGTAACAAAGTGTGCCCAGGTAATGAAGTGTAATTTTGACTAGCTAGGCAGCGTGTTTCTAACTGACCATTAATTTGATTGGTCAAGTGCTTGGGAACTTTATTAAGTTATTGTTTCTAGCTTTCAGGGAAAGCTGGAAACAATATCTGGCTTACATGGACTGTAGTTTCATGTTTTGAGAAATAGAAACCCAGGTCTGTTCAATCTGAAGCCAATTTTGAAGCCTGCCATGGAGTCAGACTGACTTACTATTCTCCTCACTTGTTACTTAGCTTCTTTGGGTCTGTGGATTGTAGTCTGGTTTATTCTGTACTGCGGATCTAGTACCCACTATAACTGAGTACATACCATGTGCATCTTTCTGCGTCTGGGTTACCTCACTTAGGATGATCTTTTCTAGTTCCATCCATTTGCCTGAAAATTCCATGATTTCTTTGTTTTTAATAGATGAGTAGTATTCCATTGTGCAAATGTGCCACAGTCTCTTTATCCATTCTTTGGTTGAGGGACATCCAGTTTCTGGCTATTATGAATAAAGCTGATATGAGCACAGTTGAACAAGTGTCTTGGTGGTATGGTGGAGCATCTTTATGGTATATGCCCAGGAGTGGTATAGCTGCGTCTTGAGATAGAACTATTCCCAATTTTCTAAGAAATTGACAGATTGATTTCCAGAGAGGTTGGACAGGTTTGCACTCCCACCAACAATGGAGGAGTGTTTCCCTTTCTCCATATCCTCTTCATCATGTGGTATCACTTGAGTTTTTAATCTAGCCATTTTGACTGATGTAAAATGGAATTATGATTAAGTGGTTTCAATTTGCATTTCTCTGATGGCTAAGGACATTGAGCATTTTTTATGTGCTTCTCAGTTATTTGAGATTCCTTGGTTGTGAATTCTCAGTTTAGCTCTGTAGCCCATATTTTAATTGGATTATTTGATTTATTGATGTTTAATTTCTTAAGTTCTTTGTATATTTTAGATATTAGTCTTCTGATGTAGGGTTGGTGAAGATCTTTCCCCAATCTGTCGGTTGCCATTTTGTTGTATTGACAGTGTCCTTTGACTTACAGAAGCTTCTCAGTTTCATGAGATCCCATTTATTAATTGTTGATCTCAGAGACTGTGCGGTTGCTGTTCTGTTCAAGAAGTTGTCTCCTATGCCAGTAAGTTCCAGACTTTTTCGCACTTTATCTTCTAACAGATTTAGAGTCTATGGTTTTTTGTTTGTTTGTTTGTTTTTTTGTTTTGTTTTGTTTTGTTTTTGTCAAGGTCTTTGATCCACTTGGAATTGAGTTTTGTGCAGGGTGATAAATACGGGTCTATTTGCATTTTTCTATATGCAGACACTCAGTTAGACCAGTACCATTTGTTGAAGATGCTTTCTTTTTTCCATTGTATGGTTTTGGCTTCTTGGTTGAAAATCAAGTGCCTGTATTAGTGTGGGTTTATTTCTGGATCTTCAATTTTGTTCCATTGATCAACCTGTCTGTTTCTATGCCAATACCATGCAGTTTTTATTACTATTGCTCTGTAGTATAGCTTGAAATCAGGGATGTTGATACCACCAGAAGTTCTTTTATTGTTCAGAATTGTTTTGGCTATCCTGGGTCTTTTATTTTTCCATACTAAGTTAATGGTTGTTCTTTCCAGGTCTGTAAAGAATTTTGTTGAAATTTTGATGGGAATTGCATTGAATCTGTAGATGGCTTTTGGCAGGATGGTAATTTTTATTATGATAATCCTACTTATTCAAGAGCATGGGAGATCTTTCCATCTTCTAAAATCTTCTCTAGTTCCTTTCTTCAAAGACTTGAAATTCTTGTCATATAGGTCTTTCACTTCCTTGGTTAGAATTACACCAAAATATTTTATATTATTTGTTGCTATTGTGAAGGGTGTTGTTTCCCTAATATCTTTTTCAGGCCTTTTGTCACTTCTATAAAGGAGGGCTATTGATTTTTTGAGTTAATTTTGTATCCAGACACTTTGTTGAAGGTATTTATCAGCTGTAGGAGTTCTCTGGTGTCACTTAGTGTCTTAGGGTCACTTATGTATATTATCATATCATCTGCGAATGGCAATACTTTGACTTTTTCCTTTCCAATTTGTCTAGTTTTGATCTCCTTTACTTGTCTTATTGCTCTCACTAGAAGTTCAAGTACTATATTGAGGAGATATGGTGAGAGTGGCAGCCTTGTTTTGGCCCTGATTTTAGCGGGAATGCTCTAAGTTTCTCTCCATTTAACTTGATGTTGACTATTGGCTTGCTGAATATTGCCTTTATTGGGTCCAGGTATGTGCCTTGAATCCTTGATCTCTCCAAGACTTTAAACATGAAGGGGTTTGGCCAAGGGCCTTCAGCATCTAATGAGATGATTATGTGGTTTTCCTTCTTTCAGTTTGTTTATATGGTGGATTACATGGTTTTTGTATGTTGAACCATCCCTGCATTCCTGGGATGAAGCCTACTTGATCATAGAGTATGATATTTTTGATGTGTTTCTGGGATTCAGTTTGCAAGTATTTTATTGACTATTTTTGCGTCAATGTTCATAAGGGATATTGGTCTGAAATTCTCTTACTTTGTTGGGTCTTTGTATGGTTTAGGTATCAGGGTGACTGTAGCCTCATAGAATGAGTTTGGCAATATTCCTTTCATTTCTATTTTGTGGAATACTTTGAGGAATACTGGCATTAGTTCTTCTTTGAAAGCCTGGTAAAATTCTGTGCTAAAACCATCTGGCCCAGGGCTCTTTTTGGTTGGGAGGCTTTTGATGTCTGCTTCTATTTCCTTAGGGGCATGGGTTTATTTAAATTGTTAACCTGATTTAACTTTGGCAAGAAAATCATTCATTTTATTTAGATTTTCCAATTTTGTGGTGTATAGGTGTTTGAAGTATGATCTAATGATTTTTTGGATTTCCTTGGTGTCTGTCGTTATATCCCCCTTTTTATTTCTGATTTTATTAATGTGGATACTCTCCCTCCTTTTAGTTAGTTTGGCTAAGGGTTTGTCTGTCTTGTTAATTTTCTCAAAAAACCGGCTTTTGGTTTTTTGATTCTCTGTATTGTTCTCTTTGTTTCTAGGTTATTGATTTCAGCCCTGAGTTTGATTTATTTCTTGCTGTTGACTCCTCTTGAGTGTGTTTGTTTCCTTTTTTTTTTCTAGAGCTTTCAGGTGAGCTGTTAAGTTGCTAGTATGAACTCTCTCCTCTTTATGAAGACACTGAATGATATGAACTTTTCTCTTAGCACTGCTTTCGTTGTGTCCCATAAGTTTGGGTATGTTGTGCCTTCATTTTCATTGAATTCTAGAAAGTCTTTAATTTCTTTCTTTCTTTCCTCCCTGACTCAGTGATCATTAAGTAGAGACTTGTTCAGTTTCCATGAGTTTGTAGGCATTCTATTGCATCTATTTATGTTGAAGTCTAGCTTTAATCCATCGTGGTCTGATAGAATACAACGTTCTGTTTCAGTTTCCTTGTATTTGTTGAGGCTTGCTTTGTGTCTGAGTATGTGGTCAGTTTTGGAGAAGGCCCCATAAGGTGCTGAGAATAAAGTGTATTCTTCTGCGTTTGGATGGAATGTTCTGTAGATATCTGTGAGTTCCAATTGACTCATAACATCAATTACTTTCGTTATTTCTCTGTTTAGTTTCTGTCTCAATGATCTGTCATCTGTCTATTGGTGAGAGAAGTGTATTGAAGTCTCCTGATAGTAGCATGTGTGGATCTATGTGTGATTTAAGCTTTAGTAATGTTTCTTTTACAAATGTGGGTGCTTTTGTATTTGGGGCATAGATGTTTAGAATTGAGTTGTCATTTTGGTCAATTTTTTTCTTTGATGAGTCTGAAGTGCTCTCCCCATCACTTTCGATTAATTTTGGTTGAAAGCCTATTTTATTAGATATTAGAATAGCTACTCCATTTGTTTCTTGTGTCCATTTGCTTGGAAAGCCTTTTTCTAGCCCTTTATTCTGAGGTAGTCTATCGTTATTGTTAAGAGTCTTCTATTCCTATTATTCTTAGGTTTGGTCTTTTCATATTGTCCCAGATTTCTTAGATATTTTGTGTCAGGAACTTTTTAGATTTAACATTTTCTTTGACTGATGTATCAGTTTCTTCAATCATATCTTGTACACCTGAGATTCTCTCTTCCAACTCTTGTATTCTGTTATTGATGCTTGTTTCTATAGTTTCCTTTCTCTTCCCTAGATTTTCCTTCTCCAGGATTACCTTGGATTGTGTTTTCTTTATTGCTTCTATTTCCATTTTAAGGTACTAGACAGTTTTATTCATTTCCTTTTCCCATTTGGTTGTCTTCCGGGATTTACTTAGTTCCATCACCTGTTTGATTGTATTTTCCTGTGTTTCCTTTAGGGATTTATTTCATTCCTTCACCTGTTTGGTTGTATTTTCCTGTAGTTCTTTAAGTGATTATTTTTTTTCTTTTAAGGCCTCTATCATTTTCATAATCTCGAATTTAAGATTGTTTTCTTGTGCTTCCAGTGTGATGGTATCCTCAGGGCTTGCTGTGGTAGGATATCTGCGTTTTGGGGGGTGCCATTCAGCTCTGAGTTTTGTTGCTGGTGTTCTTGTGCTGACCTCTAGCCCTTTAGTTTCTGTTACTAGGAGGCCTGGTGGGCTCTGATGGAAATATGTCTCTGGGGTTGTAGATAGAGCTCATGGTCCCGGATGGCCGGAGTCTGCTGGTTTTCCTGCTGCCTTCTAATCTGTACTGTCTCCTGTGCCTCAGATTGGGGTGGGATTTGGGGAATGGTGCAGGCAGGGGGACTGGGTTGGTCTCAGGGCGCAGGGCAGGCTGGGTTCCAGGAAACGGCGCAGGCCAGGGAACTGCTGCTTCCTCTGATCTGTCCTGGTCTTGGGGACTGCAGACCCGGGTGGGTGGCTCAGGCCAAGTATTCTTGTTATGTCATGATGCTTAATTGCATTGGTTCAAAATCTTTTGTTTGCATCTGATTCAGGAAATCAAAGCCAACAGATCCAGAAGATGGAGTCACACATGAAGACCCAGGGCCATGGAGCAGTTCTAGCAACAGGCAACCAGGGAAAGCCAACAGGCCCATGGGCACAGAATGTGCCCCCACCGGAAGAGGAGAACCCTAGGGTGAGTGGAGGCCTGTATGTGTCAGTAACTACTGGGGCTAGGTGAGACATGGACTGGGCTTCTTCATAGAACATCTGTGTTGAGGGCTTTCCACCAGAGAAGATTGCTGGGAACATGGGTTTAAGTCAATAGAAAGTCTTGATTAACCAGCTGGCAAAGTACACTGAGCAGGTCCTCTGCATCCCAGGGGATAACTGAGCTTTTCTCAGAGTTAACTTTCAAGCACAAAATCATATTCTGGATCGACATACTTCAGTTACCCAGAACATGAGGCCAAAGGCAGAAATGCCAAGGCCAAAAGGCAAGGGTTATACATTGAGATATTTTTCCAGAACTATGGACCTGAATGGACTGGGTCTTGTTTTCATTATGGCCGACTGAAGTAGTGACTATGGAATGAGTTTCACAGCATAAATAGTGCTTTCATCAGGGAGTCAGTTGTGCCAATATCTAGGGGTTTGCTAAGTTTTGGGCTCTGTTAAATTTGTTGCGTTCATTCATGGTCCTGACCATAGCAGAAGTATCAGAAGGCCAGGCAGAGGAGCTGCTCTCCCTGCATGTGGACCTAAGAAGACACTGGGAAGTAGGCCCAGGCTCTTCAGCAGGATTGGTTCTTTGGCAGATACAGGGTTCACACCCATTCAAATGTTAAGTGTGCTTGTGTTTTTTTTTTTTGCTTCATGCTCCGTTCTTATCACTCACTGACTTGTGATTTTTTTTTTCCTGAGTTCACTTGTTCTGATTTTTGTGTCCTTGAGACATCAGTCTCCTCTGCAAGCCTATTGTTCTCACCCAGGGGCTTCCCAAATTTATAAATATAGATAGCTGGAGGTGATCTTGATGGACAGGTTCTGCCTACTTCTACATATCCTAAGGATGACAGAGCCTAGGCTTCCACCAAACATTGTTCATATGGATTTAAGTTGAGAATCTCCCAATCTAGCCCATAGACGCCTGAGCTCTCATACCAGCTCCCTTGCTTTAAACTTTACCCTCTTCTTCATTGTCTGCTGAATTCTATATGAGAAAAGAGAAATGTCTTATGACTGGTATTGTTAATAAAATATAGCTTGGATACAATACATTGAATGACCTCATGAGAAGCACATGGCATGTAGCAGCCCAAGGACAACACAGGGTGTGGTACCTGAGGAGATGCACAAAGAGAAACCTTGGCTGACATCTGTTTGGGGCCCACCACTCACAGAGAGCTATAGACACAGCTCTGAAAGATCTCAGCAGGCTAACAGGGAAGAGAAAGGAAAATCACTGAAGTGTGCCAGCCAGTCAGACAGGCCAAGCTGTGGGGCTTCCACTCAGTGTCAAACACTGCCTCAAGCACATAAGTTACAAAAAAAATGCATGATGAAACCAATATCTTCCAGGAGCTTCAGCACTCTGCTCTGAAACTCCAGGTGCCTTGATTTTCACATGAATATGAGAAACATATATACACACAGCCACACAAAAACAAACAGAGAGGCAATATGGGGGTGAGGGGCAGTGAACACAACAGTTTGATGCATCCTTCAAGCCCAAACTACAAAGGGTGCTGAGATGAAAGGGTGTAATGAACAGCCAGGATTTAGACTTTGTGAGGAATGCAAAGTCCTGGCCTCATAAATGGAAAGCAAGCAAAAGCAGAGGTATGGGGACAGTGAGTGGCCTCATAGTGGATAAAACTCAGAATAGGAACTCAGTAAGAAGCCCACTGAGTCCTAAAATTGATGCAATTGACCTTTGTGACCATGACATCTGTGACCAGCAGCCTGGAAGGACAGGCCTACAAACTGCCCTGTCTCTCAATGGTCTTAAGATCACAAGGTGGGGGTACCTATGCACAGTGTCAGAACGGCAAACCTGATGGGGTAGGTTGAGAGCCTCTTGGGTTTGTGGCTCGTTATTGGGCCATAGGTCCTGTGAAAACCCCATGCCTTCGGCCCAAGAACACCACTGCAGACATAATTTCTAGGCCAATTTTATTACTGGAAGTGGAAAACATCATACAATATGACAACTCATGCAGAGTTAGGACGTTGAGGTAGCTGAAAAGACATACTGTATACAGGTCATTGATAATCACAATGGAGAGGACAGGTGACTTTTCTTCAGAGGTCTTCTCAGGTCAGAGTCCAGAGTCCATGCTGAGGTGAGGCTCTGTGCAGAGATGTGAGTCCACGCACACCAGAAGGGTCATTTGGAAGTGGATCTGACAGGTCCCAGTCATGTCATCTAGCTGGCTAACCCAGAGAGGACCAGTCTGAAAGTGTCTGTCAAGTCTGAGCAGGAGGGTGGCATCTGCTGTCCCATCACTCACTGCCCATCACTGTCTTCTGAAGAGGAGGAGACCTGAAGGTCCTCATAGAGGACACTCACTGGGACCTGGGAGCGTGCTGCTTCACCTTTCTCCAGGAAGGCAGGGCCCTCCCAAGGAGCTGTTTGCTTCTCATGGGCAAGTGCTGGGGACACTGTCAGGAACCTGGAGCTCCAGCAGTCACCATTAAGTCTAGTAAAGACCATTCTCAGGGACTGGCGTACAGCATGGCTGGTAGATGGTTGAGAGGACTCAGCATAGGGTGTGGCTGAGACCAGAGCAGGCCTGCTTGGTAGCTGTTCTTGGTCAGTGCTGGGCAGCTGGGCTGCTATTTTCTTGCTCACTGGCACTGCATCTTTCAGTCCAAGTCTGTTGGCAATGGGAAGAGACTGCCTATCCCGGCAGGCCTTCAAAACAGTGCTTGCATTGCTCTCCTCTGGTGCACTGGTAGAGTTGACTCTTAGTCTCTTTGAGGATTTCTGGCTAGGCAGTGTGGGCTGCCAAGAAGCTTTCTCACCTGGGGTCCAGAAGCTAAGTTCAGGGTTCTGTCTTCCCTGATGGAGGGCAGCATGCTGGCTGCGCTGTGTTTTCACACCGGGACCCTGGGCTTCTGACTCTGTGTGAAATGCTTCACTGACTCCATTCCTTTTAGGGACCACAATGGGTTGTTGATGTGAGACACCCCGGAGCTTTTGATGCAGCAGGTCTTGTGAGGCTGTGTTTCCACCACCCTGCCTGAACACTGGCTGTGAGACCCCAGGGACAGCCATGTTCTGACCTTCTTCCTGCCTGGAAGGTAAGATGCAGGAGGCATCAGAGCTTTGGATGGCTCCAGGGTTTCCAGGGCACATCCGCTTCCCAGGAGACTTTCTGGCACGTGACACAGTAATCTGAATTTGGTTGGTCACAGACTTCTTTGTGTTTCCAGGACTGAACACTGGCATCTTGGGATGCTGTGAAAATAACAATTGCAGGATAAATTGACTATGTAAGTCTTCCAAATAACACAAGGACCTCATAAGATTATCATGACAGAAAAACTCTTGTATAAGTTCACTTTAAGGTGAAGGTACTCAGTCTGAAATGGTCTACATTAGTTATCCAAAAGCTGCAGAATGAGAACCTGTGGTGGGGGAGATGCAGAGGGATTGGGACATGCAATGTGAAGAGTTTCAGCCTCACTGTGAAGTTTCCTTGAGCTGAACTCTCATCACTCAAATGTATCTGCATGTGTACATGTGTTTTATGTAAAGAATATATGATTTTTACAGAAATCTTTACTTATTTATATATGATATAAATAGACAGCTAAGCAGAGGGCCATGAGCCTTTTGTGGTCAAGAGAAAAACAATTCAAATTACCACGCAATTTCCAGTGTATTGAAAACCCCTAATCATGTCACCTAGGATGTAAAACAGGGGAAAAGGTATGTTAAGATGACATGACTTGAATATGACTCTCAAAATGAGAGTCAACTCTGCAGCCAACATATTGGGATGGAATAAAAATAAAATAAAAATTTTAAAGGATATATTCATTGCCCTAAAAGTTCTCCAATAAAAGTCTAGATTTTGGAAGCAGCACACAGAATCAGTTCAAAATGGAAACATTAAAATCTGAGAGAAGATCATTAGAAGGCTAGAAGAGCAGGCCATGTTTGTAATATGACCTCAGAAGGAAGGACCACATGGAGACCAGGAGACAAGGTCATGCTCAAGGACAGGTGAGGAGGAGCCTGCCCATCCTCCAGGAGAACTGGTCTACCAAAGGAGAAGCACACAGCAGAGGCTCACTTGCTCCCCAAAACCCAAGTCAGTCTGAACTATGAAAATGACCAAATGAGTCCTTGCTGCATCAGAGAGGACTGATTCGATGTGACATGCATGGGGTCGTGAATGGAGCAAGCAGGTGGTGCAGCAGGGAATGGGCAGGTGGGGCAGAGCACAGAGAAAGGGACTTTCAGGAACAGAGCAACTGCTGCTACTCACAACCAGGTTGATGTGCTGGCCCCTCCTCTGTGGATCCATGGGGAGTTTCTGGAAGGGAGCCTTCCTCTGCTGCTCATCACCTCTGTGGGACAGACAATGGTGTGGAAACACATCAGCTCTACCCACCCATTCACCCACTCTCACTCACCCACTCTCCACTCACTCTCTGTAGCTAGTATACTACTTACTAGCTGTCTGGCCCTTTCAGTGTTTGGGGACAGAGAGATGAGTGATGGTACCCCATGAGCTTTGCTGCACCCAGAGCCTTCCCTCTGGCCAGCCCTTCCCCATCACTCACCTCTGTCCAGTGACTTGACTAGGTTTCTTTTCTGTCTTGGCCTGGCTTATGGGCCCTGGTTTCTGGAGACCCTGTGTCCTGCGAGGATCCTGATTCTCTTTCTCCTTCCTGGCTCCCAGAGGCTGTGGATCTAGGAGCTTTTGGCCATACTTGATTGGGCACCTTCTGCTCCTTGCTGTGTGGCCAAAGGCCCCACACTCTCTGCATTTTACCTGTGAGTAGCAAATGAGATATTAGTGAGTCAAAAAGGGATCCAGGTACCTCTTAGGGATAAAGGGTTAAAATGCCTGCAATGTTTTCTCTCCAGAAAATGGTTGTTTCTTTGAACCCGGAAGAGGTAAGCACACTTGAAAGATGCATGAGTGATGTCAGTGAGCCTTGTATGTGCCAAAGGACCAATCCTGCTAAAGAGAGGCTGGGCTTACTTCCCAGTGTCTACTCAGGTCCACATGCAGGGGGAGTAGTTCCTTTGCCTGGCCTTCTGATACCTCTGCTACAGTCAGGACCATGGACAGATGCAACATTTCACAGGGCCCCAGAACTTAATAAATTCCCAGACACTGGCACAACTAATTCCACAATGGAAGCTTCATTCAGACTGTAGAACTCAACCCACAGACACTATCACCTAACAAAATGAAAACAAGACCCAATGTGTCTGAGTCCACAGTCCTGGGAAAATCTCCCATGTCTCTCACCTGTGCATTTCTGCTTCTGGCCTACTGTTCTGGGTAACAGAAGTATGTCAACCCAAAACATGTTTGTTTGTTTGGTTGGTTTTTGTTTTTGTGCTTAAAACCTCACCCCAAGAAAGGTTCAGTGATCCCCTGGGATACAGAGGATCCAGTCAGTACTCTGCCACCTGGCTAATCAGGACTTTCTATTGACTTAAAGCCATGTTCCCAGCAGTCTTCTCTGGTGGAAAACCCACAACAAATAGGTTCTCTGAGGGAGCCCAGTTCGTGTCTCACCTAGCCCCAGTGGTTGATGACACATTAAGGGCTCTACTTACCATAATGTTCTCTTCTTGCCATGGGGGAACCTTCTGTGTCATGGGCCCTCTTGGCTTACTCTGGACTTTCTGGGCTGGAACAGCTTTATGGTCCTGAATCTTCATGTGTGTCTCCTGCTTTATCGCTGAATCTGGAGTTGTTGGCTTTGATTTCTTGAATCAGAAGGAAACAAAAGAGTTTTAACCAATGAAATTAGTCCAGCTCCCACTCCATGGAGCCTTTCCCAACTTAGACTGTGCTTCCCCCTGGCAACCAGCTCTCCTGGCACCTGAGCTTCATCCCGATGCAGGTCTGGGCTCACTGGATATAACAGGGCACAATCTGTGGCAGAACAACAGCTTAGAGAGGCTTCAGAGCCAGCCTCCTTGATATAGGACATGCGAGCTGTAACAAATTTTGTAGAGGAATTTTAATTCAGAGCATGACTCTTCTGGCAAGAGATCCAAAGACCTTCTAGGTCTATGTGATACGGCTGGAGTACAAACATGCTTTTAATCCAGGAGGCATAGACAAGGCCAGCCTGGTATAGAGCAAGTTTCAGGTTCAGAAAAGCTGCTGGCACACACCTTTAACCCCAAACGATGAAGGTAAAGTTAATTTGTAAAAGGAAACACCCAGGTTTGAAAGTGATGTCTAATTGAATCACAGAAAAAGAAAGTGACAAATCTGAGAAGATTCTACAAAACAGGATACACCCACTTTCACAAGAAGAGAGAAAAACTTAAGGGGCAATGCAGAGAGAGGAAGGAGGCAGTTTTAGAGGGACAGTAATGCTGAGACAGGTCGCAGAGAGAGAACTCGGGTGAAGACCAAATGAACTAGAGAATGAGAAGGAGCCAGGGGATTAGAGCAGATTGCTGGATTTAGTTTGAGGCCAAGCAGAACAATTCAGAGGCCAAGAGAAAAGCCAGATTGAATAAGTCAGCTGGGAGAGAGTTTGGGTCAGAACAGCTGAATTGAATCAGCCAGCTATGAGCTTAGAAAGAACTAGACAGGATGAGCTGAATAGCAGTCAGTCTCAGAGGCTAAAATCATTCTAGGCCTCGGTTATATTGTATGGAGGCTGGAAGCTTCCAAGAGTAGGGCTAGGTTAGCAGACAGAGGAAGCCTCCCAGACAACAACTGAAACAGGTGAATAAATGTCCTCTTACAGGACTTACTGCAAGACTCACCTTTGCAGAGCAACTGAGCAGCTCCTGTGTCTTCAGGGTCTTTTTCCAAATATGGTGCTGGATTTCTTTCATGGGGCAAAATGTCTGAAAAATGTCTGCTTCATCAGTCTATGCAGCACGGTGTCTCAGCTTGTCTTCATTAGATGCTAGTGTCCCGAAGAAATAGGCTCCAGTTTCTACTGCAAACAGGCAAAGAGCAAAAACTTCCTTCTCCCAAATTCTTATATAGGCTTCCAGCAAAGGTGTGGCCAAGAGTGAATCTAGATTAAGAATTAGAGGTGTTTATCTTCATAGCCAAATCCAAGATCATGCTTAAGGACAAGCGATATGTACCTGTAAAGAAGGCACATCCATACAAATGGAGGAATTTCCACCCTGACACAGTTCCCTTAATCTTTCCATATATCTGTCTTTTCCATAACCCTCACAGATGCCCAGGTTCATTCCTGGGAAGAGGAGGAGGTCAGTGGCAGTCTACCCTCCAGAAAGTCTCCTGGGATGCAGGTGTGCCCTGGAAACCCTGCCATCCAAAGTTTTGATGCCTCCTGCATCTTGCCTTCCAGGCAGGAAGAAGGTCAGAACATGGCTGTTTTTGATGTCCCCAAGCCAGTGCTCAGGCAGAATGGTGGAAACACAGCCTCACAAGACCTGCTGGATCAAAAGCTACAGGGTACCATGCATCAACAAACCATTGCGGTCCCCAAAAGAATGGAGTCAGTGAAGCATTTCACACAGAGTCAAAAGCCCAGGGTCCCAGTGGGAAAAAGCAGCCCAGTCAGAATCCTGCTCACCGCTAGGACAAGACAGAATCCCAAACTCAGCTTCTGGGACCCACAGGAGAAAGCTTTCTGGCATCACACACGGCCTATCCAGAATCTCCCGAGTAAACCAAGAGTCAACTCTACCAGTGCATCAGTGGAGAGCAATGCAATGACTGTTTTGTAGGCCTGCCAGGATAGGCAGTTCCCTCCCATTGCCAACAGACTTGGACTAAAAGATTCAGCTGAAAAGAGCAAGAAAACAGCAGTCCAGGAGCCCAGCACTGAACAAAAACAGCTGCCACGGACCGGCCCAGTCGGGCTCCCGTCGTCCGCGGGAGAACAAGGCTTTAGACAGGAAGACACGGTTTCGGCGAAGAATTGACAGACAGAGACACCTTGATGGTTTTGACTCTGCTGCCACTTTACTGAAATCAAGCTAGTATTTTTATAATGATTTCACAAAAGGCACCTTAAAATTGGCATACTTCCCAGAACATTTAGACTTTTACCAAGAATACAAAGTTTACATTTTAACTCAAAATGCAATCAAACATAAAGCAGTACCCACAAATAATCTTGGCCTAAAAACTTTTTGATCAGAGTCAACAAAGGAAAAGAAACCTCAAATATAGTTTCATTATTGCTAACCAATGAAGAGGAAAGTCAGGAGCTAAGTCAGATGCCTGCCAAAGTCCCTCTCTATAACAAAATCTAACTACACCTTTGTTAACCCTCCTCCCATATGTCCTGCTTAAGATTTATGATCTTCTCTAGGAACAAGGCACTGAAGGGAGGGGGAAACTCCCGCCAGCTGCACCTCTCATGCTATTATTTCTTAAGAAGGAGCCTATTATTATTTTACTATTCTTAATGCCTATTAATACTAAATTTAATTCATTACTTTTCTTAAACTTATTTTTATTAAAGCCTTTAACAATCTACTAATAATAATTTTTTTTTATAAAGTTAGTTGTGCTGTTTCAGGTGTCACAGGGAAAGATCAAAGAATTTATTATTCCAGCCCCAGAGCCACAACTGAAGAAGCGTAGAAATCTCAGAACACGTCTCTTTTCCAAGTGGGATGAGTTTGCCAGGGACCTTCCAGGGGGCATTATTTCCGGGGAAATCATATCCCCCGCCCTGTAGCTTATGCTACTATGGCGACACTGGCGTGGGTGTGGCAAAGCAGGGCCGCTCTGGTCTCAGCCACACCCTGTATTCAGTCCAGTCCGCTTTGTTTTAGTGTCTTTGTCGGTCTCCTCTCTCTCTTCACCCCCTCTCTGTCTATGATTCAATCTTCATCACTATCTCTCTATCTCTACTTCCCTGTGTTCATCCTTCCCTCCCTGCTCTCCACATTTCCCGCTCCCCTAACTCCTCCACACATTCTCTTTGGGCCGCTCATCTTGCCTTTCCCTTGCAAGTGTCTCTAACTCTATCCTGCTTCTCCTCCTCCTCTACCTCCACCTCTCCTTCCCCCCTATGTCCCTTCCCTGCCCCATCCAGCTTCCCATCTACTCCCACACACCTCTTTCTCCATGTGTATTCTTCCCCTCAACCCTCTCTCACAGATACAGTCTCACTACACATCTTTGGCAATGGCACTGCAAAATGTTATCATAGGAATTAGAGAATTCGCTGCCAGTATAGCAGCTTCACTCATGTGCTTGGTGGTTCAGCTGGTAGAATACTAGGTTCCTCTCCCTACTGATGAGCACTAAGTCAACACACTGTAGGTTGAGGCTCATTTTAATGCTGAGAAATATCTAAATGTAAGAGGAATCAGTTGAGTGGATCAGATGACGAGGATTAGATGGCAAGGTGACCCTTGTGAGTGCTTAGGTGTCTATGGGCCAGTCCCCAGATTTTCACCTTCCATGCAAACATACATTATGCAGTGGAAGCCAAGGTTCTGGCCTTCTGCTGTGGCCTCTACTCATCTGTCTGCCTAAAATGAGGCACTTAGAGTGTGTGGTCATCTCCATTTTTTCCTCCTCAGGGTAGTTAAGATCCAGACTAAAGCCTGTGTGATCCTGCCTCAAGATCAGGTGTTCCTCTTAAAGTGATAATTGGATTACATGACTTCATGGATTCCACAATCTTGACTGGACCTTGTAAATAGCCTGGGGAGGAACTTTCCACTCCAGTTGCAGCCGGCCTTCTGAGAGCAGCCTCTTGCCTGGTGTGCACAGCTCAGAGATCCTGCTTTAGACCCCCTCTTCCCACATCTGATCCCCATTCCATCTCCTGCACAGTTCCCTCTCTCAATCCACTTCTGCTGTCTATTCTATTTCCCCTTCGGAGTGACATTCCAGCACCACCCATTGGGCCCTTCTTTTAGTAGGTCCAGGAATCCCTGAGAGAAGACCTAGGCCTCAGGTAGTATACAAAAGCAAGGAGTGTTTACTCTACAGAAATTGCCAGCATGCTGGGGCAATTTAAAGGCTCAATTTAAAGACAGTTAGGGGATTTCCCAGTGTGGTTAGGTGATCTTTATGTTGATTGGTTGGTAGGGATACAGGGGAACTCATGATTGGTGTGCAGTTAGGGGGACTGCAGGGAGTGCCCAGGTAACAAAGTGTGCCCAGGTAATGAAGTGTAATTTTGACTAGCTAGGCAGCGTGTTTCTAACTGACCATTAATTTGATTGGTCAAGTGCTTGGGAACTTTATTAAGTTATTGTTTCTAGCTTTCAGGGAAAGCTGGAAACAATATCTGGCTTACATGGACTGTAGTTTCATGTTTTGAGAAATAGAAACCCAGGTCTGTTCAATCTGAAGCCAATTTTGAAGCCTGCCATGGAGTCAGACTGACTTACTATTCTCCTCACTTGTTACTTAGCTTCTTTGGGTCTGTGGATTGTAGTCTGGTTTATTCTGTACTGCGGATCTAGTACCCACTATAACTGAGTACATACCATGTGCATCTTTCTGCGTCTGGGTTACCTCACTTAGGATGATCTTTTCTAGTTCCATCCATTTGCCTGAAAATTCCATGATTTCTTTGTTTTTAATAGATGAGTAGTATTCCATTGTGCAAATGTGCCACAGTCTCTTTATCCATTCTTTGGTTGAGGGACATCCAGTTTCTGGCTATTATGAATAAAGCTGATATGAGCACAGTTGAACAAGTGTCTTGGTGGTATGGTGGAGCATCTTTATGGTATATGCCCAGGAGTGGTATAGCTGCGTCTTGAGATAGAACTATTCCCAATTTTCTAAGAAATTGACAGATTGATTTCCAGAGAGGTTGGACAGGTTTGCACTCCCACCAACAATGGAGGAGTGTTTCCCTTTCTCCATATCCTCTTCATCATGTGGTATCACTTGAGTTTTTAATCTAGCCATTTTGACTGATGTAAAATGGAATTATGATTAAGTGGTTTCAATTTGCATTTCTCTGATGGCTAAGGACATTGAGCATTTTTTATGTGCTTCTCAGTTATTTGAGATTCCTTGGTTGTGAATTCTCAGTTTAGCTCTGTAGCCCATATTTTAATTGGATTATTTGATTTATTGATGTTTAATTTCTTAAGTTCTTTGTATATTTTAGATATTAGTCTTTTGATGTAGGGTTGGTGAAGATCTTTCCCCAATCTGTCGGTTGCCATTTTGTTGTATTGACAGTGTCCTTTGACTTACAGAAGCTTCTCAGTTTCATGAGATCCCATTTATTAATTGTTGATCTCAGAGACTGTGCGGTTGGTGTTCTGTTCAAGAAGTTGTCTCCTATGCCAGTAAGTTCCAGACTTTTTCGCACTTTATCTTCTAACAGATTTAGAGTCTATGGTTTTTTGTTTGTTTGTTTGTTTTTTTGTTTTGTTTTGTTTTGTTTTTGTCAAGGTCTTTGATCCACTTGGAATTGAGTTTTGTGCAGGGTGATAAATACGGGTCTATTTTCATTTTTCTATATGCAGACACTCAGTTAGACCAGTACCATTTGTTGAAGATGCTTTCTTTTTTCCATTGTATGGTTTTGGCTTCTTGGTTGAAAATCAAGTGCCTGTATTAGTGTGGGTTTATTTCTGGATCTTCAATTTTGTTCCATTGATCAACCTGTCTGTTTCTATGCCAATACCATGCAGTTTTTATTACTATTGCTCTGTAGTATAGCTTGAAATCAGGGATGTTGATACCACCAGAAGTTCTTTTATTGTTCAGAATTGTTTTGGCTATCCTGGGTCTTTTATTTTTCCATACTAAGTTAATGGTTGTTCTTTCCAGGTCTGTAAAGAATTTTGTTGAAATTTTGATGGGAATTGCATTGAATCTGTAGATGGCTTTTGGCAGGATGGTAATTTTTATTATGATAATCCTACTTATTCAAGAGCATGGGAGATCTTTCCATCTTCTAAAATCTTCTCTAGTTCCTTTCTTCAAAGACTTGAAATTCTTGTCATATAGGTCTTTCACTTCCTTGGTTAGAATTACACCAAAATATTTTATATTATTTGTTGCTATTGTGAAGGGTGTTGTTTCCCTAATATCTTTTTCAGGCCTTTTGTCACTTCTATAAAGGAGGGCTATTGATTTTTTGAGTTAATTTTGTATCCAGACACTTTGTTGAAGGTATTTATCAGCTGTAGGAGTTCTCTGGTGTCACTTAGTGTCTTAGGGTCACTTATGTATATTATCATATCATCTGCGAATGGCAATACTTTGACTTTTTCCTTTCCAATTTGTCTAGTTTTGATCTCCTTTACTTGTCTTATTGCTCTCACTAGAAGTTCAAGTACTATATTGAGGAGATATGGTGAGAGTGGCAGCCTTGTTTTGGCCCTGATTTTAGCGGGAATGCTCTAAGTTTCTCTCCATTTAACTTGATGTTGACTATTGGCTTGCTGAATATTGCCTTTATTGGGTCCAGGTATGTGCCTTGAATCCTTGATCTCTCCAAGACTTTAAACATGAAGGGGTTTGGCCAAGGGCCTTCAGCATCTAATGAGATGATTATGTGGTTTTCCTTCTTTCAGTTTGTTTATATGGTGGATTACATGGTTTTTGTATGTTGAACCATCCCTGCATTCCTGGGATGAAGCCTACTTGATCATAGAGTATGATATTTTTGATGTGTTTCTGGGATTCAGTTTGCAAGTATTTTATTGACTATTTTTGCGTCAATGTTCATAAGGGATATTGGTCTGAAATTCTCTTACTTTGTTGGGTCTTTGTATGGTTTAGGTATCAGGGTGACTGTAGCCTCATAGAATGAGTTTGGCAATATTCCTTTCATTTCTATTTTGTGGAATACTTTGAGGAATACTGGCATTAGTTCTTCTTTGAAAGCCTGGTAAAATTCTGTGCTAAAACCATCTGGCCCAGGGCTCTTTTTGGTTGGGAGGCTTTTGATGTCTGCTTCTATTTCCTTAGGGGCATGGGTTTATTTAAATTGTTAACCTGATTTAACTTTGGCAAGAAAATCATTCATTTTATTTAGATTTTCCAATTTTGTGGTGTATAGGTGTTTGAAGTATGATCTAATGATTTTTTGGATTTCCTTGGTGTCTGTCGTTATATCCCCCTTTTTATTTCTGATTTTATTAATGTGGATACTCTCCCTCCTTTTAGTTAGTTTGGCTAAGGGTTTGTCTGTCTTGTTAATTTTCTCAAAAAACCGGCTTTTGGTTTTTTGATTCTCTGTATTGTTCTCTTTGTTTCTAGGTTATTGATTTCAGCCCTGAGTTTGATTTATTTCTTGCTGTTGACTCCTCTTGAGTGTGTTTGTTTCCTTTTTTTTTTCTAGAGCTTTCAGGTGAGCTGTTAAGTTGCTAGTATGAACTCTCTCCTCTTTATGAAGACACTGAATGATATGAACTTTTCTCTTAGCACTGCTTTCGTTGTGTCCCATAAGTTTGGGTATGTTGTGCCTTCATTTTCATTGAATTCTAGAAAGTCTTTAATTTCTTTCTTTCTTTCCTCCCTGACTCAGTGATCATTAAGTAGAGACTTGTTCAGTTTCCATGAGTTTGTAGGCATTCTATTGCATCTATTTATGTTGAAGTCTAGCTTTAATCCATCGTGGTCTGATAGAATACAACGTTCTGTTTCAGTTTCCTTGTATTTGTTGAGGCTTGCTTTGTGTCTGAGTATGTGGTCAGTTTTGGAGAAGGCCCCATAAGGTGCTGAGAATAAAGTGTATTCTTCTGCGTTTGGATGGAATGTTCTGTAGATATCTGTGAGTTCCAATTGACTCATAACATCAATTACTTTCGTTATTTCTCTGTTTAGTTTCTGTCTCAATGATCTGTCATCTGTCTATTGGTGAGAGAAGTGTATTGAAGTCTCCTGATAGTAGCATGTGTGGATCTATGTGTGATTTAAGCTTTAGTAATGTTTCTTTTACAAATGTGGGTGCTTTTGTATTTGGGGCATAGATGTTTAGAATTGAGTTGTCATTTTGGTCAATTTTTTTCTTTGATGAGTCTGAAGTGCTCTCCCCATCACTTTCGATTAATTTTGGTTGAAAGCCTATTTTATTAGATATTAGAATAGCTACTCCATTTGTTTCTTGTGTCCATTTGCTTGGAAAGCCTTTTTCTAGCCCTTTATTCTGAGGTAGTCTATCGTTATTGTTAAGAGTCTTCTATTCCTATTATTCTTAGGTTTGGTCTTTTCATATTGTCCCAGATTTCTTAGATATTTTGTGTCAGGAACTTTTTAGATTTAACATTTTCTTTGACTGATGTATCAGTTTCTTCAATCATATCTTGTACACCTGAGATTCTCTCTTCCAACTCTTGTATTCTGTTATTGATGCTTGTTTCTATAGTTTCCTTTCTCTTCCCTAGATTTTCCTTCTCCAGGATTACCTTGGATTGTGTTTTCTTTATTGCTTCTATTTCCATTTTAAGGTACTAGACAGTTTTATTCATTTCCTTTTCCCATTTGGTTGTCTTCAGGGATTTACTTAGTTCCATCACCTGTTTGATTGTATTTTCCTGTGTTTCCTTTAGGGATTTATTTCATTCCTTCACCTGTTTGGTTGTATTTTCCTGTAGTTCTTTAAGTGATTATTTTTTTTCTTTTAAGGCCTCTATCATTTTCATAATCTCGAATTTAAGATTGTTTTCTTGTGCTTCCAGTGTGATGGTATCCTCAGGGCTTGCTGTGGTAGGATATCTGCGTTTTGGGGGGTGCCATTCAGCTCTGAGTTTTGTTGCTGGTGTTCTTGTGCTGACCTCTAGCCCTTTAGTTTCTGTTACTAGGAGGCCTGGTGGGCTCTGATGGAAATATGTCTCTGGGGTTGTAGATAGAGCTCATGGTCCCGGATGGCCGGAGTCTGCTGGTTTTCCTGCTGCCTTCTAATCTGTACTGTCTCCTGTGCCTCAGATTGGGGTGGGATTTGGGGAATGGTGCAGGCAGGGGGACTGGGTTGGTCTCAGGGCGCAGGGCAGGCTGGGTTCCAGGAAACGGCGCAGGCCAGGGAACTGCTGCTTCCTCTGATCTGTCCTGGTCTTGGGGACTGCAGACCCGGGTGGGTGGCTCAGGCCAAGTATTCTTGTTATGTCATGATGCTTAATTGCATTGGTTCAAAATCTTTTGTTTGCATCTGATTCAGGAAATCAAAGCCAACAGATCCAGAAGATGGAGTCACACATGAAGACCCAGGGCCATGGAGCAGTTCTAGCAACAGGCAACCAGGGAAAGCCAACAGGCCCATGGGCACAGAATGTGCCCCCACCGGAAGAGGAGAACCCTAGGGTGAGTGGAGGCCTGTATGTGTCAGTAACTACTGGGGCTAGGTGAGACATGGACTGGGCTTCTTCATAGAACATCTGTGTTGAGGGCTTTCCACCAGAGAAGATTGCTGGGAACATGGGTTTAAGTCAATAGAAAGTCTTGATTAACCAGCTGGCAAAGTACACTGAGCAGGTCCTCTGCATCCCAGGGGATAACTGAGCTTTTCTCAGAGTTAACTTTCAAGCACAAAATCATATTCTGGATCGACATACTTCAGTTACCCAGAACATGAGGCCAAAGGCAGAAATGCCAAGGCCAAAAGGCAAGGGTTATACATTGAGATATTTTTCCAGAACTATGGACCTGAATGGACTGGGTCTTGTTTTCATTATGGCCGACTGAAGTAGTGACTATGGAATGAGTTTCACAGCATAAATAGTGCTTTCATCAGGGAGTCAGTTGTGCCAATATCTAGGGGTTTGCTAAGTTTTGGGCTCTGTTAAATTTGTTGCGTTCATTCATGGTCCTGACCATAGCAGAAGTATCAGAAGGCCAGGCAGAGGAGCTGCTCTCCCTGCATGTGGACCTAAGAAGACACTGGGAAGTAGGCCCAGGCTCTTCAGCAGGATTGGTTCTTTGGCAGATACAGGGTTCACACCCATTCAAATGTTAAGTGTGCTTGTGTTTTTTTTTTTTGCTTCATGCTCCGTTCTTATCACTCACTGACTTGTGATTTTTTTTTTCCTGAGTTCACTTGTTCTGATTTTTGTGTCCTTGAGACATCAGTCTCCTCTGCAAGCCTATTGTTCTCACCCAGGGGCTTCCCAAATTTATAAATATAGATAGCTGGAGGTGATCTTGATGGACAGGTTCTGCCTACTTCTACATATCCTAAGGATGACAGAGCCTAGGCTTCCACCAAACATTGTTCATATGGATTTAAGTTGAGAATCTCCCAATCTAGCCCATAGACGCCTGAGCTCTCATACCAGCTCCCTTGCTTTAAACTTTACCCTCTTCTTCATTGTCTGCTGAATTCTATATGAGAAAAGAGAAATGTCTTATGACTGGTATTGTTAATAAAATATAGCTTGGATACAATACATTGAATGACCTCATGAGAAGCACATGGCATGTAGCAGCCCAAGGACAACACAGGGTGTGGTACCTGAGGAGATGCACAAAGAGAAACCTTGGCTGACATCTGTTTGGGGCCCACCACTCACAGAGAGCTATAGACACAGCTCTGAAAGATCTCAGCAGGCTAACAGGGAAGAGAAAGGAAAATCACTGAAGTATGCCAGCCAGTCAGACAGGCCAAGCTGTGGGGCTTCCACTCAGTGTCAAACACTGCCTCAAGCACATAAGTTACAAAAAAAATGCATGATGAAACCAATATCTTCCAGGAGCTTCAGCACTCTGCTCTGAAACTCCAGGTGCCTTGATTTTCACATGAATATGAGAAACATATATACACACAGCCACACAAAAACAAACAGAGAGGCAATATGGGGGTGAGGGGCAGTGAACACAACAGTTTGATGCATCCTTCAAGCCCAAACTACAAAGGGTGCTGAGATGAAAGGGTGTAATGAACAGCCAGGATTTAGACTTTGTGAGGAATGCAAAGTCCTGGCCTCATAAATGGAAAGCAAGCAAAAGCAGAGGTATGGGGACAGTGAGTGGCCTCATAGTGGATAAAACTCAGAATAGGAACTCAGTAAGAAGCCCACTGAGTCCTAAAATTGATGCAATTGACCTTTGTGACCATGACATCTGTGACCAGCAGCCTGGAAGGACAGGCCTACAAACTGCCCTGTCTCTCAATGGTCTTAAGATCACAAGGTGGGGGTACCTATGCACAGTGTCAGAACGGCAAACCTGATGGGGTAGGTTGAGAGCCTCTTGGGTTTGTGGCTCGTTATTGGGCCATAGGTCCTGTGAAAACCCCATGCCTTCGGCCCAAGAACACCACTGCAGACATAATTTCTAGGCCAATTTTATTACTGGAAGTGGAAAACATCATACAATATGACAACTCATGCAGAGTTAGGACGTTGAGGTAGCTGAAAAGACATACTGTATACAGGTCATTGATAATCACAATGGAGAGGACAGGTGACTTTTCTTCAGAGGTCTTCTCAGGTCAGAGTCCAGAGTCCATGCTGAGGTGAGGCTCTGTGCAGAGATGTGAGTCCACGCACACCAGAAGGGTCATTTGGAAGTGGATCTGACAGGTCCCAGTCATGTCATCTAGCTGGCTAACCCAGAGAGGACCAGTCTGAAAGTGTCTGTCAAGTCTGAGCAGGAGGGTGGCATCTGCTGTCCCATCACTCACTGCCCATCACTGTCTTCTGAAGAGGAGGAGACCTGAAGGTCCTCATAGAGGACACTCACTGGGACCTGGGAGCGTGCTGCTTCACCTTTCTCCAGGAAGGCAGGGCCCTCCCAAGGAGCTGTTTGCTTCTCATGGGCAAGTGCTGGGGACACTGTCAGGAACCTGGAGCTCCAGCAGTCACCATTAAGTCTAGTAAAGACCATTCTCAGGGACTGGCGTACAGCATGGCTGGTAGATGGTTGAGAGGACTCAGCATAGGGTGTGGCTGAGACCAGAGCAGGCCTGCTTGGTAGCTGTTCTTGGTCAGTGCTGGGCAGCTGGGCTGCTATTTTCTTGCTCACTGGCACTGCATCTTTCAGTCCAAGTCTGTTGGCAATGGGAAGAGACTGCCTATCCCGGCAGGCCTTCAAAACAGTGCTTGCATTGCTCTCCTCTGGTGCACTGGTAGAGTTGACTCTTAGTCTCTTTGAGGATTTCTGGCTAGGCAGTGTGGGCTGCCAAGAAGCTTTCTCACCTGGGGTCCAGAAGCTAAGTTCAGGGTTCTGTCTTCCCTGATGGAGGGCAGCATGCTGGCTGCGCTGTGTTTTCACACCGGGACCCTGGGCTTCTGACTCTGTGTGAAATGCTTCACTGACTCCATTCCTTTTAGGGACCACAATGGGTTGTTGATGTGAGACACCCCGGAGCTTTTGATGCAGCAGGTCTTGTGAGGCTGTGTTTCCACCACCCTGCCTGAACACTGGCTGTGAGACCCCAGGGACAGCCATGTTCTGACCTTCTTCCTGCCTGGAAGGTAAGATGCAGGAGGCATCAGAGCTTTGGATGGCTCCAGGGTTTCCAGGGCACATCCGCTTCCCAGGAGACTTTCTGGCACGTGACACAGTAATCTGAATTTGGTTGGTCACAGACTTCTTTGTGTTTCCAGGACTGAACACTGGCATCTTGGGATGCTGTGAAAATAACAATTGCAGGATAAATTGACTATGTAAGTCTTCCAAATAACACAAGGACCTCATAAGATTATCATGACAGAAAAACTCTTGTATAAGTTCACTTTAAGGTGAAGGTACTCAGTCTGAAATGGTCTACATTAGTTATCCAAAAGCTGCAGAATGAGAACCTGTGGTGGGGGAGATGCAGAGGGATTGGGACATGCAATGTGAAGAGTTTCAGCCTCACTGTGAAGTTTCCTTGAGCTGAACTCTCATCACTCAAATGTATCTGCATGTGTACATGTGTTTTATGTAAAGAATATATGATTTTTACAGAAATCTTTACTTATTTATATATGATATAAATAGACAGCTAAGCAGAGGGCCATGAGCCTTTTGTGGTCAAGAGAAAAACAATTCAAATTACCACGCAATTTCCAGTGTATTGAAAACCCCTAATCATGTCACCTAGGATGTAAAACAGGGGAAAAGGTATGTTAAGATGACATGACTTGAATATGACTCTCAAAATGAGAGTCAACTCTGCAGCCAACATATTGGGATGGAATAAAAATAAAATAAAAATTTTAAAGGATATATTCATTGCCCTAAAAGTTCTCCAATAAAAGTCTAGATTTTGGAAGCAGCACACAGAATCAGTTCAAAATGGAAACATTAAAATCTGAGAGAAGATCATTAGAAGGCTAGAAGAGCAGGCCATGTTTGTAATATGACCTCAGAAGGAAGGACCACATGGAGACCAGGAGACAAGGTCATGCTCAAGGACAGGTGAGGAGGAGCCTGCCCATCCTCCAGGAGAACTGGTCTACCAAAGGAGAAGCACACAGCAGAGGCTCACTTGCTCCCCAAAACCCAAGTCAGTCTGAACTATGAAAATGACCAAATGAGTCCTTGCTGCATCAGAGAGGACTGATTCGATGTGACATGCATGGGGTCGTGAATGGAGCAAGCAGGTGGTGCAGCAGGGAATGGGCAGGTGGGGCAGAGCACAGAGAAAGGGACTTTCAGGAACAGAGCAACTGCTGCTACTCACAACCAGGTTGATGTGCTGGCCCCTCCTCTGTGGATCCATGGGGAGTTTCTGGAAGGGAGCCTTCCTCTGCTGCTCATCACCTCTGTGGGACAGACAATGGTGTGGAAACACATCAGCTCTACCCACCCATTCACCCACTCTCACTCACCCACTCTCCACTCACTCTCTGTAGCTAGTATACTACTTACTAGCTGTCTGGCCCTTTCAGTGTTTGGGGACAGAGAGATGAGTGATGGTACCCCATGAGCTTTGCTGCACCCAGAGCCTTCCCTCTGGCCAGCCCTTCCCCATCACTCACCTCTGTCCAGTGACTTGACTAGGTTTCTTTTCTGTCTTGGCCTGGCTTATGGGCCCTGGTTTCTGGAGACCCTGTGTCCTGCGAGGATCCTGATTCTCTTTCTCCTTCCTGGCTCCCAGAGGCTGTGGATCTAGGAGCTTTTGGCCATACTTGATTGGGCACCTTCTGCTCCTTGCTGTGTGGCCAAAGGCCCCACACTCTCTGCATTTTACCTGTGAGTAGCAAATGAGATATTAGTGAGTCAAAAAGGGATCCAGGTACCTCTTAGGGATAAAGGGTTAAAATGCCTGCAATGTTTTCTCTCCAGAAAATGGTTGTTTCTTTGAACCCGGAAGAGGTAAGCACACTTGAAAGATGCATGAGTGATGTCAGTGAGCCTTGTATGTGCCAAAGGACCAATCCTGCTAAAGAGAGGCTGGGCTTACTTCCCAGTGTCTACTCAGGTCCACATGCAGGGGGAGTAGTTCCTTTGCCTGGCCTTCTGATACCTCTGCTACAGTCAGGACCATGGACAGATGCAACATTTCACAGGGCCCCAGAACTTAATAAATTCCCAGACACTGGCACAACTAATTCCACAATGGAAGCTTCATTCAGACTGTAGAACTCAACCCACAGACACTATCACCTAACAAAATGAAAACAAGACCCAATGTGTCTGAGTCCACAGTCCTGGGAAAATCTCCCATGTCTCTCACCTGTGCATTTCTGCTTCTGGCCTACTGTTCTGGGTAACAGAAGTATGTCAACCCAAAACATGTTTGTTTGTTTGGTTGGTTTTTGTTTTTGTGCTTAAAACCTCACCCCAAGAAAGGTTCAGTGATCCCCTGGGATACAGAGGATCCAGTCAGTACTCTGCCACCTGGCTAATCAGGACTTTCTATTGACTTAAAGCCATGTTCCCAGCAGTCTTCTCTGGTGGAAAACCCACAACAAATAGGTTCTCTGAGGGAGCCCAGTTCGTGTCTCACCTAGCCCCAGTGGTTGATGACACATTAAGGGCTCTACTTACCATAATGTTCTCTTCTTGCCATGGGGGAACCTTCTGTGTCATGGGCCCTCTTGGCTTACTCTGGACTTTCTGGGCTGGAACAGCTTTATGGTCCTGAATCTTCATGTGTGTCTCCTGCTTTATCGCTGAATCTGGAGTTGTTGGCTTTGATTTCTTGAATCAGAAGGAAACAAAAGAGTTTTAACCAATGAAATTAGTCCAGCTCCCACTCCATGGAGCCTTTCCCAACTTAGACTGTGCTTCCCCCTGGCAACCAGCTCTCCTGGCACCTGAGCTTCATCCCGATGCAGGTCTGGGCTCACTGGATATAACAGGGCACAATCTGTGGCAGAACAACAGCTTAGAGAGGCTTCAGAGCCAGCCTCCTTGATATAGGACATGCGAGCTGTAACAAATTTTGTAGAGGAATTTTAATTCAGAGCATGACTCTTCTGGCAAGAGATCCAAAGACCTTCTAGGTCTATGTGATACGGCTGGAGTACAAACATGCTTTTAATCCAGGAGGCATAGACAAGGCCAGCCTGGTATAGAGCAAGTTTCAGGTTCAGAAAAGCTGCTGGCACACACCTTTAACCCCAAACGATGAAGGTAAAGTTAATTTGTAAAAGGAAACACCCAGGTTTGAAAGTGATGTCTAATTGAATCACAGAAAAAGAAAGTGACAAATCTGAGAAGATTCTACAAAACAGGATACACCCACTTTCACAAGAAGAGAGAAAAACTTAAGGGGCAATGCAGAGAGAGGAAGGAGGCAGTTTTAGAGGGACAGTAATGCTGAGACAGGTCGCAGAGAGAGAACTCGGGTGAAGACCAAATGAACTAGAGAATGAGAAGGAGCCAGGGGATTAGAGCAGATTGCTGGATTTAGTTTGAGGCCAAGCAGAACAATTCAGAGGCCAAGAGAAAAGCCAGATTGAATAAGTCAGCTGGGAGAGAGTTTGGGTCAGAACAGCTGAATTGAATCAGCCAGCTATGAGCTTAGAAAGAACTAGACAGGATGAGCTGAATAGCAGTCAGTCTCAGAGGCTAAAATCATTCTAGGCCTCGGTTATATTGTATGGAGGCTGGAAGCTTCCAAGAGTAGGGCTAGGTTAGCAGACAGAGGAAGCCTCCCAGACAACAACTGAAACAGGTGAATAAATGTCCTCTTACAGGACTTACTGCAAGACTCACCTTTGCAGAGCAACTGAGCAGCTCCTGTGTCTTCAGGGTCTTTTTCCAAATATGGTGCTGGATTTCTTTCATGGGGCAAAATGTCTGAAAAATGTCTGCTTCATCAGTCTATGCAGCACGGTGTCTCAGCTTGTCTTCATTAGATGCTAGTGTCCCGAAGAAATAGGCTCCAGTTTCTACTGCAAACAGGCAAAGAGCAAAAACTTCCTTCTCCCAAATTCTTATATAGGCTTCCAGCAAAGGTGTGGCCAAGAGTGAATCTAGATTAAGAATTAGAGGTGTTTATCTTCATAGCCAAATCCAAGATCATGCTTAAGGACAAGCGATATGTACCTGTAAAGAAGGCACATCCATACAAATGGAGGAATTTCCACCCTGACACAGTTCCCTTAATCTTTCCATATATCTGTCTTTTCCATAACCCTCACAGATGCCCAGGTTCATTCCTGGGAAGAGGAGGAGGTCAGTGGCAGTCTACCCTCCAGAAAGTCTCCTGGGATGCAGGTGTGCCCTGGAAACCCTGCCATCCAAAGTTTTGATGCCTCCTGCATCTTGCCTTCCAGGCAGGAAGAAGGTCAGAACATGGCTGTTTTTGATGTCCCCAAGCCAGTGCTCAGGCAGAATGGTGGAAACACAGCCTCACAAGACCTGCTGGATCAAAAGCTACAGGGTACCATGCATCAACAAACCATTGCGGTCCCCAAAAGAATGGAGTCAGTGAAGCATTTCACACAGAGTCAAAAGCCCAGGGTCCCAGTGGGAAAAAGCAGCCCAGTCAGAATCCTGCTCACCGCTAGGACAAGACAGAATCCCAAACTCAGCTTCTGGGACCCACAGGAGAAAGCTTTCTGGCATCACACACGGCCTATCCAGAATCTCCCGAGTAAACCAAGAGTCAACTCTACCAGTGCATCAGTGGAGAGCAATGCAATGACTGTTTTGTAGGCCTGCCAGGATAGGCAGTTCCCTCCCATTGCCAACAGACTTGGACTAAAAGATTCAGCTGAAAAGAGCAAGAAAACAGCAGTCCAGGAGCCCAGCACTGAACAAAAACAGCTGCCACGGACCGGCCCAGTCGGGCTCCCGTCGTCCGCGGGAGAACAAGGCTTTAGACAGGAAGACACGGTTTCGGCGAAGAATTGACAGACAGAGACACCTTGATGGTTTTGACTCTGCTGCCACTTTACTGAAATCAAGCTAGTATTTTTATAATGATTTCACAAAAGGCACCTTAAAATTGGCATACTTCCCAGAACATTTAGACTTTTACCAAGAATACAAAGTTTACATTTTAACTCAAAATGCAATCAAACATAAAGCAGTACCCACAAATAATCTTGGCCTAAAAACTTTTTGATCAGAGTCAACAAAGGAAAAGAAACCTCAAATATAGTTTCATTATTGCTAACCAATGAAGAGGAAAGTCAGGAGCTAAGTCAGATGCCTGCCAAAGTCCCTCTCTATAACAAAATCTAACTACACCTTTGTTAACCCTCCTCCCATATGTCCTGCTTAAGATTTATGATCTTCTCTAGGAACAAGGCACTGAAGGGAGGGGGAAACTCCCGCCAGCTGCACCTCTCATGCTATTATTTCTTAAGAAGGAGCCTATTATTATTTTACTATTCTTAATGCCTATTAATACTAAATTTAATTCATTACTTTTCTTAAACTTATTTTTATTAAAGCCTTTAACAATCTACTACTAATAATTTTTTTTTATAAAGTTAGTTGTGCTGTTTCAGGTGTCACAGGGAAAGATCAAAGAATTTATTATTCCAGCCCCAGAGCCACAACTGAAGAAGCGTAGAAATCTCAGAACACGTCTCTTTTCCAAGTGGGATGAGTTTGCCAGGGACCTTCCAGGGGGCATTATTTCCGGGGAAATCATATCCCCCGCCCTGTAGCTTATGCTACTATGGCGACACTGGCGTGGGTGTGGCAAAGCAGGGCCGCTCTGGTCTCAGCCACACCCTGTATTCAGTCCAGTCCGCTTTGTTTTAGTGTCTTTGTCCGTCTCCTCTCTCTCTTCACCCCCTCTCTGTCTATGATTCAATCTTCATCACTATCTCTCTATCTCTACTTCCCTGTGTTCATCCTTCCCTCCCTGCTCTCCACATTTCCCGCTCCCCTAACTCCTCCACACATTCTCTTTGGGCCGCTCATCTTGCCTTTCCCTTGCAAGTGTCTCTAACTCTATCCTGCTTCTCCTCCTCCTCTACCTCCACCTCTCCTTCCCCCCTATGTCCCTTCCCTGCCCCATCCAGCTTCCCATCTACTCCCACACACCTCTTTCTCCATGTGTATTCTTCCCCTCAACCCTCTCTCACAGATACAGTCTCACTACACATCTTTGGCAATGGCACTGCAAAATGTTATCATAGGAATTAGAGAATTCGCTGCCAGTATAGCAGCTTCACTCATGTGCTTGGTGGTTCAGCTGGTAGAATACTAGGTTCCTCTCCCTACTGATGAGCACTAAGTCAACACACTGTAGGTTGAGGCTCATTTTAATGCTGAGAAATATCTAAATGTAAGAGGAATCAGTTGAGTGGATCAGATGACGAGGATTAGATGGCAAGGTGACCCTTGTGAGTGCTTAGGTGTCTATGGGCCAGTCCCCAGATTTTCACCTTCCATGCAAACATACATTATGCAGTGGAAGCCAAGGTTCTGGCCTTCTGCTGTGGCCTCTACTCATCTGTCTGCCTAAAATGAGGCACTTAGAGTGTGTGGTCATCTCCATTTTTTCCTCCTCAGGGTAGTTAAGATCCAGACTAAAGCCTGTGTGATCCTGCCTCAAGATCAGGTGTTCCTCTTAAAGTGATAATTGGATTACATGACTTCATGGATTCCACAATCTTGACTGGACCTTGTAAATAGCCTGGGGAGGAACTTTCCACTCCAGTTGCAGCCGGCCTTCTGAGAGCAGCCTCTTGCCTGGTGTGCACAGCTCAGAGATCCTGCTTTAGACCCCCTCTTCCCACATCTGATCCCCATTCCATCTCCTGCACAGTTCCCTCTCTCAATCCACTTCTGCTGTCTATTCTATTTCCCCTTCGGAGTGACATTCCAGCACCACCCATTGGGCCCTTCTTTTACTAGGTCCAGGAATCCCTGAGAGAAGACCTAGGCCTCAGGTAGTATACAAAAGCAAGGAGTGTTTACTCTACAGAAATTGCCAGCATGCTGGGGCAATTTAAAGGCTCAATTTAAAGACAGTTAGGGGATTTCCCAGTGTGGTTAGGTGATCTTTATGTTGATTGGTTGGTAGGGATACAGGGGAACTCATGATTGGTGTGCAGTTAGGGGGACTGCAGGGAGTGCCCAGGTAACAAAGTGTGCCCAGGTAATGAAGTGTAATTTTGACTAGCTAGGCAGCGTGTTTCTAACTGACCATTAATTTGATTGGTCAAGTGCTTGGGAACTTTATTAAGTTATTGTTTCTAGCTTTCAGGGAAAGCTGGAAACAATATCTGGCTTACATGGACTGTAGTTTCATGTTTTGAGAAATAGAAACCCAGGTCTGTTCAATCTGAAGCCAATTTTGAAGCCTGCCATGGAGTCAGACTGACTTACTATTCTCCTCACTTGTTACTTAGCTTCTTTGGGTCTGTGGATTGTAGTCTGGTTTATTCTGTACTGCGGATCTAGTACCCACTATAACTGAGTACATACCATGTGCATCTTTCTGCGTCTGGGTTACCTCACTTAGGATGATCTTTTCTAGTTCCATCCATTTGCCTGAAAATTCCATGATTTCTTTGTTTTTAATAGATGAGTAGTATTCCATTGTGCAAATGTGCCACAGTCTCTTTATCCATTCTTTGGTTGAGGGACATCCAGTTTCTGGCTATTATGAATAAAGCTGATATGAGCACAGTTGAACAAGTGTCTTGGTGGTATGGTGGAGCATCTTTATGGTATATGCCCAGGAGTGGTATAGCTGCGTCTTGAGATAGAACTATTCCCAATTTTCTAAGAAATTGACAGATTGATTTCCAGAGAGGTTGGACAGGTTTGCACTCCCACCAACAATGGAGGAGTGTTTCCCTTTCTCCATATCCTCTTCATCATGTGGTATCACTTGAGTTTTTAATCTAGCCATTTTGACTGATGTAAAATGGAATTATGATTAAGTGGTTTCAATTTGCATTTCTCTGATGGCTAAGGACATTGAGCATTTTTTTTTATGTGCTTCTCAGTTATTTGAGATTCCTTGGTTGTGAATTCTCAGTTTAGCTCTGTAGCCCATATTTTAATTGGATTATTTGATTTATTGATGTTTAATTTCTTAAGTTCTTTGTATATTTTAGATATTAGTCTTCTGATGTAGGGTTGGTGAAGATCTTTCCCCAATCTGTCGGTTGCCATTTTGTTGTATTGACAGTGTCCTTTGACTTACAGAAGCTTCTCAGTTTCATGAGATCCCATTTATTAATTGTTGATCTCAGAGACTGTGCGGTTGGTGTTCTGTTCAAGAAGTTGTCTCCTATGCCAGTAAGTTCCAGACTTTTTCGCACTTTATCTTCTAACAGATTTAGAGTCTATGGTTTTTTGTTTGTTTGTTTGTTTGTTTGTTTTGTTTTGTTTTGTTTTTGTCAAGGTCTTTGATCCACTTGGAATTGAATTTTGTGCAGGGTGATAAATACGGGTCTATTTTCATTTTTCTATATGCAGACACTCAGTTAGACCAGTACCATTTGTTGAAGATGCTTTCTTTTTTCCATTGTATGGTTTTGGCTTCTTGGTTGAAAATCAAGTGCCTGTATTAGTGTGGGTTTATTTCTGGATCTTCAATTTTGTTCCATTGATCAACCTGTCTGTTTCTATGCCAATACCATGCAGTTTTTATTACTATTGCTCTGTAGTATAGCTTGAAATCAGGGATGTTGATACCACCAGAAGTTCTTTTATTGTTCAGAATTGTTTTGGCTATCCTGGGTCTTTTATTTTTCCATACTAAGTTAATGGTTGTTCTTTCCAGGTCTGTAAAGAATTTTGTTGAAATTTTGATGGGAATTGCATTGAATCTGTAGATGGCTTTTGGCAGGATGGTAATTTTTATTATGATAATCCTACTTATTCAAGAGCATGGGAGATCTTTCCATCTTCTAAAATCTTCTCTAGTTCCTTTCTTCAAAGACTTGAAATTCTTGTCATATAGGTCTTTCACTTCCTTGGTTAGAATTACACCAAAATATTTTATATTATTTGTTGCTATTGTGAAGGGTGTTGTTTCCCTAATATCTTTTTCAGGCCTTTTGTCACTTCTATAAAGGAGGGCTATTGATTTTTTGAGTTAATTTTGTATCCAGACACTTTGTTGAAGGTATTTATCAGCTGTAGGAGTTCTCTGGTGTCACTTAGTGTCTTAGGGTCACTTATGTATATTATCATATCATCTGCGAATGGCAATACTTTGACTTTTTCCTTTCCAATTTGTCTAGTTTTGATCTCCTTTACTTGTCTTATTGCTCTCACTAGAAGTTCAAATACTATATTGAGGAGATATGGTGAGAGTGGCAGCCTTGTTTTGGCCCTGATTTTAGCGGGAATGCTCTAAGTTTCTCTCCATTTAACTTGATGTTGACTATTGGCTTGCTGAATATTGCCTTTATTGGGTCCAGGTATGTGCCTTGAATCCTTGATCTCTCCAAGACTTTAAACATGAAGGGGTTTGGCCAAGGGCCTTCAGCATCTAATGAGATGATTATGTGGTTTTCCTTCTTTCAGTTTGTTTATATGGTGGATTACATGGTTTTTGTATGTTGAACCATCCCTGCATTCCTGGGATGAAGCCTACTTGATCATAGAGTATGATATTTTTGATGTGTTTCTGGGATTCAGTTTGCAAGTATTTTATTGACTATTTTTGCGTCAATGTTCATAAGGGATATTGGTCTGAAATTCTCTTACTTTGTTGGGTCTTTGTATGGTTTAGGTATCAGGGTGACTGTAGCCTCATAGAATGAGTTTGGCAATATTCCTTTCATTTCTATTTTGTGGAATACTTTGAGGAATACTGGCATTAGTTCTTCTTTGAAAGCCTGGTAAAATTCTGTGCTAAAACCATCTGGCCCAGGGCTCTTTTTGGTTGGGAGGCTTTTGATGTCTGCTTCTATTTCCTTAGGGGCATGGGTTTATTTAAATTGTTAACCTGATTTAACTTTGGCAAGAAAATCATTCATTTTATTTAGATTTTCCAATTTTGTGGTGTATAGGTGTTTGAAGTATGATCTAATGATTTTTTGGATTTCCTTGGTGTCTGTCGTTATATCCCCCTTTTTATTTCTGATTTTATTAATGTGGATACTCTCCCTCCTTTTAGTTAGTTTGGCTAAGGGTTTGTCTGTCTTGTTAATTTTCTCAAAAAACCGGCTTTTGGTTTTTTGATTCTCTGTATTGTTCTCTTTGTTTCTAGGTTATTGATTTCAGCCCTGAGTTTGATTTATTTCTTGCTGTTGACTCCTCTTGAGTGTGTTTGTTTCCTTTTTTTTTTCTAGAGCTTTCAGGTGAGCTGTTAAGTTGCTAGTATGAACTCTCTCCTCTTTATGAAGACACTGAATGATATGAACTTTTCTCTTAGCACTGCTTTCGTTGTGTCCCATAAGTTTGGGTATGTTGTGCCTTCATTTTCATTGAATTCTAGAAAGTCTTTAATTTCTTTCTTTCTTTCCTCCCTGACTCAGTGATCATTAAGTAGAGACTTGTTCAGTTTCCATGAGTTTGTAGGCATTCTATTGCATCTATTTATGTTGAAGTCTAGCTTTAATCCATCGTGGTCTGATAGAATACAACGTTCTGTTTCAGTTTCCTTGTATTTGTTGAGGCTTGCTTTGTGTCTGAGTATGTGGTCAGTTTTGGAGAAGGCCCCATAAGGTGCTGAGAATAAAGTGTATTCTTCTGCGTTTGGATGGAATGTTCTGTAGATATCTGTGAGTTCCAATTGACTCATAACATCAATTACTTTCGTTATTTCTCTGTTTAGTTTCTGTCTCAATGATCTGTCATCTGTCTATTGGTGAGAGAAGTGTATTGAAGTCTCCTGATAGTAGCATGTGTGGATCTATGTGTGATTTAAGCTTTAGTAATGTTTCTTTTACAAATGTGGGTGCTTTTGTATTTGGGGCATAGATGTTTAGAATTGAGTTGTCATTTTGGTCAATTTTTTTCTTTGATGAGTCTGAAGTGCTCTCCCCATCACTTTCGATTAATTTTGGTTGAAAGCCTATTTTATTAGATATTAGAATAGCTACTCCATTTGTTTCTTGTGTCCATTTGCTTGGAAAGCCTTTTTCTAGCCCTTTATTCTGAGGTAGTCTATCGTTATTGTTAAGAGTCTTCTATTCCTATTATTCTTAGGTTTGGTCTTTTCATATTGTCCCAGATTTCTTAGATATTTTGTGTCAGGAACTTTTTAGATTTAACATTTTCTTTGACTGATGTATCAGTTTCTTCAATCATATCTTGTACACCTGAGATTCTCTCTTCCAACTCTTGTATTCTGTTATTGATGCTTGTTTCTATAGTTTCCTTTCTCTTCCCTAGATTTTCCTTCTCCAGGATTACCTTGGATTGTGTTTTCTTTATTGCTTCTATTTCCATTTTAAGGTACTAGACAGTTTTATTCATTTCCTTTTCCCATTTGGTTGTCTTTTTATGTATTTCTTTCAGGGATTTACTTAGTTCCATCACCTGTTTGATTGTATTTTCCTGTGTTTCCTTTAGGGATTTATTTCATTCCTTCACCTGTTTGGTTGTATTTTCCTGTAGTTCTTTAAGTGATTATTTTTTTTCTTTTAAGGCCTCTATCATTTTCATAATCTCGAATTTAAGATTGTTTTCTTGTGCTTCCAGTGTGATGGTATCCTCAGGGCTTGCTGTGGTAGGATATCTGCGTTTTGGGGGGTGCCATTCAGCTCTGAGTTTTGTTGCTGGTGTTCTTGTGCTGACCTCTAGCCCTTTAGTTTCTGTTACTAGGAGGCCTGGTGGGCTCTGATGGAAATATGTCTCTGGGGTTGTAGATAGAGCTCATGGTCCCGGATGGCCGGAGTCTGCTGGTTTTCCTGCTGCCTTCTAATCTGTACTGTCTCCTGTGCCTCAGATTGGGGTGG
This sequence comes from Meriones unguiculatus, assembly GCF_030254825.1. NCBI lineage: Eukaryota > Metazoa > Chordata > Mammalia > Rodentia > Muridae > Meriones > Meriones unguiculatus. The sequence continues at coordinate 14,209,739 of NC_083352.1, read as the reverse complement.
GATTTGGGGAATGGTGCAGGCAGGGGGACTGGGTTGGTCTCAGGGCGCAGGGCAGGCTGGGTTCCAGGAAACGGCGCAGGCCAGGGAACTGCTGCTTCCTCTGATCTGTCCTGGTCTTGGGGACTGCAGACCCGGGTGGGTGGCTCAGGCCAAGTATTCTTGTTATGTCATGATGCTTAATTGCATTGGTTCAAAATCTTTTGTTTGCATCTGATTCAGGAAATCAAAGCCAACAGATCCAGAAGATGGAGTCACACATGAAGACCCAGGGCCATGGAGCAGTTCTAGCAACAGGCAACCAGGGAAAGCCAACAGGCCCATGGGCACAGAATGTGCCCCCACCGGAAGAGGAGAACCCTAGGGTGAGTGGAGGCCTGTATGTGTCAGTAACTACTGGGGCTAGGTGAGACATGGACTGGGCTTCTTCATAGAACATCTGTGTTGAGGGCTTTCCACCAGAGAAGATTGCTGGGAACATGGGTTTAAGTCAATAGAAAGTCTTGATTAACCAGCTGGCAAAGTACACTGAGCAGGTCCTCTGCATCCCAGGGGATAACTGAGCTTTTCTCAGAGTTAACTTTCAAGCACAAAATCATATTCTGGATCGACATACTTCAGTTACCCAGAACATGAGGCCAAAGGCAGAAATGCCAAGGCCAAAAGGCAAGGGTTATACATTGAGATATTTTTCCAGAACTATGGACCTGAATGGACTGGGTCTTGTTTTCATTATGGCCGACTGAAGTGACTATGGAATGAGTTTCACAGCATAAATAGTGCTTTCATCAGGGAGTCAGTTGTGCCAATATCTAGGGGTTTGCTAAGTTTTGGGCTCTGTTAAATTTGTTGCGTTCATTCATGGTCCTGACCATAGCAGAAGTATCAGAAGGCCAGGCAGAGGAGCTGCTCTCCCTGCATGTGGACCTAAGAAGACACTGGGAAGTAGGCCCAGGCTCTTCAGCAGGATTGGTTCTTTGGCAGATACAGGGTTCACACCCATTCAAATGTTAAGTGTGCTTGTGTTTTTTTTTTTTTTTTGCTTCATGCTCCGTTCTTATCACTCACTGACTTGTGATTTTTTTTTTCCTGAGTTCACTTGTTCTGATTTTTGTGTCCTTGAGACATCAGTCTCCTCTGCAAGCCTATTGTTCTCACCCAGGGGCTTCCCAAATTTATAAATATAGATAGCTGGAGGTGATCTTGATGGACAGGTTCTGCCTACTTCTACATATCCTAAGGATGACAGAGCCTAGGCTTCCACCAAACATTGTTCATATGGATTTAAGTTGAGAATCTCCCAATCTAGCCCATAGACGCCTGAGCTCTCATACCAGCTCCCTTGCTTTAAACTTTACCCTCTTCTTCATTGTCTGCTGAATTCTATATGAGAAAAGAGAAATGTCTTATGACTGGTATTGTTAATAAAATATAGCTTGGATACAATACATTGAATGACCTCATGAGAAGCACATGGCATGTAGCAGCCCAAGGACAACACAGGGTGTGGTACCTGAGGAGATGCACAAAGAGAAACCTTGGCTGACATCTGTTTGGGGCCCACCACTCACAGAGAGCTATAGACACAGCTCTGAAAGATCTCAGCAGGCTAACAGGGAAGAGAAAGGAAAATCACTGAAGTGTGCCAGCCAGTCAGACAGGCCAAGCTGTGGGGCTTCCACTCAGTGTCAAACACTGCCTCAAGCACATAAGTTACAAAAAAAATGCATGATGAAACCAATATCTTCCAGGAGCTTCAGCACTCTGCTCTGAAACTCCAGGTGCCTTGATTTTCACATGAATATGAGAAACATATATACACACAGCCACACAAAAACAAACAGAGAGGCAATATGGGGGTGAGGGGCAGTGAACACAACAGTTTGATGCATCCTTCAAGCCCAAACTACAAAGGGTGCTGAGATGAAAGGGTGTAATGAACAGCCAGGATTTAGACTTTGTGAGGAATGCAAAGTCCTGGCCTCATAAATGGAAAGCAAGCAAAAGCAGAGGTATGGGGACAGTGAGTGGCCTCATAGTGGATAAAACTCAGAATAGGAACTCAGTAAGAAGCCCACTGAGTCCTAAAATTGATGCAATTGACCTTTGTGACCATGACATCTGTGACCAGCAGCCTGGAAGGACAGGCCTACAAACTGCCCTGTCTCTCAATGGTCTTAAGATCACAAGGTGGGGGTACCTATGCACAGTGTCAGAACGGCAAACCTGATGGGGTAGGTTGAGAGCCTCTTGGGTTTGTGGCTCGTTATTGGGCCATAGGTCCTGTGAAAACCCCATGCCTTCGGCCCAAGAACACCACTGCAGACATAATTTCTAGGCCAATTTTATTACTGGAAGTGGAAAACATCATACAATATGACAACTCATGCAGAGTTAGGACGTTGAGGTAGCTGAAAAGACATACTGTATACAGGTCATTGATAATCACAATGGAGAGGACAGGTGACTTTTCTTCAGAGGTCTTCTCAGGTCAGAGTCCAGAGTCCATGCTGAGGTGAGGCTCTGTGCAGAGATGTGAGTCCACGCACACCAGAAGGGTCATTTGGAAGTGGATCTGACAGGTCCCAGTCATGTCATCTAGCTGGCTAACCCAGAGAGGACCAGTCTGAAAGTGTCTGTCAAGTCTGAGCAGGAGGGTGGCATCTGCTGTCCCATCACTCACTGCCCATCACTGTCTTCTGAAGAGGAGGAGACCTGAAGGTCCTCATAGAGGACACTCACTGGGACCTGGGAGCGTGCTGCTTCACCTTTCTCCAGGAAGGCAGGGCCCTCCCAAGGAGCTGTTTGCTTCTCATGGGCAAGTGCTGGGGACACTGTCAGGAACCTGGAGCTCCAGCAGTCACCATTAAGTCTAGTAAAGACCATTCTCAGGGACTGGCGTACAGCATGGCTGGTAGATGGTTGAGAGGACTCAGCATAGGGTGTGGCTGAGACCAGAGCAGGCCTGCTTGGTAGCTGTTCTTGGTCAGTGCTGGGCAGCTGGGCTGCTATTTTCTTGCTCACTGGCACTGCATCTTTCAGTCCAAGTCTGTTGGCAATGGGAAGAGACTGCCTATCCCGGCAGGCCTTCAAAACAGTGCTTGCATTGCTCTCCTCTGGTGCACTGGTAGAGTTGACTCTTAGTCTCTTTGAGGATTTCTGGCTAGGCAGTGTGGGCTGCCAAGAAGCTTTCTCACCTGGGGTCCAGAAGCTAAGTTCAGGGTTCTGTCTTCCCTGATGGAGGGCAGCATGCTGGCTGCGCTGTGTTTTCACACCGGGACCCTGGGCTTCTGACTCTGTGTGAAATGCTTCACTGACTCCATTCCTTTTAGGGACCACAATGGGTTGTTGATGTGAGACACCCCGGAGCTTTTGATGCAGCAGGTCTTGTGAGGCTGTGTTTCCACCACCCTGCCTGAACACTGGCTGTGAGACCCCAGGGACAGCCATGTTCTGACCTTCTTCCTGCCTGGAAGGTAAGATGCAGGAGGCATCAGAGCTTTGGATGGCTCCAGGGTTTCCAGGGCACATCCGCTTCCCAGGAGACTTTCTGGCACGTGACACAGTAATCTGAATTTGGTTGGTCACAGACTTCTTTGTGTTTCCAGGACTGAACACTGGCATCTTGGGATGCTGTGAAAATAACAATTGCAGGATAAATTGACTATGTAAGTCTTCCAAATAACACAAGGACCTCATAAGATTATCATGACAGAAAAACTCTTGTATAAGTTCACTTTAAGGTGAAGGTACTCAGTCTGAAATGGTCTACATTAGTTATCCAAAAGCTGCAGAATGAGAACCTGTGGTGGGGGAGATGCAGAGGGATTGGGACATGCAATGTGAAGAGTTTCAGCCTCACTGTGAAGTTTCCTTGAGCTGAACTCTCATCACTCAAATGTATCTGCATGTGTACATGTGTTTTATGTAAAGAATATATGATTTTTACAGAAATCTTTACTTATTTATATATGATATAAATAGACAGCTAAGCAGAGGGCCATGAGCCTTTTGTGGTCAAGAGAAAAACAATTCAAATTACCACGCAATTTCCAGTGTATTGAAAACCCCTAATCATGTCACCTAGGATGTAAAACAGGGGAAAAGGTATGTTAAGATGACATGACTTGAATATGACTCTCAAAATGAGAGTCAACTCTGCAGCCAACATATTGGGATGGAATAAAAATAAAATAAAAATTTTAAAGGATATATTCATTGCCCTAAAAGTTCTCCAATAAAAGTCTAGATTTTGGAAGCAGCACACAGAATCAGTTCAAAATGGAAACATTAAAATCTGAGAGAAGATCATTAGAAGGCTAGAAGAGCAGGCCATGTTTGTAATATGACCTCAGAAGGAAGGACCACATGGAGACCAGGAGACAAGGTCATGCTCAAGGACAGGTGAGGAGGAGCCTGCCCATCCTCCAGGAGAACTGGTCTACCAAAGGAGAAGCACACAGCAGAGGCTCACTTGCTCCCCAAAACCCAAGTCAGTCTGAACTATGAAAATGACCAAATGAGTCCTTGCTGCATCAGAGAGGACTGATTCGATGTGACATGCATGGGGTCGTGAATGGAGCAAGCAGGTGGTGCAGCAGGGAATGGGCAGGTGGGGCAGAGCACAGAGAAAGGGACTTTCAGGAACAGAGCAACTGCTGCTACTCACAACCAGGTTGATGTGCTGGCCCCTCCTCTGTGGATCCATGGGGAGTTTCTGGAAGGGAGCCTTCCTCTGCTGCTCATCACCTCTGTGGGACAGACAATGGTGTGGAAACACATCAGCTCTACCCACCCATTCACCCACTCTCACTCACCCACTCTCCACTCACTCTCTGTAGCTAGTATACTACTTACTAGCTGTCTGGCCCTTTCAGTGTTTGGGGACAGAGAGATGAGTGATGGTACCCCATGAGCTTTGCTGCACCCAGAGCCTTCCCTCTGGCCAGCCCTTCCCCATCACTCACCTCTGTCCAGTGACTTGACTAGGTTTCTTTTCTGTCTTGGCCTGGCTTATGGGCCCTGGTTTCTGGAGACCCTGTGTCCTGCGAGGATCCTGATTCTCTTTCTCCTTCCTGGCTCCCAGAGGCTGTGGATCTAGGAGCTTTTGGCCATACTTGATTGGGCACCTTCTGCTCCTTGCTGTGTGGCCAAAGGCCCCACACTCTCTGCATTTTACCTGTGAGTAGCAAATGAGATATTAGTGAGTCAAAAAGGGATCCAGGTACCTCTTAGGGATAAAGGGTTAAAATGCCTGCAATGTTTTCTCTCCAGAAAATGGTTGTTTCTTTGAACCCGGAAGAGGTAAGCACACTTGAAAGATGCATGAGTGATGTCAGTGAGCCTTGTATGTGCCAAAGGACCAATCCTGCTAAAGAGAGGCTGGGCTTACTTCCCAGTGTCTACTCAGGTCCACATGCAGGGGGAGTAGTTCCTTTGCCTGGCCTTCTGATACCTCTGCTACAGTCAGGACCATGGACAGATGCAACATTTCACAGGGCCCCAGAACTTAATAAATTCCCAGACACTGGCACAACTAATTCCACAATGGAAGCTTCATTCAGACTGTAGAACTCAACCCACAGACACTATCACCTAACAAAATGAAAACAAGACCCAATGTGTCTGAGTCCACAGTCCTGGGAAAATCTCCCATGTCTCTCACCTGTGCATTTCTGCTTCTGGCCTACTGTTCTGGGTAACAGAAGTATGTCAACCCAAAACATGTTTGTTTGTTTGGTTGGTTTTTGTTTTTGTGCTTAAAACCTCACCCCAAGAAAGGTTCAGTGATCCCCTGGGATACAGAGGATCCAGTCAGTACTCTGCCACCTGGCTAATCAGGACTTTCTATTGACTTAAAGCCATGTTCCCAGCAGTCTTCTCTGGTGGAAAACCCACAACAAATAGGTTCTCTGAGGGAGCCCAGTTCGTGTCTCACCTAGCCCCAGTGGTTGATGACACATTAAGGGCTCTACTTACCATAATGTTCTCTTCTTGCCATGGGGGAACCTTCTGTGTCATGGGCCCTCTTGGCTTACTCTGGACTTTCTGGGCTGGAACAGCTTTATGGTCCTGAATCTTCATGTGTGTCTCCTGCTTTATCGCTGAATCTGGAGTTGTTGGCTTTGATTTCTTGAATCAGAAGGAAACAAAAGAGTTTTAACCAATGAAATTAGTCCAGCTCCCACTCCATGGAGCCTTTCCCAACTTAGACTGTGCTTCCCCCTGGCAACCAGCTCCCCTGGCACCTGAGCTTCATCCCGATGCAGGTCTGGGCTCACTGGATATAACAGGGCACAATCTGTGGCAGAACAACAGCTTAGAGAGGCTTCAGAGCCAGCCTCCTTGATATAGGACATGCGAGCTGTAACAAATTTTGTAGAGGAATTTTAATTCAGAGCATGACTGTTCTGGCAAGAGATCCAAAGACCTTCTAGGTCTATGTGATACGGCTGGAGTACAAACATGCTTTTAATCCAGGAGGCATAGACAAGGCCAGCCTGGTATAGAGCAAGTTTCAGGTTCAGAAAAGCTGCTGGCACACACCTTTAACCCCAAACGATGAAGGTAAAGTTAATTTGTAAAAGGAAACACCCAGGTTTGAAAGTGATGTCTAATTGAATCACAGAAAAAGAAAGTGACAAATCTGAGAAGATTCTACAAAACAGGATACACCCACTTTCACAAGAAGAGAGAAAAACTTAAGGGGCAATGCAGAGAGAGGAAGGAGGCAGTTTTAGAGGGACAGTAATGCTGAGACAGGTCGCAGAGAGAGAACTCGGGTGAAGACCAAATGAACTAGAGAATGAGAAGGAGCCAGGGGATTAGAGCAGATTGCTGGATTTAGTTTGAGGCCAAGCAGAACAATTCAGAGGCCAAGAGAAAAGCCAGATTGAATAAGTCAGCTGGGAGAGAGTTTGGGTCAGAACAGCTGAATTGAATCAGCCAGCTATGAGCTTAGAAAGAACTAGACAGGATGAGCTGAATAGCAGTCAGTCTCAGAGGCTAAAATCATTCTAGGCCTCGGTTATATTGTATGGAGGCTGGAAGCTTCCAAGAGTAGGGCTAGGTTAGCAGACAGAGGAAGCCTCCCAGACAACAACTGAAACAGGTGAATAAATGTCCTCTTACAGGACTTACTGCAAGACTCACCTTTGCAGAGCAACTGAGCAGCTCCTGTGTCTTCAGGGTCTTTTTCCAAATATGGTGCTGGATTTCTTTCATGGGGCAAAATGTCTGAAAAATGTCTGCTTCATCAGTCTATGCAGCACGGTGTCTCAGCTTGTCTTCATTAGATGCTAGTGTCCCGAAGAAATAGGCTCCAGTTTCTACTGCAAACAGGCAAAGAGCAAAAACTTCCTCCTCCCAAATTCTTATATAGGCTTCCAGCAAAGGTGTGGCCAAGAGTGAATCTAGATTAAGAATTAGAGGTGTTTATCTTCATAGCCAAATCCAAGATCATGCTTAAGGACAAGCGATATGTACCTGTAAAGAAGGCACATCCATACAAATGGAGGAATTTCCACCCTGACACAGTTCCCTTAATCTTTCCATATATCTGTCTTTTCCATAACCCTCACAGATGCCCAGGTTCATTCCTGGGAAGAGGAGGAGGTCAGTGGCAGTCTACCCTCCAGAAAGTCTCCTGGGATGCAGGTGTGCCCTGGAAACCCTGCCATCCAAAGTTTTGATGCCTCCTGCATCTTGCCTTCCAGGCAGGAAGAAGGTCAGAACATGGCTGTTTTTGATGTCCCCAAGCCAGTGCTCAGGCAGAATGGTGGAAACACAGCCTCACAAGACCTGCTGGATCAAAAGCTACAGGGTACCATGCATCAACAAACCATTGCGGTCCCCAAAAGAATGGAGTCAGTGAAGCATTTCACACAGAGTCAAAAGCCCAGGGTCCCAGTGGGAAAAAGCAGCCCAGTCAGAATCCTGCTCACCGCTAGGACAAGACAGAATCCCAAACTCAGCTTCTGGGACCCACAGGAGAAAGCTTTCTGGCATCACACACGGCCTATCCAGAATCTCCCGAGTAAACCAAGAGTCAACTCTACCAGTGCATCAGTGGAGAGCAATGCAATGACTGTTTTGTAGGCCTGCCAGGATAGGCAGTTCCCTCCCATTGCCAACAGACTTGGACTAAAAGATTCAGCTGAAAAGAGCAAGAAAACAGCAGTCCAGGAGCCCAGCACTGAACAAAAACAGCTGCCACGGACCGGCCCAGTCGGGCTCCCGTCGTCCGCGGGAGAACAAGGCTTTAGACAGGAAGACACGGTTTCGGCGAAGAATTGACAGACAGAGACACCTTGATGGTTTTGACTCTGCTGCCACTTTACTGAAATCAAGCTAGTATTTTTATAATGATTTCACAAAAGGCACCTTAAAATTGGCATACTTCCCAGAACATTTAGACTTTTACCAAGAATACAAAGTTTACATTTTAACTCAAAATGCAATCAAACATAAAGCAGTACCCACAAATAATCTTGGCCTAAAAACTTTTTGATCAGAGTCAACAAAGGAAAAGAAACCTCAAATATAGTTTCATTATTGCTAACCAATGAAGAGGAAAGTCAGGAGCTAAGTCAGATGCCTGCCAAAGTCCCTCTCTATAACAAAATCTAACTACACCTTTGTTAACCCTCCTCCCATATGTCCTGCTTAAGATTTATGATCTTCTCTAGGAACAAGGCACTGAAGGGAGGGGGAAACTCCCGCCAGCTGCACCTCTCATGCTATTATTTCTTAAGAAGGAGCCTATTATTATTTTACTATTCTTAATGCCTATTAATACTAAATTTAATTCATTACTTTTCTTAAACTTATTTTTATTAAAGCCTTTAACAATCTACTACTAATAATTTTTTTTTATAAAGTTAGTTGTGCTGTTTCAGGTGTCACAGGGAAAGATCAAAGAATTTATTATTCCAGCCCCAGAGCCACAACTGAAGAAGCGTAGAAATCTCAGAACACGTCTCTTTTCCAAGTGGGATGAGTTTGCCAGGGACCTTCCAGGGGGCATTATTTCCGGGGAAATCATATCCCCCGCCCTGTAGCTTATGCTACTATGGCGACACTGGCGTGGGTGTGGCAAAGCAGGGCCGCTCTGGTCTCAGCCACACCCTGTATTCAGTCCAGTCCGCTTTGTTTTAGTGTCTTTGTCCGTCTCCTCTCTCTCTTCACCCCCTCTCTGTCTATGATTCAATCTTCATCACTATCTCTCTATCTCTACTTCCCTGTGTTCATCCTTCCCTCCCTGCTCTCCACATTTCCCGCTCCCCTAACTCCTCCACACATTCTCTTTGGGCCGCTCATCTTGCCTTTCCCTTGCAAGTGTCTCTAACTCTATCCTGCTTCTCCTCCTCCTCTACCTCCACCTCTCCTTCCCCCCTATGTCCCTTCCCTGCCCCATCCAGCTTCCCATCTACTCCCACACACCTCTTTCTCCATGTGTATTCTTCCCCTCAACCCTCTCTCACAGATACAGTCTCACTACACATCTTTGGCAATGGCACTGCAAAATGTTATCATAGGAATTAGAGAATTCGCTGCCAGTATAGCAGCTTCACTCATGTGCTTGGTGGTTCAGCTGGTAGAATACTAGGTTCCTCTCCCTACTGATGAGCACTAAGTCAACACACTGTAGGTTGAGGCTCATTTTAATGCTGAGAAATATCTAAATGTAAGAGGAATCAGTTGAGTGGATCAGATGACGAGGATTAGATGGCAAGGTGACCCTTGTGAGTGCTTAGGTGTCTATGGGCCAGTCCCCAGATTTTCACCTTCCATGCAAACATACATTATGCAGTGGAAGCCAAGGTTCTGGCCTTCTGCTGTGGCCTCTACTCATCTGTCTGCCTAAAATGAGGCACTTAGAGTGTGTGGTCATCTCCATTTTTTCCTCCTCAGGGTAGTTAAGATCCAGACTAAAGCCTGTGTGATCCTGCCTCAAGATCAGGTGTTCCTCTTAAAGTGATAATTGGATTACATGACTTCATGGATTCCACAATCTTGACTGGACCTTGTAAATAGCCTGGGGAGGAACTTTCCACTCCAGTTGCAGCCGGCCTTCTGAGAGCAGCCTCTTGCCTGGTGTGCACAGCTCAGAGATCCTGCTTTAGACCTCCTCTTCCCACATCTGATCCCCATTCCATCTCCTGCACAGTTCCCTCTCTCAATCCACTTCTGCTGTCTATTCTATTTCCCCTTCGGAGTGACATTCCAGCACCACCCATTGGGCCCTTCTTTTACTAGGTCCAGGAATCCCTGAGAGAAGACCTAGGCCTCAGGTAGTATACAAAAGCAAGGAGTGTTTACTCTACAGAAATTGCCAGCATGCTGGGGCAATTTAAAGGCTCAATTTAAAGACAGTTAGGGGATTTCCCAGTGTGGTTAGGTGATCTTTATGTTGATTGGTTGGTAGGGATACAGGGGAACTCATGATTGGTGTGCAGTTAGGGGGACTGCAGGGAGTGCCCAGGTAACAAAGTGTGCCCAGGTAATGAAGTGTAATTTTGACTAGCTAGGCAGCGTGTTTCTAACTGACCTTTAATTTGATTGGTCAAGTGCTTGGGAACTTTATTAAGTTATTGTTTCTAGCTTTCAGGGAAAGCTGGAAACAATATCTGGCTTACATGGACTGTAGTTTCATGTTTTGAGAAATAGAAACCCAGGTCTGTTCAATCTGAAGCCAATTTTGAAGCCTGCCATGGAGTCAGACTGACTTACTATTCTCCTCACTTGTTACTTAGCTTCTTTGGGTCTGTGGATTGTAGTCTGGTTTATTCTGTACTGCGGATCTAGTACCCACTATAACTGAGTACATACCATGTGCATCTTTCTGCGTCTGGGTTACCTCACTTAGGATGATCTTTTCTAGTTCCATCCATTTGCCTGAAAATTCCATGATTTCTTTGTTTTTAATAGATGAGTAGTATTCCATTGTGCAAATGTGCCACAGTCTCTTTATCCATTCTTTGGTTGAGGGACATCCAGTTTCTGGCTATTATGAATAAAGCTGATATGAGCACAGTTGAACAAGTGTCTTGGTGGTATGGTGGAGCATCTTTATGGTATATGCCCAGGAGTGGTATAGCTGCGTCTTGAGATAGAACTATTCCCAATTTTCTAAGAAATTGACAGATTGATTTCCAGAGAGGTTGGACAGGTTTGCACTCCCACCAACAATGGAGGAGTGTTTCCCTTTCTCCATATCCTCTTCATCATGTGGTATCACTTGAGTTTTTAATCTAGCCATTTTGACTGATGTAAAATGGAATTTTGATTAAGTGGTTTCAATTTGCATTTCTCTGATGGCTAAGGACATTGAGCATTTTTTTTTATGTGCTTCTCAGTTATTTGAGATTCCTTGGTTGTGAATTCTCAGTTTAGCTCTGTAGCCCATATTTTAATTGGATTATTTGATTTATTGATGTTTAATTTCTTAAGTTCTTTGTATATTTTAGATATTAGTCTTCTGATGTAGGGTTGGTGAAGATCTTTCCCCAATCTGTCGGTTGCCATTTTGTTGTATTGACAGTGTCCTTTGACTTACAGAAGCTTCTCAGTTTCATGAGATCCCATTTATTAATTGTTGATCTCAGAGACTGTGCGGTTGCTGTTCTGTTCAAGAAGTTGTCTCCTATGCCAGTAAGTTCCAGACTTTTTCGCACTTTATCTTCTAACAGATTTAGAGTCTATGGTTTTTTGTTTGTTTGTTTGTTTGTTTGTTTTGTTTTGTTTTGTTTTTGTCAAGGTCTTTGATCCACTTGGAATTGAGTTTTGTGCAGGGTGATAAATACGGGTCTATTTTCATTTTTCTATATGCAGACACTCAGTTAGACCAGTACCATTTGTTGAAGATGCTTTCTTTTTTCCATTGTATGGTTTTGGCTTCTTGGTTGAAAATCAAGTGCCTGTATTAGTGTGGGTTTATTTCTGGATCTTCAATTTTGTTCCATTGATCAACCTGTCTGTTTCTATGCCAATACCATGCAGTTTTTATTACTATTGCTCTGTAGTATAGCTTGAAATCAGGGATGTTGATACCACCAGAAGTTCTTTTATTGTTCAGAATTGTTTTGGCTATCCTGGGTCTTTTATTTTTCCATACTAAGTTAATGGTTGTTCTTTCCAGGTCTGTAAAGAATTTTGTTGAAATTTTGATGGGAATTGCATTGAATCTGTAGATGGCTTTTGGCAGGATGGTAATTTTTATTATGATAATCCTACTTATTCAAGAGCATGGGAGATCTTTCCATCTTCTAAAATCTTCTCTAGTTCCTTTCTTCAAAGACTTGAAATTCTTGTCATATAGGTCTTTCACTTCCTTGGTTAGAATTACACCAAAATATTTTATATTATTTGTTGCTATTGTGAAGGGTGTTGTTTCCCTAATATCTTTTTCAGGCCTTTTGTCACTTCTATAAAGGAGGGCTATTGATTTTTTGAGTTAATTTTGTATCCAGACACTTTGTTGAAGGTATTTATCAGCTGTAGGAGTTCTCTGGTGTCACTTAGTGTCTTAGGGTCACTTATGTATATTATCATATCATCTGCGAATGGCAATACTTTGACTTTTTCCTTTCCAATTTGTCTAGTTTTGATCTCCTTTACTTGTCTTATTGCTCTCACTAGAAGTTCAAATACTATATTGAGGAGATATGGTGAGAGTGGCAGCCTTGTTTTGGCCCTGATTTTAGCGGGAATGCTCTAAGTTTCTCTCCATTTAACTTGATGTTGACTATTGGCTTGCTGAATATTGCCTTTATTGGGTCCAGGTATGTGCCTTGAATCCTTGATCTCTCCAAGACTTTAAACATGAAGGGGTTTGGCCAAGGGCCTTCAGCATCTAATGAGATGATTATGTGGTTTTCCTTCTTTCAGTTTGTTTATATGGTGGATTACATGGTTTTTGTATGTTGAACCATCCCTGCATTCCTGGGATGAAGCCTACTTGATCATAGAGTATGATATTTTTGATGTGTTTCTGGGATTCAGTTTGCAAGTATTTTATTGACTATTTTTGCGTCAATGTTCATAAGGGATATTGGTCTGAAATTCTCTTACTTTGTTGGGTCTTTGTATGGTTTAGGTATCAGGGTGACTGTAGCCTCATAGAATGAGTTTGGCAATATTCCTTTCATTTCTATTTTGTGGAATACTTTGAGGAATACTGGCATTAGTTCTTCTTTGAAAGCCTGGTAAAATTCTGTGCTAAAACCATCTGGCCCAGGGCTCTTTTTGGTTGGGAGGCTTTTGATGTCTGCTTCTATTTCCTTAGGGGCATGGGTTTATTTAAATTGTTAACCTGATTTAACTTTGGCAAGAAAATCATTCATTTTATTTAGATTTTCCAATTTTGTGGTGTATAGGTGTTTGAAGTATGATCTAATGATTTTTTGGATTTCCTTGGTGTCTGTCGTTATATCCCCCTTTTTATTTCTGATTTTATTAATGTGGATACTCTCCCTCCTTTTAGTTAGTTTGGCTAAGGGTTTGTCTGTCTTGTTAATTTTCTCAAAAAACCGGCTTTTGGTTTTTTGATTCTCTGTATTGTTCTCTTTGTTTCTAGGTTATTGATTTCAGCCCTGAGTTTGATTTATTTCTTGCTGTTGACTCCTCTTGAGTGTGTTTGTTTCCTTTTTTTTTTCTAGAGCTTTCAGGTGAGCTGTTAAGTTGCTAGTATGAACTCTCTCCTCTTTATGAAGACACTGAATGATATGAACTTTTCTCTTAGCACTGCTTTCGTTGTGTCCCATAAGTTTGGGTATGTTGTGCCTTCATTTTCATTGAATTCTAGAAAGTCTTTAATTTCTTTCTTTCTTTCCTCCCTGACTCAGTGATCATTAAGTAGAGACTTGTTCAGTTTCCATGAGTTTGTAGGCATTCTATTGCATCTATTTATGTTGAAGTCTAGCTTTAATCCATCGTGGTCTGATAGAATACAACGTTCTGTTTCAGTTTCCTTGTATTTGTTGAGGCTTGCTTTGTGTCTGAGTATGTGGTCAGTTTTGGAGAAGGCCCCATAAGGTGCTGAGAATAAAGTGTATTCTTCTGCGTTTGGATGGAATGTTCTGTAGATATCTGTGAGTTCCAATTGACTCATAACATCAATTACTTTCGTTATTTCTCTGTTTAGTTTCTGTCTCAATGATCTGTCATCTGTCTATTGGTGAGAGAAGTGTATTGAAGTCTCCTGATAGTAGCATGTGTGGATCTATGTGTGATTTAAGCTTTAGTAATGTTTCTTTTACAAATGTGGGTGCTTTTGTATTTGGGGCATGATGTTTAGAATTGAGTTGTCATTTTGGTCAATTTTTTTCTTTGATGAGTCTGAAGTGCTCTCCCCATCACTTTCGATTAATTTTGGTTGAAAGCCTATTTTATTAGATATTAGAATAGCTACTCCATTTGTTTCTTGTGTCCATTTGCTTGGAAAGCCTTTTTCTAGCCCTTTATTCTGAGGTAGTCTATCGTTATTGTTAAGAGTCTTCTATTCCTATTATTCTTAGGTTTGGTCTTTTCATATTGTCCCAGATTTCTTAGATATTTTGTGTCAGGAACTTTTTAGATTTAACATTTTCTTTGACTGATGTATCAGTTTCTTCAATCATATCTTGTACACCTGAGATTCTCTCTTCCAACTCTTGTATTCTGTTATTGATGCTTGTTTCTATAGTTTCCTTTCTCTTCCCTAGATTTTCCTTCTCCAGGATTACCTTGGATTGTGTTTTCTTTATTGCTTCTATTTCCATTTTAAGGTACTAGACAGTTTTATTCATTTCCTTTTCCCATTTGGTTGTCTTTTTATGTATTTCTTTCAGGGATTTACTTAGTTCCATCACCTGTTTGATTGTATTTTCCTGTGTTTCCTTTAGGGATTTATTTCATTCCTTCACCTGTTTGGTTGTATTTTCCTGTAGTTCTTTAAGTGATTATTTTTTTTCTTTTAAGGCCTCTATCATTTTCATAATCTCGAATTTAAGATTGTTTTCTTGTGCTTCCAGTGTGATGGTATCCTCAGGGCTTGCTGTGGTAGGATATCTGCGTTTTGGGGGGTGCCATTCAGCTCTGAGTTTTGTTGCTGGTGTTCTTGTGCTGACCTCTAGCCCTTTAGTTTCTGTTACTAGGAGGCCTGGTGGGCTCTGATGGAAATATGTCTCTGGGGTTGTAGATAGAGCTCATGGTCCCGGATGGCCGGAGTCTGCTGGTTTTCCTGCTGCCTTCTAATCTGTACTGTCTCCTGTGCCTCAGATTGGGGTGGGATTTGGGGAATGGTGCAGGCAGGGGGACTGGGTTGGTCTCAGGGCGCAGGGCAGGCTGGGTTCCAGGAAACGGCGCAGGCCAGGGAACTGCTGCTTCCTCTGATCTGTCCTGGTCTTGGGGACTGCAGACCCGGGTGGGTGGCTCAGGCCAAGTATTCTTGTTATGTCATGATGCTTAATTGCATTGGTTCAAAATCTTTTGTTTGCATCTGATTCAGGAAATCAAAGCCAACAGATCCAGAAGATGGAGTCACACATGAAGACCCAGGGCCATGGAGCAGTTCTAGCAACAGGCAACCAGGGAAAGCCAACAGGCCCATGGGCACAGAATGTGCCCCCACCGGAAGAGGAGAACCCTAGGGTGAGTGGAGGCCTGTATGTGTCAGTAACTACTGGGGCTAGGTGAGACATGGACTGGGCTTCTTCATAGAACATCTGTGTTGAGGGCTTTCCACCAGAGAAGATTGCTGGGAACATGGGTTTAAGTCAATAGAAAGTCTTGATTAACCAGCTGGCAAAGTACACTGAGCAGGTCCTCTGCATCCCAGGGGATAACTGAGCTTTTCTCAGAGTTAACTTTCAAGCACAAAATCATATTCTGGATCGACATACTTCAGTTACCCAGAACATGAGGCCAAAGGCAGAAATGCCAAGGCCAAAAGGCAAGGGTTATACATTGAGATATTTTTCCAGAACTATGGACCTGAATGGACTGGGTCTTGTTTTCATTATGGCCGACTGAAGTGACTATGGAATGAGTTTCACAGCATAAATAGTGCTTTCATCAGGGAGTCAGTTGTGCCAATATCTAGGGGTTTGCTAAGTTTTGGGCTCTGTTAAATTTGTTGCGTTCATTCATGGTCCTGACCATAGCAGAAGTATCAGAAGGCCAGGCAGAGGAGCTGCTCTCCCTGCATGTGGACCTAAGAAGACACTGGGAAGTAGGCCCAGGCTCTTCAGCAGGATTGGTTCTTTGGCAGATACAGGGTTCACACCCATTCAAATGTTAAGTGTGCTTGTGTTTTTTTTTTTTTTGCTTCATGCTCCGTTCTTATCACTCACTGACTTGTGATTTTTTTTTTCCTGAGTTCACTTGTTCTGATTTTTGTGTCCTTGAGACATCAGTCTCCTCTGCAAGCCTATTGTTCTCACCCAGGGGCTTCCCAAATTTATAAATATAGATAGCTGGAGGTGATCTTGATGGACAGGTTCTGCCTACTTCTACATATCCTAAGGATGACAGAGCCTAGGCTTCCACCAAACATTGTTCATATGGATTTAAGTTGAGAATCTCCCAATCTAGCCCATAGACGCCTGAGCTCTCATACCAGCTCCCTTGCTTTAAACTTTACCCTCTTCTTCATTGTCTGCTGAATTCTATATGAGAAAAGAGAAATGTCTTATGACTGGTATTGTTAATAAAATATAGCTTGGATACAATACATTGAATGACCTCATGAGAAGCACATGGCATGTAGCAGCCCAAGGACAACACAGGGTGTGGTACCTGAGGAGATGCACAAAGAGAAACCTTGGCTGACATCTGTTTGGGGCCCACCACTCACAGAGAGCTATAGACACAGCTCTGAAAGATCTCAGCAGGCTAACAGGGAAGAGAAAGGAAAATCACTGAAGTGTGCCAGCCAGTCAGACAGGCCAAGCTGTGGGGCTTCCACTCAGTGTCAAACACTGCCTCAAGCACATAAGTTACAAAAAAAATGCATGATGAAACCAATATCTTCCAGGAGCTTCAGCACTCTGCTCTGAAACTCCAGGTGCCTTGATTTTCACATGAATATGAGAAACATATATACACACAGCCACACAAAAACAAACAGAGAGGCAATATGGGGGTGAGGGGCAGTGAACACAACAGTTTGATGCATCCTTCAAGCCCAAACTACAAAGGGTGCTGAGATGAAAGGGTGTAATGAACAGCCAGGATTTAGACTTTGTGAGGAATGCAAAGTCCTGGCCTCATAAATGGAAAGCAAGCAAAAGCAGAGGTATGGGGACAGTGAGTGGCCTCATAGTGGATAAAACTCAGAATAGGAACTCAGTAAGAAGCCCACTGAGTCCTAAAATTGATGCAATTGACCTTTGTGACCATGACATCTGTGACCAGCAGCCTGGAAGGACAGGCCTACAAACTGCCCTGTCTCTCAATGGTCTTAAGATCACAAGGTGGGGGTACCTATGCACAGTGTCAGAACGGCAAACCTGATGGGGTAGGTTGAGAGCCTCTTGGGTTTGTGGCTCGTTATTGGGCCATAGGTCCTGTGAAAACCCCATGCCTTCGGCCCAAGAACACCACTGCAGACATAATTTCTAGGCCAATTTTATTACTGGAAGTGGAAAACATCATACAATATGACAACTCATGCAGAGTTAGGACGTTGAGGTAGCTGAAAAGACATACTGTATACAGGTCATTGATAATCACAATGGAGAGGACAGGTGACTTTTCTTCAGAGGTCTTCTCAGGTCAGAGTCCAGAGTCCATGCTGAGGTGAGGCTCTGTGCAGAGATGTGAGTCCACGCACACCAGAAGGGTCATTTGGAAGTGGATCTGACAGGTCCCAGTCATGTCATCTAGCTGGCTAACCCAGAGAGGACCAGTCTGAAAGTGTCTGTCAAGTCTGAGCAGGAGGGTGGCATCTGCTGTCCCATCACTCACTGCCCATCACTGTCTTCTGAAGAGGAGGAGACCTGAAGGTCCTCATAGAGGACACTCACTGGGACCTGGGAGCGTGCTGCTTCACCTTTCTCCAGGAAGGCAGGGCCCTCCCAAGGAGCTGTTTGCTTCTCATGGGCAAGTGCTGGGGACACTGTCAGGAACCTGGAGCTCCAGCAGTCACCATTAAGTCTAGTAAAGACCATTCTCAGGGACTGGCGTACAGCATGGCTGGTAGATGGTTGAGAGGACTCAGCATAGGGTGTGGCTGAGACCAGAGCAGGCCTGCTTGGTAGCTGTTCTTGGTCAGTGCTGGGCAGCTGGGCTGCTATTTTCTTGCTCACTGGCACTGCATCTTTCAGTCCAAGTCTGTTGGCAATGGGAAGAGACTGCCTATCCCGGCAGGCCTTCAAAACAGTGCTTGCATTGCTCTCCTCTGGTGCACTGGTAGAGTTGACTCTTAGTCTCTTTGAGGATTTCTGGCTAGGCAGTGTGGGCTGCCAAGAAGCTTTCTCACCTGGGGTCCAGAAGCTAAGTTCAGGGTTCTGTCTTCCCTGATGGAGGGCAGCATGCTGGCTGCGCTGTGTTTTCACACCGGGACCCTGGGCTTCTGACTCTGTGTGAAATGCTTCACTGACTCCATTCCTTTTAGGGACCACAATGGGTTGTTGATGTGAGACACCCCGGAGCTTTTGATGCAGCAGGTCTTGTGAAGCTGTGTTTCCACCACCCTGCCTGAACACTGGCTGTGAGACCCCAGGGACAGCCATGTTCTGACCTTCTTCCTGCCTGGAAGGTAAGATGCAGGAGGCATCAGAGCTTTGGATGGCTCCAGGGTTTCCAGGGCACATCCGCTTCCCAGGAGACTTTCTGGCACGTGACACAGTAATCTGAATTTGGTTGGTCACAGACTTCTTTGTGTTTCCAGGACTGAACACTGGCATCTTGGGATGCTGTGAAAATAACAATTGCAGGATAAATTGACTATGTAAGTCTTCCAAATAACACAAGGACCTCATAAGATTATCATGACAGAAAAACTCTTGTATAAGTTCACTTTAAGGTGAAGGTACTCAGTCTGAAATGGTCTACATTAGTTATCCAAAAGCTGCAGAATGAGAACCTGTGGTGGGGGAGATGCAGAGGGATTGGGACATGCAATGTGAAGAGTTTCAGCCTCACTGTGAAGTTTCCTTGAGCTGAACTCTCATCACTCAAATGTATCTGCATGTGTACATGTGTTTTATGTAAAGAATATATGATTTTTACAGAAATCTTTACTTATTTATATATGATATAAATAGACAGCTAAGCAGAGGGCCATGAGCCTTTTGTGGTCAAGAGAAAAACAATTCAAATTACCACGCAATTTCCAGTGTATTGAAAACCCCTAATCATGTCACCTAGGATGTAAAACAGGGGAAAAGGTATGTTAAGATGACATGACTTGAATATGACTCTCAAAATGAGAGTCAACTCTGCAGCCAACATATTGGGATGGAATAAAAATAAAATAAAAATTTTAAAGGATATATTCATTGCCCTAAAAGTTCTCCAATAAAAGTCTAGATTTTGGAAGCAGCACACAGAATCAGTTCAAAATGGAAACATTAAAATCTGAGAGAAGATCATTAGAAGGCTAGAAGAGCAGGCCATGTTTGTAATATGACCTCAGAAGGAAGGACCACATGGAGACCAGGAGACAAGGTCATGCTCAAGGACAGGTGAGGAGGAGCCTGCCCATCCTCCAGGAGAACTGGTCTACCAAAGGAGAAGCACACAGCAGAGGCTCACTTGCTCCCCAAAACCCAAGTCAGTCTGAACTATGAAAATGACCAAATGAGTCCTTGCTGCATCAGAGAGGACTGATTCGATGTGACATGCATGGGGTCGTGAATGGAGCAAGCAGGTGGTGCAGCAGGGAATGGGCAGGTGGGGCAGAGCACAGAGAAAGGGACTTTCAGGAACAGAGCAACTGCTGCTACTCACAACCAGGTTGATGTGCTGGCCCCTCCTCTGTGGATCCATGGGGAGTTTCTGGAAGGGAGCCTTCCTCTGCTGCTCATCACCTCTGTGGGACAGACAATGGTGTGGAAACACATCAGCTCTACCCACCCATTCACCCACTCTCACTCACCCACTCTCCACTCACTCTCTGTAGCTAGTATACTACTTACTAGCTGTCTGGCCCTTTCAGTGTTTGGGGACAGAGAGATGAGTGATGGTACCCCATGAGCTTTGCTGCACCCAGAGCCTTCCCTCTGGCCAGCCCTTCCCCATCACTCACCTCTGTCCAGTGACTTGACTAGGTTTCTTTTCTGTCTTGGCCTGGCTTATGGGCCCTGGTTTCTGGAGACCCTGTGTCCTGCGAGGATCCTGATTCTCTTTCTCCTTCCTGGCTCCCAGAGGCTGTGGATCTAGGAGCTTTTGGCCATACTTGATTGGGCACCTTCTGCTCCTTGCTGTGTGGCCAAAGGCCCCACACTCTCTGCATTTTACCTGTGAGTAGCAAATGAGATATTAGTGAGTCAAAAAGGGATCCAGGTACCTCTTAGGGATAAAGGGTTAAAATGCCTGCAATGTTTTCTCTCCAGAAAATGGTTGTTTCTTTGAACCCGGAAGAGGTAAGCACACTTGAAAGATGCATGAGTGATGTCAGTGAGCCTTGTATGTGCCAAAGGACCAATCCTGCTAAAGAGAGGCTGGGCTTACTTCCCAGTGTCTACTCAGGTCCACATGCAGGGGGAGTAGTTCCTTTGCCTGGCCTTCTGATACCTCTGCTACAGTCAGGACCATGGACAGATGCAACATTTCACAGGGCCCCAGAACTTAATAAATTCCCAGACACTGGCACAACTAATTCCACAATGGAAGCTTCATTCAGACTGTAGAACTCAACCCACAGACACTATCACCTAACAAAATGAAAACAAGACCCAATGTGTCTGAGTCCACAGTCCTGGGAAAATCTCCCATGTCTCTCACCTGTGCATTTCTGCTTCTGGCCTACTGTTCTGGGTAACAGAAGTATGTCAACCCAAAACATGTTTGTTTGTTTGGTTGGTTTTTGTTTTTGTGCTTAAAACCTCACCCCAAGAAAGGTTCAGTGATCCCCTGGGATACAGAGGATCCAGTCAGTACTCTGCCACCTGGCTAATCAGGACTTTCTATTGACTTAAAGCCATGTTCCCAGCAGTCTTCTCTGGTGGAAAACCCACAACAAATAGGTTCTCTGAGGGAGCCCAGTTCGTGTCTCACCTAGCCCCAGTGGTTGATGACACATTAAGGGCTCTACTTACCATAATGTTCTCTTCTTGCCATGGGGGAACCTTCTGTGTCATGGGCCCTCTTGGCTTACTCTGGACTTTCTGGGCTGGAACAGCTTTATGGTCCTGAATCTTCATGTGTGTCTCCTGCTTTATCGCTGAATCTGGAGTTGTTGGCTTTGATTTCTTGAATCAGAAGGAAACAAAAGAGTTTTAACCAATGAAATTAGTCCAGCTCCCACTCCATGGAGCCTTTCCCAACTTAGACTGTGCTTCCCCCTGGCAACCAGCTCCCCTGGCACCTGAGCTTCATCCCGATGCAGGTCTGGGCTCACTGGATATAACAGGGCACAATCTGTGGCAGAACAACAGCTTAGAGAGGCTTCAGAGCCAGCCTCCTTGATATAGGACATGCGAGCTGTAACAAATTTTGTAGAGGAATTTTAATTCAGAGCATGACTGTTCTGGCAAGAGATCCAAAGACCTTCTAGGTCTATGTGATACGGCTGGAGTACAAACATGCTTTTAATCCAGGAGGCATAGACAAGGCCAGCCTGGTATAGAGCAAGTTTCAGGTTCAGAAAAGCTGCTGGCACACACCTTTAACCCCAAACGATGAAGGTAAAGTTAATTTGTAAAAGGAAACACCCAGGTTTGAAAGTGATGTCTAATTGAATCACAGAAAAAGAAAGTGACAAATCTGAGAAGATTCTACAAAACAGGATACACCCACTTTCACAAGAAGAGAGAAAAACTTAAGGGGCAATGCAGAGAGAGGAAGGAGGCAGTTTTAGAGGGACAGTAATGCTGAGACAGGTCGCAGAGAGAGAACTCGGGTGAAGACCAAATGAACTAGAGAATGAGAAGGAGCCAGGGGATTAGAGCAGATTGCTGGATTTAGTTTGAGGCCAAGCAGAACAATTCAGAGGCCAAGAGAAAAGCCAGATTGAATAAGTCAGCTGGGAGAGAGTTTGGGTCAGAACAGCTGAATTGAATCAGCCAGCTATGAGCTTAGAAAGAACTAGACAGGATGAGCTGAATAGCAGTCAGTCTCAGAGGCTAAAATCATTCTAGGCCTCGGTTATATTGTATGGAGGCTGGAAGCTTCCAAGAGTAGGGCTAGGTTAGCAGACAGAGGAAGCCTCCCAGACAACAACTGAAACAGGTGAATAAATGTCCTCTTACAGGACTTACTGCAAGACTCACCTTTGCAGAGCAACTGAGCAGCTCCTGTGTCTTCAGGGTCTTTTTCCAAATATGGTGCTGGATTTCTTTCATGGGGCAAAATGTCTGAAAAATGTCTGCTTCATCAGTCTATGCAGCACGGTGTCTCAGCTTGTCTTCATTAGATGCTAGTGTCCCGAAGAAATAGGCTCCAGTTTCTACTGCAAACAGGCAAAGAGCAAAAACTTCCTTCTCCCAAATTCTTATATAGGCTTCCAGCAAAGGTGTGGCCAAGAGTGAATCTAGATTAAGAATTAGAGGTGTTTATCTTCATAGCCAAATCCAAGATCATGCTTAAGGACAAGCGATATGTACCTGTAAAGAAGGCACATCCATACAAATGGAGGAATTTCCACCCTGACACAGTTCCCTTAATCTTTCCATATATCTGTCTTTTCCATAACCCTCACAGATGCCCAGGTTCATTCCTGGGAAGAGGAGGAGGTCAGTGGCAGTCTACCCTCCAGAAAGTCTCCTGGGATGCAGGTGTGCCCTGGAAACCCTGCCATCCAAAGTTTTGATGCCTCCTGCATCTTGCCTTCCAGGCAGGAAGAAGGTCAGAACATGGCTGTTTTTGATGTCCCCAAGCCAGTGCTCAGGCAGAATGGTGGAAACACAGCCTCACAAGACCTGCTGGATCAAAAGCTACAGGGTACCATGCATCAACAAACCATTGCGGTCCCCAAAAGAATGGAGTCAGTGAAGCATTTCACACAGAGTCAAAAGCCCAGGGTCCCAGTGGGAAAAAGCAGCCCAGTCAGAATCCTGCTCACCGCTAGGACAAGACAGAATCCCAAACTCAGCTTCTGGGACCCACAGGAGAAAGCTTTCTGGCATCACACACGGCCTATCCAGAATCTCCCGAGTAAACCAAGAGTCAACTCTACCAGTGCATCAGTGGAGAGCAATGCAATGACTGTTTTGTAGGCCTGCCAGGATAGGCAGTTCCCTCCCATTGCCAACAGACTTGGACTAAAAGATTCAGCTGAAAAGAGCAAGAAAACAGCAGTCCAGGAGCCCAGCACTGAACAAAAACAGCTGCCACGGACCGGCCCAGTCGGGCTCCCGTCGTCCGCGGGAGAACAAGGCTTTAGACAGGAAGACACGGTTTCGGTGAAGAATTGACAGACAGAGACACCTTGATGGTTTTGACTCTGCTGCCACTTTACTGAAATCAAGCTAGTATTTTTATAATGATTTCACAAAAGGCACCTTAAAATTGGCATACTTCCCAGAACATTTAGACTTTTACCAAGAATACAAAGTTTACATTTTAACTCAAAATGCAATCAAACATAAAGCAGTACCCACAAATAATCTTGGCCTAAAAACTTTTTGATCAGAGTCAACAAAGGAAAAGAAACCTCAAATATAGTTTCATTATTGCTAACCAATGAAGAGGAAAGTCAGGAGCTAAGTCAGATGCCTGCCAAAGTCCCTCTCTATAACAAAATCTAACTACACCTTTGTTAACCCTCCTCCCATATGTCCTGCTTAAGATTTATGATCTTCTCTAGGAACAAGGCACTGAAGGGAGGGGGAAACTCCCGCCAGCTGCACCTCTCATGCTATTATTTCTTAAGAAGGATCCTATTATTATTTTACTATTCTTAATGCCTATTAATACTAAATTTAATTCATTACTTTTCTTAAACTTATTTTTATTAAAGCCTTTAACAATCTACTAATAATAATTTTTTTTTATAAAGTTAGTTGTGCTGTTTCAGGTGTCACAGGGAAAGATCAAAGAATTTATTATTCCAGCCCCAGAGCCACAACTGAAGAAGCGTAGAAATCTCAGAACACGTCTCTTTTCTTGTCCTTAAGCATGATCTTGGATTTGGCTATGAAGATAAACACCTCTAATTCTTAATCTAGATTCACTCTTGGCCACACCTTTGCTGGAAGCCTATATAAGAATTTGGGAGAAGGAAGTTTTTGCTCTTTGCCTGTTTGCAGTAGAAACTGGAGCCTATTTCTTCGGGACACTAGCATCTAATGAAGACAAGCTGAGACACCGTGCTGCATAGACTGATGAAGCAGACATTTTTCAGACATTTTGCCCCATGAAAGAAATCCAGCACCATATTTGGAAAAAGACCCTGAAGACACAGGAGCTGCTCAGTTGCTCTGCAAAGGTGAGTCTTGCAGTAAGTCCTGTAAGAGGACATTTATTCACCTGTTTCAGTTGTTGTCTGGGAGGCTTCCTCTGTCTGCTAACCTAGCCCTACTCTTGGAAGCTTCCAGCCTCCATACAATATAACCGAGGCCTAGAATGATTTTAGCCTCTGAGACTGACTGCTATTCAGCTCATCCTGTCTAGTTCTTTCTAAGCTCATAGCTGGCTGATTCAATTCAGCTGTTCTGACCCAAACTCTCTCCCAGCTGACTTATTCAATCTGGCTTTTCTCTTGGCCTCTGAATTGTTCTGCTTGGCCTCAAACTAAATCCAGCAATCTGCTCTAATCCCCTGGCTCCTTCTCATTCTCTAGTTCATTTGGTCTTCACCCGAGTTCTCTCTCTGCGACCTGTCTCAGCATTACTGTCCCTCTAAAACTGCCTCCTTCCTCTCTCTGCATTGCCCCTTAAGTTTTTCTCTCTTCTTGTGAAAGTGGGTGTATCCTGTTTTGTAGAATCTTCTCAGATTTGTCACTTTCTTTTTCTGTGATTCAATTAGACATCACTTTCAAACCTGGGTGTTTCCTTTTACAAATTAACTTTACCTTCATCGTTTGGGGTTAAAGGTGTGTGCCAGCAGCTTTTCTGAACCTGAAACTTGCTCTATACCAGGCTGGCCTTGTCTATGCCTCCTGGATTAAAAGCATGTTTGTACTCCAGCCGTATCACATAGACCTAGAAGGTCTTTGGATCTCTTGCCAGAACAGTCATGCTCTGAATTAAAATTCCTCTACAAAATTTGTTACAGCTCGCATGTCCTATATCAAGGAGGCTGGCTCTGAAGCCTCTCTAAGCTGTTGTTCTGCCACAGATTGTGCCCTGTTATATCCAGTGAGCCCAGACCTGCATCGGGATGAAGCTCAGGTGCCAGGAGAGCTGGTTGCCAGGGGGAAGCACAGTCTAAGTTGGGAAAGGCTCCATGGAGTGGGAGCTGGACTAATTTCATTGGTTAAAACTCTTTTGTTTCCTTCTGATTCAAGAAATCAAAGCCAACAACTCCAGATTCAGCGATAAAGCAGGAGACACACATGAAGATTCAGGACCATAAAGCTGTTCCAGCCCAGAAAGTCCAGAGTAAGCCAAGAGGGCCCATGACACAGAAGGTTCCCCCATGGCAAGAAGAGAACATTATGGTAAGTAGAGCCCTTAATGTGTCATCAACCACTGGGGCTAGGTGAGACACGAACTGGGCTCCCTCAGAGAACCTATTTGTTGTGGGTTTTCCACCAGAGAAGACTGCTGGGAACATGGCTTTAAGTCAATAGAAAGTCCTGATTAGCCAGGTGGCAGAGTACTGACTGGATCCTCTGTATCCCAGGGGATCACTGAACCTTTCTTGGGGTGAGGTTTTAAGCACAAAAACAAAAACCAACCAAACAAACAAACATGTTTTGGGTTGACATACTTCTGTTACCCAGAACAGTAGGCCAGAAGCAGAAATGCACAGGTGAGAGACATGGGAGATTTTCCCAGGACTGTGGACTCAGACACATTGGGTCTTGTTTTCATTTTGTTAGGTGATAGTGTCTGTGGGTTGAGTTCTACAGTCTGAATGAAGCTTCCATTGTGGAATTAGTTGTGCCAGTGTCTGGGAATTTATTAAGTTCTGGGGCCCTGTGAAATGTTGCATCTGTCCATGGTCCTGACTGTAGCAGAGGTATCAGAAGGCCAGGCAAAGGAACTACTCCCCCTGCATGTGGACCTGAGTAGACACTGGGAAGTAAGCCCAGCCTCTCTTTAGCAGGATTGGTCCTTTGGCACATACAAGGCTCACTGACATCACTCATGCATCTTTCAAGTGTGCTTACCTCTTCCGGGTTCAAAGAAACAACCATTTTCTGGAGAGAAAACATTGCAGGCATTTTAACCCTTTATCCCTAAGAGGTACCTGGATCCCTTTTTGACTCACTAATATCTCATTTGCTACTCACAGGTAAAATGCAGAGAGTGTGGGGCCTTTGGCCACACAGCAAGGAGCAGAAGGTGCCCAATCAAGTATGGCCAAAAGCTCCTAGATCCACAGCCTCTGGGAGCCAGGAAGGAGAAAGAGAATCAGGATCCTCGCAGGACACAGGGTCTCCAGAAACCAGGGCCCATAAGCCAGGCCAAGACAGAAAAGAAACCTAGTCAAGTCACTGGACAGAGGTGAGTGATGGGGAAGGGCTGGCCAGAGGGAAGGCTCTGGGTGCAGCAAAGCTCATGGGGTACCATCACTCATCTCTCTGTCCCCAAACACTGAAAGGGCCAGACAGCTAGTAAGTAGTATACTAGCTACAGAGAGTGAGTGGAGAGTGGGTGAGTGAGAGTGGGTGAATGGGTGGGTAGAGCTGATGTGTTTCCACACCATTGTCTGTCCCACAGAGGTGATGAGCAGCAGAGGAAGGCTCCCTTCCAGAAACTCCCCATGGATCCACAGAGGAGGGGCCAGCACATCAACCTGGTTGTGAGTAGCAGCAGTTGCTCTGTTCCTGAAAGTCCCTTTCTCTGTGCTCTGCCCCACCTGCCCATTCCCTGCTGCACCACCTGCTTGCTCCATTCACGACCCCATGCATGTCACATCGAATCAGTCCTCTCTGATGCAGCAAGGACTCATTTGGTCATTTTCATAGTTCAGACTGACTTGGGTTTTGGGGAGCAAGTGAGCCTCTGCTGTGTGCTTCTCCTTTGGTAGACCAGTTCTCCTGGAGGATGGGCAGGCTCCTCCTCACCTGTCCTTGAGCATGACCTTGTCTCCTGGTCTCCATGTGGTCCTTCCTTCTGAGGTCATATTACAAACATGGCCTGCTCTTCTAGCCTTCTAATGATCTTCTCTCAGATTTTAATGTTTCCATTTTGAACTGATTCTGTGTGCTGCTTCCAAAATCTAGACTTTTATTGGAGAACTTTTAGGGCAATGAATATATCCTTTAAAATTTTTATTTTATTTTTATTCCATCCCAATATGTTGGCTGCAGAGTTGACTCTCATTTTGAGAGTCATATTCAAGTCATGTCATCTTAACATACCTTTTCCCCTGTTTTACATCCTAGGTGACATGATTAGGGGTTTTCAATACACTGGAAATTGCGTGGTAATTTGAATTGTTTTTCTCTTGACCACAAAAGGCTCATGGCCCTCTGCTTAGCTGTCTATTTATATCATATATAAATAAGTAAAGATTTCTGTAAAAATCATATATTCTTTACATAAAACACATGTACACATGCAGATACATTTGAGTGATGAGAGTTCAGCTCAAGGAAACTTCACAGTGAGGCTGAAACTCTTCACATTGCATGTCCCAATCCCTCTGCATCTCCCCCACCACAGGTTCTCATTCTGCAGCTTTTGGATAACTAATGTAGACCATTTCAGACTGAGTACCTTCACCTTAAAGTGAACTTATACAAGAGTTTTTCTGTCATGATAATCTTATGAGGTCCTTGTGTTATTTGGAAGACTTACATAGTCAATTTATCCTGCAATTGTTATTTTCACAGCATCCCAAGATGCCAGTGTTCAGTCCTGGAAACACAAAGAAGTCTGTGACCAACCAAATTCAGATTACTGTGTCACGTGCCAGAAAGTCTCCTGGGAAGCGGATGTGCCCTGGAAACCCTGGAGCCATCCAAAGCTCTGATGCCTCCTGCATCTTACCTTCCAGGCAGGAAGAAGGTCAGAACATGGCTGTCCCTGGGGTCTCACAGCCAGTGTTCAGGCAGGGTGGTGGAAACACAGCCTCACAAGACCTGCTGCATCAAAAGCTCCGGGGTGTCTCACATCAACAACCCATTGTGGTCCCTAAAAGGAATGGAGTCAGTGAAGCATTTCACACAGAGTCAGAAGCCCAGGGTCCCGGTGTGAAAACACAGCGCAGCCAGCATGCTGCCCTCCATCAGGGAAGACAGAACCCTGAACTTAGCTTCTGGACCCCAGGTGAGAAAGCTTCTTGGCAGCCCACACTGCCTAGCCAGAAATCCTCAAAGAGACTAAGAGTCAACTCTACCAGTGCACCAGAGGAGAGCAATGCAAGCACTGTTTTGAAGGCCTGCCGGGATAGGCAGTCTCTTCCCATTGCCAACAGACTTGGACTGAAAGATGCAGTGCCAGTGAGCAAGAAAATAGCAGCCCAGCTGCCCAGCACTGACCAAGAACAGCTACCAAGCAGGCCTGCTCTGGTCTCAGCCACACCCTATGCTGAGTCCTCTCAACCATCTACCAGCCATGCTGTACGCCAGTCCCTGAGAATGGTCTTTACTAGACTTAATGGTGACTGCTGGAGCTCCAGGTTCCTGACAGTGTCCCCAGCACTTGCCCATGAGAAGCAAACAGCTCCTTGGGAGGGCCCTGCCTTCCTGGAGAAAGGTGAAGCAGCACGCTCCCAGGTCCCAGTGAGTGTCCTCTATGAGGACCTTCAGGTCTCCTCCTCTTCAGAAGACAGTGATGGGCAGTGAGTGATGGGACAGCAGATGCCACCCTCCTGCTCAGACTTGACAGACACTTTCAGACTGGTCCTCTCTGGGTTAGCCAGCTAGATGACATGACTGGGACCTGTCAGATCCACTTCCAAATGACCCTTCTGGTGTGCGTGGACTCACATCTCTGCACAGAGCCTCACCTCAGCATGGACTCTGGACTCTGACCTGAGAAGACCTCTGAAGAAAAGTCACCTGTCCTCTCCATTGTGATTATCAATGACCTGTATACAGTATGTCTTTTCAGCTACCTCAACGTCCTAACTCTGCATGAGTTGTCATATTGTATGATGTTTTCCACTTCCAGTAATAAAATTGGCCTAGAAATTATGTCTGCAGTGGTGTTCTTGGGCCGAAGGCATGGGGTTTTCACAGGACCTATGGCCCAATAACGAGCCACAAACCCAAGAGGCTCTCAACCTACCCCATCAGGTTTGCCGTTCTGACACTGTGCATAGGTACCCCCACCTTGTGATCTTAAGACCATTGAGAGACAGGGCAGTTTGTAGGCCTGTCCTTCCAGGCTGCTGGTCACAGATGTCATGGTCACAAAGGTCAATTGCATCAATTTTAGGACTCAGTGGGCTTCTTACTGAGTTCCTATTCTGAGTTTTATCCACTATGAGGCCACTCACTGTCCCCATACCTCTGCTTTTGCTTGCTTTCCATTTATGAGGCCAGGACTTTGCATTCCTCACAAAGTCTAAATCCTGGCTGTTCATTACACCCTTTCATCTCAGCACCCTTTGTAGTTTGGGCTTGAAGGATGCATCAAACTGTTGTGTTCACTGCCCCTCACCCCCATATTGCCTCTCTGTTTGTTTTTGTGTGGCTGTGTGTATATATGTTTCTCATATTCATGTGAAAATCAAGGCACCTGGAGTTTCAGAGCAGAGTGCTGAAGCTCCTGGAAGATATTGGTTTCATCATGCATTTTTTTTGTAACTTATGTGCTTGAGGCAGTGTTTGACACTGAGTGGAAGCCCCACAGCTTGGCCTGTCTGACTGGCTGGCACACTTCAGTGATTTTCCTTTCTCTTCCCTGTTAGCCTGCTGAGATCTTTCAGAGCTGTGTCTATAGCTCTCTGTGAGTGGTGGGCCCCAAACAGATGTCAGCCAAGGTTTCTCTTTGTGCATCTCCTCAGGTACCACACCCTGTGTTGTCCTTGGGCTGCTACATGCCATGTGCTTCTCATGAGGTCATTCAATGTATTGTATCCAAGCTATATTTTATTAACAATACCAGTCATAAGACATTTCTCTTTTCTCATATAGAATTCAGCAGACAATGAAGAAGAGGGTAAAGTTTAAAGCAAGGGAGCTGGTATGAGAGCTCAGGCGTCTATGGGCTAGATTGGGAGATTCTCAACTTAAATCCATATGAACAATGTTTGGTGGAAGCCTAGGCTCTGTCATCCTTAGGATATGTAGAAGTAGGCAGAACCTGTCCATCAAGATCACCTCCAGCTATCTATATTTATAAATTTGGGAAGCCCCTGGGTGAGAACAATAGGCTTGCAGAGGAGACTGATGTCTCAAGGACACAAAAATCAGAACAAGTGAACTCAGGAAAAAAAAAATCACAAGTCAGTGAGTGATAAGAACGGAGCATGAAGCAAAAAAAAAAAAACACAAGCACACTTAACATTTGAATGGGTGTGAACCCTGTATCTGCCAAAGAACCAATCCTGCTGAAGAGCCTGGGCCTACTTCCCAGTGTCTTCTTAGGTCCACATGCAGGGAGAGCAGCTCCTCTGCCTGGCCTTCTGATACTTCTGCTATGGTCAGGACCATGAATGAACGCAACAAATTTAACAGAGCCCAAAACTTAGCAAACCCCTAGATATTGGCACAACTGACTCCCTGATGAAAGCACTATTTATGCTGTGAAACTCATTCCATAGTCACTTCAGTCGGCCATAATGAAAACAAGACCCAGTCCATTCAGGTCCATAGTTCTGGAAAAATATCTCAATGTATAACCCTTGCCTTTTGGCCTTGGCATTTCTGCCTTTGGCCTCATGTTCTGGGTAACTGAAGTATGTCGATCCAGAATATGATTTTGTGCTTGAAAGTTAACTCTGAGAAAAGCTCAGTTATCCCCTGGGATGCAGAGGACCTGCTCAGTGTACTTTGCCAGCTGGTTAATCAAGACTTTCTATTGACTTAAACCCATGTTCCCAGCAATCTTCTCTGGTGGAAAGCCCTCAACACAGATGTTCTATGAAGAAGCCCAGTCCATGTCTCACCTAGCCCCAGTAGTTACTGACACATACAGGCCTCCACTCACCCTAGGGTTCTCCTCTTCCGGTGGGGGCACATTCTGTGCCCATGGGCCTGTTGGCTTTCCCTGGTTGCCTGTTGCTAGAACTGCTCCATGGCCCTGGGTCTTCATGTGTGACTCCATCTTCTGGATCTGTTGGCTTTGATTTCCTGAATCAGATGCAAACAAAAGATTTTGAACCAATGCAATTAAGCATCATGACATAACAAGAATACTTGGCCTGAGCCACCCACCCGGGTCTGCAGTCCCCAAGACCAGGACAGATCAGAGGAAGCAGCAGTTCCCTGGCCTGCGCCGTTTCCTGGAACCCAGCCTGCCCTGCGCCCTGAGACCAACCCAGTCCCCCTGCCTGCACCATTCCCCAAATCCCACCCCAATCTGAGGCACAGGAGACAGTACAGATTAGAAGGCAGCAGGAAAACCAGCAGACTCCGGCCATCCGGGACCATGAGCTCTATCTACAACCCCAGAGACATATTTCCATCAGAGCCCACCAGGCCTCCTAGTAACAGAAACTAAAGGGCTAGAGGTCAGCACAAGAACACCAGCAACAAAACTCAGAGCTGAATGGCACCCCCCAAAACGCAGATATCCTACCACAGCAAGCCCTGAGGATACCATCACACTGGAAGCACAAGAAAACAATCTTAAATTCGAGATTATGAAAATGATAGAGGCCTTAAAAGAAAAAAAATAATCACTTAAAGAACTACAGGAAAATACAACCAAACAGGTGAAGGAATGAAATAAATCCCTAAAGGAAACACAGGAAAATACAATCAAACAGGTGATGGAACTAAGTAAATCCCTGAAAGAAATACATAAAAAGACAACCAAATGGGAAAAGGAAATGAATAAAACTGTCTAGTACCTTAAAATGGAAATAGAAGCAATAAAGAAAACACAATCCAAGGTAATCCTGGAGAAGGAAAATCTAGGGAAGAGAAAGGAAACTATAGAAACAAGCATCAATAACAGAATACAAGAGTTGGAAGAGAGAATCTCAGGTGTACAAGATATGATTGAAGAAACTGATACATCAGTCAAAGAAAATGTTAAATCTAAAAAGTTCCTGACACAAAATATCTAAGAAATCTGGGACAATATGAAAAGACCAAACCTAAGAATAATAGGAATAGAAGACTCTTAACAATAACGATAGACTACCTCAGAATAAAGGGCTAGAAAAAGGCTTTCCAAGCAAATGGACACAAGAAACAAATGGAGTAGCTATTCTAATATCTAATAAAATAGGCTTTCAACCAAAATTAATTGAAAGTGATGGGGAGAGCACTTCAGACTCATCAAAGAAAAAAATTGACCAAAATGACAACTCAATTCTAAACATCTATGCCCCAAATACAAAAGCACCCACATTTGTAAAAGAAACATTACTAAAGCTTAAATCACACATAGATCCACACATGCTACTATCAGGAGACTTCAATACACTTCTCTCACCAATAGACAGATGACAGATCATTGAGACAGAAACTAAACAGAGAAATAACGAAAGTAATTGATGTTATGAGTCAATTGGAACTCACAGATATCTACAGAACATTCCATCCAAACGCAGAAGAATACACTTTATTCTCAGCACCTTATGGGGCCTTCTCCAAAACTGACCACATACTCAGACACAAAGCAAGCCTCAACAAATACAAGGAAACTGAAACAGAACGTTGTATTCTATCAGACCACGATGGATTAAAGCTAGACTTCAACATAAATAGATGCAATAGAATGCCTACAAACTCATGGAAACTGAACAAGTCTCTACTTAATGATCACTGAGTCAGGGAGGAAAGAAAGAAAGAAATTAAAGACTTTCTAGAATTCAATGAAAATGAAGGCACAACATACCCAAACTTATGGGACACAACGAAAGCAGTGCTAAGAGAAAAGTTCATATCATTCAGTGTCTTCATAAAGAGGAGAGAGTTCATACTAGCAACTTAACAGCTCACCTGAAAGCTCTAGAAAAAAAAAAGGAAACAAACACACTCAAGAGGAGTCAACAGCAAGAAATAAATCAAACTCAGGGCTGAAATCAATAACCTAGAAACAAAGAGAACAATACAGAGAATCAAAAAACCAAAAGCCGGTTTTTTGAGAAAATTAACAAGACAGACAAACCCTTAGCCAAACTAACTAAAAGGAGGGAGAGTATCCACATTAATAAAATCAGAAATAAAAAGGGGGATATAACGACAGACACCAAGGAAATCCAAAAAATCATTAGATCATACTTCAAACACCTATACACCACAAAATTGGAAAATCTAAATAAAATGAATGATTTTCTTGCCAAAGTTAAATCAGGTTAACAATTTAAATAAACCCATGCCCCTAAGGAAATAGAAGCAGACATCAAAAGCCTCCCAACCAAAAAGAGCCCTGGGCCAGATGGTTTTAGCACAGAATTTTACCAGGCTTTCAAAGAAGAACTAATGCCAGTATTCCTCAAAGTATTCCACAAAATAGAAATGAAAGGAATATTGCCAAACTCATTCTATGAGGCTACAGTCACCCTGATACCTAAACCATACAAAGACCCAACAAAGTAAGAGAATTTCAGACCAATATCCCTTATGAACATTGACGCAAAAATAGTCAATAAAATACTTGCAAACTGAATCCCAGAAACACATCAAAAATATCATACTCTATGATCAAGTAGGCTTCATCCCAGGAATGCAGGGATGGTTCAACATACAAAAACCATGTAATCCACCATATAAACAAACTGAAAGAAGGAAAACCACATAATCATCTCATTAGATGCTGAAGGCCCTTGGCCAAACCCCTTCATGTTTAAAGTCTTGGAGAGATCAAGGATTCAAGGCACATACCTGGACCCAATAAAGGCAATATTCAGCAAGCCAATAGTCAACATCAAGTTAAATGGAGAGAAACTTAGAGCATTCCCGCTAAAATCAGGGCCAAAACAAGGCTGCCACTCTCACCATATCTCCTCAATATAGTATTTGAACTTCTAGTGAGAGCAATAAGACAAGTAAAGGAGATCAAAACTAGACAAATTGGAAAGGAAAAAGTCAAAGTATTGCCATTCGCAGATGATATGATAATATACATAAGTGACCCTAAGACACTAAGTGACACCAGAGAACTCCTACAGCTGATAAATACCTTCAACAAAGTGTCTGGATACAAAATTAACTCAAAAAATCAATAGCCCTCCTTTATAGAAGTGACAAAAGGCCTGAAAAAGATATTAGGGAAACAACACCCTTCACAATAGCAACAAATAATATAAAATATTTTGGTGTAATTCTAACCAAGGAAGTGAAAGACCTATATGACAAGAATTTCAAGTCTTTGAAGAAAGGAACTAGAGAAGATTTTAGAAGATGGAAAGATCTCCCATGCTCTTGAATAAGTAGGATTATCATAATAAAAATTACCATCCTGCCAAAAGCCATCTACAGATTCAATGCAATTCCCATCAAAATTTCAACAAAATTCTTTACAGACCTGGAAAGAACAACCATTAACTTAGTATGGAAAAATAAAAGACCCAGGATAGCCAAAACAATTCTGAACAATAAAAGAACTTCTGGTGGTATCAACATCCCTGATTTCAAGCTATACTACAGAGCAATAGTAATAAAAACTGCATGGTATTGGCATAGAAACAGACAGGTTGATCAATGGAACAAAATTGAAGATCCAGAAATAAACCCACACTAATACAGGCACTTGATTTTCAACCAAGAAGCCAAAACCATACAATGGAAAAAAGAAAGCATCTTCAACAAATGGTACTGGTCTAACTGAGTGTCTGCATATAGAAAAATGCAAATAGACCCGTATTTATCACCCTGCACAAAATTCAATTCCAAGTGGATCAAAGACCTTGACAAAAACAAAACAAAACAAAACAAACAAACAAACAAACAAACAAAAAACCATAGACTCTAAATCTGTTAGAAGATAAAGTGCGAAAAAGTCTGGAACTTACTGGCATAGGAGACAACTTCTTGAACAGAACACCAACCGCACAGTCTCTGAGATCAACAATTAATAAATGGGATCTCATGAAACTGAGAAGCTTCTGTAAGTCAAAGGACACTGTCAATACAACAAAATGGCAACCGACAGATTGGGGAAAGATCTTCACCAACCCTACATCAGAAGACTAATATCTAAAATATACAAAGAACTTAAGAAATTAAACATCAATAAATCAAATAATCCAATTAAAATATGGGCTACAGAGCTAAACTGAGAATTCACAACCAAGGAATCTCAAATAACTGAGAAGCACATAAAAAATGCTCAATGTCCTTAGCCATCAGAGAAATGCAAATTGAAACCACTTAATCATAATTCCATTTTACATCAGTCAAAATGGCTAGATTAAAAACTCAAGTGATACCACATGATGAAGAGGATATGGAGAAAGGGAAACACTCCTCCATTGTTGGTGGGAGTGCAAACCTGTCCAACCTCTCTGGAAATCAATCTGTCAATTTCTTAGAAAATTGGGAATAGTTCTATCTCAAGACGCAGCTATACCACTCCTGGGCATATACCATAAAGATGCTCCACCATACCACCAAGACACTTGTTCAACTGTGCTCATATCAGCTTTATTCATAATAGCCAGAAACTGGATGTCCCTCAACCAAAGAATGGATAAAGAGACTGTGGCACATTTGCACAATGGAATACTACTCATCTATTAAAAACAAAGAAATCATGGAATTTTCAGGCAAATGGATGGAACTAGAAAAGATCATCCTAAGTGAGGTAACCCAGACGCAGAAAGATGCACATGGTATGTACTCAGTTATAGTGGGTACTAGATCCGCAGTACAGAATAAACCAGACTACAATCCACAGACCCAAAGAAGCTAAGTAACAAGTGAGGAGAATAGTAAGTCAGTCTGACTCCATGGCAGGCTTCAAAATTGGCTTCAGATTGAACAGACCTGGGTTTCTATTTCTCAAAACATGAAACTACAGTCCATGTAAGCCAGATATTGTTTCCAGCTTTCCCTGAAAGCTAGAAACAATAACTTAATAAAGTTCCCAAGCACTTGACCAATCAAATTAATGGTCAGTTAGAAACACGCTGCCTAGCTAGTCAAAATTACACTTCATTACCTGGGCACACTTTGTTACCTGGGCACTCCCTGCAGTCCCCCTAACTGCACACCAATCATGAGTTCCCCTGTATCCCTACCAACCAATCAACATAAAGATCACCTAACCACACTGGGAAATCCCCTAACTGTCTTTAAATTGAGCCTTTAAATTGCCCCAGCATGCTGGCAATTTCTGTAGAGTAAACACTCCTTGCTTTTGTATACTACCTGAGGCCTAGGTCTTCTCTCAGGGATTCCTGGACCTACTAAAAGAAGGGCCCAATGGGTGGTGCTGGAATGTCACTCCGAAGGGGAAATAGAATAGACAGCAGAAGTGGATTGAGAGAGGGAACTGTGCAGGAGATGGAATGGGGATCAGATGTGGGAAGAGGGGGTCTAAAGCAGGATCTCTGAGCTGTGCACACCAGGCAAGAGGCTGCTCTCAGAAGGCCGGCTGCAACTGGAGTGGAAAGTTCCTCCCCAGGCTATTTACAAGGTCCAGTCAAGATTGTGGAATCCATGAAGTCATGTAATCCAATTATCACTTTAAGAGGAACACCTGATCTTGAGGCAGGATCACACAGGCTTTAGTCTGGATCTTAACTACCCTGAGGAGGAAAAAATGGAGATGACCACACACTCTAAGTGCCTCATTTTAGGCAGACAGATGAGTAGAGGCCACAGCAGAAGGCCAGAACCTTGGCTTCCACTGCATAATGTATGTTTGCATGGAAGGTGAAAATCTGGGGACTGGCCCATAGACACCTAAGCACTCACAAGGGTCACCTTGCCATCTAATCCTCGTCATCTGATCCACTCAACTGATTCCTCTTACATTTAGATATTTCTCAGCATTAAAATGAGCCACAACCTACAGTGTGTTGACTTAGTGCTCATCAGTAGGGAGAGGAACCTAGTATTCTACCAGCTGAACCACCAAGCACATGAGTGAAGCTGCTATACTGGCAGCGAATTCTCTAATTCCTATGATAACATTTTGCAGTGCCATTGCCAAAGATGTGTAGTGAGACTGTATCTGTGAGAGAGGGTTGAGGGGAAGAATACACATGGAGAAAGAGGTGTGTGGGAGTAGATGGGAAGCTGGATGGGGCAGGGAAGGGACATAGGGGGGAAGGAGAGGTGGAGGTAGAGGAGGAGGAGAAGCAGGATAGAGTTAGAGACACTTGCAAGGGAAAGGCAAGATGAGCGGCCCAAAGAGAATGTGTGGAGGAGTTAGGGGAGCGGGAAATGTGGAGAGCAGGGAGGGAAGGATGAACACAGGGAAGTAGAGATAGAGAGATAGTGATGAAGATTGAATCATAGACAGAGAGGGGGTGAAGAGAGAGAGGAGACGGACAAAGACACTAAAACAAAGCGGACTGGACTGAATACAGGGTGTGGCTGAGACCAGAGCGGCCCTGCTTTGCCACACCCACGCCAGTGTCGCCATAGTAGCATAAGCTACAGGGCGGGGGATATGATTTCCCCGGAAATAATGCCCCCTGGAAGGTCCCTGGCAAACTCATCCCACTTGGAAAAGAGACGTGTTCTGAGATTTCTACGCTTCTTCAGTTGTGGCTCTGGGGCTGGAATAATAAATTCTTTGATCTTTCCCTGTGACACCTGAAACAGCACAACTAACTTTATAAAAAAAAATTATTAGTAGTAGATTGTTAAAGGCTTTAATAAAAATAAGTTTAAGAAAAGTAATGAATTAAATTTAGTATTAATAGGCATTAAGAATAGTAAAATAATAATAGGCTCCTTCTTAAGAAATAATAGCATGAGAGGTGCAGCTGGCGGGAGTTTCCCCCTCCCTTCAGTGCCTTGTTCCTAGAGAAGATCATAAATCTTAAGCAGGACATATGGGAGGAGGGTTAACAAAGGTGTAGTTAGATTTTGTTATAGAGAGGGACTTTGGCAGGCATCTGACTTAGCTCCTGACTTTCCTCTTCATTGGTTAGCAATAATGAAACTATATTTGAGGTTTCTTTTCCTTTGTTGACTCTGATCAAAAAGTTTTTAGGCCAAGATTATTTGTGGGTACTGCTTTATGTTTGATTGCATTTTGAGTTAAAATGTAAACTTTGTATTCTTGGTAAAAGTCTAAATGTTCTGGGAAGTATGCCAATTTTAAGGTGCCTTTTGTGAAATCATTATAAAAATACTAGCTTGATTTCAGTAAAGTGGCAGCAGAGTCAAAACCATCAAGGTGTCTCTGTCTGTCAATTCTTCGCCGAAACCGTGTCTTCCTGTCTAAAGCCTTGTTCTCCCGCGGACGACGGGAGCCCGACTGGGCCGGTCCGTGGCAGCTGTTTTTGTTCAGTGCTGGGCTCCTGGACTGCTGTTTTCTTGCTCTTTTCAGCTGAATCTTTTAGTCCAAGTCTGTTGGCAATGGGAGGGAACTGCCTATCCTGGCAGGCCTACAAAACAGTCATTGCATTGCTCTCCACTGATGCACTGGTAGAGTTGACTCTTGGTTTACTCGGGAGATTCTGGATAGGCCGTGTGTGATGCCAGAAAGCTTTCTCCTGTGGGTCCCAGAAGCTGAGTTTGGGATTCTGTCTTGTCCTAGCGGTGAGCAGGATTCTGACTGGGCTGCTTTTTCCCACTGGGACCCTGGGCTTTTGACTCTGTGTGAAATGCTTCACTGACTCCATTCTTTTGGGGACCGCAATGGTTTGTTGATGCATGGTACCCTGTAGCTTTTGATCCAGCAGGTCTTGTGAGGCTGTGTTTCCACCATTCTGCCTGAGCACTGGCTTGGGGACATCAAAAACAGCCATGTTCTGACCTTCTTCCTGCCTGGAAGGCAAGATGCAGGAGGCATCAAAACTTTGGATGGCAGGGTTTCCAGGGCACACCTGCATCCCAGGAGACTTTCTGGAGGGTAGACTGCCACTGACCTCCTCCTCTTCCCAGGAATGAACCTGGGCATCTGTGAGGGTTATGGAAAAGACAGATATATGGAAAGATTAAGGGAACTGTGTCAGGGTGGAAATTCCTCCATTTGTATGGATGTGCCTTCTTTACAGGTACATATCGCTTGTCCTTAAGCATGATCTTGGATTTGGCTATGAAGATAAACACCTCTAATTCTTAATCTAGATTCACTCTTGGCCACACCTTTGCTGGAAGCCTATATAAGAATTTGGGAGAAGGAAGTTTTTGCTCTTTGCCTGTTTGCAGTAGAAACTGGAGCCTATTTCTTCGGGACACTAGCATCTAATGAAGACAAGCTGAGACACCGTGCTGCATAGACTGATGAAGCAGACATTTTTCAGACATTTTGCCCCATGAAAGAAATCCAGCACCATATTTGGAAAAAGACCCTGAAGACACAGGAGCTGCTCAGTTGCTCTGCAAAGGTGAGTCTTGCAGTAAGTCCTGTAAGAGGACATTTATTCACCTGTTTCAGTTGTTGTCTGGGAGGCTTCCTCTGTCTGCTAACCTAGCCCTACTCTTGGAAGCTTCCAGCCTCCATACAATATAACCGAGGCCTAGAATGATTTTAGCCTCTGAGACTGACTGCTATTCAGCTCATCCTGTCTAGTTCTTTCTAAGCTCATAGCTGGCTGATTCAATTCAGCTGTTCTGACCCAAACTCTCTCCCAGCTGACTTATTCAATCTGGCTTTTCTCTTGGCCTCTGAATTGTTCTGCTTGGCCTCAAACTAAATCCAGCAATCTGCTCTAATCCCCTGGCTCCTTCTCATTCTCTAGTTCATTTGGTCTTCACCCGAGTTCTCTCTCTGCGACCTGTCTCAGCATTACTGTCCCTCTAAAACTGCCTCCTTCCTCTCTCTGCATTGCCCCTTAAGTTTTTCTCTCTTCTTGTGAAAGTGGGTGTATCCTGTTTTGTAGAATCTTCTCAGATTTGTCACTTTCTTTTTCTGTGATTCAATTAGACATCACTTTCAAACCTGGGTGTTTCCTTTTACAAATTAACTTTACCTTCATCGTTTGGGGTTAAAGGTGTGTGCCAGCAGCTTTTCTGAACCTGAAACTTGCTCTATACCAGGCTGGCCTTGTCTATGCCTCCTGGATTAAAAGCATGTTTGTACTCCAGCCGTATCACATAGACCTAGAAGGTCTTTGGATCTCTTGCCAGAACAGTCATGCTCTGAATTAAAATTCCTCTACAAAATTTGTTACAGCTCGCATGTCCTATATCAAGGAGGCTGGCTCTGAAGCCTCTCTAAGCTGTTGTTCTGCCACAGATTGTGCCCTGTTATATCCAGTGAGCCCAGACCTGCATCGGGATGAAGCTCAGGTGCCAGGAGAGCTGGTTGCCAGGGGGAAGCACAGTCTAAGTTGGGAAAGGCTCCATGGAGTGGGAGCTGGACTAATTTCATTGGTTAAAACTCTTTTGTTTCCTTCTGATTCAAGAAATCAAAGCCAACAACTCCAGATTCAGCGATAAAGCAGGAGACACACATGAAGATTCAGGACCATAAAGCTGTTCCAGCCCAGAAAGTCCAGAGTAAGCCAAGAGGGCCCATGACACAGAAGGTTCCCCCATGGCAAGAAGAGAACATTATGGTAAGTAGAGCCCTTAATGTGTCATCAACCACTGGGGCTAGGTGAGACACGAACTGGGCTCCCTCAGAGAACCTATTTGTTGTGGGTTTTCCACCAGAGAAGACTGCTGGGAACATGGCTTTAAGTCAATAGAAAGTCCTGATTAGCCAGGTGGCAGAGTACTGACTGGATCCTCTGTATCCCAGGGGATCACTGAACCTTTCTTGGGGTGAGGTTTTAAGCACAAAAACAAAAACCAACCAAACAAACAAACATGTTTTGGGTTGACATACTTCTGTTACCCAGAACAGTAGGCCAGAAGCAGAAATGCACAGGTGAGAGACATGGGAGATTTTCCCAGGACTGTGGACTCAGACACATTGGGTCTTGTTTTCATTTTGTTAGGTGATAGTGTCTGTGGGTTGAGTTCTACAGTCTGAATGAAGCTTCCATTGTGGAATTAGTTGTGCCAGTGTCTGGGAATTTATTAAGTTCTGGGGCCCTGTGAAATGTTGCATCTGTCCATGGTCCTGACTGTAGCAGAGGTATCAGAAGGCCAGGCAAAGGAACTACTCCCCCTGCATGTGGACCTGAGTAGACACTGGGAAGTAAGCCCAGCCTCTCTTTAGCAGGATTGGTCCTTTGGCACATACAAGGCTCACTGACATCACTCATGCATCTTTCAAGTGTGCTTACCTCTTCCGGGTTCAAAGAAACAACCATTTTCTGGAGAGAAAACATTGCAGGCATTTTAACCCTTTATCCCTAAGAGGTACCTGGATCCCTTTTTGACTCACTAATATCTCATTTGCTACTCACAGGTAAAATGCAGAGAGTGTGGGGCCTTTGGCCACACAGCAAGGAGCAGAAGGTGCCCAATCAAGTATGGCCAAAAGCTCCTAGATCCACAGCCTCTGGGAGCCAGGAAGGAGAAAGAGAATCAGGATCCTCGCAGGACACAGGGTCTCCAGAAACCAGGGCCCATAAGCCAGGCCAAGACAGAAAAGAAACCTAGTCAAGTCACTGGACAGAGGTGAGTGATGGGGAAGGGCTGGCCAGAGGGAAGGCTCTGGGTGCAGCAAAGCTCATGGGGTACCATCACTCATCTCTCTGTCCCCAAACACTGAAAGGGCCAGACAGCTAGTAAGTAGTATACTAGCTACAGAGAGTGAGTGGAGAGTGGGTGAGTGAGAGTGGGTGAATGGGTGGGTAGAGCTGATGTGTTTCCACACCATTGTCTGTCCCACAGAGGTGATGAGCAGCAGAGGAAGGCTCCCTTCCAGAAACTCCCCATGGATCCACAGAGGAGGGGCCAGCACATCAACCTGGTTGTGAGTAGCAGCAGTTGCTCTGTTCCTGAAAGTCCCTTTCTCTGTGCTCTGCCCCACCTGCCCATTCCCTGCTGCACCACCTGCTTGCTCCATTCACGACCCCATGCATGTCACATCGAATCAGTCCTCTCTGATGCAGCAAGGACTCATTTGGTCATTTTCATAGTTCAGACTGACTTGGGTTTTGGGGAGCAAGTGAGC
Source organism: Meriones unguiculatus (assembly GCF_030254825.1). Lineage (NCBI taxonomy): Eukaryota > Metazoa > Chordata > Mammalia > Rodentia > Muridae > Meriones > Meriones unguiculatus. The sequence continues at coordinate 14,167,227 of NC_083352.1, read as the reverse complement.
CTCTGCTGTGTGCTTCTCCTTTGGTAGACCAGTTCTCCTGGAGGATGGGCAGGCTCCTCCTCACCTGTCCTTGAGCATGACCTTGTCTCCTGGTCTCCATGTGGTCCTTCCTTCTGAGGTCATATTACAAACATGGCCTGCTCTTCTAGCCTTCTAATGATCTTCTCTCAGATTTTAATGTTTCCATTTTGAACTGATTCTGTGTGCTGCTTCCAAAATCTAGACTTTTATTGGAGAACTTTTAGGGCAATGAATATATCCTTTAAAATTTTTATTTTATTTTTATTCCATCCCAATATGTTGGCTGCAGAGTTGACTCTCATTTTGAGAGTCATATTCAAGTCATGTCATCTTAACATACCTTTTCCCCTGTTTTACATCCTAGGTGACATGATTAGGGGTTTTCAATACACTGGAAATTGCGTGGTAATTTGAATTGTTTTTCTCTTGACCACAAAAGGCTCATGGCCCTCTGCTTAGCTGTCTATTTATATCATATATAAATAAGTAAAGATTTCTGTAAAAATCATATATTCTTTACATAAAACACATGTACACATGCAGATACATTTGAGTGATGAGAGTTCAGCTCAAGGAAACTTCACAGTGAGGCTGAAACTCTTCACATTGCATGTCCCAATCCCTCTGCATCTCCCCCACCACAGGTTCTCATTCTGCAGCTTTTGGATAACTAATGTAGACCATTTCAGACTGAGTACCTTCACCTTAAAGTGAACTTATACAAGAGTTTTTCTGTCATGATAATCTTATGAGGTCCTTGTGTTATTTGGAAGACTTACATAGTCAATTTATCCTGCAATTGTTATTTTCACAGCATCCCAAGATGCCAGTGTTCAGTCCTGGAAACACAAAGAAGTCTGTGACCAACCAAATTCAGATTACTGTGTCACGTGCCAGAAAGTCTCCTGGGAAGCGGATGTGCCCTGGAAACCCTGGAGCCATCCAAAGCTCTGATGCCTCCTGCATCTTACCTTCCAGGCAGGAAGAAGGTCAGAACATGGCTGTCCCTGGGGTCTCACAGCCAGTGTTCAGGCAGGGTGGTGGAAACACAGCCTCACAAGACCTGCTGCATCAAAAGCTCCGGGGTGTCTCACATCAACAACCCATTGTGGTCCCTAAAAGGAATGGAGTCAGTGAAGCATTTCACACAGAGTCAGAAGCCCAGGGTCCCGGTGTGAAAACACAGCGCAGCCAGCATGCTGCCCTCCATCAGGGAAGACAGAACCCTGAACTTAGCTTCTGGACCCCAGGTGAGAAAGCTTCTTGGCAGCCCACACTGCCTAGCCAGAAATCCTCAAAGAGACTAAGAGTCAACTCTACCAGTGCACCAGAGGAGAGCAATGCAAGCACTGTTTTGAAGGCCTGCCGGGATAGGCAGTCTCTTCCCATTGCCAACAGACTTGGACTGAAAGATGCAGTGCCAGTGAGCAAGAAAATAGCAGCCCAGCTGCCCAGCACTGACCAAGAACAGCTACCAAGCAGGCCTGCTCTGGTCTCAGCCACACCCTATGCTGAGTCCTCTCAACCATCTACCAGCCATGCTGTACGCCAGTCCCTGAGAATGGTCTTTACTAGACTTAATGGTGACTGCTGGAGCTCCAGGTTCCTGACAGTGTCCCCAGCACTTGCCCATGAGAAGCAAACAGCTCCTTGGGAGGGCCCTGCCTTCCTGGAGAAAGGTGAAGCAGCACGCTCCCAGGTCCCAGTGAGTGTCCTCTATGAGGACCTTCAGGTCTCCTCCTCTTCAGAAGACAGTGATGGGCAGTGAGTGATGGGACAGCAGATGCCACCCTCCTGCTCAGACTTGACAGACACTTTCAGACTGGTCCTCTCTGGGTTAGCCAGCTAGATGACATGACTGGGACCTGTCAGATCCACTTCCAAATGACCCTTCTGGTGTGCGTGGACTCACATCTCTGCACAGAGCCTCACCTCAGCATGGACTCTGGACTCTGACCTGAGAAGACCTCTGAAGAAAGGTCACCTGTCCTCTCCATTGTGATTATCAATGACCTGTATACAGTATGTCTTTTCAGCTACCTCAACGTCCTAACTCTGCATGAGTTGTCATATTGTATGATGTTTTCCACTTCCAGTAATAAAATTGGCCTAGAAATTATGTCTGCAGTGGTGTTCTTGGGCCGAAGGCATGGGGTTTTCACAGGACCTATGGCCCAATAACGAGCCACAAACCCAAGAGGCTCTCAACCTACCCCATCAGGTTTGCCGTTCTGACACTGTGCATAGGTACCCCCACCTTGTGATCTTAAGACCATTGAGAGACAGGGCAGTTTGTAGGCCTGTCCTTCCAGGCTGCTGGTCACAGATGTCATGGTCACAAAGGTCAATTGCATCAATTTTAGGACTCAGTGGGCTTCTTACTGAGTTCCTATTCTGAGTTTTATCCACTATGAGGCCACTCACTGTCCCCATACCTCTGCTTTTGCTTGCTTTCCATTTATGAGGCCAGGACTTTGCATTCCTCACAAAGTCTAAATCCTGGCTGTTCATTACACCCTTTCATCTCAGCACCCTTTGTAGTTTGGGCTTGAAGGATGCATCAAACTGTTGTGTTCACTGCCCCTCACCCCCATATTGCCTCTCTGTTTGTTTTTGTGTGGCTGTGTGTATATATGTTTCTCATATTCATGTGAAAATCAAGGCACCTGGAGTTTCAGAGCAGAGTGCTGAAGCTCCTGGAAGATATTGGTTTCATCATGCATTTTTTTTGTAACTTATGTGCTTGAGGCAGTGTTTGACACTGAGTGGAAGCCCCACAGCTTGGCCTGTCTGACTGGCTGGCACACTTCAGTGATTTTCCTTTCTCTTCCCTGTTAGCCTGCTGAGATCTTTCAGAGCTGTGTCTATAGCTCTCTGTGAGTGGTGGGCCCCAAACAGATGTCAGCCAAGGTTTCTCTTTGTGCATCTCCTCAGGTACCACACCCTGTGTTGTCCTTGGGCTGCTACATGCCATGTGCTTCTCATGAGGTCATTCAATGTATTGTATCCAAGCTATATTTTATTAACAATACCAGTCATAAGACATTTCTCTTTTCTCATATAGAATTCAGCAGACAATGAAGAAGAGGGTAAAGTTTAAAGCAAGGGAGCTGGTATGAGAGCTCAGGCGTCTATGGGCTAGATTGGGAGATTCTCAACTTAAATCCATATGAACAATGTTTGGTGGAAGCCTAGGCTCTGTCATCCTTAGGATATGTAGAAGTAGGCAGAACCTGTCCATCAAGATCACCTCCAGCTATCTATATTTATAAATTTGGGAAGCCCCTGGGTGAGAACAATAGGCTTGCAGAGGAGACTGATGTCTCAAGGACACAAAAATCAGAACAAGTGAACTCAGGAAAAAAAAAATCACAAGTCAGTGAGTGATAAGAACGGAGCATGAAGCAAAAAAAAAAAAAAAACACAAGCACACTTAACATTTGAATGGGTGTGAACCCTGTATCTGCCAAAGAACCAATCCTGCTGAAGAGCCTGGGCCTACTTCCCAGTGTCTTCTTAGGTCCACATGCAGGGAGAGCAGCTCCTCTGCCTGGCCTTCTGATACTTCTGCTATGGTCAGGACCATGAATGAACGCAACAAATTTAACAGAGCCCAAAACTTAGCAAACCCCTAGATATTGGCACAACTGACTCCCTGATGAAAGCACTATTTATGCTGTGAAACTCATTCCATAGTCACTTCAGTCGGCCATAATGAAAACAAGACCCAGTCCATTCAGGTCCATAGTTCTGGAAAAATATCTCAATGTATAACCCTTGCCTTTTGGCCTTGGCATTTCTGCCTTTGGCCTCATGTTCTGGGTAACTGAAGTATGTCGATCCAGAATATGATTTTGTGCTTGAAAGTTAACTCTGAGAAAAGCTCAGTTATCCCCTGGGATGCAGAGGACCTGCTCAGTGTACTTTGCCAGCTGGTTAATCAAGACTTTCTATTGACTTAAACCCATGTTCCCAGCAATCTTCTCTGGTGGAAAGCCCTCAACACAGATGTTCTATGAAGAAGCCCAGTCCATGTCTCACCTAGCCCCAGTAGTTACTGACACATACAGGCCTCCACTCACCCTAGGGTTCTCCTCTTCCGGTGGGGGCACATTCTGTGCCCATGGGCCTGTTGGCTTTCCCTGGTTGCCTGTTGCTAGAACTGCTCCATGGCCCTGGGTCTTCATGTGTGACTCCATCTTCTGGATCTGTTGGCTTTGATTTCCTGAATCAGATGCAAACAAAAGATTTTGAACCAATGCAATTAAGCATCATGACATAACAAGAATACTTGGCCTGAGCCACCCACCCGGGTCTGCAGTCCCCAAGACCAGGACAGATCAGAGGAAGCAGCAGTTCCCTGGCCTGCGCCGTTTCCTGGAACCCAGCCTGCCCTGCGCCCTGAGACCAACCCAGTCCCCCTGCCTGCACCATTCCCCAAATCCCACCCCAATCTGAGGCACAGGAGACAGTACAGATTAGAAGGCAGCAGGAAAACCAGCAGACTCCGGCCATCCGGGACCATGAGCTCTATCTACAACCCCAGAGACATATTTCCATCAGAGCCCACCAGGCCTCCTAGTAACAGAAACTAAAGGGCTAGAGGTCAGCACAAGAACACCAGCAACAAAACTCAGAGCTGAATGGCACCCCCCAAAACGCAGATATCCTACCACAGCAAGCCCTGAGGATACCATCACACTGGAAGCACAAGAAAACAATCTTAAATTCGAGATTATGAAAATGATAGAGGCCTTAAAAGAAAAAAAATAATCACTTAAAGAACTACAGGAAAATACAACCAAACAGGTGAAGGAATGAAATAAATCCCTAAAGGAAACACAGGAAAATACAATCAAACAGGTGATGGAACTAAGTAAATCCCTGAAAGAAATACATAAAAAGACAACCAAATGGGAAAAGGAAATGAATAAAACTGTCTAGTACCTTAAAATGGAAATAGAAGCAATAAAGAAAACACAATCCAAGGTAATCCTGGAGAAGGAAAATCTAGGGAAGAGAAAGGAAACTATAGAAACAAGCATCAATAACAGAATACAAGAGTTGGAAGAGAGAATCTCAGGTGTACAAGATATGATTGAAGAAACTGATACATCAGTCAAAGAAAATGTTAAATCTAAAAAGTTCCTGACACAAAATATCTAAGAAATCTGGGACAATATGAAAAGACCAAACCTAAGAATAATAGGAATAGAAGACTCTTAACAATAACGATAGACTACCTCAGAATAAAGGGCTAGAAAAAGGCTTTCCAAGCAAATGGACACAAGAAACAAATGGAGTAGCTATTCTAATATCTAATAAAATAGGCTTTCAACCAAAATTAATTGAAAGTGATGGGGAGAGCACTTCAGACTCATCAAAGAAAAAAATTGACCAAAATGACAACTCAATTCTAAACATCTATGCCCCAAATACAAAAGCACCCACATTTGTAAAAGAAACATTACTAAAGCTTAAATCACACATAGATCCACACATGCTACTATCAGGAGACTTCAATACACTTCTCTCACCAATAGACAGATGACAGATCATTGAGACAGAAACTAAACAGAGAAATAACGAAAGTAATTGATGATATGAGTCAATTGGAACTCACAGATATCTACAGAACATTCCATCCAAACGCAGAAGAATACACTTTATTCTCAGCACCTTATGGGGCCTTCTCCAAAACTGACCACATACTCAGACACAAAGCAAGCCTCAACAAATACAAGGAAACTGAAACAGAACGTTGTATTCTATCAGACCACGATGGATTAAAGCTAGACTTCAACATAAATAGATGCAATAGAATGCCTACAAACTCATGGAAACTGAACAACTCTCTACTTAATGATCACTGAGTCAGGGAGGAAAGAAAGAAAGAAATTAAAGACTTTCTAGAATTCAATGAAAATGAAGGCACAACATACCCAAACTTATGGGACACAACGAAAGCAGTGCTAAGAGAAAAGTTCATATCATTCAGTGTCTTCATAAAGAGGAGAGAGTTCATACTAGCAATTTAACAGCTCACCTGAAAGCTCTAGAAAAAAAAAAAAAAACGAAACAAACACACTCAAGAGGAGTCAACAGCAAGAAATAAATCAAACTCAGGGCTGAAATCAATAACCTAGAAACAAAGAGAACAATACAGAGAATCAAAAAACCAAAAGCCGGTTTTTTGAGAAAATTAACAAGACAGACAAACCCTTAGCCAAACTAACTAAAAGGAGGGAGAGTATCCACATTAATAAAATCAGAAATAAAAAGGGGGATATAACGACAGACACCAAGGAAATCCAAAAAATCATTAGATCATACTTCAAACACCTATACACCACAAAATTGGAAAATCTAAATAAAATGAATGATTTTCTTGCCAAAGTTAAATCAGGTTAACAATTTAAATAAACCCATGCCCCTAAGGAAATAGAAGCAGACATCAAAAGCCTCCCAACCAAAAAGAGCCCTGGGCCAGATGGTTTTAGCACAGAATTTTACCAGGCTTTCAAAGAAGAACTAATGCCAATATTCCTCAAAGTATTCCACAAAATAGAAATGAAAGGAATATTGCCAAACTCATTCTATGAGGCTACAGTCACCCTGATACCTAAACCATACAAAGACCCAACAAAGTAAGAGAATTTCAGACCAATATCCCTTATGAACATTGACGCAAAAATAGTCAATAAAATACTTGCAAACTGAATCCCAGAAACACATCAAAAATATCATACTCTATGATCAAGTAGGCTTCATCCCAGGAATGCAGGGATGGTTCAACATACAAAAACCATGTAATCCACCATATAAACAAACTGAAAGAAGGAAAACCACATAATCATCTCATTAGATGCTGAAGGCCCTTGGCCAAACCCCTTCATGTTTAAAGTCTTGGAGAGATCAAGGATTCAAGGCACATACCTGGACCCAATAAAGGCAATATTCAGCAAGCCAATAGTCAACATCAAGTTAAATGGAGAGAAACTTAGAGCATTCCCGCTAAAATCAGGGCCAAAACAAGGCTGCCACTCTCACCATATCTCCTCAATATAGTACTTGAACTTCTAGTGAGAGCAATAAGACAAGTAAAGGAGATCAAAACTAGACAAATTGGAAAGGAAAAAGTCAAAGTATTGCCATTCGCAGATGATATGATAATATACATAAGTGACCCTAAGACACTAAGTGACACCAGAGAACTCCTACAGCTGATAAATACCTTCAACAAAGTGTCTGGATACAAAATTAACTCAAAAAATCAATAGCCCTCCTTTATAGAAGTGACAAAAGGCCTGAAAAAGATATTAGGGAAACAACACCCTTCACAATAGCAACAAATAATATAAAATATTTTGGTGTAATTCTAACCAAGGAAGTGAAAGACCTATATGACAAGAATTTCAAGTCTTTGAAGAAAGGAACTAGAGAAGATTTTAGAAGATGGAAAGATCTCCCATGCTCTTGAATAAGTAGGATTATCATAATAAAAATTACCATCCTGCCAAAAGCCATCTACAGATTCAATGCAATTCCCATCAAAATTTCAACAAAATTCTTTACAGACCTGGAAAGAACAACCATTAACTTAGTATGGAAAAATAAAAGACCCAGGATAGCCAAAACAATTCTGAACAATAAAAGAACTTCTGGTGGTATCAACATCCCTGATTTCAAGCTATACTACAGAGCAATAGTAATAAAAACTGCATGGTATTGGCATAGAAACAGACAGGTTGATCAATGGAACAAAATTGAAGATCCAGAAATAAACCCACACTAATACAGGCACTTGATTTTCAACCAAGAAGCCAAAACCATACAATGGAAAAAAGAAAGCATCTTCAACAAATGGTACTGGTCTAACTGAGTGTCTGCATATAGAAAAATGCAAATAGACCCGTATTTATCACCCTGCACAAAACTCAATTCCAAGTGGATCAAAGACCTTGACAAAAACAAAACAAAACAAAACAAAAAAACAAACAAACAAACAAAAAACCATAGACTCTAAATCTGTTAGAAGATAAAGTGCGAAAAAGTCTGGAACTTACTGGCATAGGAGACAACTTCTTGAACAGAACAGCAACCGCACAGTCTCTGAGATCAACAATTAATAAATGGGATCTCATGAAACTGAGAAGCTTCTGTAAGTCAAAGGACACTGTCAATACAACAAAATGGCAACCGACAGATTGGGGAAAGATCTTCACCAACCCTACATCAGAAGACTAATATCTAAAATATACAAAGAACTTAAGAAATTAAACATCAATAAATCAAATAATCCAATTAAAATATGGGCTACAGAGCTAAACTGAGAATTCACAACCAAGGAATCTCAAATAACTGAGAAGCACATAAAAAATGCTCAATGTCCTTAGCCATCAGAGAAATGCAAATTGAAACCACTTAATCATAATTCCATTTTACATCAGTCAAAATGGCTAGATTAAAAACTCAAGTGATACCACATGATGAAGAGGATATGGAGAAAGGGAAACACTCCTCCATTGTTGGTGGGAGTGCAAACCTGTCCAACCTCTCTGGAAATCAATCTGTCAATTTCTTAGAAAATTGGGAATAGTTCTATCTCAAGACGCAGCTATACCACTCCTGGGCATATACCATAAAGATGCTCCACCATACCACCAAGACACTTGTTCAACTGTGCTCATATCAGCTTTATTCATAATAGCCAGAAACTGGATGTCCCTCAACCAAAGAATGGATAAAGAGACTGTGGCACATTTGCACAATGGAATACTACTCATCTATTAAAAACAAAGAAATCATGGAATTTTCAGGCAAATGGATGGAACTAGAAAAGATCATCCTAAGTGAGGTAACCCAGACGCAGAAAGATGCACATGGTATGTACTCAGTTATAGTGGGTACTAGATCCGCAGTACAGAATAAACCAGACTACAATCCACAGACCCAAAGAAGCTAAGTAACAAGTGAGGAGAATAGTAAGTCAGTCTGACTCCATGGCAGGCTTCAAAATTGGCTTCAGATTGAACAGACCTGGGTTTCTATTTCTCAAAACATGAAACTACAGTCCATGTAAGCCAGATATTGTTTCCAGCTTTCCCTGAAAGCTAGAAACAATAACTTAATAAAGTTCCCAAGCACTTGACCAATCAAATTAATGGTCAGTTAGAAACACGCTGCCTAGCTAGTCAAAATTACACTTCATTACCTGGGCACACTTTGTTACCTGGGCACTCCCTGCAGTCCCCCTAACTGCACACCAATCATGAGTTCCCCTGTATCCCTACCAACCAATCAACATAAAGATCACCTAACCACACTGGGAAATCCCCTAACTGTCTTTAAATTGAGCCTTTAAATTGCCCCAGCATGCTGGCAATTTCTGTAGAGTAAACACTCCTTGCTTTTGTATACTACCTGAGGCCTAGGTCTTCTCTCAGGGATTCCTGGACCTAGTAAAAGAAGGGCCCAATGGGTGGTGCTGGAATGTCACTCCGAAGGGGAAATAGAATAGACAGCAGAAGTGGATTGAGAGAGGGAACTGTGCAGGAGATGGAATGGGGATCAGATGTGGGAAGAGGGGGTCTAAAGCAGGATCTCTGAGCTGTGCACACCAGGCAAGAGGCTGCTCTCAGAAGGCCGGCTGCAACTGGAGTGGAAAGTTCCTCCCCAGGCTATTTACAAGGTCCAGTCAAGATTGTGGAATCCATGAAGTCATGTAATCCAATTATCACTTTAAGAGGAACACCTGATCTTGAGGCAGGATCACACAGGCTTTAGTCTGGATCTTAACTACCCTGAGGAGGAAAAAATGGAGATGACCACACACTCTAAGTGCCTCATTTTAGGCAGACAGATGAGTAGAGGCCACAGCAGAAGGCCAGAACCTTGGCTTCCACTGCATAATGTATGTTTGCATGGAAGGTGAAAATCTGGGGACTGGCCCATAGACACCTAAGCACTCACAAGGGTCACCTTGCCATCTAATCCTCGTCATCTGATCCACTCAACTGATTCCTCTTACATTTAGATATTTCTCAGCATTAAAATGAGCCTCAACCTACAGTGTGTTGACTTAGTGCTCATCAGTAGGGAGAGGAACCTAGTATTCTACCAGCTGAACCACCAAGCACATGAGTGAAGCTGCTATACTGGCAGCGAATTCTCTAATTCCTATGATAACATTTTGCAGTGCCATTGCCAAAGATGTGTAGTGAGACTGTACCTGTGAGAGAGGGTTGAGGGGAAGAATACACATGGAGAAAGAGGTGTGTGGGAGTAGATGGGAAGCTGGATGGGGCAGGGAAGGGACATAGGGGGGAAGGAGAGGTGGAGGTAGAGGAGGAGGAGAAGCAGGATAGAGTTAGAGACACTTGCAAGGGAAAGGCAAGATGAGCGGCCCAAAGAGAATGTGTGGAGGAGTTAGGGGAGCGGGAAATGTGGAGAGCAGGGAGGGAAGGATGAACACAGGGAAGTAGAGATAGAGAGATAGTGATGAAGATTGAATCATAGACAGAGAGGGGGTGAAGAGAGAGAGGAGACGGACAAAGACACTAAAACAAAGCGGACTGGACTGAATACAGGGTGTGGCTGAGACCAGAGCGGCCCTGCTTTGCCACACCCACGCCAGTGTCGCCATAGTAGCATAAGCTACAGGGCGGGGGATATGATTTCCCCGGAAATAATGCCCCCTGGAAGGTCCCTGGCAAACTCATCCCACTTGGAAAAGAGACGTGTTCTGAGATTTCTACGCTTCTTCAGTTGTGGCTCTGGGGCTGGAATAATAAATTCTTTGATCTTTCCCTGTGACACCTGAAACAGCACAACTAACTTTATAAAAAAAAATTATTATTAGTAGATTGTTAAAGGCTTTAATAAAAATAAGTTTAAGAAAAGTAATGAATTAAATTTAGTATTAATAGGCATTAAGAATAGTAAAATAATAATAGGCTCCTTCTTAAGAAATAATAGCATGAGAGGTGCAGCTGGCGGGAGTTTCCCCCTCCCTTCAGTGCCTTGTTCCTAGAGAAGATCATAAATCTTAAGCAGGACATATGGGAGGAGGGTTAACAAAGGTGTAGTTAGATTTTGTTATAGAGAGGGACTTTGGCAGGCATCTGACTTAGCTCCTGACTTTCCTCTTCATTGGTTAGCAATAATGAAACTATATTTGAGGTTTCTTTTCCTTTGTTGACTCTGATCAAAAAGTTTTTAGGCCAAGATTATTTGTGGGTACTGCTTTATGTTTGATTGCATTTTGAGTTAAAATGTAAACTTTGTATTCTTGGTAAAAGTCTAAATGTTCTGGGAAGTATGCCAATTTTAAGGTGCCTTTTGTGAAATCATTATAAAAATACTAGCTTGATTTCAGTAAAGTGGCAGCAGAGTCAAAACCATCAAGGTGTCTCTGTCTGTCAATTCTTCGCCGAAACCGTGTCTTCCTGTCTAAAGCCTTGTTCTCCCGCGGACGACGGGAGCCCGACTGGGCCGGTCCGTGGCAGCTGTTTTTGTTCAGTGCTGGGCTCCTGGACTGCTGTTTTCTTGCTCTTTTCAGCTGAATCTTTTAGTCCAAGTCTGTTGGCAATGGGAGGGAACTGCCTATCCTGGCAGGCCTACAAAACAGTCATTGCATTGCTCTCCACTGATGCACTGGTAGAGTTGACTCTTGGTTTACTCGGGAGATTCTGGATAGGCCGTGTGTGATGCCAGAAAGCTTTCTCCTGTGGGTCCCAGAAGCTGAGTTTGGGATTCTGTCTTGTCCTAGCGGTGAGCAGGATTCTGACTGGGCTGCTTTTTCCCACTGGGACCCTGGGCTTTTGACTCTGTGTGAAATGCTTCACTGACTCCATTCTTTTGGGGACCGCAATGGTTTGTTGATGCATGGTACCCTGTAGCTTTTGATCCAGCAGGTCTTGTGAGGCTGTGTTTCCACCATTCTGCCTGAGCACTGGCTTGGGGACATCAAAAACAGCCATGTTCTGACCTTCTTCCTGCCTGGAAGGCAAGATGCAGGAGGCATCAAAACTTTGGATGGCAGGGTTTCCAGGGCACACCTGCATCCCAGGAGACTTTCTGGAGGGTAGACTGCCACTGACCTCCTCCTCTTCCCAGGAATGAACCTGGGCATCTGTGAGGGTTATGGAAAAGACAGATATATGGAAAGATTAAGGGAACTGTGTCAGGGTGGAAATTCCTCCATTTGTATGGATGTGCCTTCTTTACAGGTACATATCGCTTGTCCTTAAGCATGATCTTGGATTTGGCTATGAAGATAAACACCTCTAATTCTTAATCTAGATTCACTCTTGGCCACACCTTTGCTGGAAGCCTATATAAGAATTTGGGAGGAGGAAGTTTTTGCTCTTTGCCTGTTTGCAGTAGAAACTGGAGCCTATTTCTTCGGGACACTAGCATCTAATGAAGACAAGCTGAGACACCGTGCTGCATAGACTGATGAAGCAGACATTTTTCAGACATTTTGCCCCATGAAAGAAATCCAGCACCATATTTGGAAAAAGACCCTGAAGACACAGGAGCTGCTCAGTTGCTCTGCAAAGGTGAGTCTTGCAGTAAGTCCTGTAAGAGGACATTTATTCACCTGTTTCAGTTGTTGTCTGGGAGGCTTCCTCTGTCTGCTAACCTAGCCCTACTCTTGGAAGCTTCCAGCCTCCATACAATATAACCGAGGCCTAGAATGATTTTAGCCTCTGAGACTGACTGCTATTCAGCTCATCCTGTCTAGTTCTTTCTAAGCTCATAGCTGGCTGATTCAATTCAGCTGTTCTGACCCAAACTCTCTCCCAGCTGACTTATTCAATCTGGCTTTTCTCTTGGCCTCTGAATTGTTCTGCTTGGCCTCAAACTAAATCCAGCAATCTGCTCTAATCCCCTGGCTCCTTCTCATTCTCTAGTTCATTTGGTCTTCACCCGAGTTCTCTCTCTGCGACCTGTCTCAGCATTACTGTCCCTCTAAAACTGCCTCCTTCCTCTCTCTGCATTGCCCCTTAAGTTTTTCTCTCTTCTTGTGAAAGTGGGTGTATCCTGTTTTGTAGAATCTTCTCAGATTTGTCACTTTCTTTTTCTGTGATTCAATTAGACATCACTTTCAAACCTGGGTGTTTCCTTTTACAAATTAACTTTACCTTCATCGTTTGGGGTTAAAGGTGTGTGCCAGCAGCTTTTCTGAACCTGAAACTTGCTCTATACCAGGCTGGCCTTGTCTATGCCTCCTGGATTAAAAGCATGTTTGTACTCCAGCCGTATCACATAGACCTAGAAGGTCTTTGGATCTCTTGCCAGAACAGTCATGCTCTGAATTAAAATTCCTCTACAAAATTTGTTACAGCTCGCATGTCCTATATCAAGGAGGCTGGCTCTGAAGCCTCTCTAAGCTGTTGTTCTGCCACAGATTGTGCCCTGTTATATCCAGTGAGCCCAGACCTGCATCGGGATGAAGCTCAGGTGCCAGGAGAGCTGGTTGCCAGGGGGAAGCACAGTCTAAGTTGGGAAAGGCTCCATGGAGTGGGAGCTGGACTAATTTCATTGGTTAAAACTCTTTTGTTTCCTTCTGATTCAAGAAATCAAAGCCAACAACTCCAGATTCAGCGATAAAGCAGGAGACACACATGAAGATTCAGGACCATAAAGCTGTTCCAGCCCAGAAAGTCCAGAGTAAGCCAAGAGGGCCCATGACACAGAAGGTTCCCCCATGGCAAGAAGAGAACATTATGGTAAGTAGAGCCCTTAATGTGTCATCAACCACTGGGGCTAGGTGAGACACGAACTGGGCTCCCTCAGAGAACCTATTTGTTGTGGGTTTTCCACCAGAGAAGACTGCTGGGAACATGGCTTTAAGTCAATAGAAAGTCCTGATTAGCCAGGTGGCAGAGTACTGACTGGATCCTCTGTATCCCAGGGGATCACTGAACCTTTCTTGGGGTGAGGTTTTAAGCACAAAAACAAAAACCAACCAAACAAACAAACATGTTTTGGGTTGACATACTTCTGTTACCCAGAACAGTAGGCCAGAAGCAGAAATGCACAGGTGAGAGACATGGGAGATTTTCCCAGGACTGTGGACTCAGACACATTGGGTCTTGTTTTCATTTTGTTAGGTGATAGTGTCTGTGGGTTGAGTTCTACAGTCTGAATGAAGCTTCCATTGTGGAATTAGTTGTGCCAGTGTCTGGGAATTTATTAAGTTCTGGGGCCCTGTGAAATGTTGCATCTGTCCATGGTCCTGACTGTAGCAGAGGTATCAGAAGGCCAGGCAAAGGAACTACTCCCCCTGCATGTGGACCTGAGTAGACACTGGGAAGTAAGCCCAGCCTCTCTTTAGCAGGATTGGTCCTTTGGCACATACAAGGCTCACTGACATCACTCATGCATCTTTCAAGTGTGCTTACCTCTTCCGGGTTCAAAGAAACAACCATTTTCTGGAGAGAAAACATTGCAGGCATTTTAACCCTTTATCCCTAAGAGGTACCTGGATCCCTTTTTGACTCACTAATATCTCATTTGCTACTCACAGGTAAAATGCAGAGAGTGTGGGGCCTTTGGCCACACAGCAAGGAGCAGAAGGTGCCCAATCAAGTATGGCCAAAAGCTCCTAGATCCACAGCCTCTGGGAGCCAGGAAGGAGAAAGAGAATCAGGATCCTCGCAGGACACAGGGTCTCCAGAAACCAGGGCCCATAAGCCAGGCCAAGACAGAAAAGAAACCTAGTCAAGTCACTGGACAGAGGTGAGTGATGGGGAAGGGCTGGCCAGAGGGAAGGCTCTGGGTGCAGCAAAGCTCATGGGGTACCATCACTCATCTCTCTGTCCCCAAACACTGAAAGGGCCAGACAGCTAGTAAGTAGTATACTAGCTACAGAGAGTGAGTGGAGAGTGGGTGAGTGAGAGTGGGTGAATGGGTGGGTAGAGCTGATGTGTTTCCACACCATTGTCTGTCCCACAGAGGTGATGAGCAGCAGAGGAAGGCTCCCTTCCAGAAACTCCCCATGGATCCACAGAGGAGGGGCCAGCACATCAACCTGGTTGTGAGTAGCAGCAGTTGCTCTGTTCCTGAAAGTCCCTTTCTCTGTGCTCTGCCCCACCTGCCCATTCCCTGCTGCACCACCTGCTTGCTCCATTCACGACCCCATGCATGTCACATCGAATCAGTCCTCTCTGATGCAGCAAGGACTCATTTGGTCATTTTCATAGTTCAGACTGACTTGGGTTTTGGGGAGCAAGTGAGCCTCTGCTGTGTGCTTCTCCTTTGGTAGACCAGTTCTCCTGGAGGATGGGCAGGCTCCTCCTCACCTGTCCTTGAGCATGACCTTGTCTCCTGGTCTCCATGTGGTCCTTCCTTCTGAGGTCATATTACAAACATGGCCTGCTCTTCTAGCCTTCTAATGATCTTCTCTCAGATTTTAATGTTTCCATTTTGAACTGATTCTGTGTGCTGCTTCCAAAATCTAGACTTTTATTGGAGAACTTTTAGGGCAATGAATATATCCTTTAAAATTTTTATTTTATTTTTATTCCATCCCAATATGTTGGCTGCAGAGTTGACTCTCATTTTGAGAGTCATATTCAAGTCATGTCATCTTAACATACCTTTTCCCCTGTTTTACATCCTAGGTGACATGATTAGGGGTTTTCAATACACTGGAAATTGCGTGGTAATTTGAATTGTTTTTCTCTTGACCACAAAAGGCTCATGGCCCTCTGCTTAGCTGTCTATTTATATCATATATAAATAAGTAAAGATTTCTGTAAAAATCATATATTCTTTACATAAAACACATGTACACATGCAGATACATTTGAGTGATGAGAGTTCAGCTCAAGGAAACTTCACAGTGAGGCTGAAACTCTTCACATTGCATGTCCCAATCCCTCTGCATCTCCCCCACCACAGGTTCTCATTCTGCAGCTTTTGGATAACTAATGTAGACCATTTCAGACTGAGTACCTTCACCTTAAAGTGAACTTATACAAGAGTTTTTCTGTCATGATAATCTTATGAGGTCCTTGTGTTATTTGGAAGACTTACATAGTCAATTTATCCTGCAATTGTTATTTTCACAGCATCCCAAGATGCCAGTGTTCAGTCCTGGAAACACAAAGAAGTCTGTGACCAACCAAATTCAGATTACTGTGTCACGTGCCAGAAAGTCTCCTGGGAAGCGGATGTGCCCTGGAAACCCTGGAGCCATCCAAAGCTCTGATGCCTCCTGCATCTTACCTTCCAGGCAGGAAGAAGGTCAGAACATGGCTGTCCCTGGGGTCTCACAGCCAGTGTTCAGGCAGGGTGGTGGAAACACAGCCTCACAAGACCTGCTGCATCAAAAGCTCCGGGGTGTCTCACATCAACAACCCATTGTGGTCCCTAAAAGGAATGGAGTCAGTGAAGCATTTCACACAGAGTCAGAAGCCCAGGGTCCCGGTGTGAAAACACAGCGCAGCCAGCATGCTGCCCTCCATCAGGGAAGACAGAACCCTGAACTTAGCTTCTGGACCCCAGGTGAGAAAGCTTCTTGGCAGCCCACACTGCCTAGCCAGAAATCCTCAAAGAGACTAAGAGTCAACTCTACCAGTGCACCAGAGGAGAGCAATGCAAGCACTGTTTTGAAGGCCTGCCGGGATAGGCAGTCTCTTCCCATTGCCAACAGACTTGGACTGAAAGATGCAGTGCCAGTGAGCAAGAAAATAGCAGCCCAGCTGCCCAGCACTGACCAAGAACAGCTACCAAGCAGGCCTGCTCTGGTCTCAGCCACACCCTATGCTGAGTCCTCTCAACCATCTACCAGCCATGCTGTACGCCAGTCCCTGAGAATGGTCTTTACTAGACTTAATGGTGACTGCTGGAGCTCCAGGTTCCTGACAGTGTCCCCAGCACTTGCCCATGAGAAGCAAACAGCTCCTTGGGAGGGCCCTGCCTTCCTGGAGAAAGGTGAAGCAGCACGCTCCCAGGTCCCAGTGAGTGTCCTCTATGAGGACCTTCAGGTCTCCTCCTCTTCAGAAGACAGTGATGGGCAGTGAGTGATGGGACAGCAGATGCCACCCTCCTGCTCAGACTTGACAGACACTTTCAGACTGGTCCTCTCTGGGTTAGCCAGCTAGATGACATGACTGGGACCTGTCAGATCCACTTCCAAATGACCCTTCTGGTGTGCGTGGACTCACATCTCTGCACAGAGCCTCACCTCAGCATGGACTCTGGACTCTGACCTGAGAAGACCTCTGAAGAAAAGTCACCTGTCCTCTCCATTGTGATTATCAATGACCTGTATACAGTATGTCTTTTCAGCTACCTCAACGTCCTAACTCTGCATGAGTTGTCATATTGTATGATGTTTTCCACTTCCAGTAATAAAATTGGCCTAGAAATTATGTCTGCAGTGGTGTTCTTGGGCCGAAGGCATGGGGTTTTCACAGGACCTATGGCCCAATAACGAGCCACAAACCCAAGAGGCTCTCAACCTACCCCATCAGGTTTGCCGTTCTGACACTGTGCATAGGTACCCCCACCTTGTGATCTTAAGACCATTGAGAGACAGGGCAGTTTGTAGGCCTGTCCTTCCAGGCTGCTGGTCACAGATGTCATGGTCACAAAGGTCAATTGCATCAATTTTAGGACTCAGTGGGCTTCTTACTGAGTTCCTATTCTGAGTTTTATCCACTATGAGGCCACTCACTGTCCCCATACCTCTGCTTTTGCTTGCTTTCCATTTATGAGGCCAGGACTTTGCATTCC
This sequence comes from Meriones unguiculatus, assembly GCF_030254825.1. NCBI lineage: Eukaryota > Metazoa > Chordata > Mammalia > Rodentia > Muridae > Meriones > Meriones unguiculatus. The sequence continues at coordinate 14,149,455 of NC_083352.1, read as the reverse complement.
TCACAAAGTCTAAATCCTGGCTGTTCATTACACCCTTTCATCTCAGCACCCTTTGTAGTTTGGGCTTGAAGGATGCATCAAACTGTTGTGTTCACTGCCCCTCACCCCCATATTGCCTCTCTGTTTGTTTTTGTGTGGCTGTGTGTATATATGTTTCTCATATTCATGTGAAAATCAAGGCACCTGGAGTTTCAGAGCAGAGTGCTGAAGCTCCTGGAAGATATTGGTTTCATCATGCATTTTTTTTGTAACTTATGTGCTTGAGGCAGTGTTTGACACTGAGTGGAAGCCCCACAGCTTGGCCTGTCTGACTGGCTGGCACACTTCAGTGATTTTCCTTTCTCTTCCCTGTTAGCCTGCTGAGATCTTTCAGAGCTGTGTCTATAGCTCTCTGTGAGTGGTGGGCCCCAAACAGATGTCAGCCAAGGTTTCTCTTTGTGCATCTCCTCAGGTACCACACCCTGTGTTGTCCTTGGGCTGCTACATGCCATGTGCTTCTCATGAGGTCATTCAATGTATTGTATCCAAGCTATATTTTATTAACAATACCAGTCATAAGACATTTCTCTTTTCTCATATAGAATTCAGCAGACAATGAAGAAGAGGGTAAAGTTTAAAGCAAGGGAGCTGGTATGAGAGCTCAGGCGTCTATGGGCTAGATTGGGAGATTCTCAACTTAAATCCATATGAACAATGTTTGGTGGAAGCCTAGGCTCTGTCATCCTTAGGATATGTAGAAGTAGGCAGAACCTGTCCATCAAGATCACCTCCAGCTATCTATATTTATAAATTTGGGAAGCCCCTGGGTGAGAACAATAGGCTTGCAGAGGAGACTGATGTCTCAAGGACACAAAAATCAGAACAAGTGAACTCAGGAAAAAAAAAATCACAAGTCAGTGAGTGATAAGAACGGAGCATGAAGCAAAAAAAAAAAAAAACACAAGCACACTTAACATTTGAATGGGTGTGAACCCTGTATCTGCCAAAGAACCAATCCTGCTGAAGAGCCTGGGCCTACTTCCCAGTGTCTTCTTAGGTCCACATGCAGGGAGAGCAGCTCCTCTGCCTGGCCTTCTGATACTTCTGCTATGGTCAGGACCATGAATGAACGCAACAAATTTAACAGAGCCCAAAACTTAGCAAACCCCTAGATATTGGCACAACTGACTCCCTGATGAAAGCACTATTTATGCTGTGAAACTCATTCCATAGTCACTTCAGTCGGCCATAATGAAAACAAGACCCAGTCCATTCAGGTCCATAGTTCTGGAAAAATATCTCAATGTATAACCCTTGCCTTTTGGCCTTGGCATTTCTGCCTTTGGCCTCATGTTCTGGGTAACTGAAGTATGTCGATCCAGAATATGATTTTGTGCTTGAAAGTTAACTCTGAGAAAAGCTCAGTTATCCCCTGGGATGCAGAGGACCTGCTCAGTGTACTTTGCCAGCTGGTTAATCAAGACTTTCTATTGACTTAAACCCATGTTCCCAGCAATCTTCTCTGGTGGAAAGCCCTCAACACAGATGTTCTATGAAGAAGCCCAGTCCATGTCTCACCTAGCCCCAGTAGTTACTGACACATACAGGCCTCCACTCACCCTAGGGTTCTCCTCTTCCGGTGGGGGCACATTCTGTGCCCATGGGCCTGTTGGCTTTCCCTGGTTGCCTGTTGCTAGAACTGCTCCATGGCCCTGGGTCTTCATGTGTGACTCCATCTTCTGGATCTGTTGGCTTTGATTTCCTGAATCAGATGCAAACAAAAGATTTTGAACCAATGCAATTAAGCATCATGACATAACAAGAATACTTGGCCTGAGCCACCCACCCGGGTCTGCAGTCCCCAAGACCAGGACAGATCAGAGGAAGCAGCAGTTCCCTGGCCTGCGCCGTTTCCTGGAACCCAGCCTGCCCTGCGCCCTGAGACCAACCCAGTCCCCCTGCCTGCACCATTCCCCAAATCCCACCCCAATCTGAGGCACAGGAGACAGTACAGATTAGAAGGCAGCAGGAAAACCAGCAGACTCCGGCCATCCGGGACCATGAGCTCTATCTACAACCCCAGAGACATATTTCCATCAGAGCCCACCAGGCCTCCTAGTAACAGAAACTAAAGGGCTAGAGGTCAGCACAAGAACACCAGCAACAAAACTCAGAGCTGAATGGCACCCCCCAAAACGCAGATATCCTACCACAGCAAGCCCTGAGGATACCATCACACTGGAAGCACAAGAAAACAATCTTAAATTCGAGATTATGAAAATGATAGAGGCCTTAAAAGAAAAAAAATAATCACTTAAAGAACTACAGGAAAATACAACCAAACAGGTGAAGGAATGAAATAAATCCCTAAAGGAAACACAGGAAAATACAATCAAACAGGTGATGGAACTAAGTAAATCCCTGAAAGAAATACATAAAAAGACAACCAAATGGGAAAAGGAAATGAATAAAACTGTCTAGTACCTTAAAATGGAAATAGAAGCAATAAAGAAAACACAATCCAAGGTAATCCTGGAGAAGGAAAATCTAGGGAAGAGAAAGGAAACTATAGAAACAAGCATCAATAACAGAATACAAGAGTTGGAAGAGAGAATCTCAGGTGTACAAGATATGATTGAAGAAACTGATACATCAGTCAAAGAAAATGTTAAATCTAAAAAGTTCCTGACACAAAATATCTAAGAAATCTGGGACAATATGAAAAGACCAAACCTAAGAATAATAGGAATAGAAGACTCTTAACAATAACGATAGACTACCTCAGAATAAAGGGCTAGAAAAAGGCTTTCCAAGCAAATGGACACAAGAAACAAATGGAGTAGCTATTCTAATATCTAATAAAATAGGCTTTCAACCAAAATTAATCGAAAGTGATGGGGAGAGCACTTCAGACTCATCAAAGAAAAAAATTGACCAAAATGACAACTCAATTCTAAACATCTATGCCCCAAATACAAAAGCACCCACATTTGTAAAAGAAACATTACTAAAGCTTAAATCACACATAGATCCACACATGCTACTATCAGGAGACTTCAATACACTTCTCTCACCAATAGACAGATGACAGATCATTGAGACAGAAACTAAACAGAGAAATAACGAAAGTAATTGATGTTATGAGTCAATTGGAACTCACAGATATCTACAGAACATTCCATCCAAACGCAGAAGAATACACTTTATTCTCAGCACCTTATGGGGCCTTCTCCAAAACTGACCACATACTCAGACACAAAGCAAGCCTCAACAAATACAAGGAAACTGAAACAGAACGTTGTATTCTATCAGACCACGATGGATTAAAGCTAGACTTCAACATAAATAGATGCAATAGAATGCCTACAAACTCATGGAAACTGAACAACTCTCTACTTAATGATCACTGAGTCAGGGAGGAAAGAAAGAAAGAAATTAAAGACTTTCTAGAATTCAATGAAAATGAAGGCACAACATACCCAAACTTATGGGACACAACGAAAGCAGTGCTAAGAGAAAAGTTCATATCATTCAGTGTCTTCATAAAGAGGAGAGAGTTCATACTAGCAACTTAACAGCTCACCTGAAAGCTCTAGAAAAAAAAAGGAAACAAACACACTCAAGAGGAGTCAACAGCAAGAAATAAATCAAACTCAGGGCTGAAATCAATAACCTAGAAACAAAGAGAACAATACAGAGAATCAAAAAACCAAAAGCCGGTTTTTTGAGAAAATTAACAAGACAGACAAACCCTTAGCCAAACTAACTAAAAGGAGGGAGAGTATCCACATTAATAAAATCAGAAATAAAAAGGGGGATATAACGACAGACACCAAGGAAATCCAAAAAATCATTAGATCATACTTCAAACACCTATACACCACAAAATTGGAAAATCTAAATAAAATGAATGATTTTCTTGCCAAAGTTAAATCAGGTTAACAATTTAAATAAACCCATGCCCCTAAGGAAATAGAAGCAGACATCAAAAGCCTCCCAACCAAAAAGAGCCCTGGGCCAGATGGTTTTAGCACAGAATTTTACCAGGCTTTCAAAGAAGAACTAATGCCAGTATTCCTCAAAGTATTCCACAAAATAGAAATGAAAGGAATATTGCCAAACTCATTCTATGAGGCTACAGTCACCCTGATACCTAAACCATACAAAGACCCAACAAAGTAAGAGAATTTCAGACCAATATCCCTTATGAACATTGACGCAAAAATAGTCAATAAAATACTTGCAAACTGAATCCCAGAAACACATCAAAAATATCATACTCTATGATCAAGTAGGCTTCATCCCAGGAATGCAGGGATGGTTCAACATACAAAAACCATGTAATCCACCATATAAACAAACTGAAAGAAGGAAAACCACATAATCATCTCATTAGATGCTGAAGGCCCTTGGCCAAACCCCTTCATGTTTAAAGTCTTGGAGAGATCAAGGATTCAAGGCACATACCTGGACCCAATAAAGGCAATATTCAGCAAGCCAATAGTCAACATCAAGTTAAATGGAGAGAAACTTAGAGCATTCCCGCTAAAATCAGGGCCAAAACAAGGCTGCCACTCTCACCATATCTCCTCAATATAGTACTTGAACTTCTAGTGAGAGCAATAAGACAAGTAAAGGAGATCAAAACTAGACAAATTGGAAAGGAAAAAGTCAAAGTATTGCCATTCGCAGATGATATGATAATATACATAAGTGACCCTAAGACACTAAGTGACACCAGAGAACTCCTACAGCTGATAAATACCTTCAACAAAGTGTCTGGATACAAAATTAACTCAAAAAATCAATAGCCCTCCTTTATAGAAGTGACAAAAGGCCTGAAAAAGATATTAGGGAAACAACACCCTTCACAATAGCAACAAATAATATAAAATATTTTGGTGTAATTCTAACCAAGGAAGTGAAAGACCTATATGACAAGAATTTCAAGTCTTTGAAGAAAGGAACTAGAGAAGATTTTAGAAGATGGAAAGATCTCCCATGCTCTTGAATAAGTAGGATTATCATAATAAAAATTACCATCCTGCCAAAAGCCATCTACAGATTCAATGCAATTCCCATCAAAATTTCAACAAAATTCTTTACAGACCTGGAAAGAACAACCATTAACTTAGTATGGAAAAATAAAAGACCCAGGATAGCCAAAACAATTCTGAACAATAAAAGAACTTCTGGTGGTATCAACATCCCTGATTTCAAGCTATACTACAGAGCAATAGTAATAAAAACTGCATGGTATTGGCATAGAAACAGACAGGTTGATCAATGGAACAAAATTGAAGATCCAGAAATAAACCCACACTAATACAGGCACTTGATTTTCAACCAAGAAGCCAAAACCATACAATGGAAAAAAGAAAGCATCTTCAACAAATGGTACTGGTCTAACTGAGTGTCTGCATATAGAAAAATGCAAATAGACCCGTATTTATCACCCTGCACAAAATTCAATTCCAAGTGGATCAAAGACCTTGACAAAAACAAAACAAAACAAAACAAAAAAACAAACAAACAAACAAAAAACCATAGACTCTAAATCTGTTAGAAGATAAAGTGCGAAAAAGTCTGGAACTTACTGGCATAGGAGACAACTTCTTGAACAGAACACCAACCGCACAGTCTCTGAGATCAACAATTAATAAATGGGATCTCATGAAACTGAGAAGCTTCTGTAAGTCAAAGGACACTGTCAATACAACAAAATGGCAACCGACAGATTGGGGAAAGATCTTCACCAACCCTACATCAGAAGACTAATATCTAAAATATACAAAGAACTTAAGAAATTAAACATCAATAAATCAAATAATCCAATTAAAATATGGGCTACAGAGCTAAACTGAGAATTCACAACCAAGGAATCTCAAATAACTGAGAAGCACATAAAAAAAAATGCTCAATGTCCTTAGCCATCAGAGAAATGCAAATTGAAACCACTTAATCATAATTCCATTTTACATCAGTCAAAATGGCTAGATTAAAAACTCAAGTGATACCACATGATGAAGAGGATATGGAGAAAGGGAAACACTCCTCCATTGTTGGTGGGAGTGCAAACCTGTCCAACCTCTCTGGAAATCAATCTGTCAATTTCTTAGAAAATTGGGAATAGTTCTATCTCAAGACGCAGCTATACCACTCCTGGGCATATACCATAAAGATGCTCCACCATACCACCAAGACACTTGTTCAACTGTGCTCATATCAGCTTTATTCATAATAGCCAGAAACTGGATGTCCCTCAACCAAAGAATGGATAAAGAGACTGTGGCACATTTGCACAATGGAATACTACTCATCTATTAAAAACAAAGAAATCATGGAATTTTCAGGCAAATGGATGGAACTAGAAAAGATCATCCTAAGTGAGGTAACCCAGACGCAGAAAGATGCACATGGTATGTACTCAGTTATAGTGGGTACTAGATCCGCAGTACAGAATAAACCAGACTACAATCCACAGACCCAAAGAAGCTAAGTAACAAGTGAGGAGAATAGTAAGTCAGTCTGACTCCATGGCAGGCTTCAAAATTGGCTTCAGATTGAACAGACCTGGGTTTCTATTTCTCAAAACATGAAACTACAGTCCATGTAAGCCAGATATTGTTTCCAGCTTTCCCTGAAAGCTAGAAACAATAACTTAATAAAGTTCCCAAGCACTTGACCAATCAAATTAATGGTCAGTTAGAAACACGCTGCCTAGCTAGTCAAAATTACACTTCATTACCTGGGCACACTTTGTTACCTGGGCACTCCCTGCAGTCCCCCTAACTGCACACCAATCATGAGTTCCCCTGTATCCCTACCAACCAATCAACATAAAGATCACCTAACCACACTGGGAAATCCCCTAACTGTCTTTAAATTGAGCCTTTAAATTGCCCCAGCATGCTGGCAATTTCTGTAGAGTAAACACTCCTTGCTTTTGTATACTACCTGAGGCCTAGGTCTTCTCTCAGGGATTCCTGGACCTACTAAAAGAAGGGCCCAATGGGTGGTGCTGGAATGTCACTCCGAAGGGGAAATAGAATAGACAGCAGAAGTGGATTGAGAGAGGGAACTGTGCAGGAGATGGAATGGGGATCAGATGTGGGAAGAGGGGGTCTAAAGCAGGATCTCTGAGCTGTGCACACCAGGCAAGAGGCTGCTCTCAGAAGGCCGGCTGCAACTGGAGTGGAAAGTTCCTCCCCAGGCTATTTACAAGGTCCAGTCAAGATTGTGGAATCCATGAAGTCATGTAATCCAATTATCACTTTAAGAGGAACACCTGATCTTGAGGCAGGATCACACAGGCTTTAGTCTGGATCTTAACTACCCTGAGGAGGAAAAAATGGAGATGACCACACACTCTAAGTGCCTCATTTTAGGCAGACAGATGAGTAGAGGCCACAGCAGAAGGCCAGAACCTTGGCTTCCACTGCATAATGTATGTTTGCATGGAAGGTGAAAATCTGGGGACTGGCCCATAGACACCTAAGCACTCACAAGGGTCACCTTGCCATCTAATCCTCGTCATCTGATCCACTCAACTGATTCCTCTTACATTTAGATATTTCTCAGCATTAAAATGAGCCTCAACCTACAGTGTGTTGACTTAGTGCTCATCAGTAGGGAGAGGAACCTAGTATTCTACCAGCTGAACCACCAAGCACATGAGTGAAGCTGCTATACTGGCAGCGAATTCTCTAATTCCTATGATAACATTTTGCAGTGCCATTGCCAAAGATGTGTAGTGAGACTGTATCTGTGAGAGAGGGTTGAGGGGAAGAATACACATGGAGAAAGAGGTGTGTGGGAGTAGATGGGAAGCTGGATGGGGCAGGGAAGGGACATAGGGGGGAAGGAGAGGTGGAGGTAGAGGAGGAGGAGAAGCAGGATAGAGTTAGAGACACTTGCAAGGGAAAGGCAAGATGAGCGGCCCAAAGAGAATGTGTGGAGGAGTTAGGGGAGCGGGAAATGTGGAGAGCAGGGAGGGAAGGATGAACACAGGGAAGTAGAGATAGAGAGATAGTGATGAAGATTGAATCATAGACAGAGAGGGGGTGAAGAGAGAGAGGAGACCGACAAAGACACTAAAACAAAGCGGACTGGACTGAATACAGGGTGTGGCTGAGACCAGAGCGGCCCTGCTTTGCCACACCCACGCCAGTGTCGCCATAGTAGCATAAGCTACAGGGCGGGGGATATGATTTCCCCGGAAATAATGCCCCCTGGAAGGTCCCTGGCAAACTCATCCCACTTGGAAAAGAGACGTGTTCTGAGATTTCTACGCTTCTTCAGTTGTGGCTCTGGGGCTGGAATAATAAATTCTTTGATCTTTCCCTGTGACACCTGAAACAGCACAACTAACTTTATAAAAAAAAATTATTATTAGTAGATTGTTAAAGGCTTTAATAAAAATAAGTTTAAGAAAAGTAATGAATTAAATTTAGTATTAATAGGCATTAAGAATAGTAAAATAATAATAGGCTCCTTCTTAAGAAATAATAGCATGAGAGGTGCAGCTGGCGGGAGTTTCCCCCTCCCTTCAGTGCCTTGTTCCTAGAGAAGATCATAAATCTTAAGCAGGACATATGGGAGGAGGGTTAACAAAGGTGTAGTTAGATTTTGTTATAGAGAGGGACTTTGGCAGGCATCTGACTTAGCTCCTGACTTTCCTCTTCATTGGTTAGCAATAATGAAACTATATTTGAGGTTTCTTTTCCTTTGTTGACTCTGATCAAAAAGTTTTTAGGCCAAGATTATTTGTGGGTACTGCTTTATGTTTGATTGCATTTTGAGTTAAAATGTAAACTTTGTATTCTTGGTAAAAGTCTAAATGTTCTGGGAAGTATGCCAATTTTAAGGTGCCTTTTGTGAAATCATTATAAAAATACTAGCTTGATTTCAGTAAAGTGGCAGCAGAGTCAAAACCATCAAGGTGTCTCTGTCTGTCAATTCTTCGCCGAAACCGTGTCTTCCTGTCTAAAGCCTTGTTCTCCCGCGGACGACGGGAGCCCGACTGGGCCGGTCCGTGGCAGCTGTTTTTGTTCAGTGCTGGGCTCCTGGACTGCTGTTTTCTTGCTCTTTTCAGCTGAATCTTTTAGTCCAAGTCTGTTGGCAATGGGAGGGAACTGCCTATCCTGGCAGGCCTACAAAACAGTCATTGCATTGCTCTCCACTGATGCACTGGTAGAGTTGACTCTTGGTTTACTCGGGAGATTCTGGATAGGCCGTGTGTGATGCCAGAAAGCTTTCTCCTGTGGGTCCCAGAAGCTGAGTTTGGGATTCTGTCTTGTCCTAGCGGTGAGCAGGATTCTGACTGGGCTGCTTTTTCCCACTGGGACCCTGGGCTTTTGACTCTGTGTGAAATGCTTCACTGACTCCATTCTTTTGGGGACCGCAATGGTTTGTTGATGCATGGTACCCTGTAGCTTTTGATCCAGCAGGTCTTGTGAGGCTGTGTTTCCACCATTCTGCCTGAGCACTGGCTTGGGGACATCAAAAACAGCCATGTTCTGACCTTCTTCCTGCCTGGAAGGCAAGATGCAGGAGGCATCAAAACTTTGGATGGCAGGGTTTTCCAGGGCACACCTGCATCCCAGGAGACTTTCTGGAGGGTAGACTGCCACTGACCTCCTCCTCTTCCCAGGAATGAACCTGGGCATCTGTGAGGGTTATGGAAAAGACAGATATATGGAAAGATTAAGGGAACTGTGTCAGGGTGGAAATTCCTCCATTTGTATGGATGTGCCTTCTTTACAGGTACATATCGCTTGTCCTTAAGCATGATCTTGGATTTGGCTATGAAGATAAACACCTCTAATTCTTAATCTAGATTCACTCTTGGCCACACCTTTGCTGGAAGCCTATATAAGAATTTGGGAGGAGGAAGTTTTTGCTCTTTGCCTGTTTGCAGTAGAAACTGGAGCCTATTTCTTCGGGACACTAGCATCTAATGAAGACAAGCTGAGACACCGTGCTGCATAGACTGATGAAGCAGACATTTTTCAGACATTTTGCCCCATGAAAGAAATCCAGCACCATATTTGGAAAAAGACCCTGAAGACACAGGAGCTGCTCAGTTGCTCTGCAAAGGTGAGTCTTGCAGTAAGTCCTGTAAGAGGACATTTATT